>NC_089582.1:100694837-101894837 GCF_019320115.1 Miscanthus floridulus | reverse complement strand
TCTATAATTTTCACTAAGATTGACTTGCGAAGTGGCTACCACTAGATTAGAATGAAACTTAGAGATGAATGGAAAACTGCGTTTAAAACCAAATTCGGGTTGTATGAGTGGTTAGTTATGCCTTTTGGTTTGACAAATGCACCTAGCACTTTCATGCACTTAATGAATGAGGTTTTAAGAGCTTTTATTGGCCATTTTGTGGTAGTTTACTTTGATGATATATTGATTTACAGCAAGTCTTTTGATGAACATATGGATCACTTATGTGCTGTTTTTAATGCTTTACATGATGCACGTTTATTTGGTAACCTTGAGAAGTGCATCTTTTTCACGGATCGAGTTTCTTTTCTTGGCTATGTTGTAACTCCACAGGGAATTGAGGTGGACAAGATGAAAATTGAAGCCATAAAGAGTTGGCCGGTTCCCCAAATCATCACACAGGTGAAGAGTTTTCTTGGTCTTGCAGGATTCTACCGCCGCTTCATCAAAGATTTTAGCACCATTGCTGCAACTTCCAAACTTTGGTAAGACTTTTGAGCTAGAATGTGATGCTAGTGGAGTTGGCATTGGAGGTGTTTTGATGCAAGATGGTAAACCCATTGCTTACTTTAGTGAAAAATTGCATGGCCCTGTTCTTAATTATTCCACGTATGATAAGGAATTGTATGCACTTGTTCGTTCTTTAGAGACGTGGCATCATTATTTGTGGCCTAAAGAATTTATTATTCATTCTGATCATGAATCGCTTAAGTATCTTCGTTCTCAAAATAATCTGAATCATAGGCATGCTAAATGGGTTGAATTTATTGAATCTTTTCCTTATATTATCAAACACAAGAAATGGAAGGATAATGTGATTGCTGATGCTTTGTCTAGAAGATATATATTGTTGTCCTAACTTGATTGTCGGATTTTTGGTCTTCAATCTATAAAAGACCAATATGCGCTTGATCTTGATTTTAAGGATATGTTGCTTAATTGTAGAGAGGGACGTATATGGAATAAGTTTATGATCAATGATGGGTTTTTGTTTAGAGCTAACCGTTTATGCATTCCAGTTGGTTCCGTTCATCTTTTGTTGTTGCAGGAGGCACATGGATACGGATTGATGGGACATTTTGGTTCCATGAAGACAGAGGAGGTACTGTCCACACACATCTTTTGGCTAAGGATGAGGCGAGATGTAGAGCGGTACGTGGCTCGGTGTGCCACATGTCAAAAAGCTAAGTCGCGGTTGAACCCACATGGTTTGTATATGCCTCTTCCTATTCCTTCTACTCCTTGGGCTGATATATCTATGGATTTTGTGTTGGGTTTGCCAAGGACTAAGATGGGGAGGGATAGCATTTTTGTGGTGGTTGATCATTTTTCTAAGATGGCACATTTTATTCCTTGTCATAAGAGCGACGATGCTGTTCATATTGCTGACCTTTTCTTTCAAGAAATTGTTCGCTTGCATGGTATGCCGTCTACTACTATTTCAGATCGCGATGCAAAATTCTTGAGTCATTTTTGGTGCACGTTGTGGAATAAATTGGGGACCAAGCTGCTATTTTCTACAACATGTCATCCCCAAACTGATGGGTAAACTGAGGTTGTGAATCAAACATTGTCCACCATGTTGAGAGCAATTTTGAAGCATAACTTGAAGATGTGGGAAGAGTGTTTGCCACATGTGGAGTTTGCATATAACAGGGCAGAACATTCCACCACCAAGGTAAGTCCTTTTCAGGTAGTGTATGGTTTTAACCCCCATGCTCCTATTGATATTTTGCCTTTACCTACCACTGAGAGAATACATAGTGATGCTAGAGAGCGTGCTGATTTTATTCATAAGTTGCACGAAACAACTAAAACAAATATTGAAAGCATGAATGAAAAGTATAGAATTGCTGGTAGTAAAGGTAGAAAAGAGATTAAACTTGAACCGGATGATTTGGTTTGGTTACATTTGAGAAAAGATAGATTTCCTGAGCTGCGTAAGTCTAAATTAATGCCAAGAGCAGCTGGTCCTTATAAGATAATTGAGAAAATAAATGATAATGCCTAGAAACTTGAGTTGCCACCTGAGTTCGGGGTTAGTCCCACCTTTGACATTGTAGATTTGAAACCTTATTTAGGAGAAGAAGATGAGCTTGAGTCGAGGATGACTCCATTTCAAGAGGGGAGGATGATGAGGACATCACTCCTTCGGATGTACCCGCTGATCCTCAAACCGTCATGCAAGGTCCAATGACCCGGGCTCGAATGCGTCAACTCAATTTAGAGGTGAGCTCGTTCTTAACCGATCCTTTTTATACTTATGAGAATAGACTACTACCTAATAATGTTATCTTGCTTAGGAACTTTGAAGAGGGTCATGAAGGACTTAGAGGACATGGTGGAGGCAAAGATGGCCAGCAAGGACGTCCAATAGGAACTGGAGGCCCGGTCCAACATGATTTTGAGTCTACCTCGGCCTCTAGGATCAGTCTGCCTTAAACTGATCACCCATGACACATCCGGACTCTGTTTTCGATGATCCACATATGGATGGAAAGCTAATTTAATAAGGAAGCCAATCTAAGTGGTCTCACATCAAAATCTCTTCAGAATCAATGGTAATAATTAAAACAATTCAATGTCCAGAATCTGCCAGGGTGCTACGACACTGTCTTTTGGTCCGTTGGGCCGTGTATCGTGTTTGGGCCCATTAGGGGTGCGTCCAGGGGTCTTGCATAACCCTAGAGTCTTCATAAACAACCACCACCCCTCCATTAGGGTTTGAGTTTTGCTTAGATTATTCTATGAAGAACAATTTCGCCGTTCTTCGGTTTGTGAGACCCCAACTTTGTGAGATTAATCATTCATCTGCAATTTGGTTGTGTTCTTTCCTGTTCTTGCTTGTGTTCTTCATTGCATAGGCAGGGATTAGCCTTCTTGGTGAGGTCAACCTGGTCCATGACTTGGTTGATAACCAGAGGAGCTGTGGTGCTAAGATTGCAGGGTTTGATCTTTCGATCTGAAGCCGAATTGGTGTGTCATTCTCTGCCACAACGATCGTTACCTCTACCTGACAGAAGATCAATATCCCCATTCCCATTACCCGGGATCACCCCATGGAAGGCAGAGCCCGCTAGGCGGAGTTCTAATCGGGGGATGTGCATGGCATCGAGGGTGTCGACATAGAGGATGTTGAGGCCGCTGCTTCCATCCATCAGCACCTTGGTGAGGCACTTATTGCAGATGATGGGGTCGACGACGAGTGGGTAGCATCTCGGTCTCACAACGTGGGAGGGATGGTCCCTCTAATTGAAGGTGATCAGAGAATCCTACCAGCTAAGGAAGGAGGGGATGGCTATCTCAGTGACACATGCCTCCCTGTAGGGTACCTTATGCTGGCGCTTGGAGCAGATGGCATCGGATCCATTAAGATCATGATGCATTCCTTGAGGTTGGGGAAGCCATCCCCATCCTTGCTCGCCATGCCTCCTTTCTTGGCTATCACCTCTTTGTTGTCTCCTTCCTTCGGCCCACTGGCCTCTTGTGGGAAACATTTGAGGAGCTCGCTGTCCAGGTAGAGGTGTTTGATGGGGTAGGCATGGTTGGTGCATGAGCTATCCATGAGCTTGTTGAAGTGGTCAGGCAGGCCCTATTGGGGCTGCTTGCCTATGCAATCAGTTGCGGTGACCAATGCAGTGTTGTCTGGTCGGTGTCGATCCTTTTTGTTCTTCTTGCCCCTCTATGTGGAGGGACCCTTGTCTTGGTCCATGCGCTTGGCCTTGTCTTTGTCTCAGCCTCTGTTGAAGACCTCTCTGACCGCCTCCTCGCCGGAGGCATGGTTAGTGGTGACGTTGAGCAGGTTGTGGGTGGTACAAGGCTTTAGGCAGCTAAGCTTGTGGATTAGGGACTCATGGGTCATCTCAGAGAGGAATGCGCTGATGACATCCGTGTCGACGACATCAGGGATGGAGTTGCATCGTTGGGAGAACCTATGAATGTAATCCCATAGGGACTCACTAGGCTCCTGCTAGAAGCTCTTGAGGTCCAAGGAGTTACCAGGGTAGACATACATCTCCTAGAAATTTCAAATGAAGACCCTCTTAAGATCTGCCCAGTCACAGATGCTATCATGTAGGAGGAATTCGAGCCACGCCCAAACATGTTCCCCCACACAGATAGGGAGACATTAAATGATGAAAAGGTCATCATCCACCCCTCTGGCTCGGTAGGCGAGCCTGAAATCTTCGACCCAAATATCGGGGTTCGTCTCCCTGGTGTACTTGGCGATGTTGGCGGGCTATCGAAAGCGCTGTGGGAACGGTGCTCTTTGGATACGCCAGCCAAAGGCTTATGGTCCTAGGCCCTTAGGGCTAGGACTCCAGTCATCTGGCCAATGACCATGCCTAGGGCATGTTTCACTGCTCCCCTCAATAGTTCAGCCAGGACCCATGTCGCCTGCCCTCATTGCCGCTTAGGGGACATCATCATCATGTCAGGCCTAATGCCAGCTGCTGATGACGCTGCAAGCATCTTGGCACAGACTGGGTTGTTCATGTATCGGCAGTTGGTGTGGAGTAGGCGCTAGGTCAAGCCATGGCGTAGCCATTGCCTTTTTGAGCCATGCTTGGCGGTTGTAGCGGTGAGCAGATGGAGTGATCTGTTTGGTGTGTCCCCACTCCCTTAGTGGGGAGAGAGGGCACGTGTCAGAGTCACGATGTGGAGCTTTCTTCCTATTGAATAGTGGCAGCTTCTACCAGCGCCTAGAGGTTCTGGTAGACCATCCACTCCTAGGCTCGACGGGCTCAGAAACTCCACGCAGAAGCATTGCCGTAGTGGTGATGTTCTGGCTATCCCTAGCAAATAGTGGGGGTCATTCCCCTTGTTCATGATGTTGCGCTAGACCTGGTGGACGCTACCCCGGGCGCCGCCCGTCGGACCATGAACTTAGCATAACACAGTCGCCCCAAAATGGCATGGTAGACCGGGGGAACCCAACTACCTCAAAGGTGAGGGTCTCTATCCTATAGTTGGATGGATTCCTAAATGTGATGGGCAGGTCGATCTACCCAATCGGTATGGCTTGCTTTCTTGGCACGATGCCGTGGAAAGGCACCCTGGTCTGCCGGATGCGTGATCGGTCGATGCCCATGGCATTAAGTGTCTCTACATACATGATGTTGAGGCCGCTGCCCCCATCCATTAGTACCTTGGTGAGCTTCTTTGTGCTAACGGTAGGGTTGACCATGAGTGGGTACCTACCTGGCTGTGTGACGCTATCCGAGTGGTCGGATTGGTCAAAGGTTATGGGAGACCCTGACCATTTGAGGAAAGTGGGCATGGCAGGCTTGGCTTCATAGACCTCTTGGTTCGCGAGCTTCTATCAGTGTTTGGAGCCATATGCCTCTAGCCCACTGAAGATCATGTGGTAGCCATCCGGCAACAGAAAGCCACCATCCTTCTCTCTGGCATCATCGGCTTCTGCCTTGGGCTTCTTCTTCTGCTCCCATTTCTTGGAGCCGCCAGTGAAGAAATGCTTCATGAGGGAGCAGTCCTTGTACATGTGTTTGATGGGGAAGGCATGGTTTGGGCACCGCCCCTTGAGTAGCTTGTCGAAGTGATTGGGGTGCCCTTAGCTGGTGCTCGACTAGCTTTTCACTCAGCAACGGCCGTGAGCGAGCCCCCACACCCTTTCCGGTTCTTATTCTTATTTGAACGGTCAGAGGGGCCTTCATTGGCATCCTTGTCCTGCTTTGCCTTGCCTCTAGAGCGATAAAAAATTGCTCCAACCGCCTCCTTGTTGGAAGCATGGCTAGTCATGATGTCGAGGAGTTCCTTGGTAGTCCATGGGCCTTTACGTCCCAACTTATGGACTAGGGACTCGTAGGTGGTCCTTGATAGGAAGGCTCCGATGATGTCGGCGTCGGCGATATTGGGGAGCTCATTGCACTGCTAGAAAAAGTGTTGGATGTACTCATGGAGAGTCTCTCCTAACTTCTGTCGATAGTTCTACAAGTCCCAGGGGTTCCCAAGGCATGCGTAAGTGCCCTAGAAGTTCCCCACGAAGAAGGTGCTCTAGCCATGTTCGCGCCGAGTGGGCCAGGAACAAGGGGAGAATGCGGAAGACAAAGTCATCAGTGACCGCACCACCGGCTCGACAAGTGAGCCAGTAGTCCTCGAGCCATAAGCTAGGGTTCATTTCCCTAGAGTACTTCAGGATGTTAGTCGGCGGGCGGTATTAGGGTGGGAGCACCGCCTTGAGGATATGCCAACCAAAGGCCTAGGGCCCTGTTGGTTCAGGGCTATGACTCCGGTCCTCCTCATGGTCATGGTGTCCACCCCATCGAGGGTGGTAACCATGGCTGGCCCCCTCCCCCACATTGTTGTAGGTATGTCGACGGGTGTCGAGGGTGTCACACGTGTCACAGTTGAAGCCGAGATGCTCCTGCACCGGAACCATGATGAGTGGCCTGCCACCATGCGATGCCTAGTGGACTGATGCATCCTTGTTGGGTCGCACTGATGGCGTGCACTGGCTGGTGTCGAGCTCCCATCGCTGAGATAGCGAGCTCTTAGCCTGCTGTGCAAGCTGCATGCTCGAGCATGGTGCGAATCTCTTGGTGGGCCCATCGATCCTCGGGCGTCGTAGGCCTTAGAAGCCCCCTAAGCAAGGCTACCGTAGCAGTGATGTTCTGGCTTGCCCGGGTGAAGTGCGGGAGCACTTGATTGTCCTCATTGATCCTTTGGTTCATGTCATGGGCCATGGTGCGTGCGCGCCCCCATCTCCATGGCGCTCGATCTCATGATCGAGCTTCGTGCATTCCTGCTCGAGCTGGAGTCGTGCTTCCTCAAGCTCTAGGTGCTGGGCCTTTAGCCGCTCCACCCACAGGTAGGGTTGGGCTCCTGCATCCCCCTGGACCTTGTTGTCGAGGTCATTCATCAGGGTAGCCTCCTCCTCGTGGATGCTTTTGACATGTCCTTTGGTGTTACCTGTCATGAAGCATTCACAAGAGGGGTGATGGCTCCCCCTGCTGGAGTCAGAGCTAGAGGGCGACTCTGGCTCCTCTATGAGGAGGTCATGGAAAGACTCCATGATGTGTTTGATCACCCCCATGAATTCATCATTCATGAGGGATGGAATCACACATTGCGCCACAAGGTGGCCAACAGTCTCTGTGGCATTATGGAGACCAAACGGGAGCACTGTCGGGGCACTCCAAATAAGGTATTCTAGGAAGAGCAACTCTCCCTCAGTAAGCTGTGCCATGACATTAGAGAATGAGAAGGTGTGGTGGCGCAGGCCCTCCTTAGATGGTTGGGGTCCTAGGAAGACACCGAGCTAATGCTCCAACCTCCCATAGTCAAAGTTGAGGAGCTGGCCACTCCTAGGGGCATGGGCCTCTGGCGCACATAGTCATAGCTCCTCAAGCACCTTGGTGATCGCATCGAGGCCAGTGGAGTGGAGGTATTGAACAACGATGGGTGCCTGCACCAGCTCTTCCTCCGCCATGACGATGAAGTCTAGGTTCTCAGAGCACACTTGTGCACCTGGGACATAGTTGATGTTGTGACTAGCCATCTGAGGCATGGTGTTGATCTCAAGACATGCAAAAGTTCCCCTACCTAGTGCACCAACTATCGGTGTTTCAAACAGCCAACTAGTAAATTTGTATATTGCATGTCTGACTCAGATGGTGTGCTAAGAGGACACGAGGATTATACTAGTTCAGGCCAAATGTCCCTACATCCAGTTTTAGGCTGCTCGTGTTACCAACACTGAGTTTGTAGTAGGGGGTTACAAACTGGCAAGAGAGGGAGGAGCTCCCAAGCCTTTGTGGTTTGATTGCTAGATGTTTCTACTACTCGATCTATCAGTCGATCGATCTCTCTCCTCTGAATGGTGCCCTACCTTCCCTTTTATAGACCAAGGGGAGAGAACAGGATATCAGAGACTGAGAGAAGGGAAGAGGAAAAAAAGAAAAAGAAATAAGGCTCCTAGGGGTGTGTCGTCCTCCTCTTCGCATGGGTCCTGCTGACCTTATAGATTATGGTGACAACGGCTTCGCACCAGGGTCCTATTGGCTACTGCAACATATGTGTGGGCGTCATGCGCCATTCTTATCTTCCATCACATCTGGGCAGACAGAATGGTCAAAGGGTCCCTTGACAGAGACCATACGGGGGGCTAGCGGTACAGTGCCAGTCAACTGACACTGGTCGACTGACGTTGGATGGTGGTCAGGCAGGGAGTTGGCAGCATAGTGCTGGCCTATTGACGTGGTGGGCGACATGAGTCTCCCAGCATGGCATGATGCAACAGCCAGTCGCATCAGGACGTGCCTAAGATGTGCTCCTAGGATTGCGCCTCAATGCCATAGTGGTTTTAACAGTTCGGGTCCCACACTAGGGCCACTGCTTTTGTCTGGTAGAAAATCCGAACCCCAAGGAACGAGCGAGGCGGAAATCCCCTCCTAGGGGCCGGGCGAGACAAAATCCGACCCTCGGGGGTCGAATGGGGCGGAGCCCTCCCCATGGGACCAGATGAGTTGGAGCCCATGCCCTAGGGTCAGAGGAGTTAGAGCCCACGCCTTGGGGTTAGATGAGGTGGAAACCTCGTCGTCAGAGTCGGACAAGGCATGGTTGTGTCCATAACCATCAAACGAGCCGATGTGACACTCATTAATCCTTTGGCTCGGATACTCAGATATACATATCCGACACCCACCAACTTTACATAAAATCCATACAAACAAACACCAAAGCTTAGTAAATAGGATTTACAACTAACCAATTCCATGAGTTTTGGTGATTCATCATTTATAGGAGGACATGTTGGAATAACAAAGGAAAACACACGCAAATGCACAATAAGACAAGGCGTAACATCACCCGACATCAGCACAAGAGGAGGAGGCCACAACCAGACAAATCGGGGCCCAAAACAAGTGGAGAACAAGCCCAAAATCAAACCAAACCAACTCAACTCCACACCAAACCACCATGGGCCAAGACAAGAAGTTCACAGGAGGTCACCAATCAAAGAGGGACGTGATTTGGCCCAGCCAGGGTGCGCTGCACCCCAACTTGTCCCATTTGGCCCTAACTTTGGTCGATTGATAAATACCGCCTTGCCCAACGTCGGTGTCATGGTTTGGCCTAGGTTCAATGTACCTGGAGGTTGGTTTGGTGCATTAATGAGGGGAATCAAGGCATATTCCATGGGATCATTCATCTTCTACACTTATAAAAGGAGGCCACCCCCACCTCATTTGAACAACACACACAAGGAACAAGAGCAAGAGCAAGAAAAGAGCAACACCACTCCATGGGCTTAGGCCCTAGCTAGCTCTAGAAAAGTAGTAGGGAGAGACATGAGGGAGAGATCGTGGAAGCACCAGCCTTGTCGATGTCTCCCCAACTTGTACGTTGACGAACATATGTACCTCAAGGGATTCTCCCACTAAGTAAGTGTTCATGATTCTTGTGGAATTAAGTCTATGAGTAGTTAAGCTTTACTCTTACTTGTTTGTAGGTTCGTCATCCATCCCCACGGTGGATACACTAGTAGAGGGCTCTTGATAAAGATGGATCACCCTGATCACCGCTAGAATAGTAGTCGATAGCGTAGACGTGGTGTCTAGGCTAGAGGCTATCTTTGTTTGCCTCGTACTCCATGGTTGAGGGGTAGGCGGTAGGTGGCAATAGCCTGTCTGTCTCTCATAATCTCCCACATTCGGGTATAGCGTAGAGCTACACGCTGGTATCGCTTGGCAGACTAGGTGTACGCCAGTGCCTGAAGTGAGCAAGTAAAAGTAGAGTTTATCTATCCTTAGCCCTTAAAGCCATAGGAATCCATCTCTACCCTTATTAGCTTTCCTTATGTTGTCCTTGGATAAATTAGCTAGAAGAAATACCTCCATTCCCTATCAAAAATACGATACCCTGAATACTTCTGGGTGAAAGCTACAACGGTAATTTCGTATGCTTGCTAATAACTACTGTAGACATTAAGAAATACCAACAAGCTTTCTAGCGCCATTGCCGAGGAACGGTTACTGTTTTTTCTTCGAACCTAGTTCATCCATGTATCTGCATCTTTTCTTTTTATAAAAAAACAAAAATATCTTCTTTTACCTTTTTGACCATGAAGCTTACACCAATTCAAAATCCTTTTGCTTCAAAGGGTGAGTTCCTTGAGCCACAACCTCTTTTGAAACCAAACCTTTCATCCAGCTATGAACTCCACCCTAGTTTAAAATCCATGGTTTGGGTACAACCCTTCTTAGGGCTTGATCACAAAAATCCTTGCCATCACCTGCAAGAATTCAAGGAAATGTGTTCATGCCTGAGTATCGCTGGCATGACAAAAGAGATTCTAAAGTGGAAATTGTGTCTCTTCTCTCCCACGGGGAAGGCAAAGCAATGGTACACACATGCCATAGAAAGTATGAATGGGGATTGGGATGAACTTAAAGACAAGTTTCATATTGCATTTTCCCCATGTCCCATATCGTCTCTCTACCAAGGGTGATCCTCGACTTTGAGCAGCATGAGAAGGAGTCTATAGGTGCAGCCCGGGCTAGGTTTTCATCATTAATACACACCAACCTCGACTTGTCTTTACCCAATAGCATATTGCTGTGACTCTTTTGTTTGGGAATTGACATGGAAGCTAACCTATGCCTAGACGTGACTACCAGAGTTCATTTTACACACAAACCTATGATAGAACAAGTAGCAATCCTTGAAAACATCCTAGAAAGATACACTTCCTCCGTCATAGGAACCAAAACCCTCTAGGCGAAAGCAATGTCGAGTGCTGTGGAGAGCTTAACTACTCAAATACTTAATTCCACAAGAATCATGAACACTTACTAAGCATGAGAACCCATTGAGGTATAGATGTTCATCGAGGTACAAGTTGGGGAGACACCGACAAGTTCGGTGCTTCCCCGATCTCTCCCTCACATCTCTCCCTGCTACTTTTCTAGAGCTAGCTAGGGCCTAAGCCCATGGAGTGGTGTTTCTCTTCTCTAGCTCTTGCTCTTGTTCCTTGTGTGTGTGCTTGGGTAAATTAGCTAGAAGAAATACCTCCATTTCCTGTGGAAAATATGATACCCTGAATACTTTCGGGTGAAAGCTGCAACGGTAATTCCGTATGCCTGCGGATAACTTCTGTAGATGTTAAAAAATACCAACAACCTTTCTAGCACTGTTGATGTGGAATGGTTGTTGTATTTTCTTTAAACCTAGTTCATCCTCGTATATGTATCTTTTATTTTTATAAAAAAAACAAAAATATCTTCTTTTACCTTTTCCACCATGAAGCTTACACCAATTCAAAATCCTTTCGCTTCAAAGGGCGAGTTCTTTGAGCCACAACCTCTTTTGAAACCAAACCTTCCATCCAGCTATGAACTCCACCCTAGTTTAAAAGCCATGGTTCAAGCACAACCCTTCTCAGGGCTTGATCATGAAAATCCTTGCCACCACCTGCAAGAATTTGAGGAAATGTGTTCATGTCTGAGTATCACTGGCATGACATAAGAAATTCTAAAGTGAAAATTGTTTCCCTTTTCTCTCATGAGGAAGGCGAAGCAATGGTACACGCATGCCATAGAAAGTACAAATGGGGACTGTGATGAACTTAAAGACAAGTTTTGTCTTGCATTTTCCCCATGTCCCATATTGTCTCTCTACCAAGGGCGATCCTCAACTTTGAGCAGTGCGAGAATGAGTCTATAGGTGCAGCCTGGGTTAGGTTTTCATCATTAATACACGCCGACCCAGCCTTGTCTTTACCCAATAGCGTATTGTTGCGACTCTTTTGTTTGGGTATTGACATGGAAGCTGACCTATGCCTAGACATTACTATTGGAGATCATTTTACACACAAACCTATGATGGAACAAGTTGCATTCCTTGAAAACTTCCTAGAAAGATACACTTCCTCCATCATAGAAACCAAAACCCTCCAGGTGAAAGCCATGTCGAGTGCTGAGGAGGTCACATCAGTTGAATCCAAACCCAAACCATCCTTTGGTCCGACTCTTGATCCCTCACCCAAACCACAAACATCAAAGGAAAGAGTAATTCATCCTTCGGAGTTCTCTATCAAATTCGAGGATTGTGGCAATACCTTGAAGTTATGATGGCACGGAGAGCACACAAAGGAAGTTTCCCCTAGAGTGGAACCATCAAAGGAATGGTTAATGGAAGTAAAATGTTCTTTCGAAGCAATTAGGATTCTTTCACCTTACACGACCATGCCTTGTTCATTAAGGGGGACTATCATAGAAGCCCTATACAACCCCATGATCGAGACAAATAGCATGTTAGAATTCTTTGTGGAAACCCTTTTGGGCAATGTGCCGCTAGTCTCAACCAACAAGCTCTTCAAGTCCTTTGGGACTCATCTTTGAGTGTTGTGGGATTGCTAGGGCCGTGCTAATCAAAATAGATGAAAATGTGGTTCACTTGTATTTTCATATCTATACCATCCTTGAATTTGATCTTCTTATAGGCTACCCTTTTGAAAATCTTTTTTCAAGAAAAACCTTCCCATGGAAGCCTTAACAAAAAGTTGGAAAAAACTATTGTCGCCACTCCTATCTCTTGACCAAAAAATCCAATGGCGAAGCAGCATCCCAATCATAACTAGCTCAAGGAGGTGAAGTTCATTTCCCCGTTCGTTTCACATCCTTGTGAAATAGAACATCCATCATCACCCTCGCTCAAACTTGAACCATGTCCCTCTGGCCATTAGAACATTGCTCTCCACAACAGTCAAGATTCAACATTGACCTTACATGATACATCTCGTAAGAATGAAAACCTCTGCGCCACGGACATTCCTATATCTTCAACTCTAGAGACCAAGTAGAAGGAGTCCACAAATGAGCATGAAAGTTTCTCATTTTAGACCCCTCAAGATTCATGCTCACTTTTTGAGTCTCCAGAGTTCATTTTGCTTATGACCACGTGCTCTTACGAGGACCACAACCTCCTATTAATCCTTGTTAGCAAACTTTTTAAGAGGATGGTTGTGGATGTTTTTGTTTACCACTGAAGGGACCGTGATGCCTAAGAGGGGGGTGAATTAGGCAACTTAAAATTCTAACTCTAAACTATGGCCTCTTTTTCTTACCCTAGCAAAACCTATGCAATAGATAAACTATCTAGATGTGCAATTATGGTTTTGCTAGTGTGTTGCTATCTCTACCACAAACGTAGTAAAGTAATCAACGTAAATGCGGAAACTAAAGAGCAAGGTAGAGATATGCAAACTCCCGTTGATGACTCTGGTATTTTTACCGAGGTATCGAGAAGCGTGCAAGCTTCCCCCTAGTCCTCATTGGAGCCCCTCACAAGGAATCCCTCACAAGGGCCAAGCTCCTGGTCAGGTAACTCCATGGATAGCCTCGGGCCTTCCCCATGCGCAAGTGGGTCTCCGACGTGCCTCTTGGCAAGCCTCTCCTAGATGCTCCCCGCCGTCTTCACTATCAAGCTTCTAACCAAAATGCCACGGGCCTTGTTCTCTCCGGTACATGGTGGCGGCCACACCACAAACGCGGTTGGTGTGATCTCGCAAGACTTCAAGCCCCTCCGATGTACAACACTTGTGCTCGCAAGCACGGGGTGGCAAGAGGTATGTAAACCTCACTAAACACTAGGCATAAACCTAGAGCTAGCGCATAAGCGGTGGTCTAATCAACCTAAGCACTTCGCAAAGCACTTATGCTAATCACCTAATAAAACACTAAGCACTATGCATGTGGAGATCACTAAAATGGTATATCAACACCCTTGGTATGTTTCCTCAGTTTCACACTCCTCAAATGGCCGGTTGGGGGTTGTATTTATAAGCCCCACTGAGAAAGTAGCCGTTGGGGTCGAATTCCCACGAAACTGCTACTGACCAGACGCTGAATCGTCCTGACCGGACGTGTCCGGTCGTCCCGACCGTTGAGCCAGCAATATGCTGATCGGACGCTGGCCAGCGTCCGGTCGCCTACCACCAGACGTGTCCAGTCGTAGATGTGCCGCTCTAGAACCTTAGTGTAATCAATCAGACGCTGCTGTCCTGCGTCCGGTCGGTTGCCGCCAGCGTCCGATCAGGGATCCAGTCGCCTGTCTGCCGAGCCACTTGCCCAGCGTCCGGTCGTAGCGTCCGGTTGCTTATCCAGCGTTCAGTCCTGCATCTAGTCACCACAGTGAGCTCATTTCTTTGCGATCTTGAGTATGGCTTGGTTCCAATCTTCATGCTTGGACTTTGCTTGATATCTTGGGTCTTCTCTTGTGCTTCTAAGGTCTTTCTTAAAGTGTTGATCATCGGATCACCACGTCGCCTTCGTCCAAGTCACATCTTGCACCCTTTTGAACTACAAAATAAACACTTGCAAATTTATTAGTCCAATTTGGTTGTGTTGGTCATCAAACACCAAAATCTAAAGTAAATGAGCCAAGGGTCCATTTTCCTTACAACCACAAATATTGCAAAATCCTGTAGAAGCTGTTGACACAAAAATATGGCGATGTGATCAACACACAACAAGCCAGAACATCTAAGTGGAATGAGACTAGAGATCTGCTTGGCTTCAACACAGAACCAACCGATTCTAAAAACCCAACGATGTGCCAGTCAATTTAACCTACAGTTGATAAGGAGAGAAAATCTTATCAGTAATTTAAGGTGGAACATGTCGGTGTTACACTAGATAGTTCCAAATGTATGACTAGATAGCCGATTCAACAAAGCTATCGACTAAATAGTTGATATCTGGTGTATCCATAAGAAGCGATATAAGAAAGCATCATCGGCTAAATGGAATATAATCGATATAAAGCATCAAGCCGATAAGTTTGATGACAAGAGTATAACATGCGAATAAATTGACTGTCTAATATAAACGAATCTACAAACAGTTTGAATCTAATCTATTATCATCAACAGTGAGGTTCGATCAGATCGATGCAACTATGATAATGATAACAAATTAAAGCCAAAGAAATAGAGTATATCTCTTGATCATGAACAAGACCACTAATCGACAATTTCTAATCTAAAGTCTTACCAGTGAGGTTCGACCGGATCGATGCAGTCATGGTAGTGTCATTAGATTAGATCTTATTGACTAGTGAATTTGTTCAAGATTAAAACATGTCTTTGGATGCATACTATGTTTGATTGGAATAGAGATAAAACAGCAGATCTAGCAGAATTAAGCCTTCAATTGTAAGATTCAAAGCGTGACCAGATCAAAGGATGACCAATTAAGATAATATGATGCTAATCTATCTCTATATCAATCAGGTGATTTGTTATAATTAATAAAACATTAATTATACCCCACGGTCAACCTTGTGACCATAAACTAAGAACTGCCAGGGGATACCCCAGATTATCACTAAAAAACCAACTCTCCTTTTTAATAAAAACAAGAACATGTTGTCAAGTTAGTATGCACCGCCTTCAGGTATTCTTGGTTGCTAACCATTTTAGGATAAGATCAAGAAGAACAAGGGTACATACGATGCTAGAGAACATGGGAGCTACATCAACCATACGCCTCGATGTTCTTTGGTGATGGAACACACTCAGGGGGAGGCCCTAACTTTGCACACTTGACTTTTACACAAAAGTCCAAGTGTGGTGGAGGATGTTGAAAGTCTCACCACAAGTTCCATACACACCAAAGGCCATCTTGATTAAAAAGAAAAAAATGATGTCAAGCTCTGCCTTGCTATATATATATATATATATATATATATATATATATATATATATATAAAGAGAAGTTAGAAGAAAAAAGAGAAGAGAGCTGAAAAAGACAGAAGAAGAAAAAAGAAAGATATAAATAAAAGAAAAGAAAATATATATATATATAATAAAAAAAGAAAATAATATGATATAAAAAAGAGAGAGATAAAAGAATAGAGAAAAGGAGCCACAAGATGGGTTCTTCTCCTCTATACCTTTGCTGCTTACCACCAAGGCCCATGGTCTCTACACACTAGTTGTATGTGTGGCCTAGCCTTGATGCTAGCCTGAGTCGGCACCCATATAAGATCATGCAACCGCTGCAGCAACTTTAAATATTCATCCACATATGCAGCAATAAGTATACTTAGGTATGCAAAGCTAACTAAAATGTTCACCAACCTATTTACTCATATTTGTCTTCATGTGAATATTGCTTGATCTTTCGAATCCATGCCAGCTTTGTTTATGTTATATGCTCTGGTTTGGGTGTATTCAATTGGTGCATCCAAAGTTCTTTTTAAATTAAGCATGGTGCTTAGGTTAAAATGACCTTCTTTAATCAAATTTGAACATGGTGTTTAATTTTGGTTAATGAACTTTGAAGTTATACTTTCATAGACAATGGTGGTAATCTATTATGTAGATGAATCAAGGCTAGATTTATTTCACAAATTTTCACCTCAGCCTTGTATGAGTTATTCTAAAAAATAATAATAAAAAGTTGGTGAACAAATAAATAAAATAATAATAATAACACACTAAAAATAAAATATAATAATAATAGTAATAATAATGAAATAAAGATTTATGCTCCCGAATGTTTTAGCTGGTAGAGCCCTTGTTTGTTTTTATCTTTATTTCTTTAGCAAATAAAGATAGGTATAAGAATAAGTATGGGGTAGATCTCTCAAGCATAACAAACACATATTCGAGATCTCCCACTAACACGTTGCACAACATCAAATGATCCAACATGTAGAAGGACAGAATAGATGGCTCTAGAGAGGATTGGCTGAACCTTTGGTTGAGTCAAATCATCTCTAAATCCCCATAGCTCCTTCATATTCACACATTTTGATTCAGGCGAAACTTGTTCAATTGGATTCTTTGCACCATAACTAGGCTCTCTAGACCATATGTTCATCAAGGTTGCACCACCATGAAGACTTGAAGATTTGGTTGAGCCTTTGCTCAATTGACTCCCTTTCTTGGCAATCCTAACTCTTGAAATGTCTTCAACCTTGAGTCTTCAATTGCAATACTTGACTCCTCCATAGTCCACTTGATTTTGAGTCATTGATTGCTCGCTTGACTTCTTGATTGATATCCTTCTTCAATCTTGAGTTCTTCGATCGTCTTACCATCAACCATCGGGGATTTCTCCATTCTTTATGCTTTGTAGCCTAGCATTAACACTTGATCCTCTAATCCATTTGCTAGCCACACATGCTAATAAGTTGTCCTCAACTTGCTTCTTCATCAATGCTTGAAGACACTTCTTCATCTTCATGCTTTGTGACCTAACATAAACCTGTTTCTCAAAAACACACAAGTTAGTCACAAAAGCAATGTTGTCATTAACCATCAAAACCACTTAGCTTAGGGCCATGGAAGCTAATAGTGTGCCTTTACTTCCTATAGTAGCTTGATAGACTTGCTTGGTAGGCTTATCTCTAGGTTGGAGAAATTGTCTTGTGCACTGAGTAAGCATGCTAGATAAACCATAGAGCACATCTAGATAGACATGGATAGGTTCATATTGATTAAAGTTTTAATGGAGCCAAGATAATCTTGGATAGATATTTAGATAGATGTATAGTCCTTCCATCGAGTTGTTTCACATAGCAGTATAACTTGGTAATTAAAAGTTGTCCAGACATTTGCACGTTTACTTTGAAGGAGCTCATCCATCCATTGGTGAATTTCAACTATTAGGTTTATTCAATTATTGTGACTTGAGCTTGAGGAATTTAAGCTCATGACTTGAACTTGTAACTTAGCTATATGTTGCTATAATGGTAAAGATGTACTTACCCTATTGTTGTGATAATGTGTTGATTTTTTTATGGAGGTAAACCCTGCTTATTAAGAAGCAAATGATGTGTAGAATGCATATGATGAAGTTGCCTCATGTAAATTAAACCTAGTTGTGCAGTTGTATCGGGAGTATGTACATTCATTTCTCAATGAGCAACTTACTATCACTACTACAAAAAATGTTTGTAGCAAAAGGATAAATTTTTTGTAGGGGCGGCTGGTGATGGAGCCGCCCCTATAGTGGGTGTGCTTGGGAACCATGAGACCAGCCGCCCCTACAAATGGAATAGTAGGGGCGGCTGGTGATACGAGCCGTCCATACAAATGGGTCGATTTGTAGGGGCGGCTCACTCACCAGCCGCCCTTGTGTTGCTATTTGTAGGAGCGGTGTCACACCCAATTTTAAGGATAAAATGGGGTGTAAAACCTTATGTGCGCCCAGAGATCAGTCACACACATTAGCCGACAAATTATGAATAACATCATCACCAATGTTTATTACATCACGAATAAGACATAGTTATTACATAAGTATAGCAGAAATAATAAAAAGATCTCTCGCGGAAGCTCCAATTCACAGGGACATCGACTGGTTGACCACAAGTCTAGTAGTCCTCAGGGAAATCATCATTCTCAAGGTCATCTGTTACCCATCCAGGATTTTTATCCAAATAATGAAAATAAACAAGCGTAAGTACATGTCATACTTAACAAGTGTAACACGGGGTTCATGAGGCTCAAAAGGCTAGACATAGGTTTAACAGCGTTCAGCTTTTAGTTGTCACAATTTTAGCTTATGAGTAGCATCAAGTTGTTTCAGTTCCCAAGGTAGAACACATGATCAAATGTAAACATGAGTAATGAATAGCATAAACAGATAAAGTTTAATGTTCATCTATTCCATAAATATTCCAAGGTCGCTCGTGACCATGAACACGGCTGATATACCAGTTTTACACTCTGCAGAGGTTGTACACTTTCACTGTGAGTCATGATACCCATATGCCTGGGTTTATAACTCCCAAAACACTTCCAAGGTGAGCAGGCAGGGGTCACTATGAAGCCTTTCAAAGGTTCATCTAACAAGTTAGGGCCATTAGATTCACTCGGCAAACAGATATAGAGCCCCCCTTCCCGATGGCCCATTGACACGCAGCCTGTACATATAAGGCTAGAGGCCGCTCTATACCTGATTCGGCAAGCCATTCTTACGCCAATGAAGGTAACCACTAACAAGCTAGAAAAGGTCCTTATACTAAGCTAAAGCCAGAACCATGTAGCCCTCACAGCTGTACTGTAAGTCCCGGATGATCACTTACAGATAAGTCCTTAGGGAGAGGAATCTGAGGCATTTAGAAAGTAGCTAAATACTCCAGCCCCCTGTTTCCATGTTGCTAAAAAGTCATATTTTATGTTTATTGTATATACCATTAGTCAAGTTACAAGATCATGGTTTAACTGAGCTCTAGCAAAGCTACCCATATGCATAACCCATAGGTGACAAGGCAATAGTCCAATTTTAGGAAATTCCTAACAAGAAGACACATGCAACATAAATTTAATGAATTAAAGTGAATAGGAAACAAGGATGATCCCATGCTATACTTGCCTTGAGCAACGTACTCCTGCTGGTCCTAATCATCAAAGTCGTACCCTTGATCTCCCGAGAACTGCTCACCGTCTTTACTCGATAACCACAGCAACATACAATCATCCAAGAGCAATCATACAAAGCAAACAAGGCTACGGATTACAACAGTACACCAACAGCAAAGAATCAAGATGAAAAGTTTGGAAAATGAATCTACGTCTTGCTACGAACACACAGACGCGAAGATCACAAAAATCGGATCTAAAACGGAAAAGTTATGATTTAAACAAGATTTCCTATAGGAAAAATAATAGATTAAATCTAAGCTCGAATTTTAAAAGTTAGAAACCTACTTTACAGTAGCATAAACATGTAGATTACTTAATTACGAACCTAACACAACTTGAACGGATCAAATCGAAGTTAAAGCGAAGATTTTACGGCTAAAACAAGTTGAATGGCAAATCTGTAAATAATTGAAAACGTATTTTAGCCCATCCGAAAGAAAATACGCTTTCAAAAGAAAGAAAACAGAGACTGTGAAACACGCAAAGGACCGCGTGTTAACACCGAAGTAATTATAAGGATGTATTTGCAAAATTAGCAGTAAAAGGGTATCTTTAGATCTGAGCCATTGGATTAGAAATCGACGGCTTGGATTTAATCTGGCGGAAAGAGAAAAAGAAAAAGAAAATAGAAAACCAGTCGGAGCAGTCGGTCGGCGGCGGTACTCCCGACGGCGGCGCCATTGCCAGCCCTCTGAGGCCCTCGGTTCTTGGCCTACAACGCTCTATTTGACAAAAGAGAAGTACCGGGAGAGAGAGGAGGTTGCGGTGAACTCACCGGACCCAAACACCAGGGACGGAAAGCAGTCGAGGCAGCCCGGCGCGAGTTGGCAGCGGAGGTCAGCGGCGGCGCTGGATCGAAGCTCGGCTGCGGTGGCTTGGGCAAAAAAACGAGCGCTAGATGGGATAGAGAGGCGGTGCAGGCGGCTATTTATGAGGCTAGAATTTCTTAGGCGCGACGGCATCATGATGTTCGTGGTCGAGGCAGACTCATGCGATGGCATGGGATAGAGTCTGAGCCGGTCATGTTAGAAGGAAGGAGGTGGGTCTGACGCCTGGGCCCGGCTGGTCAGCGGTGGGTAAGGCACACGGCTATGGGAGCAGCTAAGCCAGCGAAACTGGGCTGCGCGACTAGGCCAGGGAGACCTAGCTTCGGCCCAAGCGGCGCTGGGCTGTCTCCAGAGCAAAGCCGAGCAACCCCAGCGAGAAAGAACGTAGCAGGCCGGCGTGGGGAAGAGAAGGCCATAGCGGAAAACATGCCTACGGGCCAACACTGAGGATGGAGAAGAAATTTATTCTTTTCTTTTTCTAATTTTTTCCAAAGCAAGTTCAAAATGCGATTTCAACTCAATTCAAAATCCGACTTCAAACCAAGCAATTCAAAATAATATGCAGCGGCATGAATGCACATTCATGGTTGTTGACCAATATTTGATTTTGTTCCTAATAAAATTATTATTTCCTAATTTCAAATGCCCATAAAATGCTTAACAAATCAATTTCCCCTATTTAAAAATGTTGTAAAATTTAGGGTATGTTTTCCTTAGATCCTCTTCTCTTTCCCAAGTAGCCTCATCTATTGTATACCGATTCCACTGAACCTTGCACATCTTTATAACTTGGCTCCTTGTAACTCTTTCTGCCATCTCTAAAATCCTTACCGGAAACTCCTCATACGTGGGATCCTCCTTAACTATAAGCTCTTCTAATGGTATCTGCTCCTCAGGTACACGCAGACACTTCTTCAGTTGAGACACATGGAACACATCTTGTACACCTAACAAACTCTCGGGCAATTCCAACTGATAAGCTACCTCTCCATGTCTCTCTAAAATCTTAAAAGGTCCAATATACCTTGGCGCTAACTTCCCTTTCATGTTAAACCTCCTCACACTTCTCATTGGTGACACCTTCAAGTACACATAATCACCTACTTTGAAAACCAATTCTCTTCTTCTAGTATCGGCATAGCTCTTCTATCAAGACTGAGCCACTCTCAAGTTATCCCTGAACAACCTTACTTGCTGTTTTGCGTCTCTCAAAACATCTGGCCCAAACACTTGAGTTTCTCCCGTTTGGTTCCAAAACAACGGGGTTCTACACTTTCGTCCATACAAAGCTTTGAAAGGTGCCATATTGAGACTTTTCTGATAACTGTTGTTGTATGAGAACTCTGCATAAGGCAAACTCTTGTCCCAACTTGTACCATACTGCAACGCACAAGCCCTCAACATATCCTCCAATATCTGATTAATTCTCTCAGTTTGCCCATCTGTCTAAGGATGATATGCTGTACTAAAATTCAACTTAGTTCCCAACGAACTATGTACTTGCTGCCAAAAATGAGATGTAAATTGGGTACCTCAATCAGACACAATTTTCTTGGGAACCCCATGTAGACAAACTATTCTCTCCATATATAGCGTAGCCAATTGGGGTCTAGTATAGGTAGTCTTAACCGATAAGAAGTGGGCAACCTTAGTTAGCCGATCTACTATTACCCAGATTGAATCATATCCTCTCTGAGTACGTGTTAACCCAACTATAAAATCCATACCAACTTCTTCCCACTTCCACTCAGGTATCTTCATTGGTTATAACAATCCTGCAGGCCTTTGATGTTCAGCTTTGACTCTCTGACATGTATCACACAAAGCAACATATTCAGCAACATCTCTTTTGAGTCCGTACCACCAATACTTCTCTTTTAAATCCAAATACATCTTGGTACTTCTAGGATAATAGAATAAGTAGACTCATGGGCCTCATGAAGAATTGCCTCTCGTATAGCCTTATCCTCAGGCACACACAGCCTTTTCCCAAACCACAAAGTTCCATTGTCATCCATACTAAAACCTGGTGCCTTACCAATCACTATGTTTTCCGCTATCTCCTTCAACTTCGCATCCTGTAACTATCCCTTACGTATTTCTTGCTCCAATTTAGGCTCCAACACCAACTCCACTACATTGGTAACAAAGCCTAAATTTAGTCGCTCAAATTCAGCACACAACTCACTTGACATCGATGTCACTTGCACCTCATTGACATAACTCTTCCTACTAAGAGCATCGGCAACAACATTCGCCTTCCCAGGATGATAGTGTACCTCCAAATCATAATCTTTGATCAACTCTAACCATCGATGTTGTCTCATATTCAGATCTGTCTGAGTGAAAATGTACTTCAGACTTTTGTGATCAGTATAGATGTCACTCTTATGTCCAATGAGATAATGCCTCCATATCTTCAAAGCATGAACCACTGCTGCTAACTCCAAATCATGAGTAGGATAATTCAACTCATGCTTTCCCAACTGCCGAGATGCATAAGCCACTACTCTGCCTTCTTGCATAAGAACACATCCAAGTCCCTGATGAGATGCATCACAATAGATCGAAAAGTTTTTATTCAGGTTTGGCAAAGTCAACACTGGGGTTGTAGTCAACCTCTTCTTCAACTCTTTGAAGTTAGCCTGGCACTTCTCGGACCACACAAACTTAGCATTTTTCTCCAATAAGGCTGTCATTGGCTTGGCAAGCTTAGAGAAACCTTCAATGAACCTTCTGTAGTATCCAGCTAATCCCAAGAAACTATGTATCTATCCCACATCTGTTGGTGGCTTCCAATTCAACACATCTTTCACCTTACTGGGATCTACTGCAATTCCACCGTTAGAGACAACATGACCAAGAAAAGAAACTTCCTTCAACCAAAATTCACACTTGCTTTGCTTGGCATACAACTTGTGTTCTCTGAGCTTCTATAGGACCAACCTTAGATGTTCAGCGTGCTCTTCTTCTGTTTTGGAGAATATCAATATATCATCGATGAACACCACCACAAACTTATCCAAAAACTCCATGAACACCTTGTTCATCATGTACATAAAGTAGGCAGGTGTATTGGTCAAACCAAATGACATAACAGTGTACTCATACAAACCATACCTCATAGTAAAAGCTGTCTTGGGTATATCTATTGCATGAATCCTTAGTTGATGGTAGCCAGAACAAAGATCAATCTTAGAGAAAACACAGGCACCTCTCAACTGATCAAACAAATCATCAATTCTAGGCAACGGATACTTGTTCTTGATAGTAACCTCATTGAGTGACCGATAATCAACACACATCCTCTGAGTACCATCCTTCTTGTCAACAAATATAACTGGTGCTCCCCAAGGTGATGAACTAGGACGAATAAAACCTTTCTCCTATAACTCTGTAATTTGTTTCTTAAGTTCTTCTAATTCTTTAACCCCCATTCTATATGGACGCTTAGCTATAGGTGCAATTCTAGGTAATAATTCAATAATAAACTCAATATCATGGTCAGGCGGCATACCTGACAAATGAATGGGGAACACATTTGGAAATTCATCCACCACTGGGTCCTCCTTGTTGCCGCTATCATCAAGCTGGTTCACTGTGGCGGTCGGCTATGCTTGTATGACAACATCAACACTAATTCTTTCTCCACTGGGTGCGGTCACAACAACTACCTTTTCTTTTCACTGGATCACTACTTGTTGTTGCTTCATCCAGTCCATACCTAGAATCACATCTATACCAGATGCTCTCAACACAATAGGGCTCACTTTGAACTCTACCCCCCTTAAGAATAGACTAGTCGAAAGACAACGATATGAAGCTTGCATACTTCCACCCGGTGAGTTTACTAAAATAGGATTTTGCATGGCACACAATGGTATGCTATGGTTTCTAACAAATGCTTGTGATATGAATGAATGCGAAGCTCTAGAATCAAAAATAATAGTAGTGGGGGTTGAGTTGACATTGAACGTACCGAGCATGACTTCTAGTTTAGCAAGCACCGTCTTGGTAGACACATGGTTTACTTTTCCCATGTTGGGTGCTGGCTTCTAATAGCTGTTCTGCCTTTGAGGGGTTTGCTGATTGGGCTTCTCAGGGCAATTATAAGAGAGGTGACCTTCTTTGCCACAATGGAAACACTTGCTGGGGGTGCTAGGGGCACTAGTCTTCATAGGAGTGTTGTTGGGCGCTCCCTGTTGTGGTGTCTGCTGACCACTCTGTTGCTGAGGACGTTGATTGGCATTCTGCTGCTGGTTCTGGTTGCGCTGAGGATACTGACCACGATTCCATTGACTGGGTGGTCCCTGAAACCTCTACTGGAAGCCTTGTTGAGGATTGGTACGCGGACGAGTATTGCTCCCAGAGGCCTGACTCTGAAGCCTCCTCTTCTTGGCCTCCATTTCTTTGCGCTTGTTGTTAATAACAATGGCGCGATTTACTAGCGTCTGAAAATTGGGATAGGTATTGGACATAAGCTGGAGCTGTAGACCATCATATAAACCTTTGAGAAAGCGGCGTTGCTTATCAGCATCGTCAGCCACTTCATTTGGAGCATAACGTGATAACTAAGCAAACTTGTCGTGGTACTCAGCGACGGACATAGATCCCTGCTTCATAGCTCTGAATTCCTCTTGCTTAAGTTCTATTAGTCCCTCTGGTATGTGATAAGATCTGAAATTCTCTTTGAACTCCTGCCAGGTGACAGGAGGAGCGTTGGCGGGACGTCCATACTCGAAGGACTCCCACCAGTCCTGAGCTTCTCCCTGAAGTTGTCCTGAAGCGTACAACACCTTTTGCTGATTATCACATTGAGCTATGTTGAGCTGCCTCTCTACTGCACGAAGCCAATCATCTGCTTCTAGTGGATCAGTGGCACGAGAGAACATCGGGGGACGGCCCTTCAAGAATTCACCACGCTTATCACGTGGTGCTCCACCACCCTGTTAGTTCTGCTGATTATGCACCAACGTTTGCATGAGCTGCGTCTGTATTACCAAGAGTTGTTCAATAGTCGGTGGTGGTGGTGGTGGATGTGGGGGAACACCTCCACGACCTCGGCCTCTTCCTCTTCCAGACATCTGCTTATTAAATATTCAAAATTTATACATTTCTAGGTTAGAATACATTCTGAAAATTTTCTGAATGAGTCTCAACATCAGCAGTTCTGTAAAACAGTCATATCTCGAGTTCTAGAAATCAAAATAGGGTGTACTTTATATGGTTGGAAAGCTTACGAAATTTTCTACAACTTTTATTCAGACTACTTTCCCAGATTCTGTCGTTAGATTACTCAAAAACAGGATACAACCGAAACTGTTCCCAGATTCTAGACTGTGCAGTAACTTTAACTTGAAACAGAGATATCTCACGAACCAGATCAGATATGGGGGTGATTCCAGAGGCATTGGAAAGATAATTAAGTCTAGTTATTCCCATAACAATGTCATAATTTTTTGTCATGTATATTTTAATTGGCATTAAGATAAAGGCAGACTGCTCCGAAAAATAGATTCCGAGAGAGCAAGATGTAACAAACCCAACTATTTATTTATTGACCCAAACTTTAATATTCTTAAATATGAAACTTGCGGACATGCCCATAAAGTTCCAGCACACATTTCAAAGATCCAACTCATGCATAAACATAATAACAAATCAACTAAACACACAATGTTCACACCGCACTAAAAACTCGACCCGACTCGACTCACTCGTTCTACTATCGTGTTATTACATAAAGAGGGACTCCAACATCTAGGGGCGATTCTTATGAGGAAGCTCCTCATACATCTTTGGCAAATTGAGGCACACCCTTTGTTCATCTATCACCTGCTGGTGCCTCTTGATTGCTTCCTGTTGCGCCTTCATTTGATTCTCCAATCGGCGAATCCTTGACACAGACTCATAACCAAAGTGTACCATCGCTTCAGTGGTTGGATCCGTGCCCTGCGGGTCCATCATCGCCCATCCCAATTCTGGGTGTTGATGAGGAAGGAATCGATATTGATTATCCTTCATATCCTCGAATCAGCAACCACGGAGGCCTATGTAAGCTTCAGCGCCTGCATCTTCTATGTCGCCCTCCATGGTAGCGCGATGACCATGGTGTGTGTAGTTTGAATCCAGCTGATACGCATCTTTCTGCTCATCCTTGATGGTGATGCACACCCTAACCTTCTAGTAGGTGTCTTCAAGAGGGTGTGTATGCTCTTCGCAAGCGTATTCTACAACTGCATCCTAGTCACTGTAGTATGTCTGAAGCAGGCTCATGAGTCGGTGATGTGAAATGGAGAATTCACATCCCGGCTTATACCACACCTTTATTGTCCACCCCAATGGCGGGTCGGCTCATCCTCTTCAACAATGTCTTCCTCTTCATTTTTGGACAAGTCAACGATCTCGACTTCTTGAGGGTCATCTTGGGCTAGCTCAGGTGTGGACTCAGGCGTTGGTGATGTTGGTGAATCCAATTCCTGTTCCTAAGGTTCTTCCTCCTCAGGCTCCATGGACAAATCTTATGGCGGGTAGTACCCCCAGTGCTGATGTGGGCAGTCTTGTGGGGACGAGGCATCTACAAAATTAGATTTAGTTAGATTAGGTCAGAAGCAAAAAAAATTCATAATAGAATAAGATGAAAGAAGCATAAACTTTAGCAAATACCAAGGGTGAGACAAAAAGCATGAAATGAGTGAAGCAAAAGAAGCTAAAAACGACCATTGCTAACTAGGCTTGCGTCCTACAGTCAACACGGCTCTGATATCAATCTGTCACACCCAATTTTAAGGATAAAATGGGGTGCAAAACCTTATGTGCGCCTAGAGATCAGTCACACACATTAGCTGACAAATTATGAATAGTATCATCACAAATGTTTATTACATCATGAATAAGACATAGTTATTACATAAGTATAGCGGAAATAATAAGAAGATCTCTTGCAGAAGCTCCAATTCACAGGAACGTTGACTGGTTGACCACAAGTCTAGTAGTCCTTAGGGAAATCATCATTCTCAAGGTCATCTGTTACCCATCTAGGATTTTTATCCAAATAATGAAAATAAACAAGCGTAAGTACATGTCGTACTTAACAAGTGTAACGCGGGGTTCATGAGGCTCAAAAGGCTAGACACAGGTTTAACAGTGTTCAGCTTTTAGTTGTCACAATTTTAGCTTATGAGTAGCATCAAGTTGTTTCAGTTCCCAAGGTAGAACACATGATCAAATGTAAACATGAGTAATGAATAGCATAAATAGATAAATTTTAATGTTCATCTATTCCATAAATGTTCCAAGGCCGCTCGTGACCATGAGCACAGCTGATATACCAGTTTTACACTCTATAGAGGTTGTACACTTTCACTGTGAGTTGTGATACCCATATGCCCAGGTTTTTAAGTCCCAAAACACTTCCAAGGTGAGCAGGCAGGGGTCACTATGAAGCCTTTCAAAAGTTCGTCTAACAAGTTAGGGCCATTAGATTCACTCGGCAAACAGATATAGAGCCCTCCTTCTCGATGGCACATTGACACACAGCCTATACACATAAGGCTAGAGGCTGCTCTATACCCAATTCGGCAAGCCATTCTTACACCAATGAAGGTAACCACTAACAATCTAGAAAAGGTCCTTATACTGAGCTAAAGCCAGAGCCATGTAGCCCTCACAGCTGTACTGTAAGTCCCGGATGATCACTTACAGATAAGTCCTTAGGGAGAGGAATCTGAGGCATTTAGAATGTAGCTAAATACTCTAGCCCCCTGTTTCCATGTTGCTAAAAAGTCATATTTTATGTTTATTGCATATACTATTAGTCAAGTTACAAGATCATGGTTTAACTGAGCTCTAGCAAAGCTACCCATATGCATAACCCATAGGTGACAAGGCAATAGTCCAATTTTAGGAAATTCCTAACAAGAAGACACATGCAACATGAATTTAATGAATTAAAGTGAATAGGAAACAAGGATGATCCCATGCTATACTTGCCTTGAGCAACATACTCCTGCTGGTCCTGCTCATCAAAGTCGTACCCTTGATCTCCCGAGAACTGTTCATCATCTTTACTCGATAACCATAGCAACATACAATCATCCAAGAGCAATCATGCAAAGCAAACAAGGCTACAGATTAGAACAGTACACCAACAGCAAAGAATCAAGATGAAAAGTTTGGAAAACAAATCTATGTCTTGCTACGAACACACAAATGCGAAGATCACAAAAATCGGATCTAAAACAGAAAAGTTATGATTTAAACAAGATTTCCTAGAGGAAAAAGAATAGATTAAATCTAAGCTCGAATTTTAAAAGTTAGAAACCTACTTTACAGTAGCATAAACATGTAGATTACTTAATTACGGACCTAACGCAACTTGAACGGATCAAATCGGAGTTAAAACGAAGATTTTACGGCTAAAACAAGTTGAATGGCAAATCTGTAAATAATTGAAAACGTATTTCAGCCCATCCGAAAGAAAATACGCTTTCGAAAGAAAGAAAACAGAGATTGAGAAACGCGCAAAGGACCGCGGGTTAACACCGAAGTAATTATAAGGACGTATTTGCAAAATCAGCAGCGAAAGGGTATCTTTAGATCTGAGCCATTGGATTAGAAATCGACGGCTTGGATTTAATCTGGCGGAAAAAGAAACAGAAAAAGAAAATAGAAAACCGGCCGGAGCAGTCGGTTGGCGGTGGTGCTCCTGATGGCGGCGCCATTGCCGGCCCTCTAAGGCCCTCGGTTCTTGGTCTACAACGCTCTATTTGACAAAAAAGAAGTACCGGGAGAGAGAGGAGGTTGCGGTGAACTCACCGGACCCAAACACCAGGGACGGAAAGCAGTCGAGGCGCCCCGGCGCGAGCTGGCAGCGGAGGTCGGTGGCGGCGCTGGATCGAAGCTCGGCTGCAGTGGCTTGGGCAAAAAAACGAGCGCTAGATGGGATAGAGAGGCGGTGCAGGCGGCTATTTATGAGGCCGGAATTTCTTGGGCGCGACGGCATCATGATGTTCGTGGTTGAGGCAGACTCATGCGATAGCATGGGATAGAGTCCGAGTCAGTCACATCAGAAGGAAGGAGGTGGGTCTGACGCCTGGGCCCGGCTGGTCAGCGGCGGGTAAGGCACGCGGCTATGGGAGCGGCTGACCAGCGAAACTAGGCTGCGCGACTGGGCCGGGGAGACCTGGCTTCGGCCCAAGTGGCGCTAGGCTGTCTCCAGAGCAAAGCCGAGCAGCCCCAGCGGGAAAGAATGTAGCAGGCCGGCGTGGGGAAGAGAAGGCCACAGTGGAAAACAGGCTTACGGTCCAAAACTGAGGATGGAGAAGAAATTTATTCTTTTCTTTTTCTAATTTTTTTTTCCAAAGCAAGTTCAAAATGTGATTTCAACTCAATTCGAAATCCGACTTCAAACCAAGCAATTCAAAATAATATGCAGCGTCATGAATGCACATTCATGGTTGTTGACCTATATTTGATTTTAATCCTAATAAAATTATTATTTCCTAATTTCAAATGCCCATAAAATGCTTAACAAATCAATTTCCCCTATTTAAAAATGTTGTAAAATTTAGGGTGTTACAGGTGGCTGGTGATTGAGCCACTAAAAGGTCCTAATGGCTAGAGGGGGTGAATAGCCTATTAAAAATTTCTACAACAGCACTAAGATAAATGATTAGTCAATAAGATGGCGAAGCAAATTTTGCGCTAGCACTATACTTGGGGTTGCAAGCCACCTACCCAATTCTATTTTGTATAGTCTCTATCCATACAATGGCTATGCTGCTACACTAAGTTAGTGTGCTCTCAAAAGCAAACTAAAGAGCCACACTAACCAAACTAACAAGCACTCACGACTAGCTACACTAAAGAGCTTGACAACTAGTTTACGGTAATGTAAAGAGATAGAGCAAGATGGATATACCACCGAGTCAAGGAATGAACCAATCAATCACAAGGATGAATACCAATGAAGACCAATCACCTCGGAATCAAATGATGACACAATGATTTTTACCGAGGTTCACTTGCTTGCCGGCAAGCTAGTCCTCGTTGTGGCAATACACCCACTTAGAGGTTAGCGCACTATTTGGCATCACACGTCAAACCCTCAATAGGGTGCCATACAACCAAGACAAGATGAGGATCACACAAGTCACAAGCAATTTACTAGAGTACCTTTTGGCTCTCCACCGGGGAAAGGTCAAGAACCCCTCACAATCACCACAATCGGAGCCGGAGACAATCACCAACCTCCACTCGACGATCCTCGCTGCTCCAAGCTATCTAGGTGCAGCAGCCACCAAGAGTAACAAGTGAATCCCGCAGTGAAACACGAATACCAAGTGCCTCTAGATGCAAACACTCAAATAATGCACTTGGATTCACACCCAATCTCACAAAGATGTTGAATCTATGATGGAGATGAGTGGGAGGACTTTGGCTAAGCTCACAAGGTTGCTATGTCAATGCAAATGGCCAAGAGGTTGAGCTAGAGCCAGCCATGGGGCTTAAATAGAAGCCTCCACAAAATAGACCCGTTGTACCCCCTCACTAGGCACAACTCGGGATGACCAGACGCTCCAGTCAGATCGATCGGATGCACTCTGCTAGCGTCTGGTCAACGGATGGCTGCCACATCATCCTTCTCTTCAAATACTGAGCGCCTGATCCCAATGGTCATGTGATGACCGGACGCAGCATAGTGCCAGAATTGGACATAGGACCCCAGCGTCCGGTCACTTCTAGTAAGGTTCTAGCTACAACCAGACGCGTCAGTTGGATCACGATCGGACATAGGACCCCAATGTCTGGTCACTTCCAGTAACCCTCCACTCATGACCAGACGTGTCCGATCATGCCCGACCAGACTCAACCAACATTCAGTCACTCGTTGTCTCCTCTGTGTGCTACCACATCAGCAAGACTAGACGCATCACGCCAGCGTCCAGTCAAGAAGTGACCCAGCATCCGGTCGAAGACCGATGCTAGCGTCTTCACTACTTCCACTGACCAGACGCTCTGGTCCAGTTGAGACCAGTGTCTAGTGCGCTCTATGAAACCCTGTTTTCTATACAGGGCACTGGTGGCACCGTCAGACTATCCTCACTCTATGGGCGGACACTCCACCGGTAAAGTTTTTAACCCTTGCTCAAATGTGCCAATCACCAAGTGTATCAACTTGTGCACATGTGTTAGCATATTTTCACAAATGTTTTCAAGGGTGTTAGCACTCCACTAGATCCTAAATGCATATGCAATGAGGTAGAGCATCTAGTGGCACTTTGATAACCGCATTTCGATACGAGTTTCACCCCTCTTAATAGTATGGCTATCGATCCTAAATGTGATCACACTCTCTAAGTGTCTTGATCACTAAAACAAAATGGCTCCTACCACTTATACCTTTGCCTTGAGCCTTTTGTTTTTCTCATTCTTCTTTTCAAGTCCAAGCACTTGATCATCACCATGGCATCACCATCATCATGTCATAATCTTCATTTGCTCCACCACTTGGAATGTGCCACCTATCTCATAATCACTTTTGATAAACTAGGTTAGCACTTAGGGTTTCATCAATTCACCAAAACCAAACTAGAGCTTTTAATCTCTCCCTTTTTGGTAATTGATGACAACTCTTTCACAAAGATATGAATTGAAATTCATTTGATTCCATGTTGCTTGCCCAAGCACCTTTACCATGTGTAAAAGGATATGGACAAGTTTCATGAATCCCATATGGTAGCAATTGCTCCCCCTACATATGTGCTAAGAGTTTGGATTGTAGCTTGCACATATGCTTAGATAGGAAATATAGGAGACAATGTCTACCAAATGATGCTAAGGTATAAAAGATGGACCTTTGAAGCGTGATACCAATTGGAGTGCACCAATATACCATCCTTAGCACCATGGTTAGCCCGATACCACTTGGAAATAAAATTACTAGATAACCTATGCATGTTAGTTTTTTATTTCATCATTCAAACCTACAACTAGCATACACCACACAAGCATGGATATTGAAATTTAAAACTTGTGCCATGCAAGCAAACATATGGAATGCACTTTCAAATGCACCATACAAGTTCATGACCTTGCTCCCCTACTTGTGTGCTCAAAAAAATTTTAATTGATCCCTTTCTTTTGTCATATCTCTCCCCCTATGTTAAATTCTCTCCCTTTGTTGTGTTTTCACTATCTTAGTACACTATATCTTTGTTTTTCTCCCTCATAGTACTAATATAACTAATTTCTTTGTTGTTCTCCCCCTTTGTCATCAATGACCACAAAGGTTCAAAATGTAGATATGTTGAGATTATCAATGTTAATCAATGGGATGAGGATCATATTCCCAAATTTAGTCCAATCTAGAATACTTGTCAAATACATTTAACTCGGTTTGATCCAAGGACAAGCTTCTTCACACCTCCAAATACGGGTTATCTTATACCATGTTGAGTTAAACACTTAGAGCTCATTTTCTAGATCAAACACTAGGTTTACAAGCCCACAAACATGTCATATGCTACCACTAGACAAAAATTAGCATAGAAGCAATAGTGGTACCATATAATCATCAAATTCATTTGATTTTCATGAATTAGCCTATTAAATGTGAAAGATGTCTAGATGAACTAACCATGTCCTTAGCAAGGATGTATGCCATGCCAATCAACTTTTACCTTGGATTGCTTGAAGGAGAGGCATGTCATATAAGTGGGGGGGTGCATCAACACATATTTGAGAAATCCAATATGTTCAACTCATTCCTTAGCTTGCAAAACCTTTTCTCATCCAATGGCTTGGTGAATATATCGACAAGTTGATCTTCGGTGCCTACACTCTCAATGCAAATGTCCCCTTTTTGTTGGTGATCTCTTATAAAATGGTGGTGGACATCAATATGCTTTGTTCTTGCATGTTGAACCGGGTTGTTGGTTAACTTGATTTCACTCTCATTGTCACATAGCAATGGCACTTTCTTGAACTTGATTCCTAAATCACTCAAAGTGGCCTTTATCCAAAGTATTTGTGCACAACAACTACCAGCAGATATGTATTCGGCTTCGGCGGTTGATAATGCAACACTATTTTGCTTCTTTGATGACCATGAAACAAGTGATCTTCCCAACAATTGACATGTGCCCAAGGTGCTCTTCCTTTCAACCTTGCATCCCACATAATCCGAGTCAAAGTAACCAACTAGCTCAAACTTTGCTCCTTTGGGATACCATAAACCAGCATTTTGTGTATGCTTTAAATACCTCAATATTCTCTTTGTAGCCTTTAAATGACTTTCTCTTGGTGAGGCTTGAAATCTTGCACACATGCATACACTAAACATGACATTCGGCCTTGATGCGGTCACATAGAGTAGGCTTCCAATCATGGACCGATATAATTTTTGATCCACCATATTTCCTCTTGCATCACTATCCAAGTTGCCATTTGGTCCCATTGGTGTACTAATGGCTTTACTATCACTCATGCCAAACTTCTTGATCATGTCCTTGATATACTTGCCTTGACTCACAAATGTACCATTCTTTAATTGCTTGATTTGAAGACCAAGGAAGTAACTTAACTCTCCAATCATGGACATCTCAAACTCATTAGCCATCATATTTCCAAATTCTTCACAAAAGTCTTGATTGATTGATTCGAATATGATGTCATCAACATAGATTTGCAATACAAATAAATCTTTTCCAATCTTCTTGATAAAAAGAGTGGTGTCAACCTTTCCCATCATGAACCCTTTAGAGAGTAGGAAGTCCCTCAACCTCTCATACCATGCTCTAGGTGCTTGCTTCAAGCCATACAATGCCTTCTTCAACTTGTACACATGGTCGGGCTTCTTGTCATCTTCAATACCGAGAGGTTGCTCAACATATACTTCTTCATTGATGTAACCATTGAGAAATGCACTCTTGACATCCATTTGATAGAGTTTGATGTTGAGGGCACAAGCATAGGCTAGCAAGATTCTAATTGCTTCCAATCTAGCAACCAGGGCATAAGTTTCTCTAAAGTAAAGACCTTCAACTTGTGTATAGCCTTGTGCTACCAATCTTACTTTGTTCTTTACTACTATCTTATCTTGATCTTGCTTGTTTCTAAAGACCCATTTGGTTCCAATCACATTGTGTCCTTTTGGTCTCTCTACTAATTCTCATACTTGATTTCTTGTGAAGTTGTTCAATTCTTCATGCATAGCATTCACCCAATCAACATCCTTCAATGCTTCATCTATCTTCTTTGGTTCAATGGATGACACAAATGAGAAATGCTCACAAAATGAAGCCAATCTTGATCTTGTTTGTACACCTCTAGAAATATCACAAATTATAGTGTCCAATGGATGATCCCTTGCAATATTGGTTGGTTGGAGCATTGGAACTTGATTGCTTGTATTTACTTGATCATTGGGTTGAGATGATGTACTAGCCATTTGATCTTGTTTATTGTCATGAGAGCCACTTGTACTAGCTTAATTTGTATCATCTTGCACATTTGAGTTAGAGAGCACTTGTACTTGATCATCTTCTTCATCATTCACTTGCCTAGGCCTCAATTCACCAACATCCATGTTCTTTATGGCATTTGAAAGTTGAATGCCTCTAACATCTTCCAAGTTCTCATTCCCTTCTTGTGAACCCTTGGTTTCATCAAATTCAACATCATGAACTTCCTCAAGAGTACCACTATCCAAATTCCAAACTATATATGCTTTGCTTGTAGTGGAGTAGCCAAGTAGGAATCCTTCATCACATTTCTTGTCAAACTTGCCCAATCTAGTGCCTTTCTTCAAAATATAGCATTTGCAACCAAAGACCAAAAAAATATGTAATGTTGGGCTTTCTACCATTCAAGAGCTCATATGGTGTCTTCTCTTTCAATGGGTGGCAATAGAGACAGTTGCTATAATAGCAAGTCATGTTAATAGCTTCGGCCCAAAAAGATTCACTCACATTGTACTCACTAAGCATAGATCTTGCCATATCAATGAGTGTTCTATTCTTCCTCTCAACAAGGCCATTTGATTATGAAGTGTACTTGGCCGAGAATTGATGTCTAATTCCAAATTCATCACACAACTCATCAATTCTAATGTTCTTGAACTCACTACCATTGTCACTTCTAACTCTCTTGATGGTTGTTTCAAACTCATTGTGAATGATATTAACAAATGATTTGAATGTTGCAAACACATCACTTTTGTCCACTAGAAAGAATACCCATGTGTATCGAGTATAATCATCCACTATCACAAAGCCATATTTGTTACCTCCAATGCTTGTGTATTGAGTTGGCCCAAACAAATCCATGTGCAATAACTCAAATGCTTTACTAGTGCTCATCATGCTTTTCTTATGATGGGTGTTTCCAACTTGTTTGTCGGCTTGACAAGAGCTACAAAGCTTATCCTTCTCAAACACAACATCTTTCAAGCCTCTAACTAAACCATGCTTAACCAATCTAGTCAATTGTTTTATTCCAACATGACCAAGCCTTCTATGCCATAACCAACCCATGCTTGACTTAGTGAACAAACATGTAGATACTTTAGCTTCACTAGAATTGAAATCAACAAAGTATAGATTCTCATATTTAATGCCTTTGAAGATCAAGTTAGAGCCATCTACACTTATGATCTCTACATCATCTACCCCAAATATGCATTTGAATCCAAGATCACACAATTGAGCCATGGATAGCAAATTGAAGTTCAAGCTCTCTACTAGCAACACATTAGATATGCTCATGTCAATGGATATTGCAATCTTACCAAGCCCTTTGACCTTGCCTTTGCCATTATCACCAAACGTGATACTATCATAACCATCATTGCCATTGGTGTTTATTGAGTTGAACATTCTTGCATCACTGGTCATGTGTTGAGGCACCCACTATCAAGAACCCAATGCCTTCCTCCAGCTTTGTAATTGACCTACAAAAGAATATCAATTCTTTTTAGGTACCCAAACTTGCTTGGATCCTTGAAGGTTAGTGACCAAGCTCTTTAGCACCCAAATGGCTTTCTTCTTTGAGCCCATCCATGGTTTACCAATGAACTTAGCCTTTACACCATTTGCACCTTTGGTAAGAACATAGAAAGAATCAAGCTTAATGGAGGATACATTAGCTTGTGACTTCTTGTTCATGCACTTTTGCTCTAAATGACCAACTTACTTGCAACTAGTGCAAAACCGACCATTATTCTTCACAAAACTAGTCTTGTGAGGAACAAAGGCCGCCTTACCTTTCTTGGGGGTATAGCCCAATCCCTCTTTGTAGAGAGAAGCTCTTTGGCTACCCAAGCACATAAGCAAGCGGTCCTCACCACCATAGTCCTTAGCCAAGGTGTGAGTGAGCTTATTGACCTCCTTGAGGTTCTCATTCTCAACCATTAGTGAGGCATCACAAGGGAAACCATCACTACTAGATGAGGTGGAAGTAGAAGTACTACATGAAGGGTTAGTGGGAGCAACAATGATATGCATAGATAATGATTCATTAATTATATCACAATTTAAACCTACATCACAAGTGTCAACATGCTTCTTCTAGTTTTGTTCATTAAGCAAAGAAGAATGAGCTTTTTCAAGCTTCTTGTGGGCCTTGCCAAGCTTCTCATGGGCTTCCTCTAGCCTCTCATGAGTTGCTTTGAGCTCATCAAGGGCTTCCTTAAGGGCTTTTACTTTCTTATTCAAGCTCTTGCATTCCCTTCTCTTAATTTCAAAGTGTTCTTTAGCATCTTCTAGCATGTCAAATAATTCTTCTTTAGTGGGTTCATCATCATCACTATCACTATCATTTTCATTATCATGTTCCTTGTCACTTCCATCATCATATGTTTGTACCTTAGTGACCCTAGCCATGAAGCATGAAGGTGTGTCAAAGAGAGAAGGCTTCTCATTGATAGCAATGCTTGCGAGTGCCTTCTTCTTGGTGGTCTTGTCATCATCACTGTCATCATCATCGCTTGAGGAAATTATCCCTAGTGACCACATATGAACCACTCTTCTTCTTCTTGAAGATCATCTTGTCCTTCTTCTCTTTTTTTCCTTCTTGTCCTTCTTCTTGTTCTTCTTGTCATCATCTTTGTCACTATTGTATGGGCATTGAGCAACAAGATGATCTTTGCTTCCACAATTGAAGCACCTTCTTGACTCTTCCTTGTTCTTGGATAAAGATTTCCTCCTTCTAACATGGTAGCCCTTCTTCATCATGAACTTGCCAAATCTCTTGACAAAGAGACCCATCTTCTCATCATCATCATCATCATCCCATGAGCCATCATCTTCACTTGATATATCTTGCTTTGCCTTGCCCTTGGATGATGTGGCCTTGAATGCCACGCTCTTCTTCTTCTCATCTTTCTTCTCCTTCTTTTCTTCCTTCTCATCATCATCTCTATATGTATCATCGGTCATTATATCTCTCAACACTTGGTTTGGTGTCATGGTGTCCAAACCACTCCTCACTAGAATAGTGACTAATGTGCCAAATCTTGAAGGCAAGCATCTCAAGAACTTGTGGGAGAATTCCTTGTCCTTCAACTCTTCTCCAAATGCTTTGAGATCATTGACAAGCACTTGAAGCCTATTAAACATCTCCGGCACACTCTCATCCTCCTTCATCTTGAAGCTTGCAAACTTCTCTTTAAGAATGTATGCCTTTGCACCCTTCACGGCTTGAGTGCCCTCAAATTATTCCTCCAATTTCTTCCATGTCTCATGAGCTCTCTCAATATTCTTGATTTGCTCAAATGTTCTCTCATCCAAAGCATCATGTATGGCACTAAGAGCAATGTCATTATTTTGGAGTAGTATTTCTTTGGCGGCAATGGGAGCCTCTTCATCATCAATCTCAATCTTGGTCTCTACCACCTTCCAAACCTTTCTATTGATTGACTTGATATAAGTTGTCATCTTAGCCTTCCAATAGGGATAATTTGAACCATCAAATTGGGGTGGCTTTTGGTGTTGTTGATTTGAGACATTTTTACACCGAATGTTGTTAAGCCTCAAATCATGGTTACCTCAGCTCCGATTCCACTTGAAAGGTACTAATGGATGGAGGGGGTGAATAGCCTATTAAAAATTTCTACAACAACACTAAGACAAACAATTAGTCAATAAGATGGCGAAGCGAATTTTTTGCAAGCTCTATACTTGGGGTTGCAAGCCACCTACCCAATTCTATTTTGTATAGTCTATATCCACACAATGGCTATGTTGCTACACTAAGTTAGTGTGCTCTTAAAAGCTAACTAAAGATCCATACTAACCAAACTAACAAGCTCTCACGACTAGCTACACTAAAGAGCTTGACAACTAGTTTGCGGTAATGTAAAGAGATAGAGCAAGATGGATATACCGCTGAGTCAAGGAATGAACCAATCAATCACAAGGATGGATACCAATGAAGACCAATCACCTCGGAATCAAATAATGACGCAATGATTTTTACCGAGGTTCACTTGCTTGCTGGCAAGCTAGTCCTCATTGTGGCGATACACTAACTTAGAGGTTAACGCACTAATTGGCATCACACGCCAAACCCTCAATAGGGTACTGCACAACCAAGACAAGATGAGGATCACATAAGCCACGAGCAATTTACTAGAGTACCTTTTGGCTCTCTACCGGGGAAAGGTCAAGAACCCCTCACAATCACCACGATCAGAGCTGGAGACAATCACCAACCTCCACTCGACGATCCTCACTGCTCCAAGCCATCTAGGTGGCGGCAGCCACCAAGAGTAACAAATGAATCCCGTAGTGAAACACGAACACCAAGTGCCTCTAGATGCAAAGACTCAAGCAATGCACTTTGATTCTCTCCCAATCTCACAAAGATGTTGAATCTATGATGGAGATGAGTGGGAGGGCTTTGGCTAAGCTCACAAGGTTGCTATGTCAATGCAAATGGCCAAGAGGGTGAGCTAGAGCCGGCCATGGGGCTTAAATAGAAGCCGCACGAAATAGAGGCGTTGTGCCCCTTCACTGGGCACAACTCGGGGTGACCGGACGCTCAGGTCAGATCGATCGGAAGCACTCTGCTAGCATCCGGTCAATGGATGGCTGACACATCATCCCTCTCTTCAAATACTGAGCGCCCGATCCCAACGGTCAAGTGATGACCGGACGCAGCATAGTGCCGCAACTGGACGTAGGACCCCAGCGTCCGGTCACTTCTAGTAAGGTTCCAGCTACAACCAGACACGTCGGTTGGATCACGACCGGACATAGGACTGCAATGTCTGGTCACTTCCAGTAAGCCTCCACTCGCGACCACACGTCTGGTCATGCCCGACCGGACTCACCTAGCGTTTGGTCACTTACTGTCTCCTTTGTGCACTGCCACGTTGGCAAGACCAGATGCACCCCACCAACGTCCGGTCATGAAGTGATCCAGCGTTCGAGCGAAGACCGACGCCAGCATCTTCACTACTTCCACTGACCGGATGCTCTAGTCTAGTTGAGACCAGCATTCGGTGCGCTCTGTGAAACCCTGTCTTTTCTATACAGGGCGCTGGTGGCACCGTCGGACTGTCCTCACTCTATGGGCGGACACTCCGCTAGTGAAGTTTTTAACCCTTGCTCAAATGTGCCAACCACCAAGTGTATCACCTTGTGCACATGTGTTAGCATATTTTCACAAATGTTTTCAAGGGTGTTAGCACTCCACTAGATCCTAAATGCATATGCAATGAGTTAGAGAATCTAGTGGCACTTTGATAACTGTATTTCGATACGAGTTTCACCCCTCTTAATAGTATGGCTATCGATCCTAAATGTGATCACACTCTCTAAGTGTCTCAATCACTAAAACAAAATGGCTCCTACCACTTATACCTTTGCCTTGAGCCTTTTGTTTTTCTCTTTCTTCTTTTCAAGTCCAAGCACTTGATCATCACCATGGCATCACCATCATCATGTCATAATCTTCATTTGCTCCACCACTTGGAATGTGCCACCTATCTCATAATCACTTTTGATAAACTAGGATAGCACTTAGGGTTTCATCAATTCACCAAAACCAAACTAGAGCTTTCAATCTCCCCCTTTTTGGTAATTGATGACAACCCTTTCACAAAGATATGAATTGAAATTCATTTGAATCCATGTTGCTTGCCCAAGCATCTTTACCATGTGTAAAAGGATATGGACAAGTTTCATGAAATCCCATATGGTAGCAATTGCTCCCCCTACATATGTGCTAAGAGTTTGGATTGTAGCTTGCACATATGCTTAGATAGGAAATATAGGAGACAATGTCTACCAAATGATGCTAAGGTATAAAAGATGGACCTTTGAAGCATGATACCAATCGGAGTGCACCAATATACCATCCTTAGCACCATGGTTAGCTCGATACCACTTGGAAATAAAATTACTAGATAACCTATGCATGTTAGTTTTTCATTTCATCATTCAACCCTACAACTAGCATACACCACACAACCATGGATATGATTTTTTTATGGAGGTAAACCCTGCTTATTAAGAAGCAAATGATGTGTAGAATTCATATGATGAAATTGCCACCTATGGAAAATTCTGATGAAGATGCCTCATGTAAATTAAACCTAGTTGTGCAGTTGTATTGGTAGTATGTACATTCATTTCTCAATGAGCAACTTACTATCACTACTACAAAAAACGTTTATAGCAAAGGGATAATTTTTTTGTAGCAGCGGCTGGTGATGGAGCCGCCCCTTCAGTGGGCATGCTCGGGACCCACGAGACTGCCACCCCTACAAATGGAATAGTAGGGGCAGCTGGTGATATGAGCCGCCCCTACAAATGGGTCGATTTGTAGGGGCGGCTCACTCACCAGCCTCCCCCTGTGTTGCTATTTGTAGGGGCGGCTGGTGATTGAGCCGCTGAAAGATCCTAATGGCTTGAGGGGGTGAATAGCCTATTAAAAATTTCTACAACAGCACTAAGACAAATGATTAGTCAATAAGATGTCGAAGCAAATTTTGTGCTAGCACTATACTTGGGGTTGCAAACCACCTACCCAATTCTATTTTGTATAGTCTCTATCCACACAATGGCTATGTTGCTACACTAAGTTAGTGTGCTCTCAAAATCTAACTAAAGAGCCACACTAACCAAACCAACAAGCTCTCACGACTAGCTACACTAAAGAGCTTGACAACTAGTTTGCAGTAATGTAAAGAGATAGAGCAAGATGGATATACCGCCGAGTCGAGGAATGAACCAATCAATCACAAGGATGAATACCAATAAAGACCAATCACCTTAGAATCAAATGATGACACAAAGATTTTTACCAAGGTTCACTTGCTTGCCGGCAAGCTAGTCCTCGTTGTGGTGATACACTCACTTGGAGGTTAACACGCTATTGGGCATCACACGCCAAACTCTCAATAGGGTGCCACACAACCAACACAAGATGAGGATCACACAAGGCATGAGAAATTTACTAGAGTACCTTTTGGCTCTCCGCTAGGGAAAGGTCAAGAACCCCTCACAATTAACACGATCGGAGCCGGAGACAATCACCAACCTCTGCTCAATGATCCTCGCTGCTCCAAGCCATCTAGGTGGCAGCAACCACCAAGAGTAACAAGTGAATCCCGCAGTGAAACACGAACACCAAGTGCCTCTAGATGCAAAGACTCAAGCAATGCACTTGGATTCACTCGTAATCTCACAAAGATGTTGAATCTATGATGGAGATGAGTGGGAGGGCTTTGGCTAAGCTCACAAGGTTGCTATGTCAATGTACATGCCCAAGAGGGTGAGCTAGAGCTGGCCATGGGGCTTAAATAGAAGCCCCCACAAAATAGAGCCGTTGTACCCGTTCACTGGGCATAACTCGGGGTGACCGGATGCTCCAATCAGATCGATTAGACGCACTCTGCCAGCGTTCGGTCAATGGATGGCTGCCATGCCATCCCTCTCTTCAAATATTGAACGCCCGATCCCAACGGTCAAGTGATGACTGGACGCAGCATAGTGCCACAACTGGACGCAGGACCCTAGCGTCCGGTCACTTCTAGTAAGATTTGAGCTACAGCCGGACGTGTCAGTTGGATCATGACCAGATGTAGTACCCCAACGTCCGGTCACTTCCAATAAGCCTCCAATCGTGACCGGACACGTCCGGTCATGCCCGACTGGACTCACCCAGCGTCCAGTCACCCACTGTCTCCTCTGTGCGCTGCCATGTCAGCAGGACCGGATGCACCCTACCAGCGTCCAGTCATGAAGTGACCCTGTGTCCGACTGAAGACAAACGCTAGCGTCTTCACTGCTTCCACTGACCGGATGCTTTGGTCCAGTTGAGACCAGTGTCCGGTGCACTCTGTGAAACCCTTTCTTTTCTGTATAGGGCACCGATGGCACCATCGGACTGTCCTCACTCTACAGACGGACACTCCACCGGTGAAGTTTTTAAGCCTTGCTCAAATGTGCCAACCACCAAGTGTATCACCTTGTGCACATGTGTTAGCATATTTTCACAAATGTTTTCAAGGGTGTTAGCATTCCACTAGATCCTAAATGCATATGCAATGAGTTAGAGCATCTAGTGGTACTTTGATAATCGTATTTCGATACAAGTTTCACCCCTCTTAATAGTACGGCTATCGATCCTAAATGTGATCACACTCTCTAAGTGTCTCGATCACTAAAACAAAATGGCTCCTACCACTTATACCTTTGCCTTGAGCCTTTTGTTTTTCTCTTTCTTCTTTTCAAGTCCAAGCACTTGATCATCACCATGGCATCACCATCATCATGTCATAATCTTCATTTGCTCCACCACTTGGAATGTGCCACCTATCTCATAATCACTTTTGATAAACTAGATTAGCACTTAGGGTTTCATCAATTCAGCAAAACCAAACTAGTGCTTTCAGCTACCTCTACAAATGCCCCATGTATAAATACCTATGATTTGTAGGGGGCTCAATCTCCAGTCGCCCCTACAAATGACCCACGCATAAAAAACTGCAGCCCCTTCTTCCTCCTCTGGTCACTCACTCTAACCCATGAAAAAAGGTAGGGAGGCCTTAGGCACCTCCCAAAAATTGCTCTACTAAGGGAGAAAGGTTTTGGTCTCAAATCCTTTGGTGGAGAGGTTGTAGAAGGTAAGAAAATGCTATTCCACACTTTTTTTAAAGTTTTAATGGTTGGTTAGTGAGTAATTAGAGTTTTGCTTTTCTCTCTCTTCTGTGGTGCTTGAGCTACTTATGAAGCAAATTAGACCCAAGTTTTGAATGTACTAGGGTAAATTAGGTAGGGGAACAAGATCATACCCTTATTTGGTCCATGTTTCTTGATTTTAATGAACAATTAGTTAGTTTTATGGATGTTTCATGTGCATGTAGATCATGATCTAGGGTTTGGTTTTTTTATTAATTTCATTTTTGTAAATTTATATTTGATGAAATTGGACTAGGGTTTGCATGAAAGATATTGGGTAAAATATAATTGTTGCTAATTGTTGTCTTTGAAATTGTTTATTGTAATCAACAAATGTGTATTTTAATTATTTATGGATAAATGGGCCATTAATTAATTTTCCTCCACCATGGTGTGTTTGTATGCTTCATGTAATTATATTTTATTTATATTCATATATATCTGGAGTATATACAATTATTCTCAAGTAATTATTAATTTGATTCATTTATATATATATATATGAATAAGTAGTCCTTTAATGTTTGTTTTGTTGTTGTTGTAAAATATGGAGTACAAGAACTCTTGGATGTATGGTTCATTAAGGTTCAAGGCAGGTTTCCGTGAAGAGGTGGATAAATTTATTGAAGCCATAGAGAAGCATGCAACGATGTTGACATAGAATAAGGATACAATTATTTGTTCCTATAAAGATTGCAAGAACCGTATGGCATGGACAAATGTGACTATCATCATATCACATTTGATTATGCGAGGATTTGTTGAGGACTACACATTGTGGATTCATCATGGTGAAACAGTTATTGTTAACGACGAGGATGAGGAGGAATACAACGATGAAACCCTAGAATCCCTGTCCCAATATTCAGCAGAGCTTGATGCACGAATGGATCCCAAGTTTGGCAATAAACAAGGTGGTGATGCTGGTGGTTAGGATGGTAATGACGAAAGTGGTGCCAATAATGATGGTGGAGCACGTATCGGGGATGAAGATAATTTGGAGGACATGATTCGAGCCCTTGGACCAGAGATTTTACTAAAGAGCCCAAAAGATCTAGAAAATTTGGAAAGGGTGACAAAAGCATCGAAGGAGACTGTGTATGGTGTTGAAAAGGGTTGTCTGACACATTGGACATTGCTACATTTTGTGCTTGAGCTACTCATCCTGAAGGCTAAGTACGGCTGGTTAGACTGTAGTTTCAATGATCTATTGCGTCTCCTGTCATGGGTGCTGCCACAACCAAACTCAGTTCTAGCCAACACATACCAAGCGAAGAAGGTCATAAGTCCATTGACAATCGGGGTTAAAAATCCATGCATGCCCCAACCACTGTATCCTTTTTTATGGTGAAACGTTCAAGTCACTAGATAAATGTTCTCGGTGTAGGGCCAGCCGGTACAAGAACAATGACCTTTATGGTGGGGACAAAGCCTCCATGGGGAAAAAAAGGATTAAGAAGGGTACAAAAAAGGTGGTACAAGAATCTCAACCCCTAGATGACATTCAATTAGGCAATGATGCAAAGGAGAGAAGAATTACTGCCTTGGTAATGTGGTATCTACCAGTGACCGATCGCTGGAGACGTATCTTCCTAAACCCTAAAGAAGCCGCACTCATGACATGGTGGGATGATGAGCGTAAGGTGGATGATGATAAGATTGCACAGCTGGCTGATTGTAGTCAGTGCCAAAGGATCGATGAGAAGCACAAAGAATTCAGCGATGACCCAAGGAATGTACAGTTTGGCTTGAGCACCGATGGAATGAATCCCTTCAATGAGAGGATGAGCGACCACAGCACTTGGCCAGTGATCTTGACCATGTACAACATCCCAACGTGGTTATGTCAGAAGAGAAAGTACCTTCTCACTATTTTTATTTCTGGCCCTAAACAACCAGGCATTGATATAGACGTGTTCCTCGAGCCTTTGATGCAAGAAATGGAGAGGCTATGGAGGCATGGGGAGCCGATGTACGATGCGTTTCGAAAGGAGGACTTCATATGTAGAGCAATAATATTTGTTACTACCAATTATTACCCCGCGCTGTTTGCTTTGTCTGGACAGATCAGAAAAAAAAAGAAATGAAAAGAGACTCATACAAGGATGACCAACTCTTAGAGCTCGTCGACGACCTTTGCAACTTCATATTAGACCAGATTATACACGTCAAAGTCACATACCATGACAGAGATTCTAACTTAGGTAGAAATCCTTGGTACCAACACCTTCATGAGATTGAAAGGCTAGCTCTAGGCTGTTGATAACAATGTGTATGGAATTTGACATTGGTCTTACCTTATGAATTATGTCTATTTAATGATGGATTGTATATATTCTTGTGAATTGAACTTGTAATTGTAGTTTATATAATACTCTTGTGCTTGTGGTCAGATTTGAATTATATATATATATATATATATATATATATATATATATATATATATATATATATATGTTCTGGTCCAATTTAAATTATAAATTTATTTATTTTTTGGAAAAATATACTGTAGGGACGGTTCTATACTGAACCATCCCTACAAACAGGTATTATAGGGGTGGCTGGTAGTACACCAGCCGCCCCTACAAATCGATTTATAGCCACGCTTTGGTAGGGACGGCTGGCCAAACCGTCCCTACAAATGCCCATAAGCCACCCCTACAAAGCCTATCTGTAGTAGTGTGTAGATGGTACCATTTTTACAGTCGCCGGGTGGTGTTACAAACCTACTATACAAACTTTATTTCTCTACCGTCTGATCCGTATGTTCAAGCAAACTGACTATACAGATGTATTTGTACCATGGGTTGATACTATTGTAAAACCGATAGTACAAACTGTTATTAATTGCCTTGCCTTCTTGTAGGAATAGTTATTTTTCTACTACGTTGAGCAGCTGCAGTCTATCCAAAAACTACCGTATGTGGTAATAAACAAGGTCCTAAATTGACTGTACTAGCCATTTCTACGGTAGTGGGAGCATATAGTGCACGGAGGAAGCGGAGTGCAGTCGCGGGAAGAGCAAGGTTTTGCCGGGTTTTGTAGGAGAAGGAAAGGAGGAGAGGGAGAATGATTCGCACGCTCAGGAGATAAGCTGGCGGCGGAGGCTGGTTTTGCCGGGTTCGGGTTTAGAACGAAGTTGCAGAATATTTTCAGACACCCAAAATTTGTAGCAAGACAGAATTTTGATAGGCTGAAATAGCGAGATCCAACCGACACTACCCCAGATCACGACAATATTGCCGGTTCCAAGTACCCCATCACTGTCGGATTTTAAACCGGCATAACCATATCTGCAGTGATGAGGGTTAGCTATCACTGTCCGTTCCTACAAACCGGCAGAATTCAGGTCCACCAATACTGCCGGTTCATGAGACCGCCCGACAGTGTAACCGCGAACATCACTGTCGGTTTATGATTCAACCGGTAGTGTTATCGTAAGAATCACTGCCGGTTGTGACAAGAGACCACCCGGCAGTGTAACCGTGAACATCACTATCGGTTTATGATTCAACCGGCAGTGTTATCATAAGAATCACTGTCGGTTGTGACAAGAATCGGCAGTGATAGCTAATCTAACCCTACCGGTATGGTGCTCAAGCCGGCAGTGCCATCATGACCATTATGGGTGGTTTGTTGCTAACCGACAATGAAAGTTATAACAACACTGTCGGTTTGTTGCTAATCGTTAGTAATGGTTATGACAACACTGTCGGTTTGCTGCTAACTGGTAGTGATGTCTCGTTCGCATTTTATTGTTTTATAATTTATTTTAATTTATATTTTTTCATGAAATCGGGTTTCGATTTATATACGCTACGTAGATGATAGGTCCATCAATATTAAATATTGCAAATGTTAAGGTTATATGTTCTTATCAAGATCTCGATCCCTTAAAATAAAAAAGAAATCTTCCCCGACTACACGGATTGTCCAATACTTCTCGGACTTCTTACAATAATCTAGCGAGCCGCTCTGGGCCAGACTGGTCCTTGAACTTCAAGGATTGTGCGATGGAAAATACTCCATCTTTTTCTAATACCTCGGCTAAGATGAATTTTGCCAGCTCCAATTGCAGTGCGACAATCTCCATGTCTAACAACCTTTGGTGGTTATATTTCTTGCGTTGTCGTTCAAAAAAGATGATATCCAAAGAGGAATCAGTAAATTATTTTGTTGAATTATTAACAGACATAAATGAAATGGGGATTATACATACCAACTTATCTGCTTCTTTCGATTTCCCATCGATGTAGCGAAGCATTGCCCACATTACATAAAACCCGCATTCATTGTTTTCCGCCGGCTGTTTTAGGTACTTCCCCTTCATTTCGACAACCTTGAATGAGACCTGCGTCCCACCGATATGTCTTCTTCAGACACTATGCAATATTGAAAGGAAAAACATTAGAAAGCGGTATGTGTGATTACAAAATAATATGTTATTAGGATCGCTTACTAATTCAGCACTGCCACCAGTGCATCCAGATGACGAAATGGTATTTTCTTCGAGTCCCACACCTCGATCAGATTTTTAGCAAGATTGACACAAATGAAGACGAAATGGTTGCTGCAATCACATAATCCTAATTATCGAATAATCTTAATGAAAAAAGAAGCATAAAATTAAAAGCCGAGAACACATATTCGTAGTTGTTGGCTAGAAGTATGTGGGTTTTGTTCTTCATCTTGAATTCATCAAAAACAACAATCAATCTCACTTTTAGGTCTTCCACGTCACATCCATGGAGGCCTAAACAAGTCTTCTTATTGACTCACAAGGGGTCCAAGAAGTCTATGTTATCCCATTTGCTTTTTAGTATGCAAAATTTTGCTATACACCTACATAAAATCATAGGAAGTGCTCAAAAGTTAACAATTTATGTCCTGAGAGAGTAGTTAATTGTAATATCATGCATGTAGGGTACTTACATAGTCCACATCATCAACATTTGTGTATCGAGAGAGTGTTTCTGGTATAGCTGGAACAAGCACCCCCACTCGACATCGAACTTCTCCTCTTCAGGATAATGAAAAACATGTGGCGAACGGATAATAACCTCAAAACCAAAGTCCTCCGTCTCTGTTGTTTGAGCCATGTAATATTCATGCAACTGGCGCATATATGTTGTCAAATTTTTATACTCGTGATCGGGAACCAAAAGATTGTCCCTTTCATACTTTATTGCTGGTGTTCCCGTCCCTTGTACATCATAATAGATGTTCGCGGTCTCTTCCATGGTTAGTTCAGGGTTGTCTTCGACATGCTTCTCTATCTTCCTTAAATCTTCATTGTGTACTTTTTCGGCTCTTGTTATAGCGTACTGAAGAAACTAACACAATCTTCCTTCAAGATGTGCGCTGTAAATTTTTCTTTCATCAAGTTTGTAACGCTGCCACTGAATGACCTTTTTTTGTTGATCCACTTTGGGAGCATTAGCGACCAAATCCAAGGACCTTTTCTACAACTGCGAGGATGCATTTGATCTTGTTTTGGGCTAAGGTGGAGGAGGAGGAGGATGACGACGAGAATTCTATTTTCTCGAGGCTGATGAAGATGGAGGATGAGGAGGAGTCTTCTCTTTTCTCGGGGCTGATGAAGATGGAGTCGGATGAGGAGGAATAGAAGGAGACCTCTGTCTTCTCGAGGGTGATGGCAAGGGATGAGGAGGGGAGTTATCTCTGTTGGGAGATGGTGAGTGATCATCATGGGTGGGCGAAGATTCACAGTCATCCTCATCATCAGAGGATAATTAGTGGTCAAGCTTAATGAAGCGCTTGCGCCAGGCCACTTGAGAGCCCTTGTTATGACCAAGTTTTGGCCTATCTTCCGCTACGGGGTACTCAATGTGTATCTTGTTATACTTCTTATCAAGTATTTTGTCAATGGTGACGTGAGCGTAACACTATAGAATTGGGCGGCCATTAATGGTCCTATCTCCCGTAGGCCAGGCCTGGTCGAGCGCCACCTTATTCTTTGTCCATTCTTGATGGATGTACAACTTGACATTGATGAGTTCAGCGCATCTTCTTCATCGAGCGGGGTCGATCCGTAGCTGCTATGACCCCTAAACTGTGGGCTAAAGGCAGTAGGAGTAGGGTTTTGTGGTACTCCTGACCCCTTGGACAACAAAATTTGCTGGACTCATGCTTCAATGGTCGCCTCAATCCGTGCGTCCATTCTTTCTTCCATCTCTTTTAGTCGCCTCAAATACTCTGCCTCCTGATCCGCTCTACCCCTCGAGCAGCTCCGGTAAGTGTTAGATTCTTGGGGGAATGCTAGTTTCTAAGGAACAACACTATGTTTACACCAAAATTTGGAAAAAGAACGCGGGAACTCTTTGGCTTCTGAAATTGTGCCAATTAAGGAATCGATTGCGGAAGGATTGCATCAGCCAATTTAGATACGAATTTGGAATCGGATCTCCTACGATGACATCAGCAGATAGCGATGATGAGCTACGGTTGGCGATAGGAAACTACATATCGGACTCTACAAAAGAGGGAAGGGCTAGGGTCCAAGTTATCTTAAATTAGGAATGTTTTCTTTTATGTCAGAAAATTATAACGAATCGTGCTCGAGTAGGATTCATGTTTAGACTCTAGGTATAAATACCAAACCTCGGCTATTGTAAAAGAGGACAATCAATCCAATATACGGGTCATTTACTTTTTTGGCTCCAGCCACCCCTTAGGAGTAGGAGTAGAGTAGATCTTGGTGAGTTCTTCAGCAAGTATGGCTGCATCGATCTGGTCGACCTCCACTGCGACTCTGGTATAAGTTAGTTATCGATTCTTGCCAAGTTCAAGTATGGCTGCATCGATCCGGTCGACCCCACTGCATGAACTAGATCAAGGTCAAGTTATCGGCTCAACGTTAGAATGGCAGTCTTTGGTAGATTCATTAAATTACTGATATTGCTTATTGCTTTCATTATTCATCTAAATTACAGCAATATCACTCTGCCCGATTGGGATTGATCTAGATCGGCCTTATATCCTATTTAGCCCATCGTTTGTTAATCTAAAACTGATCCAATTTGTACATTAAACGATGAGTTACATTTTATCGGCTGTTTTACATCAATCTTGATCGTGCATAGTGTGCGGTTAAAGCATGTTGCATCTTGAGTAGATTTATTGGCTAGCAAAAACCGTTCCATGGCCCGTTATCACAGCCTATGTGATTCTGCCTCACACCCCACTGTTAGCACCATGAAGTGGGGATCGTTATTCGGTAGATCTATTCCTGATAAGGCATGACTTTAACTGTGCGCTATGCCTAAATCGGTTGTTTTAGCCGATATCAAGTGCTTTCACGAGCAGTTCGCATCACAAGACCGTTGAAGTTAAGATAGGTTGAAAGATGTGTTAGCCCCATGATCTTATTATTGTACTACGGCCTGCATGATTCTGCCTCATGCCCTAGTGATATTAGTAATGAGTTAGGGTCGTTGAGTCTATTGTTATTTCTATGGCCTGCATGATTCTGCCTCATGCCCCACTAGTCATAGCGATAGATGAGATCTAATATGTTCATTAGATTTATCTTTATTAAATAGTTAAATGGTGTTGAATTGTTTATTTATATAAAAGGGGTTCGGTTGCTTGTAATCATTGGCTTAGCATAAACCAATCATTATTGACATCTTATTGCCATTGATTAATATCTGCACAAATAATGACATCTATCTTGAATGATAACCGATTCTTCTTATACAACCCAATGAGCTTTAACTGATTTATTTTCATGAATATGCTGGAATCGACTGTTTAGTCGATCTCTTTTTATATCAGCTCTCAGAGCCGCACATTTGGAACTGTCTGGCAACACCGGCAAGTTCCGCCCTTATACTGATAAGCTTTCTCTCCTTGTCAATTACAGGGTCAAATTGACTGGCATGTCTCGGGAGGAGTGTACAGGATCGACCAACCCTACGCTAAAGCTAGGCGGGTCTATAGCTGCATCGAGCAGACCCTTCTGGCTTGCTACGTGTGTCCTCGGCATGGGACAAAAATTTTGTGTCGACACACCAGTTCCTTTAGTGTGACCAGGGTGCTCCTTGGTTCTGAGTGCTTGGGTGAGCACGCCTTTCTTCCTATTAGAAGTGTGAGTCCCTTGCCTCACCTCCTTAGTTACCTAGGAGATCCTCTGGATGAGTTTGCTCATGGGTTGATTTGTGGAGCTAAAGCTCCCATCCTCTGCATGGCATACATTCCTCCCCATACAGTATATTACCGATCTTGGCTTCCAATCGACGGTCTCAACGTGAACACCTTCCTCAGTAAGGTGATCCATCTTTTCAAGTTCTACTTCAAATTCTGGTATCTTTTTGGCGTAGCCATGAGAGCCGAGATGAAGAGGATTTGTCGCTCTCTACGAGTTCTCCTTATTCTTCCTACTCAGTTCTAAGTACTCCTTAGATAACCTGTATTCCTTGAAATCCTGCCAAAAGTCCTTCTGCTTGCTAAACTGTCCACCATCAAAATCTAGCTCTTTATTTTGGAGGACAAAATTCTTGTACAATGTCCCCTTGAAATTCTTGAAGCATATCCCCATGATTTCTTTTGCTTTTTCTTGACTAACTCCTTTTCATACTCCATTGGGAAAGTGAAATACTCTAGGATCTTGATACCCCATATGTAATCCTTCTCACTTTCGAGAACCCTCCAAGGGTCATCATCTTTCCCAATCCACTTCCTGTACCTAATTGAGATGAAGTCCCTTACAAGTAACCCAAGGATAGTCTTGTATTTGGTCAAAGCTATAGGCGATGAGAGTGGATCCCCGAATTCATCGAGCTTAGTGATGTGCCAGTGTGCATTCCTACCAACAGGAATCTTTGACATGCATCTCTTGGATCTGGCCTTCCTTCTACTCGAACCCTCTGCCTCCTCGGCTAGTGGAGGCTCCTGCTGGATACACCAAGTAAGTTATGACCCTCTCAATTGATTAGCATGTGTGGCTACATAGTCACATGATACCAAAGTTACCTGGCCATCTTGGTCATTTTGACTCAGATCGAGTAGGCCGGACGGGGTCCATGGCTTCTCGTTCTCACCATCCTGATTGACACCGTCACCATTTGTTGGATCATGCGGCTCTCCCATCCCAGCGATATCAGCCGCTTCTTGTTGCCGATCTGTTCTTCGGCGATAGGGTTATAGGCGAGGACGAGTCATGGCTGTGACATGATCGTGGTTAATTTTGGCTGTGGATAACTACTAATAGCATATGTTCATATTATATATATATATAATATGTTTAATACAAAGTCTAATAATAATTCCACAAACAACAAAGTCAAATAATAGCATATGTTCGCCTAGAACAAATTCATTGTTTGATTGACCACATACAACAAAGTCCACCTACTATTCTACGAATCTAAGCCTACATCAACTTCCAAATAAGAAAAGCAATGACCATAGCCATAAATAAAAGCATGACATTTTCCAAGACCAAGGAGCAATTCTCCTAATCTTCACATCTCCGGCGGGTGAATTCTCTTCAATCTCTAATGCCAGCGGATGGCCATGGTTTGCATTCATTGGGCCATAGTAGGCCAGTTGCCCATGGCTTGCAAGGTAGGCCAGATGACTATAGTAGGCCCTCAAAGCTTCAGTTTCTGTGTTGTATTTTTTGTGCAAATTATCAGGGTAGCGATTGACTTGAGCATAGCAATCTTCCCAGGTTTGATAAATCTCAGGCACGTGACCAACATGCACTACATAGCATGCCATGGTTGCCTATACATTTAAGTAAATTAGATTGTCATTCAAACATGATGTATTCTTATAAAATTTAATATATTTATGAATAACACACAACCATTGCATAGATAGGAGTGTTTGGAAAACAGCTATTACTTACAACCTGTTTCGAAAGAGGGACCAAAAGTTTTTACAATGGTTCAAGACTAAGACATGAACTTGAGCACCTTTCAGGCTTGGGAAGCACTATCTAGTTATAGGCATCCTTTTAGATATGAACTGCATAGACTTGTTGAGGCTGGGCTAGTGAGCTCCAATTTATAGTCTTTTGGTATGTGGTAAGTGGTAATGGAAACTCACTAAACAAGAGTTATTATTCAACTTATATGGCCAAACTAAATCTATTTAATGTTCTTTATCCTTGACATGATAAAAAAATACCTCAATAATGGGACTGTTTATTATTCGGAGATCAATGTGGTTTAGTAATCATACTTGCTAGCATGCAGCATCATATGTCATTACTTTTTTACTGTGCACACGTAATATTTTAAGGAGGACCAACATTGTAGTCCACTCTAATGCTATCAAAGTCAGTTGAACAGTATCTAGCCATTTCCAATAAATAAATGGGCATTTCTAATAGATTAAGACAATTAATAACAACATGGAAACATGGTCATGTGTCAAGTTCTCTCTGTATCATAAAAAGACAAACACCTATTTTCATGATTTTGATCTCCGGTTATCAGAATGGGTTATATAACTGGTGAGAAATTTGAATCGCCATAAGTGGTCGTGATTTGGAACAACAAATACAATGAAAAATCTAGCTCCGTTGTCTACTAACCCACCAAGCAGTTGGCGCATTCCCAAAGTGTGCTCATGGATGGAGCAGGTTGTGGCATCACAGGACCACTGTGTGGTGCTCCTTCCTAGCTACTGGGCTGCAATGCAAACTCACTCACTATTCGTGACTATGGAATCTACAACAAATTATGATTATATCAAAAGGATAACAACACATGACCATAGCACACATGTCTATAGCCTCAATAATAGTTACTACAACTTATGATTATATCATCATTGCACATGACCATAGCCTCAGTCCAATTAATATATTAAGTCATCATAACCTTAGTCTAAGTGCCATCATAGATGAGAGAAAACACTCAGATTAAATATAGTTATCATCAACACTGACATCATAGGAAATGGACAGTGCTAAGAAGTAAGAAGACACCATTGCCAATGGATCAATGCTCCGATTAAAAACAACCATCATAAGCATAGACATGTGCTTGGTATAGAGAAATCCTTATAATATAATCAATCATCATTGGCATGGACATGTGCTCAGATTTATATAACAAACATATTTCAACAATGGATATGTGCTCAGTACAACTATTTTCATTAACAAATTCAACTCGAGCTTGAGCAATCACTGAGAGGCCTCACAAAGACGGTGAGGTATTTCATCAAACACAAAGACGGCAGTGAGCCACGCACTCACCGTAGGGGTGGGAAAGCAGTTGTCCGCGCACTCCTGAAGGCCTCGGCGGTGGGAGTGCAGGCTTGGAGGAGGAGGGGCACGGCCGGCGTCGTGGATGAGGAACGAAGGCATGGATGGTGTGGTGCTCCGACATAGGGTAGTTGGTGGCATGGGGCGGTGCTCCGACATGGGGCGGTGCACGGGCGTCGACGTCGAAGAAGAGGAGTGCGGGGCTAGGAATGGCGGTGCGGGGGTGGTGGATGGGCGTGCGGGGAACAGTGGTGCACGTCGGTGTGAGGTGGTGCAACGATGGCATGAGGGGAGGGGTTGGCGCGGGGTTGAAATGAATTTGGAAGATTTCAACCCGCACCTTGCTATATACCAATGAGCTTCATCACTACCGGTTCTAATAATAAACCGACAGTGATGAGGAACCATCACTGTCGGGTCACTCCTCAAACCGGCAGTAATGGGGGTGTAGTAGTTAGGGGTTAAGTAGTATAACTTTTCCCTTCCTTTTGAATTCCTCCGACTAGCTCAGCAGTTAAGACTCCGCAACTTGGCCCCCGAGACCCGTGTTCGAGTCCCAGGCGGCCCAAATATTTTGTTTCAATTTTATAAATTATTAAATAACTTTAGCAAATTGTTCATCACTGCCGGTTGTAAGCCTAACTGATAGTGATGAGGAAATATCACTGCCGGGTCAATCCTCAAACCGGCAGTGATGTTGGTGTAGCAGTTAGGGGTTAAGTAGAACAATATTTCTATTTCTTTCGAATACCTCTGACTGGCTCAACAGTTAAGTCCCCGTAGCTTAGCCTCCAAGACCCGTATTTGAATCCCAGGCGGCCCAATTTTTTTGCGCTGGCGGTTTTCCTTCCATTATCATCGTTGTTGTGCCATGCTCTGCTCAATTATCTATTAGCATATGTTTGCTTTAATTTAGGGACATGGATATGTTTATCCTTTTTCTTTTTGTTACAAAGATTGGAATAAGTGGAATTGACGTTGTTTCTTTTAATACCTTTACCTATGCAAGCCACAAATAATCGATGCATATATGTTTTAGAGGGGGAAACCCCAAAATGCCAGCTAACTCTGTCTAGCCCGTGGCCCCGCGGGGTTCTGTCTAGTGATTTAAGAGTAAATTGAAATGCTTCTACACCCATGTACTTATCTCCATGGACAAAGCGTTGCAATATCAATCGAATTGAATTGGCAGAGTGTCAAGGAAAAATGGACATGTATGAAAAAGTATGACATGCTCCCTGGAGTTTTGGTGTTGATTGCCTAGATTACTCATATTTGTGTGAATACAGAGAAGGAAAATTATTTCTACTCTTAGGGAGTAGTTACTCCTACTCCCATGTGTATATCTTTAGATTTAAGATGTATATGGCAAGTGTACGTTGACGAAGTATATGATCATACTAGACCATCTATGGTAGTATGTATATCAAGTATGCATTGAGTATATAGTTATACTTATTTTGTATACTACTGTCATAGTATTAGAATAACATATTAAAAAATATGGGTTGTGTTGAAAAAATTTCACATAGTATGACTTGGAGTATCATAAAATGAGTATATCAACATAATCAAACTGATAAATGAGTATGTACACGTAAGAGTAGAAAAAATGCACCCATACAAAGAATATATATAGTATATATATGCTTTTGTAGTTCCATGTAAGCAGTAAGCCACAAGAGGGAAAATTACGAATTCAAAATTATGCAATCTTTTTTGTTTCATGATACTATGTGAAATCATTTTATCCAGTTACTTTTGTGTTCTGGGTGATCCTTCGCTCTTTTTTCGTTTTATATCTTTATACTACTACCTTAATTCTTTTTACGTAACATATATCTAGAGACTAGAGAATATAAGCGTGCATGGTGAATGACCAAATGCAAGCTGGGGTCTGATGTGCGATTTATCAGACGACTAAGCAAGACAAGTCGCGATTCAACAGAGTCAAATCTTATCCATTGCCCCAGCATAAACAGTGGTGACTGTGAATGCATAGCAGCCACACAAGCCCATGCCATTAAACCGGCAGTGATGTGTGTGTAGCAGTTAGGGGTTAAGTAGGATAACTTTTCCATTTCTTTCGAATATCTCCGACTGGCTCAACGGTTAAGACCCCAGAGCTTAGCCCCCGAGACCCGTGTTCGAATCCCAGGTGGCCCAATTTTTTTGTCTAATTTTATAATTTATTAAGTGGTCTAAACGTCAAAAAGAAAAAATAAATTACCCTTAGCACACATCCTATACTAGCGCAGCAGTTAAGTCTCAGAACTCTACAGCCCGAGATCCGAGCTCAAACCCGAGGGCTGCCATAATTTTTTTTAATTTTTTATATATCACTGCTGGTTTTAAAAATAAACCAACAGTGATAACCAGCATCACTGTCGGTTTCGTCTTATCATGTTTATATATATTAAAAATTTTCTTTTATATACTGAATAAATTGAAGCATGTGTATTCCTATGTCAAAATGGTGTGAAATTTTTTTGGCAAGCATGTACACCCAAATTAAGACCCCACATAGGATCTTAGGTTTTTCTGATCAGATTTTTTATTTATTATATTTTTCTTTGTGCTGAATGACACAAAAGAGGGTGAATTTCATCTTGGACCCAATAGATTTTTTCATCGACCTCAACAAAATTCTTATCCCTAGGGCATATTAGAGCCTATGTAAAAGTTTAGCACCATTCCGGATCTTTTTATTATTAGACTCAGTTCAACTTATAATAAAACGGTGTCGTCATGTGAAAATTCAATTAAACCTTAAAAAGTAGCAAACCATCTCCGAAAAGTCCCAAACTAGGTGTTTCCTTCACATGTGGCACTTGCAAGCCTAACAAAAAGTTTGAGACCAATACAACACCAGAATGTGTATGAACCACAGAAACCTTGATAACCTATGTGTATAGTCATGGTTCGATGAAATGGCTCATGTACCTCTATGAAGAATGTATACTCTATTTATGTCAAAATGACTTGAAAATTTTTTGGCAAGCATGTATACCCAAATTAAGGCTCCAAACAAGATCTGAGGTTTTTCTGATCATTTTTTTATTAATATATTTTTCTCTGTACTGAATGAGACAAAAGAGGGTGAATTACATCTTGGACCCAATAGATTTTTTCATCGACCTCCATAAAATTCTTATCCCTAGGACACATTAGAGCCTATGTTAAAGTTTGGCACCATTCTAGATCTTTTCGTGGGTAGACTCAGTTCAACCTATAATAAATCGGTTGTCGTCGCGTGGAAATTCAATTAAACCTCATAAAATAGCAAACCATCTCCGAAAATCCCAAACTTGGTGTTTCCTTCACCTGTGTCACATGCAAGCCTAAGAATAATTTTAAGACTAATACAACACCAGAATGTATATTTCTAGTTGCCCAACAAATATTACAATAATTACATGCATGACAATAATTAAACACACAAAGCCGTACAAATTAAACAGATGTGCATGGCACTAAATTGGGCGCTTATCACGTCTGGGCTCTGTCTTCCCGTCTCGTGGATATGGTTCCGATGATTTGCACCCCTCAAAGGGATGGAAAAACTGAGTTCACACGTCCAAAGCCGACCACTTGCATTAGATGCCGTGTTCTTGACGATATCCGAGATAAAGAACTAGCTAAGTGTTGTTCATAGCCAATCTATTAGGGATATAGCCTATGACATATATGTATGCAACAATGATATTAAACTAATTACACTTATTTGTTAGCATAAAAAAATAAAAGATGTTGAAAAATATTTCATACAATAGCTGGAATAAGGAACCGTGGAATGGCCACATTAGGGGCGAATGGCTCATCGCCAGGGGTGGAAATCTGGTTCTTGTTTTGGGGGAGGTCCGTTGTTCATACCACCTGATCGATAAAATACCAAAAAAATATGAACATAAAGTACATGTACAAAAAATTCTTCTAAGTAAAATGTGGCAACATAATTAAATATAGATCGAATGCAAGTAATAAGAATATATATAAATGTAGAATGCAAACAAACATGAATACAAATATAGATCAAATGAATATAGATAGAATATTGGAGAAGACAACATATCAATACCATTGAAAAATGCAGGAGCTATGACCAAATTACGTAGAGAGAGTGGATTTCTTGAGAAGTGAGAGTGAAACATGAGAAATGAGACTATGAGAGTTCGTGGGTGGGTGGGATCAATATATGTGGTGGTGGTTTGTTTTATATAGGGGCATGGACATCACTGCCAGTTTTTTAGTAGAACCAATAGTGAAAGTCAATATCACTGCCGGTTTTTAAATAGAACGATAGTGAAAGTTAATATCACTGTTAGTTTGTAAGTAAAACTAACAATGAAGGCGCATATATGTAAAGGATATATTTATTTAGATAGTATAGTGGGAAAGTTTTAACAACAATAATATATTTATTTAGATAGTAATGAAATACATCAAAAAATAACAAAAATATTAGAAATAAATTACATATACGATAACAAAGACCTTACACTAAAATTACATATACAATAACAAAGACCTATTTGCGTATAGGTCAATGTTACAATCAATGTGTATCAACACATTATAATGTAACCACTTTAGTAGCATTCTTCTAGCACCAACTAGGGGTAAACAGCATCACCAAGGTGGTCTATGAGCTATATCGGTTAGAGATGATAAGGTGGCATCGATGAATCCGTCTTGTCTGTACATGGCCTTTTTCCAGATGTGCACCGCAGCAGATGGCTCTGTAAACCTCGTGGCATCTCCAATCTTCGGCATTGCTCTATCTTTAGTAGCATTCTTCTAGTTCCTCTTGTGTGCACCATTTTGGTGGACTACGACGCATAACAATATATGTGGTTTGTTGTGAGAGAAAAATATTATATCATGGCTGAAAAGGCCTGGCTAAAACCAACATACATGGAGAGGCTAGCTCCTGGCCAAGGGCCATTTTAGAGGGGGCTAGCATGTGAGGAGCATCTACACATCACTGTTGGTTTTAGTTTAAAAACCGACAATGAATGGGGCCTTTTGTGTTGGTTCGAGCAACCAACTATGATAGAACCTATCACTATCGGTTTTAAAACCAAAACCGGCAGTGAAGGGCCCTACCGCCATCGCAGCCTTTTAGTAAAAAAATATAAAAAAATGACTGTCGGTTTGGAGCCTGCCATCGCAGTGCTATCACTATCGGTTTCAAAACCAAAACCGGCAGTGAATGGCCCTACCGCCATCGCAGCCTTTTAGTAAAAAAATATTAAACAATCACTATCTTGCAGCCTTTTATAAAAAAATATAAAAAAAATTCCAAGCCTAGGATTCGAACCCAGGTCTTAGGGTTCTTAGTTTGGAGCCTTAACCACTACGCTAGAATAGGGATTACGTTAGAATTAGTTGTTCTTTTTCTTTTATCCCATCATAATGCACTACTAAATAATAAATGCAAAATCAAAAAAGTTTGGCACACCTGGGATTCGAGCGCGGGTCTTAGAGTACAGAGTGCACAACCTTAACCGCTGAGCTAGGATAGGGAATTCGGTTAGTTTGCTTTTCTTTATTTATTTATTAATAGAAATAATGCAGTTAGTTTATATTGTAAAATAACACAAAAATTTATATCTTGATTATTTAATTCTATGATAATTAATTAATGGTTTATAATTATCAAATAATAGTGTTTGTGAACATCATCTTAATATTTGATTACATAGTCAATAATTAAATTATAGAGATGCGCACAAAATATAAATTAGATATTCAGTGCAAATTATTGATACAACATCTGCATAATGATTACATAGTTAACAATAATCTAACTATCTTTAGGTGCATCAACAATGAGGGCCTCATTGTGATCAAGTCGTACGTAAGCAGGTTCGTCACCCTCTTGAAGGATAGGTAGGAGTATGTTCATCCCAAAAGGAGACATTTCCTCATAGACCAAGTAGTCTTCTTTGTCAGTCACTCCATCGACACCGACAATCTTCCTTTTCCCTTCTAGGACTACTTTTAGCCTTCCTTTTGTCTTGTTGTCCCTTGCATAGAAGACTTGCATAACATCTCTTGCAAACAAGAAGGGGTCATCTGTGTATGCGGTCTTAGTGAGATCAACGGTAGTGAACCCTTCGCTGTCAGTGTTGATTTCCTCAAGCCAGACCCACTAGCAGCGAAAAAGAGCTACCTTCAACGGACCGTAGGCTAGCTTTCATATCTCCTCTATGAAACCATATTATGTCGCCTGCACGTTGCTGTTTTATCGTGCGCATCAAAACGAACACCACAATTTTGGTATGTGCTCTTTCCATCTCGCTTTTTTGTGTAAAATGTGAATCCATTGATCTCATACCCTTTGTACTTAAGATATGTACTCGAAGGTCCCATGGCTAAGGCATCTAGTTGATTACCCAACTTTATTCCAAGCAAGTGACGTCGCAACTAGTTGACAAATTCCTCCTTATGTTTTTTATCTAGCCAAGCCTATGACCTGCTCAGATACAGAGTTTGCAGTGATTGCCTATGCTCGTCAATGTATGGCATCACACCCTTGGCTTGCTGGAGAACAACGAACTGTGCCTGTCTAGAAGAAATAGGGTCTGCTACTATAATAGATCTCTCTCCGATCGTTCCTTTGCCACGTAGTCTTCCCTCGTGATGAGATTCTAGAACTCCAACCCTTTTGATGTCCAGATAATATGTGCAGAACTCAATGGCCTCCTCCATTGACCATCCTTCAACCATGCCCCCTTCTGGCCTAAATCTGTTCCTAACATACCTCCTAAAAACTTTCATCAATCTTTTGAAAGGGAACATCTAATGCAGGTATATTGGGCCAAGGGCTCTAATTTGGTGAACAAGATGAATGAGCAGATGCAATGACATATCAAAGTAAGTCGGCAAGAAATGCATCTCAAGCCTAACGAGAGTTTTGGCTATGTCCTGCTGTAGCTGCTCTAGCGTGGACACATCAATGACCTTTTTTGAGATCGCGTTGAACAACGACCAAAGCTTTATGATTGGGGCAGGGACCTTTGGAGGGAGGATACCACGCAGAGCAACAGGGAGTAGCTGAGTCATAATGACATGATAGTCATGGGCCTTCATAGGGCCATAGTTGAACTTGAGTTCTCTTATGTTCACTAGCCTCTTCGGCTTCGCACAGTAGCCCATCGGGATGTTGAGTTCATTGAAGAAAGAAATAAGTGCACGCTTTTCTTCCTTCTTCAATGTCCATGACGTACCAGAAGTTCGAACTAGCCATTCTCTAGCTCCACGGGATGCAACTCCTTCCTGATTCCCAAGTGTTGCATGTCCACGCGTGTGGCTAGTGAATCCTTCGATGTCCCCCAGTGTCCATCAAGGTGTTAATAGTGTTAGCGCACATGTTTTTAGTGATGTGCATGGGATCAAGACAGTGGCGTACACTCAGAAGTGGTCAGTAAGGTAGTTTCTAGAAAACCAATTTTTTCTTCCAAACACTCCCATCAGGTGTTGCTACTGCATTGTCCCCCTTCCCAAGGACAACCTCCAGTTTGTTGAGTTCTCGAAGTATCGCACGCCCATCTTGATATTTTGGAACTAAGCGTTTCTCAATAGTACTGTTGAAATCTTTTATGTTCTTGCAGTAAGGGTGATCCTTAGGTAGGAACCTACAGTGTCCCATATAAACTATCATTGAGTTATTTGGTAGATTTACCGCATCGGTGTTGTTCAAGCACTCGACACATCTAGTATAGCCTTTTGTCTTCTCTCTGGACAACGAACCTCGACCTGGCAGGTCGATGATTATAGCGATAAGTACTCCCTTGATTGTGACATGCTCCTTTTTGTACCTGTCTCAAACATCTAGCACACCCTTTTCAAACATCTTCACTAGTTCATCGATCACTGGTTCCAGAAACACATCGATGTCATTCCTAGGTTGTCTTGGCCCTTGGATCAGTAGTGGCATCTAGATGTACGACCGCTTCATACAGACCCAAGGTGGAAGGTTGTATATACAGAGCGTCATTGGCCAGGTGCTATGATTGCTTCTAACCTAGTCGAAAGGATTCATCCCATCTGTGCTCAAAGCAAACCAGAGGTGTCTTACCTCTCCACCGATGTCCTTATAGAACATAGTATTGATAGTCCTCCAGTCATGCCCATCGGCGGGGTGCCTCATCATTGTATCTTTCTTACGCTCTTCGTCATGTCAGTGCAACAGCTTGGCTGACTTTGCACATGCAAACAGCCTATGCACTAGGGAGCTATAGGGAAATAGCAAACAACCTTTACGGAACCTCCTCTAGTCTTGGTTCCCTCATCTGATGGCCCTTTCCTGTACCGTGGAGCTTCACACTTCGAGCACTTGTCCAAGTCTTTGTATTTTTCTCCACGGTATAATATGCAATCATTGGAACATGCGTGTATTTTTTCAACCTCGAGACCAATGGGACAGATCATTTGCTTGGCCAAGTATGTCTTTTCTGGCAACTCGTTTTTTTCTGGAAGCATTTTCCTTATTATACCTAACAACTGATCGAAGCCTTTATCGCTCATTCTGTTTGTCGATTTGAACTCTAACAGCATGATGTCGGCTTCCAGTTTGCTTATTGGACAATTCCTATACAATGGTGTTTTGCCATCTTGTCTTATTTTCTCTAGCTTTCTCAGTTGTCTTTCAATAAGACATCCGGTCTCTACATTACGTAGCAGCTGAGAAATGCCATCGTTATTCTCGGTGTCGTCAGCTAGCGTGTTCCTAAACACATTATTCATTGTGGCCAAAGGTTCCGTATTAACAACGGGTTCCTCGTTAGCATCGTGGATGGCTACGTCAGACATGTCCATATCATCATCGTTTTCCTGTAGAACATTCACACCAACCTCACCATACATAGTCTATATCGTATAGTTTGGCATGAACCCCTGGTAATCAAGTGCGATCGTATAGACTCAATTTGACAATAGTTCCTTTGATTCTTGCAATCTATTCATGGGAAGAAGACAGGGTTCCCATTCCCAGCATGGGCTTTGGCATCAATGATAAACTAGTTGACGCCATGCATGTACCGCTTGTCCGTTCGGGACAGATACATCCACTCTCGATCCATCTCTGCACAAAAAATACTGAGATAGTAATTACAAAGAATTAATAAGAAATCGAGCTTCATGAACAACAATTGTAGCTCGAAACTATCATTTTTGGAAAATATTATTGTACACTAATTATTAAAAAATTAAAATTGGTAGCCCCAGCTCTGTAAATTAAAAACCATAGTAAAAAACAATTATTGTACAATAATGAAGAACATCTATTCTACTCTACTTCTAAGAACTAATTATAGCATCACATACTAACAATGATGATCTTAACCACCATGGAATAATTAGCTAGGAATTTAAATGTGTTCATAGACACCAACCTTTTGGATGATGTGGATTCACCAAGATTGGAGCCTTGCACAAATGTTCAATTGGAAAAGTGCTCTCTAGAATGGAAAAAGAACTAGAATGAGAATCAAGCAATGTAGCCATCAAAACGAAGCTAATTAAGCAATAAATTCAAATGGGTGGATGTTTGTTACTAACCTTAAAGCAAAAAGATCAAGCCATTCTTCAAAATCCAAACGCTAGCTTTATGGTGAAGAGCAGCCGCAACAATGGAGGAAATGACCCAAAAGGGCGCCTTGTTGTCGGGATAGAAGAGAGGAGGAAGGAGAGGACGGCTGCAGCCTTTTTATGTTGTAGGCTTATCACCGTCGGTTTTTTGCTAGAACCGACAGTGATAGAGCCCAATCACTGTCGGCTCTTGGCTTAAACCGGCAGTGATGAGTGGCCGTTAAAACACTGCCGGTTCAAGCCACAAACTAGCAGTGATGTGGTCCTTAACTGTCGGTTTTAGCCTAGCCACAATCATTTTTTTTATTTTCAAACTCATAATTGACAGTGAAGGTATATCACTGCCGATTGTCACAAATCCGGCAGTGATGAGGCCGACTGTGATATCCAAATCTAGCGTAGTGTGAGTGCGCACTGCCCACACCTAAGCCACAACTTGCCATGCACCGGCTGGAACCGGAAGTTGGCAAGTTGCGTGCAGCTAGCTTCTAGCTCTACACGGCATGCAGCAGGAGCAAATAATCGATCGACACCGATCCCTGCCCTGCCCCGCCGTAGGACCAAATGACACCATATACGGCCGACTGCGGCCTGACACAATTAACACAATAATGGCGATGCTCTCCGGCCGCGAGATGGCGAGAGCGCCACCTGGTCCCCGGTCGGGGCTGCCAGCTGGAGCACACACCGTTGATGCGCGAAGGCGACGGCGACGACCGCATTCATGTCCTCTCTTTTGTTTCGTTTCCAAGTCATGGCATAAGCTGTAGTGAAACGCCTTGTCGTTGCTACCCACCGGGAGGTATGGTGGGGGCTGGCCGGCCGGCGCGCCTTACCTTATCTTGCATCTGGGATCTTTTTTTTTCTAGAACACGACGTGTATTTCAATTAAGAAGGAGAAAGCAAGTTACGAGCTTGAACCATCCGTAGGCGAGATGCCAGGATTGAGCAGGTTGGGCAACGAAAACGAAAAGAAAACAAGGCCGAAAGAATCGCTAGGGACTACATATGGCTGAAAGCGTGCTGACTTAGCTGCGGACCAGCACTAGCGCAACCCGGTTGCTCTAGCCAGAAGTGACGATATAGCGGTGGACCAGCACCTACATGGCTTATGAAAGCGTGCATCTGGGATCTTATACATATTCGCTGTGATCCCGTTCTTTGTTTTGTCAGTTTGTCTGCCACTCTGTGCCGCATGCATCTCGATCGGTATAACGTAACGGCGGTGAGGATTCGTGTGTACGTTAATTGCTTGTTGTCTGAAAGTACTGTCATATACAATACAAATAAAATCAGCTTGCTTTGTTATCTGAAAAGTAGTGTCCAAGAACAATGGTTGTAGTTTCCTATCACTTTATTCGTTGTGAGACCCATATGTATCTGAGATAGATATATATATATATATATATATATATATATATATATATATATATATATATATATATATATATATATATATATATATATATATATATCTGTGTGTGTGTGTGCGCGCGCGTGTGTGTGTGTCATGAGAAAGATATGCAAGTTTCCTAAAGTTTTTGTCTGACTGAACCTTGTTAGATTGATCTCTTCCAATTGGCCCAACGGCTAATTGGGCCCTTGGATCCGCGTCCTGATCAGGGCCGCCCAACCGTTACATGGTTGGTGGGCACAAGATGCGAGGTTCACCTGAGCCGCCACAAAACCCACCTACATCCTAACCCTAAGCCGATCTAGAGAGAGGACGCTGCCAGCGACGGAAAGCGCCACCGCCGCCTCTGCGCCATACCTGACGTCTACGACACGCGCGGACTCCCCTGCTTCTACTACTCCGACACCCTCCAGGACGACTACGCCATGGACGGCTCGTCATCCTCCAAAGCCGATGGTCAGATGCTCCTACATCTCTCTCTCTCTCTCTCTCCCCCGGGGTTCTGTCTAGTGATTTAAGAGTAAATTGAAATGCTTCTACACCCATGTACTTATCTCCATGGACAAAGCGTTGCAATATCAATCGAATTGAATTGGCAGAGTGTCAAGGAAAAATGGACATGTATGAAAAAGTATGACATGCTCCCTGGAGTTTTGGTGTTGATTGCCTAGATTACTCATATTTGTGTGAATACAGAGAAGAAAATTATTTCTACTCTTAGGGGAGTAGTTACTCCTACTCCCATGTGTAGATCTTTAGATTTAAGATGTATATGGCAAAGTGTACGTTGACGAAGTATATGATCATACTAGACCATCTATGGTAGTATGTATATCAAGTATGCATTGAGTATATAGTTATACTTATTTTGTATACTACTGTCATAGTATTAGAATAACATATTAAAAAATATGGGTTGTGTTGAAAAAATTTCACATAGTATGACTTGGAGTATCATAAAATGAGTATATCAACATAATCAAACTGATAAATGAGTATGTACACGTAAGAGTAGAAAAAATGCACCCATACAAAGAATATATATAGTATATATATGCTTTTGTAGTTCCATGTAAGCAGTAAGCCACAAGAGGGAAATTACGAATTCAAAATTATGCAATCTTTTTTGTTTCATGATACTATGTGAAATCATTTTATCCAGTTACTTTTGTGTTCTGGGTGATCCTTCGCTCTTTTTTTCGTTTTATATCTTATATACTACTACCTTAATTCTTTTTACGTAACATATATCTAGAGACTAGAGAATATAAGCGTGCATGGTGAATGACCAAATGCAAGCTGGGGTCTGATGTGCGATTTATCAGACGACTAAGCAAGACAAGTCGCGATTCAACGAGTCAAATCTTATCCATTGCCCCAGCATAAACAGTGGTGACTGTGAATGCATAGCAGCCACACAAGCCCATGCCATTAAAACCGGCAGTGATGTGTGTGTAGCAAGTTTAGGGGTTAAGTAGGATAACTTTTCCATTTCTTTCGAATATCTCCGACTGGCTCAACGGTTAAGACCCCAGAGCTTAGCCCCCGAGACCCGTGTTCGAATCCCAGGTGGCCCAATTTTTTTTGTCTAATTTTATAATTTATTAAGTGGTCTAAACGTCAAAAAGAAAAAATAAATTACCCTTAGCACACATCCTATACTAGCGCAGCAGTTAAGTCTCAGAACTCTACAGCCCGAGATCCGAGCTCAAACCCGAGGGCTGCCATAATTTTTTTTAATTTTTATATATCACTGCTGGTTTTTAAAAATAAACCAACAGTGATAACCAGCATCACTGTCGGTTTCGTCTTATCATGTTTATATATATTAAAAATTTTCTTTTATATACTGAATAAATTGAAGCATGTGTATTCCTATGTCAAAATGGTGTGAAATTTTTTTGGCAAGCATGTACACCCAAATTAAGACCCCACATAGGATCTTAGGTTTTTCTGATCAGATTTTTTATTTATTATATTTTTCTTTGTGCTGAATGACACAAAAGAGGGTGAATTTCATCTTGGACCCAATAGATTTTTTCATCGACCTCAACAAAATTCTTATCCCTAGGGCATATTAGAGCCTATGTAAAAGTTTAGCACCATTCCGGATCTTTTTATTATTAGACTCAGTTCAACTTATAATAAAACGGTGTCGTCATGTGAAAATTCAATTAAACCTTAAAAAGTAGCAAACCATCTCCGAAAAGTCCCAAACTAGGTGTTTCCTTCACATGTGGCACTTGCAAGCCTAACAAAAAGTTTGAGACCAATACAACACCAGAATGTGTATGAACCACAGAAACCTTGATAACCTATGTGTATAGTCATGGTTCGATGAAATGGCTCATGTACCTCTATGAAGAATGTATACTCTATTTATGTCAAAATGACTTGAAAATTTTTTGGCAAGCATGTATACCCAAATTAAGGCTCCAAACAAGATCTGAGGTTTTTCTGATCATTTTTTTATTAATATATTTTTCTCTGTACTGAATGAGACAAAAGAGGGTGAATTACATCTTGGACCCAATAGATTTTTTCATCGACCTCCATAAAATTCTTATCCCTAGGACACATTAGAGCCTATGTTAAAGTTTGGCACCATTCTAGATCTTTTCGTGGGTAGACTCAGTTCAACCTATAATAAATCGGTTGTCGTCGCGTGGAAATTCAATTAAACCTCATAAAATAGCAAACCATCTCCGAAAATCCCAAACTTGGTGTTTCCTTCACCTGTGTCACATGCAAGCCTAAGAATAATTTTAAGACTAATACAACACCAGAATGTATATTTCTAGTTGCCCAACAAATATTACAATAATTACATGCATGACAATAATTAAACACACAAAGCCGTACAAATTAAACAGATGTGCATGGCACTAAATTGGGCGCTTATCACGTCTGGGCTCTGTCTTCCCGTCTCGTGGATATGGTTCCGATGATTTGCACCCCTCAAAGGGATGGAAAAACTGAGTTCACACGTCCAAAGCCGACCACTTGCATTAGATGCCGTGTTCTTGACGATATCCGAGATAAAGAACTAGCTAAGTGTTGTTCATAGCCAATCTATTAGGGATATAGCCTATGACATATATGTATGCAACAATGATATTAAACTAATTACACTTATTTGTTAGCATAAAAAAATAAAAGATGTTGAAAAATATTTCATACAATAGCTGGAATAAGGAACCGTGGAATGGCCACATTAGGGGCGAATGGCTCATCGCCAGGGGTGGAAATCTGGTTCTTGTTTTGGGGGAGGTCCGTTGTTCATACCACCTGATCGATAAAATACCAAAAAAATATGAACATAAAGTACATGTACAAAAAATTCTTCTAAGTAAAATGTGGCAACATAATTAAATATAGATCGAATGCAAGTAATAAGAATATATATAAATGTAGAATGCAAACAAACATGAATACAAATATAGATCAAATGAATATAGATAGAATATTGGAGAAGACAACATATCAATACCATTGAAAAATGCAGGAGCTATGACCAAATTACGTAGAGAGAGTGGATTTCTTGAGAAGTGAGAGTGAAACATGAGAAATGAGACTATGAGAGTTCGTGGGTGGGTGGGATCAATATATGTGGTGGTGGTTTGTTTTATATAGGGGCATGGACATCACTGCCAGTTTTTTAGTAGAACCAATAGTGAAAGTCAATATCACTGCCGGTTTTTAAATAGAACGATAGTGAAAGTTAATATCACTGTTAGTTTGTAAGTAAAACTAACAATGAAGGCGCATATATGTAAAGGATATATTTATTTAGATAGTATAGTGGGAAAGTTTTAACAACAATAATATATTTATTTAGATAGTAATGAAATACATCAAAAAATAACAAAAATATTAGAAATAAATTACATATACGATAACAAAGACCTTACACTAAAATTACATATACAATAACAAAGACCTATTTGCGTATAGGTCAATGTTACAATCAATGTGTATCAACACATTATAATGTAACCACTTTAGTAGCATTCTTCTAGCACCAACTAGGGGTAAACAGCATCACCAAGGTGGTCTATGAGCTATATCGGTTAGAGATGATAAGGTGGCATCGATGAATCCGTCTTGTCTGTACATGGCCTTTTTCCAGATGTGCACCGCAGCAGATGGCTCTGTAAACCTCGTGGCATCTCCAATCTTCGGCATTGCTCTATCTTTAGTAGCATTCTTCTAGTTCCTCTTGTGTGCACCATTTTGGTGGACTACGACGCATAACAATATATGTGGTTTGTTGTGAGAGAAAAATATTATATCATGGCTGAAAAGGCCTGGCTAAAACCAACATACATGGAGAGGCTAGCTCCTGGCCAAGGGCCATTTTAGAGGGGGCTAGCATGTGAGGAGCATCTACACATCACTGTTGGTTTTAGTTTAAAAACCGACAATGAATGGGGCCTTTTGTGTTGGTTCGAGCAACCAACTATGATAGAACCTATCACTATCGGTTTTAAAACCAAAACCGGCAGTGAAGGGCCCTACCGCCATCGCAGCCTTTTAGTAAAAAAATATAAAAAAATGACTGTCGGTTTGGAGCCTGCCATCGCAGTGCTATCACTATCGGTTTCAAAACCAAAACCGGCAGTGAATGGCCCTACCCGCCATCGCAGCCTTTTAGTAAAAAAATATTAAACAATCACTATCTTGCAGCCTTTTATAAAAAAATATAAAAAAAATTCCAAGCCTAGGATTCGAACCCAGGTCTTAGGGTTCTTAGTTTGGAGCCTTAACCACTACGCTAGAATAGGGATTACGTTAGAATTAGTTGTTCTTTTTCTTTTATCCCATCATAATGCACTACTAAATAATAAATGCAAAATCAAAAAAGTTTGGCACACCTGGGATTCGAGCGCGGGTCTTAGAGTACAGAGTGCACAACCTTAACCGCTGAGCTAGGATAGGGAATTCGGTTAGTTTGCTTTTCTTTATTTATTTATTAATAGAAATAATGCAGTTAGTTTATATTGTAAAATAACACAAAAATTTATATCTTGATTATTTAATTCTATGATAATTAATTAATGGTTTATAATTATCAAATAATAGTGTTTGTGAACATCATCTTAATATTTGATTACATAGTCAATAATTAAATTATAGAGATGCGCACAAAATATAAATTAGATATTCAGTGCAAATTATTGATACAACATCTGCATAATGATTACATAGTTAACAATAATCTAACTATCTTTAGGTGCATCAACAATGAGGGCCTCATTGTGATCAAGTCGTACGTAAGCAGGTTCGTCACCCTCTTGAAGGATAGGTAGGAGTATGTTCATCCCAAAAGGAGACATTTCCTCATAGACCAAGTAGTCTTCTTTGTCAGTCACTCCATCGACACCGACAATCTTCCTTTTCCCTTCTAGGACTACTTTTAGCCTTCCTTTTGTCTTGTTGTCCCTTGCATAGAAGACTTGCATAACATCTCTTGCAAACAAGAAGGGGTCATCTGTGTATGCGGTCTTAGTGAGATCAACGGTAGTGAACCCTTCGCTGTCAGTGTTGATTTCCTCAAGCCAGACCCACTAGCAGCGAAAAAGAGCTACCTTCAACGGACCGTAGGCTAGCTTTCATATCTCCTCTATGAAACCATATTATGTCGCCTGCACGTTGCTGTTTTATCGTGCGCATCAAAACGAACACCACAATTTTGGTATGTGCTCTTTCCATCTCGCTTTTTTGTGTAAAATGTGAATCCATTGATCTCATACCCTTTGTACTTAAGATATGTACTCGAAGGTCCCATGGCTAAGGCATCTAGTTGATTACCCAACTTTATTCCAAGCAAGTGACGTCGCAACTAGTTGACAAATTCCTCCTTATGTTTTTTATCTAGCCAAGCCTATGACCTGCTCAGATACAGAGTTTGCAGTGATTGCCTATGCTCGTCAATGTATGGCATCACACCCTTGGCTTGCTGGAGAACAACGAACTGTGCCTGTCTAGAAGAAATAGGGTCTGCTACTATAATAGATCTCTCTCCGATCGTTCCTTTGCCACGTAGTCTTCCCTCGTGATGAGATTCTAGAACTCCAACCCTTTTGATGTCCAGATAATATGTGCAGAACTCAATGGCCTCCTCCATTGACCATCCTTCAACCATGCCCCCTTCTGGCCTAAATCTGTTCCTAACATACCTCCTAAAAACTTTCATCAATCTTTTGAAAGGGAACATCTAATGCAGGTATATTGGGCCAAGGGCTCTAATTTGGTGAACAAGATGAATGAGCAGATGCAATGACATATCAAAGTAAGTCGGCAAGAAATGCATCTCAAGCCTAACGAGAGTTTTGGCTATGTCCTGCTGTAGCTGCTCTAGCGTGGACACATCAATGACCTTTTTTGAGATCGCGTTGAACAACGACCAAAGCTTTATGATTGGGGCAGGGACCTTTGGAGGGAGGATACCACGCAGAGCAACAGGGAGTAGCTGAGTCATAATGACATGATAGTCATGGGCCTTCATAGGGCCATAGTTGAACTTGAGTTCTCTTATGTTCACTAGCCTCTTCGGCTTCGCACAGTAGCCCATCGGGATGTTGAGTTCATTGAAGAAAGAAATAAGTGCACGCTTTTCTTCCTTCTTCAATGTCCATGACGTACCAGAAGTTCGAACTAGCCATTCTCTAGCTCCACGGGATGCAACTCCTTCCTGATTCCCAAGTGTTGCATGTCCACGCGTGTGGCTAGTGAATCCTTCGATGTCCCCCAGTGTCCATCAAGGTGTTAATAGTGTTAGCGCACATGTTTTTAGTGATGTGCATGGGATCAAGACAGTGGCGTACACTCAGAAGTGGTCAGTAAGGTAGTTTCTAGAAAACCAATTTTTTCTTCCAAACACTCCCATCAGGTGTTGCTACTGCATTGTCCCCCTTCCCAAGGACAACCTCCAGTTTGTTGAGTTCTCGAAGTATCGCACGCCCATCTTGATATTTTGGAACTAAGCGTTTCTCAATAGTACTGTTGAAATCTTTTATGTTCTTGCAGTAAGGGTGATCCTTAGGTAGGAACCTACAGTGTCCCATATAAACTATCATTGAGTTATTTGGTAGATTTACCGCATCGGTGTTGTTCAAGCACTCGACACATCTAGTATAGCCTTTTGTCTTCTCTCTGGACAACGAACCTCGACCTGGCAGGTCGATGATTATAGCGATAAGTACTCCCTTGATTGTGACATGCTCCTTTTTGTACCTGTCTCAAACATCTAGCACACCCTTTTCAAACATCTTCACTAGTTCATCGATCACTGGTTCCAGAAACACATCGATGTCATTCCTAGGTTGTCTTGGCCCTTGGATCAGTAGTGGCATCTAGATGTACGACCGCTTCATACAGACCCAAGGTGGAAGGTTGTATATACAGAGCGTCATTGGCCAGGTGCTATGATTGCTTCTAACCTAGTCGAAAGGATTCATCCCATCTGTGCTCAAAGCAAACCAGAGGTGTCTTACCTCTCCACCGATGTCCTTATAGAACATAGTATTGATAGTCCTCCAGTCATGCCCATCGGCGGGGTGCCTCATCATTGTATCTTTCTTACGCTCTTCGTCATGTCAGTGCAACAGCTTGGCTGACTTTGCACATGCAAACAGCCTATGCACTAGGGAGCTATAGGGAAATAGCAAACAACCTTTACGGAACCTCCTCTAGTCTTGGTTCCCTCATCTGATGGCCCTTTCCTGTACCGTGGAGCTTCACACTTCGAGCACTTGTCCAAGTCTTTGTATTTTTCTCCACGGTATAATATGCAATCATTGGAACATGCGTGTATTTTTTCAACCTCGAGACCAATGGGACAGATCATTTGCTTGGCCAAGTATGTCTTTTCTGGCAACTCGTTTTTTTCTGGAAGCATTTTCCTTATTATACCTAACAACTGATCGAAGCCTTTATCGCTCATTCTGTTTGTCGATTTGAACTCTAACAGCATGATGTCGGCTTCCAGTTTGCTTATTGGACAATTCCTATACAATGGTGTTTTGCCATCTTGTCTTATTTTCTCTAGCTTTCTCAGTTGTCTTTCAATAAGACATCCGGTCTCTACATTACGTAGCAGCTGAGAAATGCCATCGTTATTCTCGGTGTCGTCAGCTAGCGTGTTCCTAAACACATTATTCATTGTGGCCAAAGGTTCCGTATTAACAACGGGTTCCTCGTTAGCATCGTGGATGGCTACGTCAGACATGTCCATATCATCATCGTTTTCCTGTAGAACATTCACACCAACCTCACCATACATAGTCTATATCGTATAGTTTGGCATGAACCCCTGGTAATCAAGTGCGATCGTATAGACTCAATTTGACAATAGTTCCTTTGATTCTTGCAATCTATTCATGGGAAGAAGACAGGGTTCCCATTCCCAGCATGGGCTTTGGCATCAATGATAAACTAGTTGACGCCATGCATGTACCGCTTGTCCGTTCGGGACAGATACATCCACTCTCGATCCATCTCTGCACAAAAAATACTGAGATAGTAATTACAAAGAATTAATAAGAAATCGAGCTTCATGAACAACAATTGTAGCTCGAAACTATCATTTTTGGAAAATATTATTGTACACTAATTATTAAAAAATTAAAATTGGTAGCCCCAGCTCTGTAAATTAAAAACCATAGTAAAAAACAATTATTGTACAATAATGAAGAACATCTATTCTACTCTACTTCTAAGAACTAATTATAGCATCACATACTAACAATGATGATCTTAACCACCATGGAATAATTAGCTAGGAATTTAAATGTGTTCATAGACACCAACCTTTTGGATGATGTGGATTCACCAAGATTGGAGCCTTGCACAAATGTTCAATTGGAAAAGTGCTCTCTAGAATGGAAAAAGAACTAGAATGAGAATCAAGCAATGTAGCCATCAAAACGAAGCTAATTAAGCAATAAATTCAAATGGGTGGATGTTTGTTACTAACCTTAAAGCAAAAAGATCAAGCCATTCTTCAAAATCCAAACGCTAGCTTTATGGTGAAGAGCAGCCGCAACAATGGAGGAAATGACCCAAAAGGGCGCCTTGTTGTCGGGATAGAAGAGAGGAGGAAGGAGAGGACGGCTGCAGCCTTTTTATGTTGTAGGCTTATCACCGTCGGTTTTTTGCTAGAACCGACAGTGATAGAGCCCAATCACTGTCGGCTCTTGGCTTAAACCGGCAGTGATGAGTGGCCGTTAAAACACTGCCGGTTCAAGCCACAAACTAGCAGTGATGTGGTCCTTAACTGTCGGTTTTAGCCTAGCCACAATCATTTTTTTTATTTTCAAACTCATAATTGACAGTGAAGGTATATCACTGCCGATTGTCACAAATCCGGCAGTGATGAGGCCGACTGTGATATCCAAATCTAGCGTAGTGTGAGTGCGCACTGCCCACACCTAAGCCACAACTTGCCATGCACCGGCTGGAACCGGAAGTTGGCAAGTTGCGTGCAGCTAGCTTCTAGCTCTACACGGCATGCAGCAGGAGCAAATAATCGATCGACACCGATCCCTGCCCTGCCCCGCCGTAGGACCAAATGACACCATATACGGCCGACTGCGGCCTGACACAATTAACACAATAATGGCGATGCTCTCCGGCCGCGAGATGGCGAGAGCGCCACCTGGTCCCCGGTCGGGGCTGCCAGCTGGAGCACACACCGTTGATGCGCGAAGGCGACGGCGACGACCGCATTCATGTCCTCTCTTTTGTTTCGTTTCCAAGTCATGGCATAAGCTGTAGTGAAACGCCTTGTCGTTGCTACCCACCGGGAGGTATGGTGGGGGCTGGCCGGCCGGCGCGCCTTACCTTATCTTGCATCTGGGATCTTTTTTTTTCTAGAACACGACGTGTATTTCAATTAAGAAGGAGAAAGCAAGTTACGAGCTTGAACCATCCGTAGGCGAGATGCCAGGATTGAGCAGGTTGGGCAACGAAAACGAAAAGAAAACAAGGCCGAAAGAATCGCTAGGGACTACATATGGCTGAAAGCGTGCTGACTTAGCTGCGGACCAGCACTAGCGCAACCCGGTTGCTCTAGCCAGAAGTGACGATATAGCGGTGGACCAGCACCTACATGGCTTATGAAAGCGTGCATCTGGGATCTTATACATATTCGCTGTGATCCCGTTCTTTGTTTTGTCAGTTTGTCTGCCACTCTGTGCCGCATGCATCTCGATCGGTATAACGTAACGGCGGTGAGGATTCGTGTGTACGTTAATTGCTTGTTGTCTGAAAGTACTGTCATATACAATACAAATAAAATCAGCTTGCTTTGTTATCTGAAAAGTAGTGTCCAAGAACAATGGTTGTAGTTTCCTATCACTTTATTCGTTGTGAGACCCATATGTATCTGAGATAGATATATATATATATATATATATATATATATATATATATATATATATATATATATATATATATATATATATATATATATATATATATCTGTGTGTGTGTGTGCGCGCGCGTGTGTGTGTGTCATGAGAAAGATATGCAAGTTTCCTAAAGTTTTTGTCTGACTGAACCTTGTTAGATTGATCTCTTCCAATTGGCCCAACGGCTAATTGGGCCCTTGGATCCGCGTCCTGATCAGGGCCGCCCAACCGTTACATGGTTGGTGGGCACAAGATGCGAGGTTCACCTGAGCCGCCACAAAACCCACCTACATCCTAACCCTAAGCCGATCTAGAGAGAGGACGCTGCCAGCGACGGAAAGCGCCACCGCCGCCTCTGCGCCATACCTGACGTCTACGACACGCGCGGACTCCCCTGCTTCTACTACTCCGACACCCTCCAGGACGACTACGCCATGGACGGCTCGTCATCCTCCAAAGCCGATGGTCAGATGCTCCTACATCTCTCTCTCTCTCTCTCTCTCTCTCTCTCTCTCTCTCTCTCTCTCTCTCTCTCTCTCTCTCTCTCTCTGTGTGTGTGTGTGTGTGTGTGTGTGTGTCTCCCTCTCCCGTAGCAAGTTCTAGGTCTAATTTGATTCAACCAGTCAGAGTTTCACCCTCCTATCTGCACCTAAATGATCCCTAAGGTCTAACAATGGTATCGGAGCCGATATCTAGGCGTAGATTTGGTAGGGGTAGCAGCAATTAGAAGGTGGCGAGAGATCCGATTCGGATCTAAGCAAAGGATTCGATGCGAACCCTAACCCTAATTGGGGTGAAGAAAAGAACAACAAAAGGGGTCTCGGTTTTGAGAACAACTCGAACCCTAACCCTAACTCGCGAAGACAGACAGGGAAGGGCCTCCACTCACCGGATCACCTCGGGAAGGGCCTCCACACCGGTGTACTACGGCCGTGCTAGGGTGCCATGGCTAGGGCGCCACGGCTAGGCCGATCGACATGGCACGCTTACCCGCTAGGGAGCGCGCGCGCCAACGAGGGGGGCAGCGACGGTGCCACCTTCTCTCTCTCTCTGCTTCGAGGGCTCTCTACGCTCGCTCGGTCAATGGCTGCCGTTGAGAGAGAGAAAGGGGAGAGACGAAATAAGGCTAGGGTTCGGGGGAGAGCGCCGGTCGCGCGGTTTTGTTCCGCCGAGATCATCGCCCTACCGTCGATCTCCATCCAATGGTGGCGAATGATTAGACTGGGATCTGGCCTAGACGGGAGTGCGCGGGTGGACGGCTTTGCTGGCCCAGGCCCAGGTTGTGGCCTGGAAGGCGCCGCGCGCGCGCGAGTAGAGTAGGCCGGGCTGGTTTTTGCCGCTGGGCTGAGCAGCAGTGAAGAGTTTGAGCCTAGTTTTTCTTTTTATTTTTTTCCATAAAATGTGATTTTCTGGAAAATGATTAGAGGCTCATGAAAATTAGCAAGAGAATTTTCCTATGGGTAAAATTCATCAAATATGTTTAATGTTTTCCGCTGCAATGTTAAAGTTTATTATCTTCCAATTAAATTCGAATCAACGAGAAAATTTAATTTGAAGAGCAGTAATTCTGACCAACGTTGATAATAGCAATATTATAATGTTCATTCAAAAGTTTTCCGTGCATTAATTCTATTTCTACCCAACGGTGATGTAGAATTAGTGTATAAGAAAGTTGCATGTTTTAATTTTGACCAACGTTAAATTAAGGCATGCAATTATTATGTCATATTTTTTCACTATCTCTTATGGTGTTTTTCAGGACTCAACCCAATGGCTTTTATCTTGCACATATCGCCCCTTGAAGGAGGCAACTATAGGGTATAGCGAGAGAAGTATGAACTAGCACTTGCGCTGTCTGAAAATGACCTAGCGCTTACCTCCCGTATCTTACTGGGCTAGTGGACCCGGTGAAGGAGTAAAATGAGTCTGATGCTGATTTCACTGCTCGGCAGCGAGATCATGCAGAAGTGCGGATGAAATATGATCTTGAACACAAGAAATGGGACATTTCAAACCGCAAGTGCTTGATGGTGGCTAAGTCCACAATTTCAGATGCTATAAGGGGGTCCATCCTAGATTGTGATACCGCCGTAGAGTATCTTAAGAAAGTGGAGAGTTAGTTCACTGGCTCTTCAAAGGCTTATGCTAGTACTTTGATCAAGAAATTGTTCAATGAGAAATACACTGGTGGCTATATTAGAGAGCACATACTAAAGATGAGCAACACGGCTTCAAAGTTGAAGCCAATGGATTTGGGGCTCAAGGATGAGTTCCTGATTCATTTGTTTTTTCCTTCCTTGCCAAAGAATATGAAACTTTTGTTGTGAACTACAACATGTAGCCCGATAAGTGGGATATAGAGAAGTTCATTGCAATGCATGTTCAAGAAGAGGAAAGGCTAAAAAGCTCACAAGGTGATTCTGCTAACCTTGTGAAGGATAACAAAAGGAAGAACTTCAATAAGAATACCAAACCTCAAGGGAAAGCCCCCCAGAATGACCACCATCAGAAGAACAACAATGCTCAAGTTGAAAAGGATCAGTATAAATGGTGCAAGAAGCATGGACATTACTAGAGGGATTGTCCAGACTTCCTGAAGAGCCTTCTGAAGAGAGGTGAGGATTTCATTACATTCATAGATGAATCCTTATATTTAAGTTATGCAAAATCTACTTGGTGGATTGATTCAGGTGTGACTGTTCATGTTGTAAATTTATTACAGGGATTCCGTACGAGAAGGACCCTACAAAGAGGAGAAAGAAGAATTAAAGTTGCAAATGGAGTTGAAGCTGAAGTTGAAGCCATTGGAGATATCTCTCTAGAATTAGATGATGGTTTTAGACTACAACTTTCAGATATTCTTTATGTACCCCCTTTGCGTAGAAACTTGATAAGTGTCTCACGACTAAATGATGATCGATATGATTGTCATTTTGGTAATGGCAAATGTCGGATTGTGATTAATAATAAGTGTGTTGGTCTTGCCTTCCGACAAGACAAGCTTTATTTATTATTACTTTATGAGAATGAGAATAATGTGAGCACTGAGAATGAGAATGCTTCCTCATCTATGAATGTAACAAATAAGCGGAAGAGAGTGCATGATGTATCTTCGAATTTATGGCACTGTCGTTTAGGCCATATTTCGAGGGGGAATAGAGCGGTTGATTAAGAAATCAATTCTTTCGCCTTTAGAATTTTCAGATTTAGAACAATGCATAGATTGTATAAAAGGAAAGTATGTTAAGAAAATAAAGAAAGATGCCAAACGAAGTGCATAAATTTTATAAATAGTTCACACAGATATCTGTGGTTCTTTTCCTATGAAAAGTGTGGATGGTTATGATTCATTTATAACATTCACAGATGATTATTCTCATTTTGGCTATATTTATCCAATTAAGGAAAGATCAGAAGCGTTGGATAAATTTAAGATATTTAAGGCTGAAGTAGAAAATCAGCACAACTTAAAGATTAAGGTAGTATGGTCCAACCGTGGAGGAGAGTACTACGGTCAACACACCCCATATGGCCAAGTTCCTGGACCCTTTGCAAGGTTCTTACAGGAAAATGGCATAGTAGCCCAGTATTCTATACCGGGCGAGCCTCAGCAGAATGGAGTAGCTGAAAGACACAACCGTACCTTAATGGATATGGTGAGAAGCATGATAAGTTAATCTACCCTACCGATAAGTTTATGGATGGAGGCGTTAAAAACCACCATTCATATTCTTAATCGAGTGCCAAGCAAGTCGGTGCCCAAAACACCATATGAGTTGTGGATAGGAAAGGAACCCTCACTTAACTATTTACATGTGTGGGTTGTCCAGTTGAGGCAAAAGTTTTTAACCCAAACATAGGGAAGCTAGACTCCAAGACAGTCAGTTGCCATTTCATTGGCTATCCAGAAAAGTCAAAATATTATCGCTTCTATTGTCCTGACAGACAAACGAAGTTTGTAGAAATAAGACATGTTGTTTTCTTGTAGGATGATATGATCAAGGGGAGCATGGTAGCGTGAGAAATTAGTTTCAAAGAGAAGCGGGTATGCGTGCCCACTCCTATGGTTCAAGAGCCATTCTTCATGCTACCTCCTGTTGCTATACCAACAGTGCAAGGCACTGTAGTAATAGCACCTATTGTTAGTTCTCCTGCGGCAACAATGAATAAACATGCGAAACCTGTCCTTCAGGATCCCCTAGAACCTGTTGTCACACATGAGGGAGAGCAACAATAGCCTCATATAGAACAAGCGTCATCTAACAAGGCCCCTAGAAGGTCTCAAAGAGTCAGGAGATCAGCCATTCCTGATGATTACGAAGTTTATGAATGTGAAGAATTTTAAATGGAGGGTGATCCCACCTCATTTGAAGAAGCCTTGAGAAGCGCTCACTCATCAAAATGGCATGAAGCCAAGGAAGATGAAATGAAATCAATGAAAACCAATGGTGTTTGGGACTTCGAAACAATTTCTAAAAGAGCCAAGACGGTAGGATGTAAATGGGTTTATAAAACTAAACATGACTCCAAAGGGAATATAGAAAGGTTTAAAGCGTGACTTGTAGCGAAAGGTTTCACGCAAAGAGAAGGCATAGATTACAATGAGACATTTTCTCCAGTCTCATATAAGGATTCTTTTAGAATCGTAATGGCGTTTGTAGCACATTACGACTTAGAATTACATCAGATGGATGTAAAGACGGCATTCCTAAATGGAGATCTGGAGGAAAATGTTTACATGGCACAATCAAAAGGTTTTGTTGTGGAAGAAAAAGAACATATGGGATGTCGCCTGAAGAAATCCATTTATGGATTAAAACAAGCTTCAAGACAGTGGTATTTGAAGTTTGATAGTACAATAAGAAAGTTTGAGTTTCAATAAAATGTAGAGGACAATTGCATTTACGCAAAGTTCAAAAATGAGAAATACATTTTCCTAGTCTTGTATGTGGATGACATCTTGCTCGCTAGCAGTGATGTTAATCTACTACTAAAAACAAAGAAGTTTGTGTCCTCGAAGTTTGATATGAAGGATCTCGGTGAAGCTTCGTTCGTTCTAGGAATAGAGATTCATCGGGATAGAGAAAAAGGGGTTTTAGGATTGTCACAAAAGGCATACTTAGAAAAAGTTCTAAAGAAATACAGTATGCAAAATTATAAGTCTTCACCTGCTCTCATAGTCAAGGGCGACAGATATGGAGAATTTCAATATCCCAGAAACCAATATGAGATCGATCAAATGAAAGTGGTTCCATATAGTTCAGATGTCGGAAGTCTACAGTATGCTCAAGTGTATACTCGCCCTGACTTAGCATTTGTTACCGGGTTACTTGGCAGATATCAGAGTAATCCAAGAATAGAACATTGGAAATTAGTAAAGAAAGTTTTACGTTACCTGCAAGGTACGAAGGGTCTCATGCTAACATACAGAAGATCTGATTTCCTGTACATAGAGGGGTATACATATTCTGATTATGCGGGAGATGACAAAAAAATCCACGTCAGGATACATATTCACTCTCGCAGGAGGAGCTATATCGTGAAAAAGCTCAAAGCAAACCGTCACTACATCGTCCATAATGTATGCCGAGTTTGTAGCATGTTATGAGGCCACAGGGCAGGTGAATTGGCTGAAGAAATTGATGCACAGGTTAAAAGTGGTAGACGACATACATAAACCACTCAAATTACACTTCAATAATAATCCAGCAGTATGTTATGCTCACAACAATAAATCAAATGGTGCTGTCAAACACATTGACATAAAGTATTATATTGTGAAAGATAAAGTCCGGAATCATATAATTAGTCTTAAGCATATAAAAACAGAAAAGATGCTCGCAGATCTGCTTACAAAAGGCTTACCACCCAGCGTGTTCATAGAACACTTAGCCGGTATAAGTTTTAGGGGAAATCCTATGATTCCTGGACAATGAGGGTCTAGTTGAGAATCTGTTTCAAAACAGAGAGGTGCATTGTGGCTGTTTAATGTAATGGTAGCTGACCGTGACAATGAGGCACGCTCTATGCATTGATTTGTGATGGAATGGAAACAAGATAAAGTAAGTAAGTTAAGTTTAAGTCATAAGGTGAGATAAGGGGAGAATGTTAGATTGATCGGCCAATAGGGACCTTGGATCCACGCCCTGATCGGGGTGCCCAACCGCTCCATGAATGGTGGGCCCCGTCGCACAGCGTCATAAAAAGAGAGGTGGGTCCGGAGCACAAGATATGCGGTTCACCTAAGCCGCCACAAACCCCACCTACATCCTAACCCTAAGCCGATCTAGAGAGGGGGCGCTGCTAGCGACGGAAAGCGCCACTGCCATCTCTGCGCCACGCCGGACACGCCGGACTCCCCTGCTTCTACTACTACGACACCCTCCGGGACGATTACGCCATGGACGGCTCGTCATCCTCCAAAGCCGACGGTCAGACACTCCTACATCTCTCTCTCTCCCTCTCTCATAGCAAATTCTAAGTCTAATTTGATTCAACCCGCAAGAGTTTCACACTCCTATCTGCACTAAATGATCCCTAAGGTCTAACAAACCTGTGCACTCCGGGTGCGGCCGGGGTCCGGGCCACAAGCGGCAAGCAACTTGACCTGATGATCCTTCTTCCGTTCCTTATTGCCACATACCTACCAAACGGAAACGTGCGCGAGCCCCATCCACTCGCTGTACTGAGATCTCCAGTAACCTCATCTGTCATCTCACGGAACAATGCAACACAAGTTTGGAGCTGTATTTAAACTCGCTTAGAAACATGATTGCTGTTGCAAATTAAGTTCTCTCTCTAGTCTCTAGCGCACTCTCTCTCTCTCTCTCTCTCACACACACACACACACCCCTTTCACCTAGACTGTGCTAGTACTACCGGCCGTGTAATGGAGAAGGAGCTCAACCTTGAGCTCACCCTCTTCCACCCCTCGGTCTCGCCAGAGCCGCCGGGCTACTTCATCTGCATGTACTGCGACCGCAAGTTCTTCAGCTCGCAGGCTCTCGGCGGCCACCAGAACGCGCACAAGTACGAGCGCAGCCTGGCCAAGCGCCGGAGGGAGATCGCCGCCGCCCTGCGCGCGCACGGGGCAGCCGCCACCGCCACAGGCACCCGGGACGGCGCCGCTATGGCCGCTCGCGATGCCCCCGCCAGGCCCCAAGGCACCGGAGTCGTCGTCGTTGAGCATAATAAGAGTGCAACAAGGATGGACGAGCAGAAGGCTCCTGCTCATGATGCCGCTCCTGCGCCTGCCCCGCCGAGCAACAAGAAGAGGCCGTCGGACTCCGGCTACGGCGTCGAGCGCGCCGAGGAGCTGGACCTCTCCCTCAGGCTTTGATTGGTTCCTCTTCCTCCTCCACCTTTAATTCGCCCCGTTTGCTTAGATAATTCGATCTGTATGATGAGTGCAATAATCTGTTTCGAGTGCGTGGTATCTCTGTGACAGTGCTGGATCCATCACTTCCTCATGTAGTTGCGCAGTTGTATTCTTCGATCTGATGATGGAACTTATCGGCAAGAACTATTGTCGGTCCATCCTGCTATCCAAAGGGCGTGGTATTTGGTGTGCTCTTCGGTTGTGCCTTGAGTCCTCTTTGTGCGCAATATTTTTTAGCTTCAGCTCTCGCTTTATTTTCGAAAGTGCGGCATGAGTTTTGCCGCAATGTTTGGAGCATTCTCAAGTGATTCTAAATTGCGCATATGCCATGTCAAACTTTGTTCAGTTTGTGATGTAGTAGTAATGCTTCAACTCCTTTATGAGTCTGCTTGATATCTCGCTTCTCATGTGTCCCAGATTATTATGATTCCAGTATATCTCGTCGCCAACTAGAATTGTTGTATCTATTGTACCGTATAGTTAGCTCACAATGATAAATTTCAGGATCATCATTGAATTGTTGTATCTCGTAGGAACTGAACTTCCTATGATTCCATTGATGTTTTTTCTCCTCGTGAGTTTGCTTGGAAGGCATAACTATCAATTGAACTCCATATATAGCAGTGCATTCCCATTTTTCCCTGTGAGCCACAGAAGCACATCCTCACTAATTTGCCAAAAAAGAATTGGGGTGAGTGGGGGCGGGGGTCTTCTCAAAACTTACACAGAATTCCATGATAAACCCATCTCATACACCTTGCCTTCTCGACCTCATGCGTCGCATAGGCATATCAAGTGAAACTGAATTGGTCCAAATCCTCTGAACATTCAAGTCAAATATATACACTCCAATATTAGGACTTGTCATCCCATGTAATTAATTCAGTTAATGAATTTGAGTGCTGCATGTAAATTTGCTGAAGCTTTTTCATACCATACTCCATGTTATTTTCTCTATCTCTGTCTTCTTCCAAAAGGCAAGTAGTGTGTAAGTCATTTCCTTTTTTATGCAAGTGTAAACAGTCTCACTCAAAACTGAATGTCTAGTATTTACATGAGATTATATACCCAACTTCTTGAAACTTACGTATTAACTAACACATATACAGCAGATGCTTTAGTGAGTTTTCCATACATCACAAATACAAAGACCACTTACATATATAAACAAGGTTTATCATGACTACAACATTACACGACACAAAATGCACTTCCGAAAATAGAACATATATAGATAGGAAAATTAAGGTGAACTTCAGTATATTGAGAAAGTAACAATGCACAAGGGATTAGTTAATTCTATATACTCATCCATGTAGCTTATAAAACATATATACTTCCTTGGTCCAAAAAAAACTTGACACAATGAAAATTTTTCCCGTGTCATTCTATCTGACTAACATGTAACGGATCCATCCACATTAATTCAGAGCACTAATTAAACTCAAGGGTGGCAACTAATCTATGTATCTGCATGTGGTTCCTTAATTATATATGTGACTGTACAAGCTATTATTGTGGAAAATTACCTAGGTGATAACTATTTTTGGGAAAAATACCTTGAATAAATAGGGGTACCAAGGTGATACTAATCTATCTAAAAATTTCTAGGATTTAAGCTTTTTGGAATGGAGAAAGTATCATTTAATTTAGGTCAAATATAGAACAGGCCAACTATTATGAATGATTCTTCATATATATCTGTAAGGAAAATGGACCTAGGCCTATTTACTTTGGATTTTGGTGTTTAATGACCAACACAACAAAATTGGACTAATGAATCCCATGATCAACACCTTAAGCAAGATGGATTCTTCTATCGTTTTCGCTAGATGTTTATTTTCATTCCGCTATTTAATTATTGCACTCTGAACTCTGGTATTGTAATAAATAAATTTTAAGAACTCTTGTTGTATGAAATGGACTTAGTATTGTAAGCTCGTACTCATTATTGGATCCTGACGGTAAAACGTGGATTGTTCGAGTTCTCCCTTGGGGTGTGCTCGATGGAACTGTCCGATGTAGCTCACTTTCGAGGTGCTTAGTGTCTAGTGAAAGACAAGCGTCTCTGAAAGCGTGTTATTTCGAGCGGTTCTTCCACGGTCAGTAATTTTTTTAGTTTGGAAAACGATAATTACAAGAGCCCGCCCATCGATAAAATCCTCTTTTTGTGGATCTCTCTATATATGAACTTTTGAGTATATAACAACTGCTAGTTGAGTAACTCTGACCAAAGGAATTTCACTTATTTGTTAATGTTGGTTTTACACCGAACAGGAGATGGAAGGGAGGAGAGGGAGGGAGTAAGCAATTCATAAAATGGCCAATAGTCCCCCTCCACCTTGCCCTTCCCCACTTTTTATAAGGGAGGTGGATATTTTGGTTCTTTCCTTTGGTGGAGTTTGCAAGTACAAATGGGTCTCTAAAAATTACAACCGGATTCTAACCACTCACGCATGAGGCTTTAGGCCTACTAATTAGGCCCTTTTACACACTAAAGTGGTTCCTAACATATGGCGCACCCCTAACAGTTAATATAATTAATTCGACATATATAGATCTTGTTAGCTCGTGCATGCATGGTAACTGGTAAATCTTGCGGAAAAGAGAATGGTCTCTAAGTTTAAAGGATGGAGCAACTTCAGCAAGTGGCTAGAGGGGGAGGCGCGCAGTTAGCACATCATCACAAGCTTTTTGGAGTTCCATATGTATATGTATGCATGGTAAATAGCTCATGCATGCATGGTAACCGGTAAATCTTGCGGAAAAGATGATAGTCTCTAAGTTTAAAGGATGGAGCAACTTCAGCAAATGGCTAGAGGGGGAGACACGCATTTAGCACATCATCATCACAAGCTTTTTGGAGCTCCAGATGAATATGTATGCATGTTAAATTAAATCTTGCGGATAAGAGGAGGGTCTCTAGAGAACACACAGAAGTACTTCCTCCATATGGTAGTAGTTGCCGTATCTTTGTTAGATGCCCCAATTTTCACGTGCTTTTACTGTATATACATATATATAGCTAGAGAAAGTCTGTTTCAAGCTTCAGAAAATGGAATCTGTGTGAGCAGTACTGGTACGGTAGTGAGCATATACACACACACATCATCATTCCCAACCTCCAGATCAAGCAGACGAGCATATCACTCCAGAAAAAAACGCTACATGTGCTATCTGGTGAGTGTGTTTCTGTTTTCAGAAAACTTACAGAATGTGAAAGCTCAACAATCAACATATGCTTCTCAAAGACATGAGGTTGCCTGTCTTGGAGAACTCGAGTTCAGTGAACAGTAGTCCTCATGATCCATCTATGAACTCGCAGCACGCACGTCCAGAGCTGTGGACGGTAGCCAGCCAGCACATCTACACAAGATTTTTTTTTTTGAGACACACACAACTACACAAGATATAGAAAGCAAAATTACGCGCGCGCGATATGATGGAAGCTGCAGATCTTGTCGTGAAGCGTGACGCTGTGACAGTCCGTACTAGCTCAGATATAGCAATCAATGGGAACTGAATGGACAAGCCAACGATTTCACCCCTTAATAAAACGGACAGTTTTTGGTAAAGCTGCTGTCCATCGCAATGGTCCAGACGAAGAGGAGGATTTGATTTGCCCATCATTGACACCTCTCTCTCTCTCTCTCTCTCTCTCTCTCTCTCTCTCTCTCTCTCTCTCATTTTGCATAATGATATACAACACGATCGACATTATATTGTTGAAGTTGAAGGCACCGAGATCAGCTACACCTACATGAGTTAGAAGCTCCCCTCTCGCTATACTTACAGCATTGCTGTGTCATCTAAAACCATGCATGGATCAGTGTTTTCAGGCTGATGAGAGGCTAGCACTAGCCAGATGGCAATGCTTGTTAATTAATTTGCTACTACTACGTACTGTACTACGTTCACAGTGGTCCTATGAATGCTGGGAGCACTTCTCTTATTGTTCCATGAGGAAAACATACACGCACTCCGTACCAAATTATAAGATATTTTGGCATTTCTAGATACATATATTACTTTTGTTATGTATATATCTAGACATGGTGTATATCTAAATGCATAGCAAAAGCCAAAACGTCTTATAATTTGGAACGGATGAGTATATAATACAATGAGAAAAATGGATAGGACAGTGCCTTCCCCGATTGGACCCTCCCTGACCACATGCTTCCTCCAATCTAGCACTCTTTAATATAACTCTATCTAAGTTTACCCTAACTCAAACATTTTTATCTTTTTTTTACTATTATCATACCTAAATTTTATAAGACAATACAAGATTAGCGCATTCCAGTGAAACCAATATGATACAATTTACAATATAAACTTTTCCAACTTCAGGCATACATGCATGTTTAATTTTACACATTGCTAGTCAAAACGATGGAGGGAGAGAGCATTATTTCTAGGAGAACTGCTCCCTGCATGTGAGGAGGACGTCACATATGCATGGCTGCAGCTGCCGACTGCCGCGCGCGGAGCAGACGACGCGTGACGTGTCATAGGGGCAGCCTGCTGCGGCTCGCCAGCTCCCAGCAGCATCCTCCTCCTCGCTGAGCCACTGGCCCTATGTACGTGCCCCGCACCGATGATAAACTGACGCGCGGAGGGGGCAACCGGGAAAGACAACCTAGCTAGCTAGCCGCGCAAATCAGAACAGAAATGGCGACCGGCGGCCCGGGCGCGCGGCCAATCGTAGTGTCCGCCGCTAGCTGTGTCCACGTACGGTACTGACGAGAACACTCACTAGGCCACTAGGACTGTAGGGCTAGGGCTTGCTACCGGCTGACCGCAAGGTTACAAGCAGGGCGCGCGGGGCAGGGCATGCACTCGATGTCCTCGGATCGATCGATCGGGTGTGACGGCGGCCGCGCCCGGGCGGCCAGCTGCATGCAGCAGCAGCTAGCAGTAGCAGCCTGCATGCTCTCTCGGCAGTCGGCACACATGCATATGGGCGCAGCCGTACGTACGTGTGCGAGTTGCTGAACTGATAGCACCGCGCGCAATGCAGTATCTTGACATATTTATATATGCGTGCCATCGATCGATCCTTGGCCGGGGACGATTGGACGGTGAAAAGTGTTTAAGCAGTACATTACAGTGCGTAAACAGTGGCACAATGCATGGTTGGGCAGTGCAGGCAACGATTGGACCGTGGTAAACAGCACCTAACAAACACTGTTGAACATTGCTCTACAGTGGAGTGAACAGCGCGGGTTCGGATTTATTTGTGACTGAGGGATTATATTATACTATTATATGTAGTGCATAGCAAATAGTAGCATATATACTAGTATATGTGAAATATCTTTTTAGGGGAACAATTAAAAAAGGAGGACACGTAGTCACAGAATACTACTATTGTGGCTGCTCAAAGTTGCACACTAGAGAGTACGTAGAGACTATATATACGTGTTATATATATATATATATATATATATATATATATATATATATATATATATATATATATATATATATATATATATATATATATATATATATAGAGAGAGAGAGAAGTTCACCCTGGCGGTCTAAAGGACTGACCACCTACTGTTATAACCTGTGGAGGGCCGGGAAGTGATGCATGCTTGGTATATATGAATGCATGTTTGAGGACACTACACTTGAAACCTAATTAACAGCTGTATGTATGACTCGGCACACTATCCAGCCAACCTGAGTCGTCCTTACTTTACTGACAAGGATGGATTCACGAGTGCCCAAAACCCACAGCAACAGGCACATACAGTAGCCGCATTGGGCAACCACAATGTTGTTCAAAACCGGTCCACAGCGATTAAAATAATACCCACCAACTAGCTGAAACACCATGAGACCGATTCATAGAGTAGTCTATAGTAAAAAATACCTATAAACTTATGGACTACCCATAGAAAATAAAAAATATTATTTTCTCTTTCTCCTCCCTCTCTCTTTCTTGGTCTTGCACATAATTATATATTGATGAAGAATTTTTTATCACATATGGGACTCACTTTATAGGCTATTTGTTGGCTGAAACATTACGGAGACACAACAATAGTTATAGACATGTAGGTCCCTTGTATGGCCTCGTTCGGCTTATCTTATAATCCGCGCTATTCAGCTTATTTTTTCAGATGGAACAGTATTTTTCTCTCATAACAATTCAGTCAGAACAATGTTTTCCAGCCAATTCAGCCAAGTTTTAGCAAATCGAACGAGGCCTATATGTTGTGGTTGCTCAGTTATATATATATAATATATATATATATATATATATATATATATATATATATATATATATATATATATATATATATATATATATATATAGAGAGAGAGAGAGAGAGAGAAGTTCACCCTGGCGGTCTAAAGGACTGACCACCTACTGTTATAACCTGTGGAGGGCCGGGAAGTGATGCATGCTTGGTATATATGAATGCATGTTTGAGGACACTACACTTGAAACCTAATTAACAGCTGTATGTATGACTCGGCACACTATCCAGCCAACCTGAGTCGTCCTTACTTTACTGACAAGGATGGATTCACGAGTGCCCAAAACCCACAGCAACAGGCACATACAGTAGCCGCATTGGGCAACCACAATGTTGTTCAAAACCGGTCCACAGCGATTAAAATAATACCCACCAACTAGCTGAAACACCATGAGACCGATTCATAGAGTAGTCTATAGTAAAAGGTACCTATAAACTTATGGACTACCCATAAAAAATAAAAAATATTATTTTCTCTTTCTCCTCCCTCTCTCTTTCTTGGTCTTGCACATAATTATATATTGATGAAGAATTTTTTATCACATATGGGACTCACTTTATAGGCTATTTGTTGGCTGAAACATTACAGAGACACAACAATAGTTATAGACATGTAGGTCCCTTGTATGGCCTCGTTCGGCTTATCTTATAATCCGCGCTATTCAACTTATTTTTTCAGATGGAACAGTATTTTTCTCTCATAACAATTCAGTCAGAACAATGTTTTTCAGCCAATTCAGCCAAGTTTTAGCAAATCGAACGAGGCCTATATGTTGTGGTTGCTCAGTTCTTTCAGCAGCTTATCCATTCATTGGTGCAGAAAAAAAGACATACTGCTATACATCGATTGGAGTGAAAAAAAAAAGAGAGCTAGACATAGGGGTGTTTGGTTCTTTAGTCCCTCCTAAAATTCATGTCACATCGAATGTTTAGATACTAATAAGGAGCATTAAATATAGATTAATTACAAAACCAATTACATAGATAGAGGCTAATTTCTAAGACGAATTTTTTAAGTCTAATTAATCTGTCATTAGCACAGGTTAGTGTAGCATCATGTTGTCAAATCATGGACTAATTAGGCTTAAAAGATTCGTCTCGCAAATTAGTCGTAAGTTATGTAATTAGTTTCGTAATCAGTCTATATTTAAAACTTCATACACGTGTCCAAATATTCGATATGACAAAAATTTTAGGAGTCGCAGAAACCAAACAGCCCCATACTATACGTGCATCGAGATACAGCACATAGCAGCCAGCCGCAGAAACCATCAGGTGGCCCTGGCCGTGCCCGGCCGACCAGCAAGAGGGCACTCTCTCTGCCACTGTCCGCACCGAGCACGAGACGAGCCAGACAGTATCATACTCATATATATATTAATTAGTGCTGTAGTACAAACTACAGTAAGTATATATCTGCCTTGAAATATGAAGATCACAGATCTATTCATTCATTGATGCAGATAAAGGAATGCATGACGTACTGACAAATACACCGTCATGCACCGACTCTCACAGGTACGGCCGGCCTCCTATTGATCCATGCATGCTTGGTGCATGTGCATTGGACCATACTCTCCGCAAGTGAACAAGGCCGGCGCGACAAGCGCCCTGATTGGTGCAGAGGAAGTCAGGAAGCCATGCATGCGCGCGCGCGCAGTCATGCATGATAGCTTTGCAAGTTTTCGTTCAGGTACTACGTAGTATAGCGCCTCCAAGTGCAAGCTGCTACTGCTGTCCGAAGGGGGGAAATAGGAGCAACAAGTCAAGCGGGGCAAAATAAGGAGGGAGAAAATCCCCCTGGCACCAATGAGCAACCAGCCAACTGGAAGCAGGAGGCGTGCGGAGAAGATAAGGGTCATCGTTCATCTAGGTAACTTTTGCTGTTGGACCCGCAATAATGTCGTAATATTTCTCTATATTCTTGTGTCCTTTAGTCTTATGAATAATCCCCAAAACTTTCTAGAAATATTCAACTGAGCCCACACCTTTGACTTTTATGTCCCTGACCGTAAGCTTTTCCATATTAACGAGCACACGCTGACACGCCACATGTTTTGTACTATTTTATCTTCCAATCAAACTAAATATCTACATGGATTATCTAAAGTATATGTACATTGTGTTTGTATTACAACTGTACACCTAATAATATATTCACGTAGTGTTCATCCAAATTCCATAGCAATGCACGGGCATTTTACCTAGTATACTATAAAATATACTATGTTTCTTGACGAAGTCAATGGCACTTATTATTTGGTATATCATTAATATATATAATAATATCGATACTCTTTATTAGTATATATGTGTAAACTTGATAAAACTCAAAATTACAATATGATTTGGGCTACGTACAGTTGTATATACTGGTCTCGTTCGGCTTACCCCATATCCGACTTGTTCGACTTATTTTTTTAGCCGGAACAGTATTTTTCTCTCACAATAATTCAGTTAGAATAGTGTTTTTCAGCTCGTTCCAGCTAAGTTTCGGGGAGCCGAACCGACCAACTATTGGTTTCTGCATGCACGCAGCGACCACCGGGCCATCGGGTACGACTGAGCCCATCCAGTGCGGCTGCAGGGCGGGGGGGCAGCGAGTCTGCATGCATGTGCCACGATCGGGGTGGGCGCGAGCCGGCGAGCGCCTACGTCCTGCGGCGTGCGGTGCCACTGCCGTACACCCGCACGCACGCATGGGTATGGGCGGCAGCCGGGAGTTCGTACGCGCGCGCCCGACCCGGCCGGGTCCGGAGCTGGGAACCGGCACTTGGACTTGAGCTTAATTGCGCTCACGAGTCACGATACCATGCTGTCCAGTGCCTATCACTATCAGGGTGCGTACTTCCACACAAGCTGCACACATGCAATGCAAACGGATCCAAGCAATAGGTGTTCGGCTGGCTGGCTGCGCAGGCCGGTGCTGGCCAGCCCACTCGTATGGTTACTGTTTATATAAATAGCATCTTTTTATTAGAATAATATTTTTCTCGCAACAAATTGGTTGAAACAGTATTTTTACTTTTTTTCTTTCAAGCCAGCCGACCGACTGCGTGCGTGCCAGGATGCACACTATGCCAGCAGCGCAGTACTCCCCCACACAGCAGCAGTAATAGTCGTACGGACTGATTACAGAAGATGTTTGCAGACCAATAATAATTATTACCTTCACCTTTTTCTCGACACTGTAGTTCTCGGTCCCCGGGCGTCCGCGAGGCTCAAATTAATTAAGGCTGGACACGTACGGGGCCCGGCAGACACAAAGGCTGGCTCGCGCGAGAGCGGACGCCACCAAACGCACCTGACGGCCGGCCGGCCAGCAGTTGCTGCAGGCTGCGCTCGGTCGTCTGGGCGCGCATGCATGCAACCGCTGGTGCCTCGTAGCCGTGCGACTGAAGGCCGCAGCTGCTGGCCACTACCCCAGATATATATGGACATCGGTTCAAAAATGCTTTTTACTGTCGGATTTTAAACCGACAGTGGCATATCGATAGTAATGGGTTGATATCATTATCGATTTTTAAAAACCGACACTGATCTACAGGTAACAGTACCGGTTTCTGGGTCCACCTGCCGGTTTTTAGTCCCAACCGACAGTGAAGGTTGCTTCAAGAGTGTCGGTTCATGACTCAAGTCAGCAGTGTTGAGCAAGCCTACACTATCGGTTAATAGGTCAAACCGGCGGTGTTATCGTAACCATCACTGTCAGTTCATGGCTCGAGCCGGCAGTGTTGAGCAAGCCAACACTGTCGGCTTGTTGCTAACCAGCAATGATGGTTACGATAACAATACTGGTTTGTTGCTAACTGGCAGTGATGGTTACGACAACACTGTCGGTATGTTGCTAACCAACAGTGAGGGCCCGTTCGTATTTTATTATTTTATAATTTATTTTAATTTATATTTTTTCGTGGAATCGGGTTTCGCTTTATATACGCTACGTAGACGACATGTCCATCAATATTAAACATTACAAATGTTACGGTTACAGTTCAAATGTTCTTATCAAGATCTCAATCCCTTAAAATAAAAAAAATTATTCGATAAGATAAAGCTTGCTTCTCGGACTTGTTACAATAATCTGGCGAGCCGCTCTAGGCCATATTGGTCCTTAAACTTCACGGATTGTGCAATAGAAAATACTCCATCTTTTTTCAATACCTCGGCTAAGATGAATTTTGCCCGCTCCGATTGCAGCGCGACGATCTCCATGTCTAACAGCCTTTCGTTGTTATATTTCTTGCGTTGTCGTTCAAAAAAGATGATATCCAAAGAGTAATCAGTAAATTATTTTGTTGAATGATTAATAGACACAAATGAAATGGGAATTATACACATCAACTTATCGTCTTCTTCCAATTTCCCACCGGTGAAGCGAAGCATTGCCCACATTACATAAAACCCGCATTCATTGTTTTCCGCCGGCTGTTTTAGGTGCTTACCCTCTATTTCAACAACCTTGAATGGCACCTGCGTCCCACCGATATGTCTTCTTCGGACACTGAGCAACATTAAAAGGAGAAATGTTAGAAAGCGGTATGTGTGATTAGAAAATAATATGTTATTATGATCGCTTACTAATTCAGCACTGCCACCAGTGCATCCAGACGATGAAATGATTTTTTCTTCTAGTCCCACACCTTGATCATATTTTTGGCAAGATTAACATAAATGAAGACGAAATGGTGGCTGCAATCACATAATCCTAATTATCGAATAATCTTAATGAAAAAAGAAGCATAAAATTAAAAAGTGAGAACACATACTCACAGTTGTAGGCTAGAAGTATGTGGGTTTTGTTCTTCATCTTGAATTCGTCAAAAACAGCAATCAATCTCTATTTCAGGTCTTCCACGTCACATCCATGGAGGCCTAGACATGTCTTCTCATTGACTCGCAAGGGGTCCAAGAAGCCTATATTATCCCATTTGCTTTTTAGAATGTAAAATTTTACTATACACCTACATAAAATCATGGGAAGTGCTCAAAAGTTAACAATTTGTGTCCCGAGAGAGTAGTTAATTGTAATATCGTGCGTGTAGGGTACTTATATAGTCCACAGCGTCAACATTTATGTATTGAGAGAGCGTTTCTGGTATAGCTGGAACAAGCACTCCCACTCGACATCGAATTTCTCTTCTTCAGGATAATTAAAAACATGTGGCGAACGGATAATAACCTCAAAACTAAAGTCCTCCGTCTCTGTTGTTTGAGCCATGTAATATTCATGCAACTAGCGCATATATGTTATCAAATTTTTATACTCGTCATCGGGAACCAAAAGATTGCCCCTTTCATACTTCATTGCCGGTGTTGTCGTCCCTTGTACATCATAATAGATGGCCGTGGCCTCTTTCGTGGTTAATTCGGGGTTGTCTTCGATGAACTTCTGTATCTTCCTTAAATCTTCATTGTGTATTTCATCGGCTCTTGTTGTAGCGTACTGATTCTGTGTTTGCCTTTCAAATTTAGACTTCAACAAAAACAGAGGCAGTAAGGCACAGAGATGGAAAAAACTAATACAATCTTCCTTCGAGATGTGTGCTATAAATTTTCCTTCCATCAAGTTTGTAATGCTACCACTGAACGACCTTTTTCTTTTTTGTTGGTCCACTTTGGGAGCATTAGCGACTGAATCCAAGGACCTTTTCTGCGACTGCGAGGATGTCCTTGATCTTGTTTTGGGCTAAGGTGGAGGAGGAGGAGGAGGATGACGACGAGAATTTTGTTTTCCCGGGGCTGATGAAGATGGAGGAGGAGGAGTCTCTTTTCTTGGGGCTGATGAAGATGGAGTCGGACGAGGAGGAATAGAAGGAGACCTCTGTCTTCTCGGGGGTGATGGCAAGGGATGAGGAGGGGAGTGATCTCTGTTGGGAGATGGTTAGTGATCATCGTGGGTGGACGAAGACTCGCAATTGTCCTCATCATCAGAGGACAATTGGTGGTCAAGCTAATGAAGCGCTTACGCTAGGCCACTTGAGAGCCCTTGTTATGACTAAGTTTCAGTCTGTCTTCCGCTACGGGGTACTCAATGTGTATCTTGTTATACTTCTTATCAAGTATTCTATCAATGGTGACACGAGCGTACCCCTGTGGAATTGGGCGGCCATTAATGGTCTCGTCTCACACAGGGCAAGCCTGGCCGAGTGTCACCTTGTCCTTTGTCCATTCCTGATGGATGTACAACTTGACATTGACGGGTTCAGTGATGCCGTCCACCAGATGAGGCATATTCGCATCTTCTTCGTCGAGCAAGGTCGATCCACAACTGCTACGACCCCTAAACTGTGCGCTAAAGGCAGTAGGAGTAGGGTTTTGTGGTACTCCTGACCCCTTGGATAGCAAAATTTGTTGGACTCGTGCTTCAACAATCGCCTCAATTCATGTGTCTATTCTTTCTTCCATCTCTTTTAGTCGCCTCAAATACTCTGCCTCCTGATCCGCTCTACCCCTCGAGCAGCTCTGGTAAGTGTTAGATTCTTGGGGGAATGCTAGTTTCTAAGGAACAACACTAGTTCCTCTAGTGCGACCAGGGTGCTCCTTGGTTCTGAGTGCTTGGGTGAGCACGTCTTTCTCCCTATTAGAAGTGTGAGTACCTTGCCTCACCTCCTTAGTTACCTAGGACATCCTCTAGATGAGTTCGCTCATGCATTGATTTGTGGAGCTAAAGCTCTCGTCCTCTGCTTGGCGTACATTCCTCCCCATATAGTATATTACCGATCTGGGCTCCCAATCAGCGGTCTCAACCTAAACACCTTCCTCAGCAAGGTGATCCATCTTTTAAAGTTCTACTTCAAATTCTGGCATCTTTTTGGCATAGCCACGAGAGTCGAGATGATGAGGATTCGTCGCTTTCTGTGAGTTCTCCTTATTCTTCCTGCTCTGTTCTAAATACTCCTTGGATAACCTGTATTCCTTGAAATCCTGCCAGAAGTCCTTCTGCTTGCTAAACTGTCCACCATCGAAATCTAGCTCTTTATTTTGGAGGACAAAATTCTTGTACAATGTCCCCTTGAAATTCTTGAAGCATGTCCCCATGATTTCTTTTGTTTTTTTCTTGACTAACTCCCTATCATACTCCGTTGGGAAAGTGAAATACTCTAGGATCTTGATAACTCATATGTAATCCTTCTCACTTTCAGGAACCCTCCACGGGTAATCATCTTTCCCAATCCACTTCCTATACCTAATCGGAATGAAGTCCCTAACAAGTAACCAGGGGATAGTCTTGTATTTGGTCAAAGCTATAGGCGGTGAGAGTGGATCCCCAAATTCATTGAACTCAGTAATGTGCCAGTGTGCATTCCTACCAATAGGAATCTTTGACACACCTCGCTTGGATCTAGCCTTCCTTCTACCTGAACCCTCTAGCTCCTCAGCCGACAGAGGCTCCTGCTAGAGACACCAAGTAAGCTATGACCCTCTCAATTGATTAGCGTGTGTGGCTACATAGTCACATGATACCAAAGTTACCTAGCTATCTTGGTCATTTTGACCCAGATGGAGTAGGCCGAACGGGGTCCATGGCTGCTCGTTCTCACCATCCCGATTGGCACTATCACCGTTTGTCGGATCATGCGGCTCTCCCGTCCCAACGATATCAGCCACTTCTTGTTGCCGATCTATTCTTCGGCGACGAGGTAATAGGCGATGATGAGTCATGGTTGTGATAGGATCATGGTTAGTTTTGGCTACGGACAACTACTAATAGCAAATGTATATATATATATATATATATATATATATAATATATATTTAATGCAAAGTCTAATAATAAGTCCACATACAACAAAGTCAAATAATAGCATATGTTCACCTAGAACAAATTCATTGTTTGATTGACCACATACAACAAAGTCCACCTATTGTTCTACGAAACTAAACCTACATCAACTTCCAAATAAGAAAAGCAATGACCATCGCCATAAATAAAAGCATGACATTTTTCCAAGGCCAAGGAGCAATTCTCCTAATCTTCACATCTCCGACGGGTGGCTTCTCTTCAATCTCCAGTGCCAGCGGATGGCCATAGTTTGCATTCATTGGACCATAGTAGGCCGGTTGCCCATAGTTTGCAAGGTAGGCCGGATGACTATAGTAGGCCCTCAAAGCTTTAGCTTCTGTGTTGTACTTTTTGTGCAAATTACTAGGGTAGCGATTGACTTGAGCATAGCAATCTTCCTAAGTTCGATAAATCCCAGGCATGTGACCAACATGCACTACATACCATGCCATGGTTGCCTATACATTTAAGTAAATTAGGCATGTGGTAAGTGGTAATGGCAACTCACTGAACAAGAGTTTTTATTCAAGTTATATGGCCAAACTAAATCTATTTAATGTTACTCATCCTCCAAGCAATTCAGGTGACATTTCAAATGAAAATTTTGCAGGGCTGCAAAGTCACTTTGCAATCATTGATCATGAGAGAAAGTAAAACATCTTATTATGTGCATTGCTTTGCTAGTATTGCCTATCGCTACTGCAACAGTTGAAAGATGCTTTTTAGGAATGAAGATTATTTTGAAAATAAGTACAGAAAAGAGAAGTCAGGTGACAGCCTAATGTTTCAAGACTTTATTTCCTTATTTACACGCCAATTTACTGTCTTTAATTTAATGTCAAATATTTCCTGACCCTGGGATACTCTCCTTATAACCAAATACCAACTCAGTTATCCACATATAAAGCAACTTCCTAATGGTAGGGAAATGTCATTTGTCTAAATCAGACAATGCTAAGTAATTTCCAAGCTAAACAACCTTAGGACCATGCTAGTGGTATTAACCACAAATTTTGTATGTCACCCTAGACTAAGCTTCATGGGATCTACTTGTGATTTATGATTTGGAGGCAGCATGATATACGATATTAGTGCTCTTTAATTACCATCATATACCCTTTTCTAATTTAAATAAAAGCAATAGTTTTTTTAATAGTCAGCTATATCTTGGTTGCTCTTCAAGGCAATGGATATATGTTAGGTATTTGTAAATGTAAGGTCATGCAGCCTGAAAGGCCACATAAGCAGCAAGTGACCATCCAAATGGAGAACAATCAGGAGAATATTGCCTGCTTGCAGCATAATTTCACAATTTTAGTCCATGAGTGAATAAATGAAGCATGAAATGGGTAGTGCCCTAACCAGCAGCCCTGCACTAACACTTAATAACCGGTGTTGTCATACACATACAGTTTAAATGGTTGTTTATACTATAACACACCAAGCCCAAAATGTCAGTCTTGGTCTTTTTTTCCTTACCCATAGAACTACAGAAGTACTCTAGTACCGGGAAAGGTCTAACTAACAGTGTGTTTGGTAAATGAAAAGCCTCTACTGATTCAAGTAAGCAGTTGTGGGACACCGTGGAACATTTCATCAAACACATAGCGGGCAGTGAGCCACGTACTCACCGTGGGGGTGGGAAAGCAGTTGTCCGCACGCTTCTGAAGGCCTCGGCAGTGGGAGCACAGGCGTGGAGGAGGAGGGGCATAGCCGACATCGTGGACGAGGAATGAGGGCACGGATGGCGCGGTGCTCTGGCTTGGGGTGATGGACGGCATGGGGCGGTGCTCCGGCGTGGGGTGGTGGACGGCGTGGGGCGGTGGATGGTGTTGGGCAGTGAATGGCGTGGGGCAATGCTCTGGTGGCATGGGCGAAGGGGATGGCGCGGGGTTGAAATGAGTTTGGATAATTTCAACCCACGCCTCTTTTATACCAGTAGCTCATCACTGCCGGTTTTGATTGTAAACCGACAGTGATAGGGTACATCACTGCCGGGTCATTCCCCAAACCGGCAGTGATGTGGTGTAGTAGTTAGGTGTTAACTTAGGTCTTAAGTAGGATAACTTTTCATTTTGTTTCGAACTCCTCCTACTAGCACAACAGTTAAGACCCCTCAACTTAGCCCTCGTGAACCGTGTTCGAGTCCTAGGCGGCCCAAATTTTTTGTTATATTTTATAAATTATTAATTTACTTTAGGAAATAGCTCATCACTATCGGTTTTGATTGTAAACCGACAGTGATGGGGTACATCACTGCCGGGTCATTCCTCAAACCGGCAGTGATGTGGTGTAGCAATTAGGTCTTAAGTTAGGTGTTAAGTAGGATAACTTTTTGTTTTGTTTCGAACTCCTCCTACTGGTGCAGCGGTTAACACCCCTCAACTTAGCCCCCGAGACCCGTGTTCGAGTCCTAGGCATCCCAAATTTTTTGTTCTATTTAAAATTAATTAAGCGACCTAAAGGTCAAAAGGAAAAAGTAAATAACCCTTGGCACACATCCTATACTAGAGCAGGGGTTAAGTCTTTTCGTGGGTAGACTCAGTTCAACCTAAAATTAAATGGTGTCATCGCACGGAAATTCAATTAAATCTCATAAAGTAGCAAACCATCTCCGGAAAATTCCAAACTAGGTGTTTCCTTCACACGTGGCACGTGGAAGCCTAAGAAAAAGTTTGAGACAAATACGGCACTGGAATGTATATTTGTAGTTGCCCAACAAATGTTACATGAATTACATGCGTGACAATAATTAAACACACAAAGTCGTACAATTTAAAATTAGAACCTAATGAAACTATGACCATGAAAACAACCTAATAAACATTAATTACTATCGGAATCACTGTCGGGTTCGATCGGGCCACGCACACTAACATGCCTCTATAGCCATATATGCTAATTGATGTCACGGATTATGTATCCGCTTGTATCGATGAAGTCCAATGCCCGTATGAGTGCACTCTCTCGTGCCTCACAATACCGAAAGAATGGTCGGCCATAGATGCAACCTACTGAACAACCACTACCCCTGTTAGTAATCCTTATGTAGTACTGGCGTCCTTCTACAGTGAGCTGGCTGAGGTTACCATTGCAGAAGTCCCAATCATACCCAAGTTGCTTCATAGCTTGGTCTAGAATGGCCCACAAGCCACATGTAGCATAGGTAAGGTCCTGGAGCGCAATCTGCATGCGGAGAAAAAGAAAAAAAATAGAGAATGTTATTACAATAATAAACAACAAATAACCATGACTCAGGTATAAGTGACCATTTTACCACATCCGCATGGTTGTAGCTCGCAAACCATTCACTTGCTTACGGGACGGGGATATCACCAGCATTCAAAGCAAGTGCCTCGAAGTGCGAGAAATCAGGCGCATCATAGCAAACACATCGAAGTGCCTCTAAACAGATGCGCACGGCACTGAATTGGGTGCTTATCATGTCCGGGCTCTGTCTTCCCGTCTCGCCGATATGGTTCCGATGATTTGCACCCCTCAAAGGGATGGAAAAACTGAGTTCACACGTCCATAGTAGACCACTTGCATTAGATGTCGTGTTCTCGACGATGTCTGAGATAAAGAGCCAGCTAAGTGTTGTTTGCAGTCAATCTATTGGGGATATAGTCTGCGACATATATGTATGCAACAATGATATTAAACTAATTACACTTATTTGTTAGCATCAAAAAACAAAAGATGTTGGAAAATATTTCATACAATAGCTGGAACAGGGAACCGTGGAATATCCACATTAGGAGCGAATGGCTCATCGCCAGGGTGGAAACCTGGTTCTTGTGGTGGGGGAGGTCCGTTGTTCATACCACCTGATCGATAAAATGCTAAAAAATATAAACATAAAATATATGCACAAAAAATTCTTCCAAGTAAAATGTGGCAACATAATTAAATATAGATCAAATGCAAGGAATAAGAATATATATAAATGTAGAATGGAAAGAAACAAGAATATAAATATAGATCAAATAAATATAGATAGAATATTGGAGAAGACAACATATCAATACCATTGAAAATGTAGGAGCCATGACCAAATCACGTAGAGAGAGTGGATTTCTTGAGAAGTGAGAGTGAAACATGAGAAATGAGACTGTGAGAGTTCATGGGTGGGTGGAATCGATGTATGTGGCCGGCGGTTTGTTTTATAAAGGGGGCATAGACATCACTGTCAGTTTTTAAGTAGAACCGACAGTGAAAGTTAATATCACTGCCGGTTTGTAAGTAGAACTGACAGTGAAGGTACATATATGTAAAGGATATATTTATTTAGATAGTATAATGGGAAACTTTTAACAACAATGATATATTTATTTAGATAGTAATGAAATACATCAAAAAATAACAAAAATATTAGAAATAAATTACATATACGATAACAAAGACCTTACACTAAAATTCCATATACGATAACAAAGACCTATTTGCGTATAGGTCAATGTTACAATCAATGTGTATCAACACATTTTAATGTAACCACCTTAGTAGCATTCTTCTTCCACCAACTAGGGGCAAACAGCAGTACCGAGGTGGTCTACGAGCTATACCAGTTGGAGATGACAAGGTGGCATTGATGAATCCGCCTTATCTGTACATGGCCTTTTTCTAGACGCGCATCGCAGCTGATGGCTCTTTGAATCTCGTGGCATCTCCAATCTTCGATGTTGCTCTATCTTTAGTAGCATTCTTCTAGTACCTCTTGTGTGCACCATTTTGGTGGACTACGACGCATAACGATATATGTGGTTTGTTGTGAGAGGAAAACATTGTATCATGGCTGATAAGGCATGGCTGAAACCAACATGCATGGAGAGGCTAGCTCCTCGCCGAGGGCCATTTTATAGGGGCTAGCAGTCGTGGTACATTTTTATTTCTGAACTAAAGATGTCGGGTAGGTGGGAGCAGTGTTCCAACTGTTGTAGTCAGTGGGAGCACTGTTGGCATGTGAGGAGCGTCTACACATCAATGTTAGTTTTAGGGTAAAAACCGATAGTGAATGGGGTGCATCACTGCCGGTTTTGCTTGTAAACCGACAGTAATGGGGTACATCATTGTCAGTTAGGTGTTAAGTAGGATAACTTTTCATTTTGTTTCGAACTCCTCCTACTGGTGCAATGGTTAAGACCCCTCAACTTAGCCCCCTAGACCCGTGTTCGAGTCCCAGGCGGCAAAATTTTTTTGTTCTATTTAATAAATTATTAATTTACTTTGGGAAATAGCTCATCACTGTCGGTTTTGATTGTAAATCGACAGTGATGGGGTACATCACTGCCGGGTCATTCCCCAAACCGGCAGTGATGTGGTGTAGCAGGTGTTAAGTAGGATAACTTTTAGATTTCTTTCGAACTCCTCCTACTAGCGCAACGGTTAAGATCACTCAACTTAGCCCTCGAGACCCATGTTCGAGTCCTAGGCGGCCCAAATTTTTTTGTTTTATTTATAATTTATTAAATGAATTTCCTCTGTGCACCTTCTTTCTCCATGGCCTTCTTAGCGTTCCTCTTCATCTCGGCCTGATCTAGAGACTAGAACAGTACACGCATCAAGTAAATGGATTACTCAACAGTCAACACACAAGCCATAGGCATTCCCATTCACATCTCTAGGAGCACATACATCAATGGTCAAAGAAGGTTGGAGGAGGAATGGAGCTACTACACCTTTGCTCAATGCCAACTGTGGGCTAGGCTCCTTCGAGTATTGCGAGCAGGGACTACAAACTGGTTGGGGACCAGTGGCACCAAGGAGCTATGGATCCCTCACTACTAGTAGTAGCTCGGAAGAGAATGGCCGCCCCAATGTCCTTCTATCGGAAGTCTAGACATATATATTTATATTTAGCTAGTGTTTAAATTCAGAGAGTAAAGTTTAGAGTGTTTGAATAGTAATAAGATCAGTCTCAATGGTAGTTTTAAATAACTTTCAATCTCATTAATTGTTATGATATGTCGGCATATTTGCTGAGTTGGTAGAGTATTAACAAGGAGGAGAGAGGAGATGAGAGTTTCATCAGGATCAAACATCCTTTACGGTTATGTGCATAATGATTACATAGTTAACAATAATCTAACTATCTTTACGTGCATCAACAATGAAGGCCTCATTGTGATCAAGCCGTACGTAAGCAGGTTTGTCACCCTCTTGAAGGATAGGTACGGGTACGTTCGCCCCGAATGGAGGCATTTCCTGATAGCCCCTATAGTCTTCTTCGTCCTTCACTCTATCGACACCGACAATCTTTCTTTTCCCTTCTAGGACTACTTTTAGCCTTCATTTTGTCTTGTTGTCCCTTGCATAGAAGACTTGCATAACATCTCTTGCTAGGACAAAGAGGTCGTCTCTGTATGCGGTCTTAGTGAGATCAATGGTAGTGAACCCTTCGCTATCAGTGTTGATTTCCTCGAGCCAAACCCACTGGCAGCGAAAAAGAGCTGCCTTCAATGGACCGTAGGCTGGCTCCCATATCTCCTCTATGAAACCAAAGTATGTCGCCTACACGTTGTTGTTTTCATCGCGAGCATCAAAACGAACACCACAATTTTGGTATGTGCTTTTCCCATCTTGCTTTTTTGTGTAAAATGTGAATCCATTGATCTCATACCCTTGGTACTTAAGATATGTACTCAAAGGTCGCTTGGCTAAGGCATCCAGTCGATTACCCAACTTTATTCCAAGCAAGCGACGTTGCAACCAGTTGACAAATTCCTCCTTATGTTTTTTATCTAGCCAAGCCTATGACCTGCTCAGATACAGGGTTTGCAGCGATTGCCTATGCTCATGAATGTATGGCATCACACCCTCGGCTTACTGGAGAACAGCGAACTGTGCTTGTCTAAAAGAAACAGGATCATCTACTATAACAGATTTCTCCCCCAATCGTTCCTTTGCCACGTTGAAAGCTCTAGTTTGGTTTTGGTGAATTGATGAAACCCTAAGTGCTAACCTAGTTTATCAAGTGATCATGATATAGGTAGCACACTCTAAGTGGTCAAGCAAATGAAGATCATAACATGATGTGGTGACGCCATGGTGATGATCAAGTGCTTCGACTTGGAAAGAAGAAAGAGAAAAACAAAAAGCTCAAGGCAAAGGTATAAACCATAGGAGCTATTTTGTTTTGGTGATCAAGACACTTAGAGAGTGTGATCACATTTAGGTTTGATAGCCGTACTATTAAAAGGGGTGAAACTCGTATCGGAATGCGGTTATCAAAGTGCCACTAGATGCTCTAACTCATTGCATATTCATTTAGGATCTAGTGGAGTGCTAACACCCTTGAAAATATTTGTGAAAATATGCTAACACATGTGCACAAGGTGATACACTTGGTGGTTGGCACATTGGAGTAAGGGTGGAGAAGTTAGAAGTGAAAAGGAGTTGGTCGCGAAGACGCTGGCGTCGGTCAACTGACCAGACGCTGGGTCTGAAAGCACCGGACACTGACTGCCTGTGTCCGGTCGCACTGACTCGATGGTATAGTGGCTAGGGTTTACCACCGGACGCTGGGCTATGTCCAGTCAAGGTGGACCGGACGCGTCCTGTCGAGGAGAAATGGATTTTGACCCTTACTGTACTCGACCGGACGCTGGGGGTTCAGCGTCCGGTCAGTTTTGCCGGAGCGTCCGGTCAACTTCATAGCCATTGAAATCTGATGAACAGCGTTTGAAGCCAGTGACGCGTGGCGTCCATCAGTGGACCGGACACTGAGTCCAGGGTCTGGTCAGTTTGACTGGAGCGTCCGGTCAGAGTGCAATGTGCCCAGTGAAGGAGTACAATGGCTCTATTTCATGGGGGCTTCTATTTAAGCCCATGGCCGGCTGTGGCTCACATCTTTGGCCATTTTCATTGACATAGCAACCTTGTGAGCTAAGCCAAAGTCCTCCCACTCATCTCCAACATTGATTCATCATCATAGTGAGATTGAGAGTGAATCCAAGTGCATTGCTTGAGTGATTGCATCTAGAGGCACTTGGTGTTCGTGTTTCACTGCGGGATTTCGCTTGTTACTCTTGGTGGTTGTCGCTACCTAGATGGCTTGGAGCGGCGAGGATCATTGAGCGGAGGGTGGTGATTATCTCCGGCTCTAATTGTGGTGATTGTGAGGGGTTCTTGACCTTTCCCCGGCGGAGCCCCAAAAGGTACTCTAGTGGATTGCTCGTGGCTTGTGTGATCCTCATCTTGTGTTGGTTGTGCGGCACCCTATTGAGGGTTTGGCATGTGAAGTCAATTAGCGCGTAAACCTCCAAGTGAGTGAATCGCCACAACGAGGAGTAGCTTGCCGGCAAGCAAGTGAACCTCGGTAAAAATCATTGTGTTTATCCTTTGATTCCGAGGTGATTGGTCTTCATTGTTATTCATCCTTGTGATTGATTGGTTCACTCCTCTACATGGCGGTATAACTATCTTGATCACTCTCATTACATTATCGCAAACTAGTTGATAAGCTCTTTAGTGTAACTAGTTGTGAGAGCTTGCTTGCTTGGTTGGTGTGGCTCTTTAGTTAGCTTTTGAGAGCACACTAACATAGGGCAGTGTCATACCTCTTGTGTGAATCGACACTATCTAAACTAGAATTGTGGTAGGTGGCTTGCATTTTGAGTAGGCTAGCGCAACACTTACTTCGCCTTATAATTGTCTAACCTTTTGTTAAGTGTTGTTGTAGAAATTTTTTTAGGCTATTCACCCCCCCTCTAGCCATTAGGACCTTTCAAGTGGTATCAGAGCTGAGGTCACCGTTATTTGAGGCTTAACAACCTTCGGTGTTAAAATGGCTCAAATCAACAACACCAAGAAGCCACCCCCAATTTGATGGCTCTAACTATCCCTATTGAAAGGCCAAGATGACAACTTACATCAAGTCAATCAATAGGAAGGTTTGGAAGGTGGTAGAAACAAAAATTGAGATTGAAGATCCAGAGAATCCCATCGTGGCTGAAGAAGTACTTCTCCAAAACAATGACATTGCTCTAAGTGCTATTCATGATGCAATTGATGAAAGAACATTTGAGCAAGTCAAAAATATTGAGATGGCTCATGAGGCATGGAAGAAGTTGGAAGAGTCATTTGAGGGCACTCAAGCCGTGAAGGGTGCAAAGGCTTACATTCTCAAAGAAAAGTTTGCAAGCTTCAAGATGAAGGATGATGAGAGTGTGCCAGAGATGTTCCATAGGCTTCAAGTGCTTATCAATGATCTCAAAGCACTTGGAGAAGAAGTGAAGGATAAGGACTTCTCCCACAAATTCTTGAGATGCTTACCTTCAAGATTTGGTACATTGGTCACCATTCTAGTAAGAAGCGGTTTGGACACCACGACATCAAACCAAGTATTGAGAGATATAATGACTGATGATACTTATAGAGATGATGATGAGAAGGAAGAAAAGAAGGAGAAAAAAGATGAGAAGAAGGATGAGAAGAAGAAGAGCGTGGCATTCAAAGCCACATCATCCAAGGGCAAAGCTAAGCAAGAAACATCAAGTGAAGAAGATGATTCATGGGATGATGATGATGATGAGAAGATGGCTCTCTTTGTCAAGAGATTTGGCAAGTTCATGGTGAAGAAGGGCTATCGTGCTAGAAGAAAGAAATCTTCATTCAAGAACAAAGAAGAGTCAAGAAGGTGCTTCAAGTGTGGAAGCAAAGATCATCTTGTTGCTCAATGCCCATACAATAGCGACAATGATGATGACAATAAGAAGAACAAGAAGAAGGACAAGAAGGACAAGAAGGAAAAGAATGAGAAGAAGGACAAGATGGCCTTCAAGAAGAAGAAAGGTGGCTCATATGTAGTCACTTGGGATAGTGATGCTTCCTCGAGTGATGATGATGATGATGATAGTGATGATCACAAGACCACCAAGAAGAAGGTTCTTGCAAGCATTACCATCAATGAGAAGCCTTCTCTCTTCGAATCTTCATCATGCTTCATGGCTAAGGCCACTAAGGTACAATCTCATGATGATGAAAGTGATGAAGAACATGATGATGAAAATAAAAATGATAGTGATAGTGATAATGATGAACCTACTAAAGATGAATTATTTGACATGCTAGAAGATGCTAAAGAACATTTTGATATTAAGAGAAGAGAATGCAAGAGCTTGAATAAGGAGGTAAAAGCCCTTAAGCAAGCCCTTGATGAGCTCAAAGCAACTCATGAAAAGCTAGAGGAAGCCCATGAGAAGCTTGGCAAGGCTCACAAAAAGCTTGAAAAAGCTCATTCCACTTTGCTTAATGAACAAGATAAAAGGAAGCATGTTGAAACTTGTGATGTAGGTGTAACTTGTGATTTAATTGATACATCACTATCTATGCCTATCATTGTTGCTACTACTAACCCTTTTTGTAGCACTTCCACTTCTACCTCATCTAGTAGTGATGGTCTCACTTGTGATGCCTCACTAGTGGTTGAGAATGAGAACCTCAAGAAGGAGGTCACTAAGCTCACTCACACCTTAGCTAAGGCTTATGGTGGTGAGGACCGCTTGCTTATGTGCTTGGGTAGCCAAAGAGCTTCTCTCTACAAAGAGGGATTGGGCTATACCCCCAAGAAAGGCAAGGCGGCCTTTGCTCCTCACAAGACTAGTTTTGTGAAGAACAATGGTAGGTTTTGCACTAGTTGCAAACAAGTGGGTCACAAAGAGCAAGAATGCAAAAACAAAAGCAAAAATGCTAATGTGTCCTTCATTAAGCTTAATTCTTCCTATATGCTTGTTAAGGGTACAAATGGTGTAAAGGCTAAGTTCATTGATAAACCATGGATGAGCTCAAAAAGAAAGCCATTTGGGTACCAAAGAGCCTAGTGACTAACCTTCAAGGACCCAAGCAAGTTTGGGTACCTAAAAAGAATTGATATTCTTTTGTAGGTCAATTACAAAGTCGGAGGAAGGCATTGGGTTATTGATAGTGGGTGCACTCAACACATGACCGGAGATGCAAGAATGTTCAACTCAATCAACACCAATGGCAATGATGGTTATGATAGTATCACATTTGGTAACAATGGCAAAGGCAAGTTCAAAGGGCTTGGTAAGATTGCAATATCCAATGACATGAGCATATCCAATGTGTTGCTAGTAGAGAGCTTGAACTTCAATTTACTATCTATGGCTCAATTGTGTGATCTTGGATTCAAATGCATATTTGGGGTAGATGATGTAGAGATCATAAGTGTAGATGGCTCTAACTTGATCTTCAAAGGCTTTAGATATGAGAATCTATACTTGGTTGATTTCAATGCTAGTGAAGCTAGATTATCTACATGCTTGGTCACTAAGTCTAGCATGGGTTGGTTATGGCATAGAAGGCTTGGTCATGTTAGAATGAAACAATTGAATAGATTGATTAAGCATGACTTAGTTAAAGGCTTGAAAGATGTTGTGTTTGAAAAGGATAAGCTTTGTAGCTCTTGTCAAGCCGGCAAACAAGTTGGAAACACCCATCCTAAGAAAAGCATGATGAGCACTAGCAAAGCATTTGAGTTATTGCACATGGATTTGTTTGGGCCAACACAATACACTAGTATTGGTGGAAACAAATATGGCTTTGTGATAGTGAATGACTACACTAGATACACATGGGTATTCTTTCTAGTGGACAAAAGTGATGTGTTTGCAACATTCAAATCTTTTGTCAAGGGCATTCACAATGAGTTTGAAACAACCATCAAGAGAGTTAGAAGTGACAATGGTAGTGAGTTCAAGAATACTAGAATTGATGAGTTGTGTGATGAATTTGGAATTAGACATCAATTCTCGGCCAAGTACACACCTCAATCAAATGGCCTTGTTGAGAGAAAGAATAGAACACTCATTGATATGGCAAGGTCTATGCTTAGTGAGTACAATGTGAGTCAATCTTTTTGGGCCAAAGCTATCAACACGGCTTGCTATTGTAGCAACCGCCTCTATTGTCACCAATTGAAAGAAAAGACACCATATGAGCTCTTGAATGGTAGAAAGCCCAATATTGCATATTTTAGGGTCTTTGGTTGCAAATGCTATATCTTGAAGAAAGGCACAAGATTGGGCAAGTTTGACAAGAAATGTGATGAAGGATTCCTACTTGGCTATTCCACTACAAGCAAAGCATATAGAGTTTAGAATTTGGATAGTGGTACTCTTGAGGAAGTTCATGATGTTGAATTTGATGAAACCAAGGGTTCACAAGTAGAAGATGAGAACTTGGAAGATGTTAGAGGCATTCAACTTTTAAATGCCATGAAGAACATGGATATTGGTGAATTAAGGCCTAGGCAAGTGAATGATGATGAAGATGATCAAGTGCAAGTGCTCTCTAACTCAAATGTGTATGATGATACAAATCAAGTTAGTGCAAGTGACTCTCATGATAATGAACAAGATCAAGTGGCTAGTACATCATCTCAACCCAATGATCAAGCAAGTGCAAGCAATCAAGTTCCAATCCTCCAACCAACCAATGTTGCAAGAGATCATCCATTGGACACTATAATTGGTGATATTTCAAGAGGTGTATAAACAAGATCAAGATTGGCATCATTTTGTGAACACTTCTCATTTGTGTCATCCATTAAACCAAAGAAGATAGATGAAGCATTGAAGGATGTTGATTGGGTGAATGCTATGCATGAAGAATTGAATAATTTCACAAGAAATCATGTATGGGAGTTGGTAGAAAGACCAAAGGGACACAATGTGATTGGAACCAAATGGGTCTTTAGAAACAAGCAAGATCAAGATGGGATAGTAGCAATAATTTCAAGTCGTCCGATTAATCGCGATTAATCGCGATTAATCGTCCTAATCGGTCCTGGGTGCTCGATTAGGGACCTCGACCCGATTAGCTTGATTAGGGGCCTGGTCGTCCGACTAATCATCGCCTAATCGCGATTAGTCGTCCGATTAGGGGTGGGACGACTAGTTTTGGCTGTTTTTTTGCTGCCGCGTGCGGGCCACTGGGCGAGCGCGCTAGAGCACGAAAACGCAGCTGCGTGAGCGCGTGCGAGCGTGGGAGGGATAAGGGGTTTTGGCTGGTAGCGACAAAAATTTCACGGGAAATTAACAGCCGCCGTCGGCCCTGTGCTCGCGACTCGCGAGTCGTGCCCGCCCTCTGCTCCGCCGGTGGCCAGCGCCCCTGCAGCCTGCTCCTGCCAGCGGCCCTCTGCTCTGGCGGTCCCACCCGCCCTCTGCTCCCGCGGTGGCCAGCCGCCCAGCCCTCTGCATCCTGCTCCCACCGGCGGCCATCTGCGCCAGTCCGCTCGCCCTCTGCTCCACGGTGGCTAGCCATCTGTGGCTCTGCGCCCACCCGCCCTCTGTTCCTGCAGGTGCCTGGTCACTCAGCCCTCTACTCAGGTGTCTGCTCCCACCGCCTGCCATCTCCTCCCACCGCCCTCTGCTCCAGCAGGTGGCCGGCCCTCTGCTGATCTATTCCTGCCGCAGCTGCCTCCCTGCCGTTCAGGTCCTTCCCTCATCCCCTGCTCCTCTGCCCTCTCATCTCTACTCCTCTGATTTGGATGCTTCATGTTCTCTCAAGGGTCAGGGGCTCAGAGTTAGAGCTGCATTCCTCTGATTTGAAGGCCTGAAGGTGCTGGCCCTCTGCTCGTTGGTGATGAGCTGCTCTAACGACTGTATGTCCATTTTCCCTCCCCATCTGCTCTCCTGACCTACATGGCTGCATCCTCTCTGGCTCTGCTAGTAATGCTGCTAACTATCAGCCTTGTGCTTGTATAGCTGTGGAGCGACGACATGCAAATGTGGAAGTGATAATGCCGATGCCTGACCTTGACGGAGGTGTTCTACATTCATCATCTGGGTCAGGTGCAGCTGCCACGGCTTCCTCAGCTAGTCCAGATGTTGCAACACTAGTTGAGAGGGCTATTGCAAAGCTACCTCCAGAGCTTGCGGCCCAAGCTGTTGACACCAAGAGGAAGGCAAAATCACAAGATCCAGGATGGAAGTATGGGTGGTGGCTAGATGCTTCGAAGAAGGATTTTGTGCAGTGCATATTTTGCAAAAAGATTGTCCCCTCTGGAATAAAAAGATTCAAGCAGCACCTTGCCAGGGGGTATGGAGATGCAGTTGGATGTCCTAGTGCTCTAGAAGTAGTTAAGAAGGAGATGGCTGATTACCTAAAAAGAACTCAAGAACTATTCTAGCTTTGAATCCTACATTAGGTGAAGATGAAGAGCAACAAGATGATGCTACTGCTGTAGAAGAACCAGCAGCTGTACCAGAACCAAGCTCTGGAACAAAAGTCAAGCAAAAGAAGAGGATTGCTCAGGCTGCCATCTCTTCTTTCACTATCACTGCTGCACCAAAACCAGCCACTCAAAAAATGTCCAGATCAGTGAGCTCAATGCTTTGCAAGTCACCGGAAGAAGTAGTTGAAGAGAGGCACAGATCCAAGCATAGTCAACCTACACTTGAGCATTGCACAAAGAAAAGTAAGGAGGCCAAAGTAGTTGTTGATGATCATGTTGCAGATTTCTTCTATGAGAATCGCATTCCATTGAAAGTCATTAATTCTAGAAGCTGGGAAGTTTTGATTGAGTCAATTGGACAATACGGCCCTGGGTACCGCTCACCATCATATCATGATATAAGGGTACCACTGCTTGAAAAGGCTGTGAACAGGACATCAGAGTTGAGGAAGAAGCATGAGGAGGCTTGGAAGGAATATGGCTACACCATAATGTTCGATGGGTGGACTGACACAAGCCATCGCCATCTCATTAATTTCCTTGCTAATAGTCCAGCAGGGACTTTCTTTCTAGGGTCTGTTGATGCTTCAAGTGAGATAGCAAATGGACCATTGTTGGCTGATTTGTTGGAGAAGCAAATAGATAAGGTTGGGAAGGAACATGTGGTACAGATTGTCACTAACAATGGAGCCAACTTTAAGGCTGCAGGGAGGCTTTTAATGGAGAGGATCCCACATCTATTTTGGACACCATGTGCTACCCATTGCTTGGATTTGTTATTAGAGGACATTGGGAAGATCAAGGAATTCAACACTTGCATCAACATGGCAAAGAAGGTGTGTAGGTTCATGTACAAGCATGGGAGGATTCTAGATCTCATGCGAGATAAGATTGGAGGAGATCTTGTGAGGCTAGCTATAACTCGCTTTGCCACTTCATTTCTCACATTGGCAAGCATGCATAAGAACAAGACTGGATTGAGGAATTTAGTGGTTAGTGAGGAATGGCAAGCTACCAATTTCTCTAGCACTATAGAAGGCCGGCAAGTTGAGAACATTATCCTTTCAATGCCATTTTGGAATAAAGTGGAATTATGCATAAGAGCTACACAACCACTTCTTGTTGCTCTTAGGATTGCAGATGGAGATGAGACACCTGCGGCTCCTGAGATTATGGCAGCCATGGATCATGCAAAGGCTGCAATCAAGGATTCTTTGAAAGACAAACCAAATTTACTTAAAGAGGTACTAGAATATTTTGATAAGAGATGGGAAAACCAAATGGAGCAGCAGTTGTATGGAGCAGCCCTATACTTGAATCCAAGCAAGTACTTTGCCATAAGGGAAAAAGATAGGAGACAAGCCACAAAGCTGAGAATTATGTTTAATCAAGTTATGTGGAAGATGGTGAGTGATGATGAGGACCAAAACAAGATAAGCAAGCAAGCAGATGACTATGAGAGGTCTGAAGGCCAATCCTTCTCAAAGCCAGGAGCAATAAGAGACAGAGATAGAAAAAATCCTAGTAAGTTCTCCAATCTGAAATTTTGTATAATTATTTCCTTACCTTTTCTGAAAGATATCAGCAATGAACTAATAATGGATTTCTATACTTTGGAATGGAATTTGCAGTTCTTTGGTGGGGTGCATATGGTGGCCTGACATATGAACTTCAATGTTTAGCAAAAAGGATTGTTAGCCTTTGTTGTTCTGCATCTGGATGCGAGCGTAATTGGAGTGAATTTTCTACTGTAAGTGCTATGCTACAGCTATTGTTGTGCTAAGTAATTGAGTATGGTATCTAATTCTGCAATCTTTTGTGTAGATCCATACAAAAAAGAGAAACCGGTTAGAGCACAAAAGGTTAAATAAGTTGGTATATGTCAGCTACAACCGCAAGATGGAAAACAGATTTAAAAACATTAGAGAGCTGGGTTCTAAAGGAAAGCGATCAAATCCACTCTTGCTTGATGAATTTCATTGGGAAAATGAATGGGTCAATGACAATTGTGAACCAGTTCATGAAGGTGCTGCCAATGCTATTACTTGGGCTAATGTGGATGATGCTATTGGTGCAACTCAGGGTCTAGAGGGCCATAACTTGCCTAGGGCTGCTGCTGCTCGTACTGCTATTCCTGCCCCTATGAGGCGTACTTATGCTAGGAAGCGTCCAAGGAACACAGTGGCTCAAGATCTTGATGAAATAGATGATGAAGAACAAGATCAGCAAGTAGAATCTGATTCAGCAACACCTATGGATGAGGATGAAGAATCTACACCACCACCAACAGCAACTGCAGATGGACATGGAGGCTTCCATTTCAATGATGATTTGCTTTATTAGATGGCTACTAGTTGCCTACTTTTGTTGGACTATTGTGTGTTGATGTTTGTGACTTTGTGTTGAACACTTTTGCTTATCTGTACTAAACTAATTTGCTTATCTGTACTAAACTAATTTGGTTATGTAATATACTGCCCGTGTGGCTGCCATGATCTGCTAAATGCTAGATATTTGCTACTGCAGCAGTGCTGCTATTGATATGTGTCAATAACTCAAGATCAAGACTACATTAGTGTTGCTAATTATGGTGTTCTTTGGTATTGCAGGCTTCCAGCAACAAGTCAGCAAAGGAATGGAGTTTGGGACAGTTGGACAGTGAAGAAAAGGCAAGAAAACAACTCCCACAAGTAAGTCACTTGCTAAACACTAATGTAGTCTTGATGCTTGCTATATTGTGTACACTATATAGTACATATAGGTATATATATAGTATGTATATGTCCTGATGCATAGGACGATTATATGGACGACTAGGGTCGACTAGGCTCGACTAAACGGCCTGGTCGACGACTAATCATGATTAGTCGCCTGGTCGGTCCTATAGCGACTAGGTTCGACTAGACGACCTGAAAACATTGGATAGTAGTAAGGAACAAAGCAAGATTGGTGGCACAAGGATATACACAAGTTGAAGGTCTTGACTTTGGAGAAACATATGCCCTGGTTGCTAGATTGGAAGCAATTAGAATCTTGCTAGCCTATGCTTGTGCCCACAACATCAAGCTCTATCAAATGGATGTTAAGAGTGCATTTCTCAATGGTTACATCAATGAAGAAGTATATGTTGAGCAACCTTCCGGTTTTGAAGATGACAAGAAGCCCAACCATGTGTACAAGTTGAAGAAGGCATTGTATGGCTTGAAGCAAGCACCTAGAGCATGGTATGAGAGATTGAGGGATTTCCTACTTTCTAAAGGGTTCACAATGGGCAAAGTTGACACCACTCTTTTCATCAAGAAGATTAGAAAAGATCTATTTGTATTGCAAATATATGTTGATGATATCATATTTGGATCAACCAATCAAGAATTTTGTGATGAGTTTAGAAAGATGATGGCTAATGAGTTTGAAATGTCCATGATTGGAGAATTGAGTTACTTCCTTGGTCTTCAAATCAAGCAATTGAAGAATGGTATATTTGTGAGTCAAGGCAAGTACATCAAGGACATGATCAAGAAGTTTGGCATGATTGATAGCAAAGTCATTAGCACACCAATGGGAACCAATGGCAACTTGGATAGTGATGCAAGTGGAAATATGGTGGATCAAAAGTTGTATTGGTCTATGATTGAAAGCCTACTCTATGTGACTGCATCAAGGCCGGATGTCATGTTTAGTGTATGCATGTGTGCAAGATTTCAAGCCTCACCAAGAGAAAGTCATTTGAAGGCTACAAAAAGAATATTGAGGTACTTGAAGCATACACCAAATGTTGATTTATGGTATCCCAAAGGAGCAAAATTTGAGCTAGTTGGTTACTCTGACTCGGATTATGCGGGATGCAAGGTTGAAAGGAAGAGCACCTCAGGCACATGTTAATTATTGGGAAGATCACTTGTTTCATGGTCATCAAAGAAGCAAAATAGTGTTGTATTATCAACCGCCGAAGCCGAATACATATCCGCCGGTAGTTGTTGTGCATAAATACTTTGGATGAAGGCCACTTTGAGTGACTTTGGAATCAAGTTCAAGAAAGTGCCATTGCTATATGACAATGAGAGTGCAATCAAGTTGACCAACAATCCGGTTCAACATGTAAGAACAAAGCACATTGATGTCCGCCACCATTTCATAAGAGATTACCAACAAAAAAGGGACATTTGCATTGAGAGTGTGGGCACCGAAGATCAACTTGCCGACATATTCACCAAGCCATTGGATGAGAAAAGGTTTTGCAAGCTAAGGAATGAGTTGAACATATTGGATTTCTCAAATATGTGTTGATGCACCCCCCACTCATATGACATGCCTCTCCTTCGAGCAATCCAAGGTAAAAGTTGATTGGCATGGCATACATCCTTGCTAAGGACATGTTTAGTGCATCTAGTCATATTTTCAATCTTATTAGGACCCTTCAAGTGGTTCTATTTTATAAGGCTCATTCATGAAAATCAAATGATTTTGATGTCTATAGGTATCACTATTGCTTCTATGCTTGACTTAATCTAGTGATGGCATATGACATGTTTATGGGCTTGTAAACCTAGTGTTTGATCTAGAAAATGAGCTATAAGTGTTTAACTCAACATGGTACAAGATAACCCTTATTTGGAGGTGTGAAGAAGCTTATCCTTGGATCAAACTGAGTTAAATATCTTTAGCAAATGATCTAGATTAGACCAAATTTGGGAAAATGATCCTCACCCCATTGATTGACATTGATAATCTTGACCTTACAAGTAATACTATATATATTTAGAACCTTTGTGGTCATTGATGACAAAGGGGGAGAGAAACAAAGATAGTAGTAGAAATAGTGGAAAAGGGGGAGTGAAAAAGAGAGAGAAACATAAAGATATCTTGATATATGACATAGGGGGAGAGATATGACAAAGGAAAGGGATCAACTAAAATTTTGAGCACATAAGTAGGGGGAGCAAGCTCATGAACTTGTATGGTGCATTTGTATGTGCATTTCATATGTTTGCTTGCATGGCACAAGTATTAAATTTAAACATCCATGCTTGTGTGATGAATGATAGTGGTAAGATTGAATGATGAAATTAAATCACTAGATAACTTTCATTTCCAAGTAAGTCTTTACAAGTGGTATCTTTCTAAAGTATGTTTCCAAGTGGTATTAAGCTAATCATGGTGCTAAGGATGGTATATTGGTGCACTCCGATTGGTATCACGCTTCAAAGGTCCACCTCTTATACCTTAGCATCATGTGGTAGACATTGACTCCTATATTTCCTATATAAGCATATGTGCAAGCTACAATCCAAACTCTTAGCACATCTATAGGGGGAGCAATTGCTACCATTTGGGGTTCATGAAACTTGTCCATATTCTTTTACAAATGGTAAATATGCTTGGGCAAGCAACATGGACTCAATTGAATTTTAATTCATATCTTTGTGTAAGGGTTGTCATCAATTACCAAAAAGGGGGAGATTGAAAGCTCTAGTTTGGTTTTGATGAATTGATGAAACCCTAAGTGCTAACCTAGTTTATCAAGTGATCATGATATAGGTAGCACACTCCAAGTGGTCAAGCAAATGAAGATCATAACATGATGTGGTGACGCCATGGTGATGATCAAGTGCTTCGACTTAGAAAAAAGAAAGAGAAAAACAAAAAGCTCAAGGCAAAGGTATAAACCATAGGAGCTATTTTGTTTTGGTGATCAAGACACTTAGAGAGTGTGATCACATTTAGGTTTGATAGCCGTACTATTAAGAGGGGTGAAACTCATATCGGAATGCGGTTATCAAAGTGCCACTAGATGTTCTAACTCGTTGCATATGCATTTAGGATCTAGTGGAGTGCTAACACCCTTGAAAATATTTGTGAAAATATGCTAACACATGTGCACAAGGTGATACACTTGATGGTTAGCACATTGGAGCAAGGGTGGAGAAGTTAGAAGTGAAAAGGAGTTGGTCGCGAAGACGCTGGCGTCGGTCAACTGACCGGAAGCTGGGTCTGAAAGCACTAGACGCTGACTGCCTACGTCCGGTCGCGCTGACTCGGTGGTACAGTGGCTAGGGTTTACCACTAGACACTGGGCTGTGTCTGGTCGAGGTGGACCGAACGCGTCCTGTCGAGGAGAAATGGATTTTGACCCTTACTGTACTCGACCGGACACTGGGGGTTCAGCGTCCAGTCAGTTTTGCAGGAGCGTCCAGTCAGCTTCGTAGCCGTTGAAATCTGATGAACAGCGTTTGAAGCCGGTGACGCATGGCGTCCATCAGTGGACTGGACGCTGAGTCTAGGGTCCGATCAGTTTGACCGGAGCGTCCGGTCAGAGCGCAGTGTGCCCAGTGAAAGGGTACAACGGCTCTATTTCATGGGAGCTTCTATTTAAGCCCCATGGCCGGCTGTGGCTCACATCTTTGGCCATTTTCATTGACATAGCAACCTTGTGAGCTAAGCCAAAGTCCTCCCACTCATCTCCATCATTGATTCATCATCATAGTGAGATTGGGAGTGAATCCAAGTGCATTGCTTGAGTGATTGCATCTAGAGGCACTTGGTGTTCGTGTTTCGCTATGGGATTTCACTTGTTACTCTTGGTGGTTGCCGCCACCTAGACGGCTTGGAGCAACGAGGATCGTTGAGCGGAGGGTGGTGATTGTCTCCGGCTCCGATCGTGATGATTGTGAGGGGTTCTTGACCTTTCCCCGGCGGAGCCCCAAAAGGATGAAGGTTATCATTCTAGATGAACCTATAAACAAGTTAGAAGAGTTCACCACCATGAGCGGAAGATATCGATCCTCACCTCATACGTCGAAGGTGCTGGTTCACCGGCGTGTCCTCCTCCGGAATCTCCTCCGCTGCACGTTTGCCTCGGTTGTCTTCACCGGCCATGAAGTTTGGTTAGATCTACAAGAAGGGGAAGAAAACCACTACAGAGTCTGCAAGAGCGAAGAAGTATGAAGGAATGGGAATAGTTGCGAGTATAGATGTGTTCGAGGCTAGAGCCATCAGCTCGTATTTGAAGCCACAGAGCGAGGTGGTGGACGCCTTGGGACATGCAAAAGGCAACCACAATTAATAAGAAGGCAAAGCGCCACCTCACTAATTCTAAAGAGAATACGGCATTGGTGGCTAAGGACATAAGATCAAAGGGTTCTCTTAATAAAGGCTGTGTTTTTAGACTTAATCGGATTAAGATTAGGAGTCTAGAATCGGCTATTTTCAAATTGGCTCTTTAGCCGAAACAAGAAATACAATGAGGCGACAGAAAATATGGTTATCATTGATTCTACACAAGATACATGTTGACATACAGATTACACATCTAGAATATCTTGGATTGCTTTCAATACTTCTAGCCAGATAGCATCAACTTCTATGATTTGTTGCTTGTCTTCTTCGGCTGATCTAGGAATATCCTCAAGGCTGTTGTGGATAACCCTACCTTCCCTGACCTTGGCCAGCAGTTCTTGTTTCTTTTGCTTAATAGCATCGGGTATTTGAGCCAGGTTGGACTTGTGGCGATCAATGGCGGCTTTCACCTTCTCCAGTTTCTTCTCAAGTTCTGCACACCTGATTTCCAGTTGAGTCAGCTCTAGATCAATCCTGAGGGAGTTCTTCAAATCGTCAATAAGCTATGTCAGCTCTTTGGCCTCTTGCATGTTGAAGTTCCTATTAGTCAATAAAGCTTCATGGTTGGACAGATTCCTCTGAGCCTTTTTCACCTTTGGGACTTGATCTTCAATAATGGATAAAGGTGACAAGATTCTAGTAAAAACTGGGGATGGATTATCCTTAATAGCCAAGAAGACTCTTTGCATTGAATCAGTGTCTTGGACCAAATCGGCTATATTCTTCTCAAACATTGGCAGTATATCCCTTAGCCGATTTCTAGTCTCTTCTAACAAAGCTTCCTTAGAGGAGGTGGCTAATGAGCTAATCTTGTCTTCATTTAGATACTCCTCAAGATTGAAAGAGTAGCTCAGAGCTAGAAGATTAAGTGCCTATATATAAGAAAATCTTGATTAGGAGGTTTGGATCAGTTTATAATAAAATAAACGGTGAAAGTGGATGCAATACCTTTTCTGTGGTAGTCTCTATCTAAAGAAAAGGAAAGGCTGATGATGCACCAATAATATCTAGTTGAATCGGCTCTAAGCTCTCAACATTGGTATCTGCAAATATCAAGAAGGATCTTTAGTTCATAATTATTGCAAAAGGATAAAATGAATATATGATTTTCTTACCATCAGTCGTGTACTGAACTGGGGAATCGACAATCTGGGTGTCGACAATAGTAGGATCATTTTTAACAAGTAGACTATCAAACTCCTGCTCCTGTGTGGGTGTTCCCTCTGAAGGTATCTGACGTGATAAATGGTCAGATGAAGGGTGAAATTGGATAAGAATCAAGAACTTTAAGGAGATACCTTGGCAACGTCGGGGATTGAAGTGGAAGGATCCTCATCTTCTATAATCCTACGAGCGTCGGTTGGTTCAACCAAAATCGGCTCCTCTTGGGGATCGGCCGATGAAGGTTTAGTTGACGCTGAACTAAATGCCTAGGATAACAGCTCTGCACCCAGAACCGATTGGGATGCAATGGTTGATAACTGTGAAGGAAAAGGATCAGAAGTTGAATATCATTTTTGAGGAAAAGATGAATTGTTTACCTGAGCGGCTGATGGTCTCGTTCTATGGAGTCTTTTCCCAGTAACAGCTTTCTGGGTTGCCCCTTGGACCGCCTTGCGCTTTGAAGATTGATATGTCACGATCATGGGGACAACATGAGTTTTCATCAACTTCTTCAATGGAGGTGCAGCTAATCCTATTCTTGAAACTGGGCATGGTGGCTGATAATCTATAGGATGCCCCTTCCTATACAAGCTTGGAGGATCGAATTCGGTGTCCTGAAAGGGTCTATTAGAACAGTTGGCAAGAGAGTTCATCGAATAATTTTCTGAAAAAAGAAATGATAAGTTACCTCTCTATCAGAAGCAAATTCCCTATCCAGAGCTATGCACAAAGGGTGGACCACCCCACAGAAGAGATGGGAGTGTCATTCTTGCCACCAGGAGTCAAAGAGAGTGGAAGAGAAGCTAACTCTGGTCCAGTCATGCAAGCAAAGGGAAGGAAGATCTGATCCCAATTGAAAGACTCTGGAGGCTTCCATCACCTCACTGATACCTTCTCTTGGCTTCAGTGTGTTCTTGAAGAACAGTTGGGGGGAGTTGACCAAGACCAAACTGAAGGGCTACGAAAGACGGATTGTAAAACTCATAAGTTGGAAGGCTGCCTAGTTGACCAAGACCAAACTGAAGGGCTACGAAAGACTTTGTATCTAGGCCAGTAGGACGACTAGTTGCTGCCTGATTTCCGCTGCCTGAGCTGATGTTTGGGCTGCCCGTTGGTTCGCGGCAAAGGCTGCTACGACCCTATCCCTTTCTTGTTGCATGTTCTGCATTTGAGCCTGTAGCTGCTGAAGCTCTTGCTCTAGGGTGGGGTCTGGGGCTTGCTGGTCTTCAGGTGCCAGAGGCTGGTCTTCGATGGCCGGCTCTTCTGTGACTTGGTCTTCTGGGGCGATAGCGTAGGTGCTGTGAGCGTTACATCTAGGTCTTCCCCTTGGTTCGGGATCCGTAGGTGCCCTTGTAGAGGCTGCTCTTTTTCTTGCCATTGTGGGTTTTGCTTGGCCAACACGCGGTGGGCGCCAATGTTGGAAAGTCGGGGGTTTCCAGCAGGTGGGACACAGAAAGCCTTCGCCCAATCGAGTGCCCTGGGCGAAGGTGTGGAAGGTGGATGGTGGGCTCAGGCTCAATTAGGGTTTCATAAATGTATAGTATTCACCAACCAAACTTTTTATAGGATTTGTACCCTCTTTTATAGGACATTGTTTGCTACTACAATTCTTTACAACTTTACCCTCCGACAGTTGTAGCACATCCTCGGAATATTCCCATGCTAGTACAAGCTACTGAGGGTAGACTGGACATCTTTCTTCTCAACCGCCTCTGTTTGTTGGGCCGCCGCCAAGGGCCCATCAGCGGCCCGCTACCCAGCGCCGCCGCCTACGCTGGTCCTCCTCCGGTCTTTTGAACCTCCACTTGGGGCGTCTTCCTCGGGGCCTTCGCCCGTGCCGCGAGAGCCTTTCGCCCTCGGTCGTGCTCAGGCACCTTCGCCGCATCCTCCGGACCTTTGCCCAGAGCGCCCGGCCGAGCGAAGGTTCCTCCTTATTTTCCTACACGTTGCTCATGTAAAACTTGTTGATCGTTAGATCATATCGTTATTGTGAACTTTAGCCTCCGCGGCTCGTAACCGTGTCCCAACATGAATGAAGGATAAAAAGCTGAGGTGACCTAGCTAGTAAAAATCTGCTGGAGAATTGCACAATATCTCTTCATGATGTGCTCCAATCGCCTGCGGGGAGACGGCGAGGTGAGAGATGCGCATGCAGGCATGGCTGCCTGCGCCGCGGCCGCGTGCCTGATGACTGATGAGCGCGCTCAGCAATGAAGATGGATTAAAGTACACGGGTGGGTTGTAGGGCAAGAAGCCTGTCTCCTAATAAAGAGAAGACGTGTGCCACGGCCCACGGGATTGAAGAACCAGCACCCATGCATATTACTGTATGAAACAGGAGATACATCACCGATGGAACACAACCCACAATAACCCCGTTATTATTACATGCTTTCAGTTTCAGGCAGCAATCGCCCGGCCGCCGGGCCACCAAGTACGAGCGCCACCAGTCACTGCCCGCCGACCGCAGCTGCGCAAACCCCGGAAGTAACACGGATGATGCAAAGCAGGACCTGCTAATATAACAACTCTCTGAGGAGGCTAGCGCGCGGCACTGCACTGCAGCAGCCCTGCAGTCGTACGCGCGCGCGCACGGGACCGCCGGCCGCCGGGACGAGGCTGCAAGCGCTGCTGGGAGCCGAGCCGGCCGCAAGGACAGCCCGCCACTTGGGAAAGCCGCACTTGCGACTTGCGAGACACATTTTTCGTTATTTATTTTTGCTGGACCATAGAGGATAAATGGGCTCGCCGTTGTAGCCAGTAGCCACCATATTAAGGCTATCTCGAACAGCCGTTACCCAAAATATAAAACATATTCCACGTAGCGCTACAGGTAAATGATTCAATACATATTTTTAATTTTCTCCAATAATAAGACTAAAAAAGAATCATTTCTGCAAATAGATCTTCAGAAGAGAATTAGATTTAGATTATACCTCTACCGATATTCAAAATAGATATTCCATATAAATACTCTACTGGAGACCCATTTTATGTTTTAGTTTGGATCTGCCGCTGGGTCTGCTGTTGGCGATAGGCAGCACTGCAGCAGCGTATTCGCTACTTCTGTGAACGTACTGTACCTGTACGTGGTAGGAGTACCATGCCTGCAATCTTGCCTACCTAGGCTGCAGCAATAGCATGCATACAGTGGATATATGGACCCAAACACTCTGGACCAGGTGGCAGAAGCACCTAGGCCTACCCTCTAGCTACCCACCCAGAAATCTCTCGAGCATAGTACTGCCACACCCTGGCGGCCTGTGACTGTGAGATAACAGGGGCGAACAGCTCTCCAGACATCCAATGGAAACCTACCGTCTCCCAAAATGGGTAGCTGCACATGCACCTCCCAGGAGGCAGATGGCCCTATGGCATGAGGTGTCCAAGCGCCCCCCACCCATGGGAGTGCTCGGGACCAAATAAACAGACTGGTCCGTTTTTAGGCTAATAAATTCAGCTGGTGCTGATTTATTATGAAAAAAACATTATGAAACCCACGATAGAACCTAAAAGACTGATCGGAACGGCAGATGCAAAGGCACTCCCCTCTGCAGCCTGGTGAGAGCGAGACCGTGCGAGCAGGGATGCCACATGCCACCAAACCGGTCAGGACTCGCTCAGGACCATCCCTGCGCGGTGGCGCTGGCGCCTCAACCGAAATGCTGGGCGGGAATCTCCGGTCCGCTGTCACTTTCGCTCTCTGCATCAGAAAACATCATACACAGCACACAGCCACAGCATGTCAGGATCAGCCTAGCAGCTTCCTTTGACAAAACCTTTTCGCTCAGCTGGAGGAGGACCATTACATGACTAATTTGCTCGGCATCACGATGTGGAGTTGCTATAAGCTGAGTAAAAGACCAAACTAGCTGCAGAATCAGCCGTGATTGCAGGCCTCAGGCGTCTTGTTTGGGTTTTGTTGCCCGGGAGATGCGTGCGTCGGGGATATCTGATTCTGGCGAGTAGTCGCCGGTGAAGCTCCATAGTATGGCGAGGGAGAAAACTCCCAAGGGTCTTGAGCTGGATGTGTAGCTGCCTTCGTACATGTTACCACTCTTCACCACGACCACCATCTCGGACTTCTCTCTGAGGAGGAGGTCAATGACGTGCTCCACTGTGGTTGAAGTAGGCACGCACAAAGGTGGCCCTCTAGACATCGAGAGAAGAGGTGCATCCAGCTGAAAAAGGAAAAAAATGAAGTCCAGAATCACAAGAAACTCAATTACTGGCATGATGTTTTACAGTGGTGTAAAGCACTACGAGTCCCTTATTGTGCATTTCTACTCTTTTATTGTGGAGGAAAATGTAAAATATCACCCTAATTAACCATATTTCCAGGAAGCATCATGTTTTCAGTTAAAGGACACTTGATAAAAGGATTGTCTTTTTTTTTCTTTGTAGACATAGGTAGCTTGGCCAAAATCATTAAGAAACCGACGTGGCAAAAAAGGAATCTATCCCTGCTGCTGAAACCAGTGCCAACCATTTCATTAGCTTTGCGTACAAGGATCAACCATGTGTTGCTGACGCGGATTGAAGGAGACAGCACAGCGTACCTTGGTACAATCGTCACGATGAACAATGCCAACACAACCTCCCCAATCATCGACAAGAGGAAATGCACGATCTTTCAAGAATCGCATCACAGCCTTCCGCAAGATTAAGTCAGCAGGTAATGGTTGAGATTCTTGAAATGGAACCATATACTTCTCAACTGGATCATTCAAGATAATCTACAATTTCAATGGACAGAACTTCAGATTTGAACAAACAGAGTAGAGCAGAGAAAGGGATACAAGATAAGAATGTACCACCTGTGGAAATATGTGGGGCGTTAGAAGAGAGTTGGTGAATCCAGATAAGCTTTCAACTTTAACTGCGACCTTTAACAACAGCAAAGAAACTAACTTAAAACATTATTCCTTTCATTTCTATACATTCAAATTTGTAAAAATGGTGGTAGATAAATAATTAATTTACATGTCATATGCTCCTATTCTGGCATTGGTCTACCAAGTTAAGTTTCCAATTTATCTCATTCAGATACACAATTACTACATACAACAATACAATTTTAATCAGGTATTCCATACATTTCAATGCATGAGAACTGCCACAGTAGCTATTGGCAACTACTACATGTCTGTCATGTATTTCACAAGCCAGGCTGGCAATGCATAAGAAAGAAAACAAAATTAACCACACAAGTACAGTTCACAGGTTTGACAGAATAGTTTCATTTAAACGGCTATAAGCTGGAAAATTCAGTCTTGCCCACATAATAAGCGGACATGAGGTTCCACACCACATAAGGGCTTGTTTGGGAGGAAAATTAGTTCATTTCCCACCTCAATCACTCCCAGCCCATATGGATTGGGGTGGATTGGAGTGTAGCCAAACAAGCCCTAAATATGAAGTAATGAGATGGAAGAATTTTCAGGCAGGTTTGTTCAAAAAAAAAGAATTTTCAAGCAGGAGTGGTTGAGTCAAAACCCATAATTGATGTATTGCTATGGCTGGTGCCTTGATATTCATGACCAGTATGAAGTACTAAACTATCTTGGAGTTATAAAGTTCACCTGAGTAATGCTATGAATCTTCAATGCATAAAGATGCTAGGAAAGTGCTAGCCAATCAACAACTTAGCAAAATAAGGTATTTAGAAATTTAAAGTTGGAAGCAATCACGATAGTGGCCAGACTGGACATTCCAATTTTTGAAGCGGTCAAGCCAATACTAAAGCAGTAACTGCCTCTTACTTCGGTTAATATGGTCAAATAATTAGCAAATAGAACAGCTAGAGACATAAAGCACAGAAGCTCAAATGGCTTTTGTATGTTTGTTTAAAAAACAACTTCCAGCAACAATGCGCATGCCAATAGCATATACGTTTTTTTGGAAGAAACAGGAAGGGCTTGTGCCCCTAAAGGGCGTACCCAGTGCAGAGAGATCCCGCTCTGTGCAGGGTCTGGGGAAGGGTGTCAGTGGCAAGCCTTACCCTCGCCTGTGCAATGCGAGGAGACCGCGACTCAAACCCGGGATCTTCCAGTCACAGGCGGTAAGACTCTACCGCTTGCACCAGGCCCGCTTGTGCCCCTACTGGTTAAATATTAATAATAAACACAACTTAAGTACAAAAGTTAAAGGAAGAAGAAACATCAAAAGAGACCATCTAGCCATTCACTAATTGTGGGAAGTAACCTTGGCCATGCTTGAATTTGAACTGAACCATGGCCAAGGTTGGAATGACATTAATCGCATATAAGTTCATGCCACAGAACTAGCATTGCATATAGTAACACTAAAGAAATGCTTCATAGCTGTTTCATTCAAGTATCATTGTTAGCTGAAGCAACGGATAAAGGAGCGGTAGAGGAATAGAGATAAATTAAGGTGGCAAAACATGTGAGAGAATCTACACTGTTTACAAAATGACAAATCAAAGAAGCTCTAGTTCTGCTCTATGAATGAAGCATATATAGTGATTACTATTTTAAGAAATAAAATCCTAGGAGAAGAAACATACCAGACCCACTCTACTTGTCCAAGAGAAACATTCCTTCTCGCTCACTATTTGTCTTAGAAGCCCTCTAGCCAAATCTATCTGAAACATTAATCTGGGAGCTGTAAGTACAAAGGGACACGATGTATTGAAAAATTAAAAATGTTAAGACTGAGCAGAGTTAACATTCAGGGGTACAATTATCTAGATAGATAAGCATAATCATGAACATGGCGTACTACCTTGAATATGGTAATATGGTTAAATCTGACGACATATAAGGCGTTTAACTGAACACGGGAACAAACGTGTCCTTTCAACAACCCTTAGTTCCCCAAGATTTTTTACCTCATGTGATACTAAGCTTCATACGATCATAAAATTCAGAAATCGTAGAACTGTACATTGAATCGCATCCATCTATTGCCATCCAACAAATGGGAAAACATATACTTTTAGTGGCACAATGGGACCTCTTGGACCTAGCAAAAACACTTTAACAAAGTAATTTATACATTCTCATTTCTTCATACAAGCTAAAGGGCGTACCCAGTGCAGAGAGCTCCCGCTCTGTGCGGGGTCTGGGGAAGGATGTTAGTGGCAAGCCTTACCCTCGCCTGTGCAATGCAAGGAGACCGCGACTCGAACCCGGGACCTTCCGGTCACAGGCGGTAAGACTCTACCGCTTGCACCAGGCCCACCCTTCATACAAGCTAGACAGTGAATAATTTACTGATTGATACCACTTGAAAAATACACTTTGTTGGAAGTGCTTAGTAATAATTTCCCTCATTGCAAAAGAACTCTCCCTACAACAGTAAACATAATACATTAATAGCAGACATTTCCATGCATCCATAGCAGGTGTTTCAATAGCAAGCACACAACGCACACCTAATATGCATCTCGATTATGAAGGACTTGTAGTTTTGCCTATCCTAGTCAAATTTAGTAAAACTAAAACCCAAGGAACCAAGGTGTTGCATATGTAACGAATCCAAATCATATTGCCAGACAGCTAATTTCATCCTAGGCTTCATTTCTACCTGATTATTATTTATAGCAGCTTCCATTAATAGCTCATGTGCCTCTTCTTTGGCTGCACGGCTAATTGATCCAACTGAATCTGGCCACATGCGCTTGTTCAATCTCATGACCATATCAACATCACCTCTGGTAGCAAAAGCTCTCATAATCGAAAGATAGAGATGAGGTTTAGGTCTCAAATCTTTGTTCTTGCCAGCATGCTTTATTATATCACCAAAAATGCAAAGGGCCCCTACGATAATAACCACCAAAAAGGTCCAAAGTACATCAGTACAGAAATGTAGTACACATATCATAAACAAGAGGTTTTTTGTCTGTAGAACAGCTTTCACTCTCACAATCCATGATCTAAAAGACTTTCTCAAGGTAATTTTGGTTGCCTCATACACATTTATATTCACTTAAACAAGGACAAAGAGTTTAGACACTAAGATGGAAGTACACATAAATTAGTCTGTACTCCCTCCGGTCCAGTTTATCTTCCGACGTGGCAGTCTTCTAAATTACACTTTGACCATTCATTTCTTTTATATTATACTCCCTATGTTCCAAATTATAAGACGTTTTGGCTTTCTAGATATGCAGTTTTTGCTATGCATTAAGATATATACACTATGTCTAGATACATAGTAAAAGCAATGTATCTAGAAAAGCCAAAATGTCTTATAATTTGGAACGGAGGGAGTATTGTTTATGATTATAAATTTATGATTATTGGATAATGTATTTTTTACAAATCTAATATCATCAAGTTTGTATTACAATAGTTAAAAGTTGTTAGCCAAATTATTGCTCAAAGATTATAAAGTTTGACTCAGGACCTATGTGAAATGACTTATAAACTGGACCAGAGGGAGTAGTTCTGTATATTCATACACACTGAAAAATTTAAAATTCTCAAATTTATACGCATACTTCATGTTAGTATATGCATAGTTATTATCCATTTTTCTTCATTCTATTACACAGTCCAAATATGAACATATTTGTTGTCACAAATATTTGTAGGGGCACATATATTGCAATGAAGTATATGTTGAATTATTTGAGGATATTTTGAACAAATGTAATAAAGAAACTAAATTCAGGTGTACTTGAGATAACATTATCATCCCAGGAACAATTAGATTAAGAATTATGGATAATGCTGAATTGCTAGAGAGAAATCAAAGCATGTGAACTTAAGGTAGTGATAAGTTGTCAAATCAAAACATTAGAAAAGACCCAGAGGCACAGCTTGGGTACACAAAAGAGAGGCCAGGCTAAGCAAAATAGTGCTAATTTTGACATTCTCATTTACTATGCAAGCGAGGAAATAAGTACTTAAAAAACTGAAAAACATTTCACCTGCATGAAGCTCCACCATGGAGGAGCTTAATAGACCATAACATTTAACACCTGGGTCTGAAAACCAGGTCTGATCCTAATCCAAGCAATTGGCAATACTACCATTTAGTAGCCAAAGGCATCAAATATTGTCAAGTAATTTGCTTGTGCACAATAGTAATGTGAAATAAGGAAAGGATTTCCTTGGGAAGGGAAAGAGCAAGCGAATGGGGTTTGCTTAAGGATGAACAAGTCTCTGGTCTTTAGCAGGCGCTAAGAAACTGCAAGGTTTGGGCCTTGGAAGGGTCGCCTAATTCCTTAGGCGTGGTCAAGTCTTGGTGTTTTCTGTTTTCTTTAAGGCATAATTTTTTAGTTTGGATCTCTGACTCTCATATCCGGTCCCCATATGAGAGGAAGGATTGTATGGGGACCCTCCTTTTTTCTCTCCAATACAATGAAACGCAGCTCTCCTACGTTTTCAAAAAAAAAGTAATGTGAAATCAACCATACGAACAGCAAGTTGTCTATACTTCAGAAAATGATTTTGGTGTAAGTTTTAGATACTGCATGTGATGATTTAAGATGTACAGAACATCGGTGAAGCAATTATAAATATTTATTGAAACACAACATACCAAGAAAAGTTTCAACATTTTTGATACTTTAGATTGGATATGCTGCTTGGGCAACTGGGATATAGAAGGGTAAAAATAAGAATGTGCAGGTCAGTTGTTAGCGTCAAAGGAAAACTAAATGCTGAAACGCTGAAAAGAAGTGTCAATTGGAAAATAAATGAAATGTGAGGATGAAAAGTGGGTGCTAGGTTACAGTTAGTTATTAGTCAGACCCCAATGTTATTTTTCCAATATGCAAATTCATTGTAGTGTTTTTTTAGGGAAATTCACTGTAGTGTTTGTGTGAAAATTGTGCCACTAAAAAGATGATACAGAGCTTACCATCAATGGACCCACAAGCTAGCAAGGCATCTATCATTGCAGTGTATGCAGTCCTGTCGAGTGATATCAATGAAGATCTCATCTCCACAACAATATTCAAAACTGAATAAAGGTCCCGGTTATTTCCTAAACCCTGCAGGATGTTGACTTGTAAAATTAAGTAACCAAAAATGATAGCAAACACAACAGTGATCAAACTACTTGTTCAGGAGTTCTAAAAGGCATCCTTCAGAAATCCAATTATGTTTCTCAATTTTAAGGCTGTATCACATTTTTTTATTTTTCAGAAGGCAATGTCGTCTTCTTTTTCGACAATTATGAAGCATTCTCATGAGCAAAACAGAATGTTGTGTAACAACCACTCAAATGTCAATTTCTGATCATGTCAAGTCATCAACAAAAGAAGAGTGTAGCCTCTACTATTATCTAACAATGCAGTGCAAGAGCACTACAGTATCACTGCTTAATAATGTAAAATGAAAGGAGACTGTAGCCAGAAGCCAGCAATTGTTATCACTAACTGCTGGGCACTAGCAGGCAGCACACCTTAAGTAATGTTGTGTAGGTAACAGCATCCGGAAGGAGTTCAGGGTTACTTTCCTTATTAGCTTCTTCCTGCATTGTAATATAATCAATTCATTTTTGTTACACGATGCAACTATTTGTATACCAAAACAATTTTGTGGCTAAAACTGGCCTTTCCAACACTTGTGTGACACCTTCATATCTTCAAGAAATCGGATAGCTTTATCAATCTCTGCTGATTTTACACAGGCAGAAATGATGGTATTGTAGGTCAATCTATCAGGCTTCAACCCTTGACGCAATATCTCATCTTTAACAGTCAAAGCTCCGAGAGGGAAGTTGCTCTTAATGTACCCCTGGAGTATGTTCAGTTCAAAAAATTATGTAGTTACAACGGTGACTTGCTTAAAACAAAATAACAATATTTGTACCTTCATCAGTAAGTTGTATAGTAAGACAGAGTGACCCTCATAAAGGACCTTGCGGAAACGGGCGACAAGAGCATTGGCACGCCTCATATCTCCTGGATAAGTTGAAGTTCAATTCCATTAGTAAATGAAGTTGCAGAAACGTGAGCGGAGAGTATTTGTAGAATAGTGAAGCTGTAGAGCAGTGTTTTCAATAACAGAGTGGTTCTCAGTCTTATCTTTAGTTGGTATGCAGCACAAAACACCAGGGCCTACTGATTCTAACTTTATTATTTGGTGGTGCCAAGTTCTGCAGCATTGGGATAAACAGCATCAAAAGGGATCCAATTCTTTAGTTGTGTTGGTTGCTTGGTGGATTTGGAAGCCTTGGAATAGATGTGTTTTTTGAGAGTTAAGTTTAGTGCTTTCTCTATGTATCTTACTATTCGTTGTCAAAGTTTCGGCTATTAAGCCTAGTATTAGGAATATGCTAAGCATCCACTCTAGTGGTTAGAATATGCTGTAGCAGGTAGACCAGCTGCTCTATAAGTAGCAGTGGTGCTGGACCTTCTTGTATCCCCAAGTTTGCACTTTCAATTCCAACAAGCGGCCTAGTGCCAAGCTGCCCTCTGGCAGTTCCAAATCTGAGACTCTATTGTGTGGTTCCTGGCCAACATTTTTGAGGGGGCCTCTCCTAGTCCCAATGCTTTAGTGCAGGACAGATGCAGCAAAAATATGGTGTAAGGCAGGGGCCAAAGGCCTCAGTGCATTTGGCCATAACCTGGGCGTGTAGGCAGTTTGTTGGCCACCTTTTAGTATTCATTGGTGAGTTCTTACTTGTAAACCCGACCCTATTGGGCTTGTATGAATCACTTTGACTCCTTTTTCTTCTTAATATAATGATACGCAGCTCCCTGTGGGTTCAAAAAAACAAATCTAGTAATACACAAATGGGCATAATTGTCCAATTCCTGTCAAGCTTAGTCCCAGCTACACAAGGGAAATTGGGAATGATGAAAACAACTATATCCAGGCAATAAGTAAATAGAGTTAATACTTTAAGTGATTATTACTCATCTTGTTATACTTATTTGAGTTTCGTCTATACTAGTTAGTATCTGCACATAACACATTTACACTAAGGCCCTGTTTGGAAACATTGTATTGTTTATCACAAGGCATTCCATCCACAATTAGTTATGCACAAGGATACAGAGGTAAAATTTTTCACTGGTAAACTTGCTGTTTGGGTGGGGGGACCAGCTATGCAAATATCTGCTGAGTCAGAAGTGCAGATAACATTCACACACATGCAGAATTACTATTCCAATTGGTCCAGGTTGTGCAAGTAATTTGAATCTGCAAACAACTGCGATGCATTGAATTCTCTTCCTTCTACATCATGCTCAAGAAGGAAAAGTTATTTAACCATAGAAATCAGAGTAAGCTAGTGAGAATAACCATTGCATCAATCACTGAAATATCAAAACAAAGCATAGTAAAAGATCAGACCAAACTTCAGTTTTGAGAGCAACACTGGACAAAGTTTCAGATTAGAACTCAAATCGAGGCACAGGCCACAGAAAGTTCACAACAAAGCATCAATTTGGGCTTGCAGGAAGAGCTCGCTGTCAATGTTATCAATGGGAACGCCATCCTTGCAAAATCATCGTCGATAGAGAAGGGAGCAGAATTCCAAATCACAGTGAAAAGCTAAAGCCGTGGGACAAACTTACCATCTGCTACAAGCAATGCAGATCACAAGAACTAAGTGCAGTGCGCGATGATGATTCGATAGGCTTGTCGCTGTAACCGATGTGATAGTCGTTGCCTCCATGGTTGGTTCAGCGTCTCAGCCGTCAAGGGCTCGGCAGCACAAGTCATCCCGATACCTGCTGTCTGATCGACTGCGTGAGTCAAGGCGTGTCGTGATAAAGAGGAAGAGAGGCATTGCTACAGATGGGAGTCGAATCAATGCGCTAGAAGGTGGCGGCGGCGGCAGATGATGGATTGGTATGGGTGAGCAAGCGACAAATGACGGCCGGTGCCGGCAAACTTCACAACCACGATGCTATCATGCAGGAGATGTGTTTGCGAACCAGATGTGCCCGATAATTGTCAATTTTTTCAGTCAGAGCTCGGGAGAAGGTTTTTAATTTTCCAGATGTAAAGATCCAATCTGAACGATTTAGTAGTCTAACCCGCCATCCAAACATGCTTTTACAGATTAGCTCATATTATTTTCCAGACTTGTGATTTACAACGGTCTTTAGTCCAAAACCACCCTTCCAAACAGCCCCTAAGCAGAATCTAACCCACACTAATGGGCATCACTGTGGATATGTATTGTGTAGAATTAGACCCAAGGATTAGAGTTTCCCATGAACAAGGCCAGATAATTTTGAATTCTGGACTGATGTTCTGATGCTAAGTTGGGTTTGGTGAATCAGCAGTTTAATGAAGAATAAAACTGTTCAGGATAGAGGTGAATTTCTTTGGCGGAAGGAATGTAAACTGATACTAACCTGGGGATTTTCAGAAGATAATCTCCACAGGTGAAGGAGTCACTATATATAGATAGCCTCATGGCTATATATAGGCATATAGGCCTATTAGATAGGATCTTCACACTTAACACCCCCCTTCAAACTCAAGGTGGAAATGGAGGATCTGAAGCATTGAGTTTGAGCAAATGAAGCCGATGTTGCTCTCTAGTTTGCGCTTTAGTGAAGAAGTCAGCTAATTGCAGCTCGGATGGCACATATTGAAGAGCAATGGTATGCTGATTACAATGAGAGCGAGTGAAGAAAGCATCGACGCCAATATGCTTGGTAAGTTCATGCTTCACAGGATCATTGGCAATCTGTATAGCTCCTGTATTATCGCATAGAAGAGGTGTGGCAGCATCACAAGAAATTCCGAAATCAGTCAACAACCATCGAAGCCATACGATTTCTGCAGTAGTGGTGGCAAGTGCTCGAAGTTCTGCCTCTGCACTAGAACGAGATACAGCAGCTTGTTTCTTGGACTTCCATGCAATAGGAGAGGATCCAAGAAGAATACAGTACCCTGTGATAGAGCAACGATCTGTTGGGTCACTCGCCCAAGTGGAGTCCGAGTAAGCATGAAGTTGAAGCGGACTGTCACGGGCATAGAATAAGCTGCGAGATGATGTCCCCCTCAAGTACCGCAAGACACGAAGTAAATGGCCAAAATGAACGGTTGTAGGAGCACTCACAAACTGACTCAAAATATGGACGGCATGGGCAATATCAGGTCGAGTAACAGTGAGATAAACAAGGCGGCCCACAATATGCCGATATCGAGATGGATCCTTAAGAGGAGTACCATCAGTGGGACGAAGCTGCAAATGAAGATCCATAGGTGTCGCAGCTGTCCGATGGTCAGTGATGCCTGAACGAGTAATAAGGTCTTGTATGTACTTGGACTGAGAAAGATAGCAACCCTTTGCAGACTGTTTGACCTCAATGCCTAGGAAATAACTGAGAGGACCTAAATCCGACATTTGAAATTGTGCACCAAGTTGCTGCTTGACATAAGAAATGTGGTCTGCATCGTCACCCGTAATCAATATATCATCAACATATAAAAGAAGCAAAGTACGTCCACGTGAGGAGAGGTGGATAAATAAGGCAGGGTCATGATCACTAGGTGAAAAACCAGCAGCCCAAATGACAGAGACAAAGCGCTCAAACCAAGCACGAGGAGCCTGTTTAAGACCATATAAAGCGCGACGAAGACGACAAACATAACCTGGAGGGGCACTAACACCTGGAGGTGGTTGCATGTAAACTTCTTCATTTAAATCACCATGAAGAAAGGCATTTTTAACATCCATCTGAGAGATTGTCCAAGAAGCAGCAGCCACTGCAATTAAAGTACGAACAGTAGTCATATGAGCAACAGGTGCAAATGTCTCATCATAATCTCGGCCCTGAGTTTGCTGAAAACCTCTAGCAACTAGACGGGCCTTATATCGCTCAATAGAACCATCCGACTTGGTTTTAATCTTGAAGACCCACTTGGATGTAATAGGCACAGCATGCGATGGTAATGGAACAATATCCCAGGTCCCTGTACGATCAAGTGCAGCAAGTTCCTCACACATAGCAAGTTGCCATTCTGGAATGCTAGAGGCCTCTCGATAAGTGGTTGGCTCTTCCACAATAGCAGTGACACGAGGAAAACCATATTTGTCAGGAGGCCCAATAGTAGCACGGTCTCGTAGATTATATCTCAGACCACCCTGTGATTCATCAGAAAAAGCACATGACTCATCAGAATTAACAGAACGATCAACATCGGGAGTAGCAGGACTGGCTGAAGAAGTGGCTGTGGGGATTTGGGGACGACGAGTGTAGTATTTGTGGACAGGTGGTTTGTCAAAGGATGGGAGCTGCTGGACCGGAGGTTGACAAGACAAAGGTTTAGAAAGTGGGGGAGGATCGACATTGGTAAGTGGAGGGTCGACATGAGTAAGTGGAGGAGTTTCAAAAGTGTCAGGAGAAGATACAGAAGTGTTAGGTGGGCTGGAAGACACGGGTTGTGTAGGAGGGTCAACATCACTAAGTATAGGTGGAAGACACAGAAAGGATGTTGACTCTGTACAACTACGGGATGGTTGAGTAGAAGGGTTATAAAAGAAAGGACGATCCTCAACGAAAGTGACATCACGAGATATACGAATGCGGCGAGAGGAGGCGTCATAACAACGATAACCCTTATGCTCAGGACTGTACCCCAGAAAAACACACTCAACTGACTGAGCAGTCAACTTAGTCCGCTCACGAGGCGCTAGTAGGACATAGCAAGTGCAGCCAAAAACCCGAAGGTGGTCATAGTCAGGAGGAGTACCAAAAAGAACCTCACCAGGACACTGACCAGACAATTTTGATGATGGTTGTCTGTTGATGAGATAAATAGAAGTGGACACAGCTTCTCCCCAAAAATGAGAAGGAACAAAAGATGCAATAAGAAGTGTGCAGGCAGTCTCTATGATATGGCGGTGTTTCCGTTCAGCAACCCCATTTTGAGCATGCGCGCCAGGACAAGAAAGCTGAGCAAAAGTGCCTTCAGAGGTCAAAAATTGACGAAAGGTGTGAGATAAATACTCTCCACCAGAATCTGAACGAAAAACTCGAATGGGGGTGGAAAATTGTGTGTGCACCATGCGAGCAAAATTTTGATAAGTAGAGCACAACTGAGAGCGATGTTTCATAAAGTAAATCCAAGTATATCGAGAATGATCATCAACAAAAATAACATAGTATTTATGACCACCTTTGGAAGCGAAAGGTGCAGGACCCCATACATAAGAATGAATAATATCAAAAGGTCTAGCTGAATGAGAAGTACTAGTAGAATATGGGAGCTGCAGCTGTTTTCCAAGCTTGCAACCCTTACACTGAAAACTAGACTCAATGGATGTAGGACCTAAACAACCCTTGTTTATTAAGGTGGATAAACGAGACCCGCATAAATGACCAAGGCGATGATGCCACTTGGCGAAAGATGAAGTCGATGGCGATGTACTTGATGAAGATGCAGCAGCGGTGGCGGGTGACACATGGGCAGTAGAGTGAGGAAGACGTAAAGTGTCGAGAACATAGAGGCTATGAGAACCTCTACGGCGATGGCCAGTCCCAAGTACAGCCCCGGTGCGACGATCCTGAATAAAACAAGATGAGTCATCGAATCCAACAAAACAATTGTGATCCGTTAATTGACCAACTGAAAGAAGATTCATGGACAACTGAGGTACAAACGAGACATTAGGTACAGAAAAATTAGAGGTGCAAAGAGAACCCTGATGAGTAATGTGGCAGGATGTACCGTCTGCTGTCTGAATAGAGGCATCATCTGCAATTGGCTTGCAGGCAACAAGCTGTGACTGATCTGATGACACATGAAAAGAGGCTCCTGAATCAAGCACCCAAGAAGAAGGAGCAGTAACAGGTGATGCAGCAGCAACAGACACAGATCCTGTAGGGGTGGAACCTGCAGGCACAGAGCCTGTAGGGGTGGAACCGGCGCCACGACCACTCTGCTTGGGATGGCGTGAGCGATAAGCAGTTAACTTCTCAGGATACCGAACAAAGCAATTTTCTGAACGGTGAGTAGTCTTCTTGCAATGAACACAAGGCGAAAAAGAGTTGCCCTTCACTGTATTGGTCTTGTGAGAGGCTGCCAGAACACTGTGAGGTACTGATACAGGAGACTGAGAATTAAGTCGTGTCTCCTCAGCAATCAAGGCGGACAACACATCAGAAATAGACGGAGTGTTGGAAGCATTTAACAACTGTTTACGACTGATGGATCCCAAGGTAAAGAAAAATTGGATCGTGGGTGAATTAGAGTAGCCTAATCCTAACCCTAATCCATGGCTCTGATACCATGATACTAACCTGGGGATTTTCAGAAGATAATCTCCACAGGTGAAGGAGTCACTATATATAGATAGCCTCATGGCTATATATAGGCATATAGGCCTATTAGATAGGATCTTCACACTTAACATAAACAAACTCTAGTACTGAGGAAGATTAAATGATCAATCTTGTACCAACCTGCTTCAATAAGGGCATTTAGAAAACCACAAATGAGATGAGGAGAGAGCCTGGGGCTCCCAATGGAAGAATCTTTCTCAATTGATTCCAGTATTTCGAATGCTTCATCAATCCTTCTTGCTACACCCAGGCCCTTCAATGAAAAGCAGTGTGATACATAAATATTTCAAACATAAAGATTCCATAAGCTCCTAAATTGGCGCAATTAGCAGAATGTACTTGGGTAAAAAAAAGGTTGATCATATATATCCTGCAAACAAACAGATTACAAATATGCCCTTAAATAACAGTCCATTCAACAAAGGATACAACAACATATTCTAAAGGACAAAATCCTGAACAGAACAATAAGAAGGCAGTTGGTGATTAACATGGTGAGCATTCAGACAATCTGAGATGTACATTTGATAAAAGTTGTATAGGGGCATAAAAGAGTAGACAACTCTGTACGAGTTGGAAAATTACCACCTTACTTTAAAGAAAAAAAATGAAACATAATAACACTGTTGTTTTTCAGACAAATAGGTCATTTAAGACTTTAGTTGATAGAATATTGGTGAATTCAAATTATCATCACACACAAGCTCAAAAAAACTGCCTAGAATCTAAGTCTAAGAAATAGACGGACTGTAACTGCTCCTAGATAGATCTAGTAGGCCTTGTAGTGTAAAATGCCCTGAAGTTATCATGAACGAACTGCTTCTGGTTAGAAAGATACAATGGACCACTTTTCTGATTTTTCATAGGGAACTGAGAAAGCAACCATAGGAGGGCTCCTGATTCCTGAATCTACCATTACAATTTACAAGTTTCCTTAGTAGTGTGGATACCTACAGATTTCAGAAAGGTGCTTATTTCTTGGTTAGCAAAACTGTTTCTTCAGAAAGGAAAAGGAATAGCTGTATAACACCCAATCAAGGCTACAACATACATCTATGTATCTTATTCAAGGGCAAGCCACTAAGCATCATTAACACATGTTTCTTCGTAACCATGTTTTTCCCTTGAAAATACGCAGAACTGTGTGTCATTGTGTTAAGAAGAAAAGAGTTTGATACAGCTAGTTTTTCAGATTACATCCATTCCCTTTTTAATACAAAATGATCCCAGCCAAATTATCTAGCCTCTACTGGCCTCCAGTGACATCAGGTCCTTAGCGCCAGAAGGCGCAAGTGTATCTCCTCATCTACTGCCTGTATCCAGGGTGAGCCATTGTTGAAGACAATGTCATTCATTCCGTTGCTTCCAGATCATCCACGTGCCAAGAATGACGAGGGAGTTAAACACCTTGCACATGGCCTTGCTAATTCATCCCATCCAGACTGGATGTTAACTCTTGCAGACCGTAGCGACTGAATATCTGGTGCCGAAATACGAAACTCTGGCAAATACGCACGTCATGAGTAGGTGCTGGATCATACTTGTCAATTTCATTCCCAAAGTCATTCCAGTTTTTCTCTTGGAATGGAACCTACTGGTACCAGCCCGTTCTGGTGTACCGTTTTAAGGTATGATATGATATATGTATAACAATATATTTGCAAATTATAACAAAAATAATAGAGAGACTGTATAATGTATCCGAATGTAGCCAGGCCCAGTCACGGCGTAGGCCCGCCCAATAGATTGCACTGCCACAGGCCCTTCAAAATCCAAAGCAACACCCCTTAAGGGTCTGTTTGGAGGCCGGGCAATCAGTCAAAAACCCTTGTAAATTACGAGCTCGGATATTTTTCCACCCCAAAATGTAATTTGCTGCTTGGATGACCGGTGAGACCACTAATATTACAACTGGTTTTGGCCAAAACAGACAGAAAATTAAGTATCCGTGTGTACAAATTACATAAAACATTTACTAACAAATCACAGGGAGTCCAGCAAATTGGTGCCACACAAACCTTAGCAAACAATTAGTAAACAGAGACGAGTATAAGAATTAAGTATGCATGCTATTTCTCTTCCATCAATGCCAAACAGGACTCACTGGATATGCATCCTTATCATTTTCAGGATAGGTCATGTTGTTGGACTACGGTGTTTCTTCAGTTCATCTCCACAATTCCATCGTTACTCAACCAGTTAGAACAAACAACTGACCAAATGAGTTTTTGCAAGTGTCACGGTTGCGTGCATTAACAGATACCGCAATCGCATACCTTGAGCAGGATGCCGTAGGAGACACCGTCGACACCGCACCCCGTGGGCCCGCGCATTTCCTCGAAGAGCCGGAGCGCGCGGTCGACGTCGCCGCAGCGCACGCAGGCCTCTAGAACCGCGTTCATGACGATGGTGTTGAGCAACCCGCCCCCACGCACACGACGCCGCGTTGCTTCCACCTCCTCCATGATCTGCACCGCACAACCCAGGTCAGCACTCGGCACTAGCAAAAAAACAGAAAAATCCGACCGCCGGAGGAGTGGATGGGGAAGGAGAGCACGCGAGGCAAACCTGGGCGAGCTGTCTGCGGCGGGTGAGGTCGACGATGCGGGCAGTGAGGCGGCGGAGGTCGGTGGACGGAGAGGCGAGCCGGGGGCGCGGGCGGGAGCGGCGACCGGGGGGGCGAGGGGAGGAGAAGATTCTGGAGGCATCGAGAGGCCGGTGGAGGCGGGGCTCGCGCGGCCCTGGCGTGGGCGAGGGGGAGAGAAACCGCGGCGGCCTTATCAGCATCATCTCTTCTCTCGCCGCTGGAGACTGCCGCTGCCGCTGCTACTACTGCCGCCAAACACTGCGTGTCGCGAGCACGAGCGCGCGCCGCGAATGGATAAACAGTGTTCTCTTGCTTTTTTTTTTTTTTTTTTAAAACACGGCATCATACCTGATAAGCATGGCTGATCCGATCAAACCAACAGGGTGAAAGAGAGGATATTTAACTTTTTACCACGGTAACGGATGGCGACTCTTCATATAGCACTCTTACGACTAGCGATATAATTTTAGCAGTAGAGAGAGAAACAAACTACAAAAATACTATTTTTGCTCCCGTGGCATGCCACGCACGTAAGCCACGGAAGTGTTCGGCTGCATTTTAAACCGGTTTGTTCGGCTTATTTTTTCAGCGGGAGCAGTGTTTTTCTCTCACAACATTCCAGCATGAACAGTATTTTCTAGCATGAACCGTGTTTTTTAATCCCAGCCGAACACTCCCCACGATGACGGCATCAGCCAATGCAAAAAGACCATGCTGCCCTTTTCCTTTTACTTTCGCCTAGGCCACATATTAAAGAATGGACGGCTCAAAATAGTTGTTGGCTGATATACGTATACTTGTTTAAGGCCCAATTCCATGTGCACTAAGGAGGCTCCTGCTTAAGCTAGCTGGGCCGGCCTGACAGCCTCCTCCCCCGTTCGAGCAATGGCCCGGCCTGACAGCTTCCTCCCCCGTTCGAGCAATGGGCTGGATGCGACGGGAGGGCCAATAAAAAACACGTTGCATTTGGTGGAGAACTAGAGATGAGGCAAAGCTTTAGTACCACATCGGGTACGGAGCGCGGAGCGTGGAGAGGGAGAGCTATAAAATAAGGGGCACCCTAGCCAAAACAAAGCAAAATTGTGTTCTCTGGACCGTTGGTTTTCATTTCGGACTAATGGGCCAGCATGGGCCTATGTGTTCTGCAGCTACTACTGGCCTTCAACAAAGCTAGCACTTCAGGTGGTGAGTTGATGTGGGGATGGGGATCCCCGCGGGGATTAAATCCCCGAGCGGGGATGGGGATGAGGAAGAAGTGCTCCCTATGAGCCTTCGTGGGGACGGGGATGGGGGGAATTTGCCCCCACGGGGATGGGGATGGGGCAGTAACCCCCAACGGAGAATTCCCCGTTGACATCTCGAGCTGGTGCTGAGCACCTCGGAGGACTTTGTGTCTATGCTTAAGAGTGCTTGGGAGCCCTCCATCTCACATATGTTTGATAGTGATTATCCGACTGTGTGAGAGAGCGATTTTAGTGCAATTGCATCGTGAGGTTGCATCGAGTGGCACTAGGTGATCGAGTTACAAGCCAGTAGTGCTTGTTACTCTTGGAGGTTGCCACCTCCTAGACGGCTTGGTGGTGGTCTCCGTCGAAGCCCGCAAGAAGCTTGTGCGGTGCTCCGGAGAAGAGCTTTGTGAGGGGCATTGTGCTCGCCCCACGGGAGCCGCGAAGAGCAACTCTAGTAAAACGTGTCATTGAGCTACCATCACTTTTGGGGTAGGTTCTTGCGGTGCTCGATGTGCGGGCTTGGCGGATGATGCCAATTAGCCGCCGAACCACCAAGTGAGCAGTCGACACAACGGGAACTAGCGTGTTGACAAGCTCGTGAACCTTGGGAGAAAAATCACCGTATCAACCTTGTTCTTCCCGTTGGTTTGCAATCCCCTTTCATAAGCTTGTATTTATATTTTATATACATTGTGCTTGTGTAGTTGCTCTTGAAATTAGTTAGCTTATGTAGCTTACTAGTTACCTTCTTGCTTGTGTAGTATAGAAGTGGCTCCCTTGCGTGGCTAATTTGGTTTGTGTAATCTTGTTAGTCATATTGCTTAGTTTGTGTAGCTAAGTATTTGTGCTCTCTAATTTGGCATTAGTTACCTTGTTATTGAGCATTGCTAGTGAGCTTAGGTGGCTTTGTGCTTTTGCTTACTAGCTTGTGTAGGAGCTCCCTTATTGTTTGAAGTACTAATGGCATATGTTTGTGTGACCTTGCTTCTAGAATTGGTTAGGTGAGCTCTAGCTAGCCTGACATCTTTGTTGCTTAATTAGTATCTTTGGAAGGTGCTAGAGAACATAAATAAAGGGTTGTAGTCTTGGCTAGAACGATAGTTTTAATTCCACACTTGTTTCGGTTAGCCGACGCGATTAATTTTAGAAAGGACTATTCACCCCCCTCTAGTCCGCCATCTTGACCTCACAGCCGGCGAGGGGCTCCTCAGAGCCATGATCTTCCACAGCGCAGCAACGTTTGTGCTTCTACTCGTCGCCCCGCCATCTTCTACGTTAGCTATAGGTCGGCCTGCTCCGGAAGCCCACGATGGAGCACCCCAGCTATGCCCTGCCACTGCAGGCCCTAGGGACTAGGACGCTCTTGTCAACGTACCCCTCGCTGAGATCATCATGTCCGCCAGCTTTGCAGCGCACATGACCGCCGCACTGGGTGTGAGGCCGCGCTAGGGCACACGTGCTCGAAGGCGTTCCAAAAGGATGAGCGTGAACTCGGCTATAAGTCCGATGATAAGACCATCGAGTGGCTGCTGCAGCAGGTGCAGCCAGTCATCCTCGTGGCCACTGGCACCGGCACGCCCGCTGGAGCCAGCCACGCTCGTCGTAGTCAGGGAAGGGCAGCGGAGCATGGGTCACGCCCACCGGAGCCGAGGAAGGGCAACTCCAGATCTAGGCTGTGGTGCCTTCATTGGAGGACGAGCCTGAGTCATGGTCGAGCGCACAACATGCCCGAGCGTATATGATGTGGCTCAAGAGCAAATCATGGCGTACGGATCACCGAGATCATGGAGCCGCCCCCACGTGCAACCACCATGCTGGTCTTGGGCGTCGGCGTCCTTAGGCAGCACGATGGGCAACGACGGTCTAGAGAGGAGCAGGAAACGCGTGACGTTCTAGAACCTAAAGCCCATGTGTGAGGATGTCGAGGCCACATAGGTCGGCGGTGCACGACTAGCAATGGCGGCGGTGTCGAGCATCCAGTTAGAATGCGGCATCTCTATGGCCCCTGCCGTGTCCTAGATGGGTCCGTGGTCCACCCTGAGCACCGACACCATGTATTGTGGTGACGATGTCGACGAGGCTCGTCTTCAAGGCGCACCGCGCCATCGAGGGCACGAGGCTCTCCGTGTCTATAGCCACGGCGAAGACGACAAGTACACAGCGAGCACGATGTGTCACCGTGGATGCACCACAGCGCACCGTGGCGTGGCCGTGCTCATTCCCTTCCCTAGCTGCGTGGTGATGGTTGAAGGCTGAAGGAGAATCTAACTTGTGGGACCCACATGTTAGTGATGGGGGAGGGAGAGGGGGGAGAATAGAGAAGCCAGGGACAGGAGTGGTCATTTTATCTGAGACTGCTTAAAAGCATCTAGGCCCCTTGTTGGGTTTCAGTGATTAATGACAATACAAGATTACTATGACTAACGTATGTTTTGCAGAGGCAATTAAGTTAGGTCATGGTAATAGAGATCAATTGGGCAATCAAGGTTGTCATGCCCCTACGATGGAAATCATTTCGGTTTTCAAATGATGGACGACAAGGTTAAGAATGACTAGTTCTAAGTGTCGATTGGAGTTGGAGTGACACTTAGAGTAGTTTAGGACTTTATTTTTTCTTTGACCGTACTATTAAGGGGGGTATGAACGGGTAGCTTGACCTAGATGAGTCTAGTGAGTTAGGTGTAGTGCACACTTGTTAAAACTAGCACTAGGTAGCTCCACAATAGCCATATGATCCTATGGAGCAAACTTCATTCACATATGTTCGAGAGTTGGAAGTGAATGGAGGGTCAAATGCTGACCGGATGCTGGCTCCGGTGCGACCAGACGCTGGCCGTAGGGTCCGGTCAGTTCATTTGATCAAGAGACTACGTTCGGTGCGATCGGACGCTGGAGTGGTCAAGTGACCGGACGCTGGGAGGTAGCGTCCGATCGACTCCAGTAAGGTTCCAGAGAAGGAAATCTATGACCGGACGCGTCCGGTCAATACTAACCAGACCCTAAGGATCCAGCGTCCGGTCAAGTACAGTAAGCATCCAGTGAGGGTTTAAAGTGACCGGACGCATCCGGTCAGGGGTGATCGGACCCTACCAGCGTCTGGTCAACACTTAAACACTAGAATGCAAGTTGAACTGACCGGAGCATCCGGTCAACATGACCGAAGCATCCGGTCACCCCGCAGAAGCTCATAACGGTTCATTTTTTAGGCTGCCTTATAAATAGAAGCTCCACTCATGTGTGGAGTTATTTTTGCTCATTCCAATAGCTAAGAAACGTGTTTGTGAGTGCCAAGAAGAGCAAGGTCCTAGTGAGGTAATTGAGATTCATGAATCCAAGAGAGTAGCCTCATTAGTGAATCAAGAGTAGCAAAGTGTGCATCCACCGTTCTCATTAGGCTTCGCGTGGTTAAGTGAGAGTTCGTGCTTGTTACTCTTGGTGATCGCTATCACCTAGATGGCTTGGTGGTGATTGGGAGCTTGGTGATCACCCAGCGGAGCTTGTGGGTGACCCAACTCAAGTTGTGAGCGGTTTTGGGTGATTCGCCACGATGGAGTGTCGAAGAATCAACCCATAGAGAGCACTTGATCCTTACGCGGATTAAGGGGGAGCTACACCCTTGCGTGGGTGCTCCAATGAGGACTAGTGGGGAGTGGCGACTCTTCGATACCTTGGCAAAACATCGCCGCGTTCCTCTCTCTCTCTATTTACTTTGAGCAATTCAATATTTGTCGTTACATTCATAGAATTGCCATGCTAGAGTAAGTTTGGAACATAGGTTGCAAGTCCATTATGCGTTAGATTAATAGAAACACTTTTCTAGGCACAAGGGGTTAATTGGGCTAACCGTAGGATTTAATTATTGCAAGAAAATTTAGAATTAGCCCAATTCACCCCACTCTCTTGGGCATCTTGATCCTTTCAATTGGTATTGGAGCCTCATGCTCACGTTTTTAAGCTTAACCACTTAGAGCAAGATGTCTCATGGAGATGGACCTCCTCCTATCTTTGAGGGAGATGACTTTCCATATTGGGAAATCCGCATGGTGGCGTACTTAGAAGCTCTAGATGTTGGTATTCTTAGAGCCGCCTCACATAGTTTCCAAAAACCTCAGGATGCTACTAACTTACAAGGCGATGAGGTTAATTATGAAAAATAGAATGCAAAGGCTTGAAACACCATCTTTAGAGGCCTTTGCAAAGATGTGTTCAACCGCATAAGAAACCACAAAGACGCCCATGCACTATGGTCGGACGTTTGTGCGCTCCATAAGGGAACCAAGAGTGAGCGTGAGGAACGCTATCATCTTGTGATTAAAAAGCTAAATTCATTTGAGATGCTTCCCAAAGAATGTGCTAATAAGATGTACTCACGTTTAAATGTTCTTGTAGAGGAAGTCAATGGGCTTGGACTTACTCAAATGTCACCATCCGACGTTGTGAGAAAGATCTTGAGTGTCCTCCCCATTGACAAATATGGGCATATTGTGACCATGTTACACCAAAGTGATCTTTCCACCACTACACCGACACAAATCTTGAGAAAGATCAATGCTCATGAGATGTACATACACATCACGCCACAAGATGGCTCATCCTCTACCAAGAAGAAAGAGAAGGACTTAGCATTCAAAGCTAGCCAAGACAAGGGCAAAGCAAGACTTGAGTATGAGAGCTCAAGTGATGAAGAAGATGAAGATGAAAATCTTGCTCTCATGGTGCAGAAAGCTGCCAAGATGCTAAAGAAGCTAAACAAGAGTGGCATCAAGTTCGATGGCAAGAAGAAGAAGTTCTTCACAAGCTCTAGAAGAAAACCAATCTCCAAAATGGATTGCTTCAATTGTGGTGAACTTTGTCATCTAGCACATCAATGCCCCAAGCCCAAAAAAGACAAGTTCAAGAACAAGAACAAGGGCAAGAAAGATGACTCAAGTAATGAAGATGAAGATGAGAAGAAGAAGAACAAGCCATACAAGAAGAGAGATGGCAAAAAGAAAGACTTCCACAAGAAGAAGAAGAAGAGTGGAAAGGCCTACATCATCGGTGATTGGCTCATAGACATTGATTCATCTAGTGGATCATCCGATGATGATAGTGACAATGAGAAGGTGGCCGCTATTACTATTGATCTTCCATCTTCACCGCCACTATCGCCATCATCCTCTACACACCTATGCCTTATGGCCAAGGGTGAACGCAAGGTAACTAAGAATGATGATAGTAGTGATGATGATAGCGATAGCGATGATGATGATTCACCTTCATATGATGATCTTATCAAAATACTAAGAAAATACACTAAGATCATTAGAAAGAGTAGAGCTAAAAATGAAAAGCTTGATGCTAAAAATGATTCACTCTTAGCAAAGTACGATACATTGGAAAAGGCTAATGATGAGCTTAGAGAAACTAATGATGCTATATCATCCAAACTCAAGGAGCTCAAATCTTCTAAGAAAGAGCTTAAAGATAAACATGATAAACTTGAGTGGGTGCACAATGAGCTCATCACTAGCCACAACAAGCTAAAAGATGAGTATACAACTCTTAAGATCAATCATGATATCCTTGTTATTGCTCAAGAATTTTTACCAAATGAGCCACACGATACTACTAACCATGTTGTTAAGATTGATATAGCTACATCATATGATGATTTGATTGATGAGAGCATTGAACAAGGATCTAGCGGCAAAGGCAAGCAAGTGGTTGAGTGCAATGACTATGATGAATATGTTAAGCTCAAGAACACAAATGAAAAGCTCATGAAAGATCTTGAAGAAATAAAAAGCCACAACACCATTGTGCTAGAAACTCTTGATCATGACAAAGAGTTGATCCTTGAGAATGAGGAGCTCAAAGAAGAAAACAAGAAGCTCAAGGATGAGAAGAAAGATGATGCTCTAAAGGAAGAAAATAAGAAGCTCAAGTTGGAAAAAGAGCATCTCAAGATTGGGTTGAGCAAGTTTGCTAGAGGCAAGCACCTCCAAAGTAAGCTACTCATGAATACCATCATGAAGATGGATAGAAGTGGCATTGGATATGTGGCAAGTTTGGATTCCTAAAGCTTGAATCTCTTATGTGTAGGTGAACTACAAGACCGGTGGAAGTCATTAGGTTATTAATAGTGGTTGCACTCAACATATGACCGATGATCCTCGTATATTCACCTCACTAGATGAAGAGGTAGATGGACAAGAGAAAATAACATTTGGAGATAATTCAAAGGGCAAGGTTAAAGGATTGGGCAAAGTGGCAATATCAAATGATTATTCCATCTCCAATGTGCTATATGTTGCCTCATTGAGCTTCAACTTGCTATCCATTGGACAATTGTGTGATCTTGGCTTCCAATGCTTGTTCACCAAGAAGGAGGTTATTGTATCTAAGGTAGATGATAATCAAGTGATATTCAATGAATTTAGATACAACAACTTATATTTAGTAGACTTCACCTCCGAAGATGCAAATTTGAAGACTTGCCTTTTCACCAAAATAACACTTAGGTGGCTATGGCATAGAAGACTTGCTCATGTTGGGATGAGCTCACTCAAGAAGCTTATGAAGAATGATTTGGTAAGAGGGTTGAAGGATGTAAAGTTTGAAAAGGACAAGCTTTGTAGTGTATGTCAAGCCGGCAAGCAAGATGCAAATACTCATCCAACCAAAGCTTTTATGTCAACCACAAGAGTGCTAGAACTCCTACACATGGATTTATTTAGACCAACAACATACAAGAGTTTGGGAGGGAATCTCTATTGTCTTGTGATTGTTGATGACTATTCAAGGTACACATGGGTATTCTTTCTTTATGACAAGTTCGAAGTTGCATCTTGCTTTAAGAAGTTTGCCAAGAGAGCAAAAAATAAATTTGAAGTGAAGCTCAAGAATATAATAAGTGACAATAGAAAAGAATTTGACAACACAAACATTAAAGCTTATTATGATGAAGTTGGGATCAAGCATGAAGTCTCCGCAACTTATACTCCTCAACAAAATGGTGTAGTTGAGAGGAAGAACCAGACTTTGATCACTCTTGCAAGGACCATGCTAGATGAGTACAACACCCCCGAAGCTCTATGGGCAAAAGCAATCAACACCGCATGCTATACATCAAACCGCCTATTCATTCAAAAGTTCCTTGGCAAGACACCTTATGAGTTGCTCAATGGGAAGAAGCCAGCCGTCTCCTTCTTTAGGGTGTTTGGTTACAAATGCTACATCTATAAGAAGCGGCAACACCTAGAGAAGTTCCAAAGACGTTGTGATATTGGTTTTCTTGTTGGTTACTCATCAAAGTCCAAAGCATATAGAGTATTTAATCATGCCACCGGCTTGGTTGAAGAAACATATGATGTGAAATTTGATAAATCTAATGGCTCCCAAGGAGCACATGAGAATCTTGATGATGTAGGTGATGAACAATTGAGGGAGGCTATGAAGAACATTTCGGTTGGAGACATCAAGCCTAAAGATGGTGAAGATGATGTACAAGTGATAAATCCACCCTCTTCATCAAATGTACCACAAGATGGCGAAAAAGATGGGAGAGTAGAAAATAAAGACACTCATGTCTCCCATGAGCAAACGGTGGTACAAGCACAAGATGTTGATGCTCCACAACCTCCTCCTCAAGTGGTCAATAGAAGAAATACACCTCTCCTACAAGATCATCCACAAGATCTCATCATAGGGAGTTCATCAAAGGGTGTAATGACTTGATCTCAAAAACTTACTTCATTTATTGCTCATCACTCTTTTGTCTCTTGCTATGAGCCTACCAAGGTAGAAGAAGCTCTTAAAGATTCGGATTAGATAAATGCCATGCATGAAGAGTTAAACAACTTCACTTGCAATGAAGTTTGGACTCTTGAAGAGCGACCAAAAGGTGCAAGAGTCATTGAAACAAAGTGGGTGTTCCGCAACAAGCAAGATGATCAAGGTATTGTTGTGAGGAACAAGGCAAGACTAGCTGCAAAGGGTTTCTCTCAAGTTGAAGGTTTGGATTTTGGAGAGACCTTCACACCGGTTGCAAGATTAGAAGCCATCCGTATCCTACTTGCATATGCATCACATCATGAAATGAAACTATATCAAATGGATGTGAAAAGTGCATTTTTAAATGGCTTTATTAATGAACTAGTCTATATCGATCAACATCCCGGGTTTAAAGACCCTAGATATCCTAATCATGTTTATAGATTGTCCAAGGCACTATATGGGCTTAAGCAAGCCCTAAGAGCTTGGTATGAGCGTCTTCGGGACTTTCTCATTGAGAAGGGCTTCACTATTGGGAAGATCGACACCACACTATTCACCAAGAAGCTTGATGGGCATATCTTCATTTGTCAAGTGTATGTTGATAATATCATCTTTGGATCATCAAATGAAGACTCATGCAAAGAATTTGGTGAATTGATGTCGAAGGAGTTTGAGATGTCAATGATTGGTGAGCTTACATTCTTTCTTGGTTTTCAAGTCAAGCAAATGAAAGAAGGCATCTTCATCTCTCAAGAGAAATACATAAAAGATCTTCTCAAGAGATTCAAGATGGATGAATGTAAGCCAATCAAGACACTAATGCCTACCAATGGACATCTCGACTTAGATAAGGGAGGTAACCCGGTTGATCAAACTCTCTACCATTCTATAGTTGGTAGCTTGTTATATTTAACCACATCTAGGCCCGACATCATGTTTAGTGTGTGTATGTGTGCTAGATTTCAAGCTAATACTAAGAAAACACATTTAATTACTGTAAAAAGAATCCTTAGGTATCTTAAGCACACACCAAGCATTGGCCTTTGGTATCCCAAAGGAGCTATATTTGAATTAGTTGGCTATTCTGATTCGGATTATGCCGGTTGCAAAGTTGATAGAAAGAGCACATCCGGAGGGTGCCATTTGCTTGGTAGATCACTTGTGTCTTGGTCCTCTAAAAAATAAAATAGTGTGGCTTTGTCCACCGCCGAAGCGGAATATATTGCCGCGGGTGCTTGTTGTGCACAAATTTTATACATGAAATAAACTTTGCTAGACTATGGTGTAGTTCTAGAAAGGGTACCTCTTTTGTGCGATAATGAAAGTGCAGTAAAACTTGCAAATAATCTGGTTCAACACTCTCGCACCAAGCACATAGATATCCGCCATCACTTTCTAAGAGATCATGTTGCTAAAAATGATATATCACTAGAAGGTGTAAGAACCAAAGATCAATTAGCGGATATCTTCACTAAACCGCTAGATGAGGCTACATTTTGTAGATTGCGGAATGAGCTCAATGTACTTGATTTTAGTAACTTCACTAAAAATTAAGCTTGTGTTGTCCCTTGCATTCATTGTAATATACAACATATTTGATTTTTGGTAATGCATATAGGGCTTGTCTAACATGGTTAAGATAACCATCGAAAAGCGTGTGAAGAAGCTTAACCTTGGATCAAACTTAACAAGCAACTAGAGTTACTTACAAAGTATTGCATATGCATGGATGTTGTTTTGTCGTTTTGTTCCATTTGCCCTCTTATTGCCTATTTTCTTAAAATGAATTATAGCCTAAGACAAAATATTTTGAAAAACTTGAGGGTTTGAGAGAGGTCACTCATATCAGTCCCAATTAGTGTTTATTTGGATCTTATTTATGTTGGGACTTGATTGGGAACAGGCAGCGCAGAGGAACATTGAAGATTTGTTGGAAAAGAGTGACCGGACGCTGTATCGGACTCTGCAATCTAGCGTCCGGTCAGTTCACAGGAGGTGAACAGAAGCTGAAGGAGTGACCGGACTCTATGTTTGTGCGTCCGGTCAGGAAGGGTTCTAGCGTCCGGTCGATCTACATGGCGTTGAAGGCAACTGACCGGACCCTACCTGCGTTCGGTCATTGATCACCGGACGCGTCCAGTCGTGATTCCAGAGGATTTGGACCTCTCTGGAATCGACCGGATGCTGGGTGGTAGCGTCTGATCACTACCACCAGAGCTTCTGGTCAGTAGATCTCGTGTGGCATCAGATCTCTTATCTCTATTTCTATTTCTGACACGAGGGGGACCCTCATATAACCTGATTCATCTCACGCCATTGACCTAACCCGACGCCACCATGCTCATATCAACGAGTCTTCCTCGTTCCACGTTGTCGCACACCCTATTCACCAGAGTGCAGCCCCCGCTCAGCCTAGCTCTATGACCATGCACCGCCCACACTGCACTTCCCATGCCAAGCACCTCGCCACACCATCTCTAGTCGCCCGCGCGTGCCGCCACATCATCAGCGTCTCCCTATGTCGTGTAAGCCCTAGCGCCGCTTTATTGCCGAGCACCGAGCGCCACCGAGTCACCGCGCAGAGCAGCACGACCATCCACTTCTTGTGCGCCTGCCATGCTCCCTTGCCATCGAGTCACTACAAAGGTCTCTCAGCATCGGTAAGGCCATGCCCTAGCATCCTTTTCGCTTGATCTAGATCGTTTTCAATACATTGACCTAAATTGCAATCAGGGCTATCGATTCATCATGAACCCTAACCCTAACCGGTTCCGAAGGTTCCCCGCGTGTCACTTTTCTTTTCATCGGATCGTTGGTTCGTCAGGTAGCAAGCTAGTTGCTTCAATTTCGCATCTAAATTGCTTGCTCTCATAGGGTCTCGTATCTCTTAGATATATCATATTTACTCGTATATCCATCTATTCCATCGTGCAGCGAGTCAGCATTGTTGAGGTGTCAGTGGTAGTTGACAGTCAACTCGGAGCCAAGCTTGCGAGTATGGATCGAGGCCAAGCCTCGAGAGTGTCAGTGGACAGTTGGTCTTGTCAGCGGCAGTTTTTCTCTTGTCAGATCAGATGGCTCTCACCAAGAACGTTGGTGGTGGTCTAGGAGATGATGATCGGAGGCCCTCGCCTCGCTTGCCCGTAGGAACTAAAGGCAAGGCGATGAAGCAGGTTACATCTAAGAAGCGCAAGTACCCCGACGCAGAGATAGTGAGCTTAGCAGTAGTCGCTGAGGCTGCAGAGCGTGCCGAGAGAGGAGGTGCTCGCAGTGGTGTTGTCATTGTAGATCAGCAGCTTACACCAGCATAGAGGGCAGCAGTTGAGGAGGCTGAGCATCGTCATGGTGGTCCACCTGGGACTGTCATGATGGCAGGACATCATCTGGCTATTGAGGAGCCTCAGCCTTAGGGGGAGTCCCAGCAGAAGCCATAGCAGCAGCCCCCACCAGCAGAGATTTAGCTAGCTTAGGAGACTTAGGAGGGCCAACAGGCTGAGGAGGCCAAGGAGACCGAGCAGGCACCCTAGCTACGACGCTCTAGTCGTACTCGTGTTCTAGTCTCACCGAGGCCGCCAACATAGCGGAGGGGATCGCGTCCACCGCCTAGACCATAGGGTCCACCTCTAGTGGTACATCTTGACTTAAGGGCCACCATGGCCAGGTAGGTTTGGTAGCTGAGATTTGTAGAGTTTGAGGTGTGGTTTCCTCCGAGAAGGGATGAGAGAACAGCAGAGGGTTTCTACATGCCACTATAGGAGGATTTCTACAATGCTTGTCTCAATAGTGGGGCAGTGTTTAGATCTCAGAGAGTCTGCAGTATTGAGGCTATTGTGGCAGCAGCCAGAGAGCATATCCGCCCTTACTTATCATATTTGCTGGGGCTAACAGATCTGATTGGCCGGATAAGATTGTATATACCATCTTGGGTTCGGTAGTTCTATGCTTCGCTCTATGTTGACCCGTAGCATAACTTCATACACTTTGTATTCAGAGGCAGAGACTATAGGGTGATGAGTTTTAGGGCCAGGGAGATACTGAGGCTACAGGAGCAGCCTATTAGATTACATGAGGTATGTTATGGACAACAAGAGCCTCCTAGACGTCCTCATGGAGGTATGGTGCCCCTACAGATCTTGTGCGCCATTGCTTCAAGGAGCCTTTTGGTGAGGGGTCGAGGAGGAACCCTAGTGACCTTACTCCTATAGCTCAAGTACTAAAGGCTATCATTAGAAGGACACTACTTCCTAGGTTGGGATACAGAGAGGGTCTGACTCGCCTATAGCTCTAGCTCCTCAATGCCCTGATGCAGCAGACTGTGTTTGACATTTGGGACCTCCTTCTATCAGAGATGGAGGATACTATAGCTAAGGGCTTCAAGGGTCATAGACAGCTTCCATATGCACATTGGATCACTTTCCTAATGCTTAAGGCTGTGCAGGTTAGGACCCCTAAGATGGTTGCAGAGTATAAAGGTGCCACCACTGAGTTTCCATCTTATAACATGGCACAGAGGATCAGGCATAGCACACCACAGGCTCCCACTCAGCCTCATCATCGTCCAGATGTACCAGAGTTAGCAGCTTAGTAGGACAAGATTATTAGAGGCATAGCCGCTACTGAGGAGGAGCAGCTTGAGGCTCAGGAGGAGAGGACCGAGTCTAGTGACAGTTTGGATGATGACTATTAGCCGATTCCTCAGATGCCTCCATGCAGACATGATGCAGAGGCTTGCAGTTCTAGCTCAGCTCCACCTGCACCATAGACGGACCCCGCTTTGATTGCTATTCTTGAGCGGATATAGCAGGATCAGGCACGACAGGCTCAGGAGACAGCTGCAAACTTTGCACAGTTTTAGGCTCATCAGGATGAGTTCTAGCGACAGCAGCAGATCCTCCAGCAGCAGTAGCAGCAGATGCATCAGCAACAGTTACTCATGCAGCAGCAGCTTATGGGATTTATGCAGCATGTAGTAACAGCACTTGGGGCTCCACTGCCACAGCCTTCACCCCAGCTTGCTCAGCCTGCCACCACTTCAACAACTCTAGCAGTACAACCTAGTGGGCTTTAGAGTCAGGGATAGCCTCCAGCTCCATTTGCTTCTCTCACAGTATAGGTGTCCCAGTGGTTGTCCTCACCAGTTGTAGCCCTGCAGTTCACACCATATCATACAGGCTTCTCACCGGATCAGTCATCCTCGCTATTTATGCCTGACACGTCAGTCTCCAGGAGTCTTAGAGCATTCTTCAGCAAGTTGACAGGCATGCCTACACCGCCACATATGCATACCGCTGGTCCTTCTACAGTAGCCCCTATCGCCATGACTACTTAGAGGCTCCCTTCGTTTGCCACCTCTTCTGATCCTATGACAGACGTACCAGCATCATCACATGCCACACTTGCCCCAGCTCAGACCTAGACCACTTCAGCGACACTTCTAGCCACAAAGGGTTAGTCACTATAGAGCTCAGGGTCAGATGATGATGGCGCCCAGTTTCATCTTGCTCCTTGTACCTCAGCGCCTAGCTCATCCGCTGCGGCCCCACCGACCGACCCTTAGATTTTGGTGTTTGACGCCAAAGGGGGAGAGAGTTCGAGTATGTAGACTCAGGGGGAGTGACTTTTAGGGGGAGCTAGTTATCTATTATTAGCTTATTATATACATTTGGAGTTTTATTTATGTGATACACTATTACTATTATGCATTCGTGTGTTACTTTCATGCATATTATTATATCTATGTGATAGTTATATCTACGTGATTGTGATACATGACATGTGTGCTATCTACTTTGTATTCATTGGTATGTCATATCACTTGTGTTATGCTCATTTGACTTTGCTTCTGCGTTTATACTCCGATGCAAATGAGCTTTATTACAAGTACTCATGCTTAACTCATATCTTTTGAGTACATTGTGTTAGCTTGGGTTATATAAGTTTGCCTAACTCTTTTGTTCTTATTGACAAAAGCTTATATGAACCAAGCATAACAAAAACCTCACTCTTTCACATACTCGAGGTGGTATTGTCATCAATCACCAAAAAGGGGGAGATTGAAAGCATCTAGGCCCCTTGTTGGGTTTCGGTGATTAATGACAATACAAGATTACTATGACTAACGTGTATTTTGCAGAGGCAATTAAGTTAGGTCATGGTAATAGAGATCAATTGGGCAATCAAGGTTGTCATGCCCCTACGATGGAAATCGTTTCAGTTTTTAAAGGATGGACGACAAGGTTAAGGATGACTAGTTCTAAGTGTCGATTGGAGTTGGAGTGACACTTAGAGTAGTTTAGGACTTTGTTTTTCCTTTGGCCATACTATTAAGGGGGGTATGGATGGGCAGCTTGACCTAGATGAGTCTAGTGAGTTAGGTGTGGTGCACACTTGTTAAAACTAGCACTAGGTAGCTCCACAACAGCCCTATGATCCTATGGAGCAAACTTCATTCACATATGTTCGAGAGTTGGAAGTGAATGGAGGGTCAAATGCTGACCGGACGCTGGCTCCAGTGCGACTGAACGCTAGCCGTAGGGTCCGGTCAGTTCATTTGATCAAGAGACTGCGTTCGGTGCGACCGAATGCTGGAGTGCTCAAGTGACCGGATGCTGGGAGGTAGCGTCCAGTCGACTCCAGTAAGGTTCCAGAGAAGGAAATCTACGACCGGACGTGTCTGGTCAATACTGACCGAACCCTAAGGATCCAGCGTCTGGTCGAGTACAGTAAGCATCCAGTGAGAGTTTAAAGTGATCGGACGCGTCCGGTCAGTGGTGATCGGACCCTGCCAGCGTCCGGTCAACACTTAAACACTAGAATGCGGGTTGAACTGACCGGAGCATCCGGTCACCCTGCAAAAGCTTATAACGATTTGTTTTTCAGGCTGCCTTATAAATAGAAGCTCCACTCATGTGTGGAGTTACTTTTGCTCATTCCAACAGCTGAGAAACATGTTTGTGAGTGCCAAGAAGAGCAAGGTCCTAGTGAGGTGATTGAGATTCATGAATCCAAGAGAGTAGCCTCATTAGTGAATCAAGAGTAGTAAAGTGTGCATCCACCGTTCTCATTAGGCTTCGCGTGGTCAAGTGAGAGTTCGTGCTTGTTACTCTTGGTGATTGCCATCACCTAGATGGCTTGGTGGTGATTGGGAGCTTGGTGATCACCCAGCGGAGCTTGTGGGTGACCCAACTCAAGTTGTGAGCGGTTTTGGGTGATTTGCCGTGACGGAGTGTCGAAGAATCAACCGTAGAAAGCACTTGATCCTTGCACAGATCAAGGGGGATCTACACCCTTACGTGGGTGCTCCAACGAGGACTAGTGGGGAGTGGCGACTCTCCGATACCTCGGCAAAACATCGCCGCATTCCTCTCTCTATTTACTTTGAGTATTTACTTTGAGCATTTACTTTGAGCAATTCAATACTTGTTGTTACATTCATAGAATTGCCATGCTAGAGTAAGTTTGGAACATAGGTTGTAAGTCCGTTGTGCGTTAGATTAATAGAAACACTTTTCTAGGCACAATGGGTTAATTGGGCTAACTGTAGGATTTAATTATTGCAAGAAAATTTAGAATTAGCCCAATTAACCCCCCTCTTAGGCATCTTGATCCTTTCATTGCTGACTCGGATTCAAGCTGGACAGTGGTGCTGGTGTGCCACATAAGCAAAAGTGACAAATGTGTATCGATTTTCTCTCTCTGCTGCTTAAACCATATCGTCAATCCATAAAATGTTATCTAAGGAGTCATCATCCATTATAATGGTAAAAACTTAAATATCCTAATAAATAGGCTGCACCGTTCATGGGCTTGGGCTAGCACAGTCTAACAAGTACTATTTTGTCTCAAAAATTAAGGTGGTGTTTAGATCCAGGATGTAAAGTTTTGAGATGTCACATCGGATATTACATAGAGTGTCGCATGGGATATTCGGATACTAATAAAAAACAAATTATAGAATCCGTCAGTAAACCGTGAGAAGAATTTATTAAGCCTAATTAATCTGTCATTAGCACATATATGTACTGTAGCACTTTATTATCAAATCATGGACTAATTAGACTTAAAAGATTCATCTCACAAAGTAGTCATAAGCTGTGCAATTAGTTATTTTTTAGTCTATATTTAATACTCCATGCATATATCCAAACATTCGATGTGATCGGGTGTAAAGTTGTGAGAAGTAACTAAACAAAAGAAAAAGTTTTTTTTATCGGTGCCATTACAAATTTTCAACTTTTGAGACACGCCACTACAATTCATCTATTTGGAACCGTGCCATTATAATTTCTTCGTTATCTGAAATACGCCACTTTGTACACTTTCTAAGACGTTGGGTCCACCTGCAGCCAACTGTATTCTCATATTACCCAAAATACCCCTATACCTTTCTCAAACTCCATGTGACTGATGTGTAGGCCTCTCCTGTCACCTTCTTTCTTACTTTCCTCTCCAGGCCTCCAGCGAGATGTCCCACTGAGCCCAATGCCATCCGCGCCGCATGCTCGCCCATGGTAGGGGACCTCCTTGACGTAGCTAGCGGCCGGCCTACAACGAGGCAGGAGGCTAGTGCAGAGCTAGGAGGCGCAGAAGCGGTCGACACGATGGGGTAGGCGAGCTGTGAGCTGCGGCCATGGCATCGGACCGTCGATGCAGGCGGCCTAGCTCGCGAGCGCGAGCGGCTATAGGGCTGCACATCGGTGCGGTGGTGCACAACGATGGCGGCTAGAATCATGGGGTCATGCGGTCGAGTACTTTAGCGAGGCCAGCGCAGGCATGAGCACGGAGCACCGTTGGACTCTAGTGTGGGCACAAGGTCGGTGGCGCCGCCGGTGGGCTGCATCTCTCCTTGGACGGCGGAGGAACATGTAGATTGCAGAGGAACCTATACTGACACTGTAGCCTGCCTAGTACAAGCAGAGCACGCATCTGCGCGAACGACTGCATCGCCAGCGATCACCTGGGCCCACCCTTGCTTGGCAGGGTGCGTCCACACGGTCGCCTGCTGCCACTCTGCATCGGTGTTAGGTAGAATCACAACATACCATTGCCCATGGTGCCACGCCCGGGCGAGTAGCGCGCGCTGTGGTTTCCGCACCAGCTACGCCTGCGCGTGCACCTGTGGCTCCTCCCTCTGCCTCACGTTGTCATTGGCATCCACGTTGCTACGCCTAGAGCTGTTGAGCCCATCGATGTTGCTACTGAATGAGTTACGCACCTGCGTGCGCTCAGGTTGCTATTGCACCACTACATCTAGGGGTTGGCTCCATGGACGCGTAGGTCCACCCATGGATGAATGGTCGATGATGTTGGATGGGCCACCGCTCCTGCCCCTGGCTCCATGCCTTGTGCCACCAGTGCGGCTTCTTGGCGGTGCCAGACATCACTATCTCTAGGCTTGGGGAGATGTCATCAATGAGCTAGTTGGAGCTAAAGCCATCGTTGAGCAGGTGGCCATGGAGCCCACGTGAGTGTGGCTGTGTGCAGACCAGAACCAGTGTGGGGAGGATAGAAAGAAGATGACACTGGAGCCCACGCGTTAGTGACATGGGAGAAAGAGAGGGACAAGGGCATTTTAGTCAATATGAAACAAGGTTGGTCTGTAGGTGGGTCCAATAACATCAAAAACGTATAAAGTGACATATTTTAGATAGTATAGGAATTGTAATGGCAAGACTTCGAATAGTTAAATTGTAGTGGTGTATCTTATAAGTTGAAAAATTGTAATGGCATTGATCAAAATAACCCAAAAGAGGGTTTGACCTGTGTGCCATTAAAAAATATGGCCCTTTCCTACATACCACTAAAAAGTTCAAGCGCACCAAGGTGCCATGACACTTTATTTTTTTGCCTCCCAAGCCATTCCGTCCACCTTCTATTTGATTTTCACCATTTGACAGGCCTAATATGTGGACCCGATCGGTGACAATGTCCAAAATACCCTTCTCTCATTATCGGTGTTTCGTACGAGCACCGACAAGTAAATTTATAGTAATGCGCGTTAGGCTCGGATGGTGCACTAAAGGACACAAGATTTATACTAGTTCGGGCCAAACGTCCCTACGTCCAGTTTGTTGCTGCTCGTGTTATCAGCACCGTGAACGGTCTATAGTAAGGGGTACAAACAATCGAGAGAGGGACTGGTCCCAAGTCTCTATTGGAAGGGTTGAAGGTAGGTCAAGAGGTTCAAAGCAACTTGACTGTGTGTATCTGTGTGTCGTATTGTTCGGTCTCAAGAGTCCATCCCTCTGATACATCCCCTTTTATAGATGAAGGGGCCGGCTTTACAAGGATGAGGGCTCTACCTTATTCTTGTGGCTCACATCTACCCAATCTTCCTTCTTCATTCTGATGAGTGCGAAGGAAGATAAGTACCTACAATACTGTTGATGTCTCTATAGAATATCAGGTTGATCATAGAACGTTGCCCTGCGCAGGGTATGGGCTATAGTACAGTGGTTTTGACTTATTAGCCTCCCCTAGCCTTGCTCTGCACGCCTTCTGGTTCTTGTGAGTCTTCGTCGGAGGGATGAGGGGTCGGGATCTAGCGTAACGCCGTGGTCAAGGCCTTCTGACTTGGTGGACCTGAGGGGTCGGGAAGCGGGCGCTGCTCCCTTGGGTCCATAGCATGGTGACGAAAAATCCATCGTTCGTGGGGATAGCAAATCCTTTTCTAGAGTGTAGCGGTTGTCGTATATCTTCGTCGGGTTCCATGTCCCAGGGCTGAAGGTGGCGCCTACAACTCTACAGGGCAAGGAGCATGCACCTGTCCAACCTTTCGAGCTCTGTGGCGCTCGGAAGGGTCTAAAGCACCTGTCCTGTCATCCCCTGGCAGTACTTTTCCTACCAGGGCATAGGGTATGGTCCTTGGAGCCATGGTTGACCCGAACGTCTTGTCTTGCCCTGTACTTATCATCTTGAGGGAATGGGGAGAAGTTGTCAGGTAAGATGAATCCAATCTTTAGATATGGAGCAGGGTGAGACTCGTTCCTTGCCGTCGGGCAAAATGGAGACCAATTCCTATCTCTCGGGCGAGACCGACCTCGCCCCTCTAGGGTTGGGTGAGGCGGAATCTATCCCTCAGCCCTTGGGCGAGACCGAGCCCACCCTAAAGGCATCAGGTGAGACAGAGTTTATCCCTTGGCCCTCGGGCTAGACCGAGCCTGTCCCAAAGGCGTCAGGCGAGACGGAGATTAACCCTGAGCCCTCGGGCGAGGCAGAGTTATCTCACAAAGGCGTCGGGCGAGGCGGAACCAAACTCCTATCACTCGAACAAGGGATGAAACGGCGCCCTTATGCGTCCAGAAGTTTTTCACATTCGGTGGTTATTAGTTCCACCTTCTAGGGTACCCCGGTATTAGATCCCCAATAGTAGCCCCCGAGCCTCTAGGTGATTCTAGTAGAACCGCCTGGAGGGTGTTTTTTGACTTTATCGAAGTTACTTTGCCAGAGGGTGCGCGCGAGCACACCCGTTGGGTGTAGCCCCCGAGCCCCCGGGTGATTCGAGTAGAGTCGCCCGGGGGGTTGTATCGGTCCCTTCGCGGGTAAGGTTGAAGGACTTAGTTTTTCATCAACTAGATGTTTTTCCGAGTGGGTCATGGCATCCCATTTGCTGGGAACTGATTCAGGGCTGACCTAACTGGTGCTTCTGCCCTTGATTTCGGATCGTTTGCGGATCCTTCCTTAGTTGGGCCGGCCGCCAAGCTTCTGGGCCCTAGGTGGGCCAAAGAGAAAAGAAAAGGCCTTCACAGCTTGCGTTTCCTAGGTGGGTAGAGAGTCCGGATTCGCTTGGGGAAGATGAACTGTCCGCCGAGATTTTTGGGGTGAGAGGATAGGGACGGCGGGCGCGTGTCCCATGACGTGACGTGGTGGCGCGCGTGGCAGGCCCAGAGATCGAGGCGGATGGTTGCCCTTCTCATGTCCATCGCCCCCTATAAAACCACGGGGTTCGCCCCCAAGGTTCCGTATTTTGCTCCCCTGCCTTTGCGTTCTAAAACATCCACCGCCAATCGCCCCAGCCTCCTGCACCCGTATTGCCACCACCGACCAGCTTGCGTTCGTGTTGCAGCCGCCATCAAGCTCACGCCTGCCCTCCTCCCCTATTGCTTTAATGGAGTTGTGGGGCAGATCTAACATCACCTCACAGCGTCTGGAGGGCCTCGTTCGCTGTGGCCTTCTCCACCCACTGTCCATCGTCCAGGAGTGGCTGCTACTTGGCGACGAGGGTGAGCCAGTGCCGCCCGAAGGGTATGTTGTCTCTTTCGCCATCTTTCATGAGCGGGGATTCACGGTACCCACGCATAGATTTCTTCGGGGGTTGCTGGATTATTATGAGGTGGAGCTGCATCATCTAACTCCCAATGGGATTCAACACATGGCAGCGTTTGTTGCCCTGTGCGAGGGTTTCCTGGGGATCGATCCCCATTTTGATCTGTGGCGATATTTCTTTAACATTAGTTTATCGAAGAGGAAGATTGGGGGAAAAGATATGAACGCGCCGATGGGATGTACCAGCATCCATCTGCGCCATACTCGGTCGAGGGGTTACCCATACATGCGTCTGGCGACATCCAACAAGGGATGGCATTCGCAGTGGTTTTATGTTAGGGATGATGTGAGTGCCACCCTACCGAGGTACACTGGACGCCTTATTGTGGATGCTCTGGAGTCGTGGAGCTAGGGCGTCCAGTCCAAAGACAAGAAACACATCTCTAACCTTCTTTCCGCCCTCCAAGCCCTGAAGGATCGGGGTGTAAAGGGGATGGGGAATATCAGCGCCTACCATGCGAGGAGGGTGGCGCCACTGATGGTGCGCGTGCTTCCCCTGCATCGGATGATGCCTGGGATGTCGTTTGAAGGGACGGTGCTCGTTGATGAGGCGCTCCCTTACTCGGAAGTGGCGCAGCGCATCAAGGAGGCAATGGAGCCAATGAAGGATTCCACCGGCAGGGTCCTCGACATCATGTATCCGATGCCCGGACATCCCCCAATGCGGCCGGAGCCTGGGGTCTTTGAATTCGTAAGCCCTCTTCTCCTGTGCTCGTTTCTTTCTCCTGAATCTCCCTTTTTTAATACTTGTTTTTGTGATGTTGGGATCAGCTGAGGGGGCTAGTCTTCAAGGATAGTCCAGTTCCGCTGCCGAAGGACAAGGCCGTGGCAGCGGCAAATCGACTCGTAGCCGAGCGGGACAGGAAAGCAAGGGAGGAGATGAAGAAGGCGAAACGATTGAAGCAGGAGGCACGGGATCGAGAGGAGGACGTGAGCTGTGAGGATGAAGACGACAACGATGATGATGACGACGAGGTAGCCATCGGCGTGGATTGGGACGTCCTAGAGGACGAGGACACGCTAATGAGTGGCCACCCATCTGTGCAGGGACCCTTCCCTTTCCACACAGAGGGAAGTGAATCAATGAGGTCGGTGGAGGCCGGCGAGTCCACCACTTCGCACGGCGTGCCAGTCAAGGACCGGTGGGTGGAGGAAAGCGGGCCTGCCGCTGCCGACCCCGAAGCGATGGGGGAGGGGAGTGGCTCTGGTGCCGCGCCCCGTGAGACAATGGAGGGGAGCGGCTCTAGTGCCGCGTCCCATGAGACGATGGAGGGGAGCGGCTCTGGTGCCGTGCCCCATGAGACAATGGAGGGAAGCAGCTCTGGTGCCACGCCCCATGAGGTAAGCCTCTCTGCCTCGGAGCAAGGAGTAGGCTTGAAACAGTCCCGCCCAGATGAGTCGGGGCAGGGATCTGGGGATTCATCCTCAAAATGCTTCCGCCGGTCGAGGACGTCAACGTGAGCTGCTGATTCCCCTATTTTCATCCTTTTTCATTTCTATTTTGGTCTAATGATTAATACCTTTGTGTAGGTTCTTGCGGACGGGTCACCCCCTGAGGCTGGCGCCGAAGAAGAGTCTCGCCATTCAAGTGGGACAGACGGCATCGCCTGGCGTCACCCCTGTTTTGGGTGGGAGTGATGCCGACGTCGGGGCCACGTTGGCCGACCCGATGGCGTTCATGGTGGCTCCTACACCCGCAGAGGTTATTGAGCGGGCGGCCTCCTCCATGGCGGACATGGAACAGCCGGCCAAGGGCCGCATACCTTCGGTGGAGGTGGTTGTGACCGTGCCAAGTTAGGATCAGCCGGGCATGATCGTGGTGGCGCTTGAGGGCGTAGTGCAATCCACGCCACTAGGGGCCCAGGTGGATTCGCCCGTGGCGCTCGAAGTGACCTAGAGGGAGGAGGGTCCAGCCAGAGGGTCCTCGAGTGCGGCGATGGTGCCGCATAGGGTTAGGAGGGAGCCGCCTCGGGCCCCTTTGTCAAGTGGAAGCCGCTCCCCCACGCGGGGGGAGCCACCGCTTCAGTGGATGGCCGCCTAGGACCTGATGTCAGCTCTGTTCTCGCTCGATGATCATTCTGAGAGCATGGAGCAGGAGGGTCTTGACATCATAATTTCGACCATGCTGGAGGCCTTGGACCAGGCCAGAGGAGCCCTGCGTGAAATTGTTGTTCCTACTACCCAGGTACTTGCCTAATTTTCTTCTTTCTCTACATGTTTTTGTGTTTTCGCATTTCTGATTCCAGTCTTCTTCCTCTTCAGGTTCTTGTTGCTCGTAGCCGGAATAAATCCTGCTTCCTCCGTGAGCAGAAGGCGGAGTGGGATCGCCTCTCTGAGGAGGCCCGGCTACGAGTAGACATGGCCGCTCAGCTTGCTACTACCCAGGAGTGAGAGGCCCAGGCACGTCAAGATGCGGAGGAGGCCCATGGGATGTTTGAGGATTTGTTGGCGAGGTCTAAGCTAGATGGGGAGGAGATCGCCAAGCTCCAAAAGGAGCAAGACGAGCTGCTACAGAGGAATGCCACGGCTAATGAGAAGGCCGGCGAAGTCCTAAAGGAGCTAGAGATGGAGCGGGACCTCCGGCGGAAGGCTGAGAGTAGGGCCATGGCCCTCCAGTAGAAGGTGGATGAGGATGTTGAGGTGGTCCGTTCTCTCCAGGCGGAGCTCGATGACGCGGTGAACCGAAGGTTGAGCGCTGAAAACGTCTCCGTCAAGCTAGAAAAAGAGGCTGCTCATGCACGAAGGGCCCTTTAGGTTGAGAGCGATGAGCATGATCTTCTGCAAGCTACGGTCGGGGTGGTCCTTAATGCCCTAAATGTGATGGAGCCGGTGGAGACCAGCCCACTCATGGCTCATGTCGTAGGTATCACGGCTCGGGTGGGCTAGCTTGAGGAGAGTGCCTTTCACGCCGAGATCGCCCAGGCCTTCACCGTCGCCCATGCTCATTATGAGAAGGAAATCAACCTGAAGGTGATGAGCGAAGGCTTCCCATCCACTTATGAGGATGAAGAGCTAGAGGAAATGGAGGAGATGGTTGCTCCCCTTGCGAAAAACCTGGCAGACAATTTGAAAGAGATGGTTCTCCCTCTACGGGAGTAATTAGTCGAACAATTTTGAGAACAACTTATATGTAATATGTGGACAAGTGTCGGTATTTTTTGAGTCTGGACGTGGTTTCATGATTTTGCATCGTAATTTCGTTTTGTTTGATTTTTTGCGATCTTACCAATCTGTTCCCCTGAATTATGCCACTGATCATGATGCGAGGAGATTGTTTCGAAAGAAAGAAAGGAGGTAGCCGTACCTTAACCAGCCCCTGAGTAAGGTCTGACCCCCCCCGCATTTGCTGGGGTCGGGGGTTACTAGAGATCGGAACTGTGGCTTTGGTGACAGGGTCGATGAAGTCCATGGATGACATCGTAATATTCCCCACCCTGTCTTCCAACAGAAATCCCCAACTGGGGATTCTATGGGCTTGGCAAGGTGGGGCCTTCGAACCTGTGTCCCTGTATTGATTGGCTCGAGCCCCCAAGCCTTATTAGGGTCTGATAGGGGTTGATCGTTATTTGCATGTTACCCCATCCTCGGTTTTCACAATCGGAGGGGTTGAGTGAATGACACTTGCCTTGACGGCTAGAGTATCGCGCTCAATGAGCTCACTAATAGGTACATTCGTGTGGAATCCGGGGGTCCATCATTTGGTGATGGGGTCAGCAGAGCCCTCTGGTGGCACTCCACAACTTCTTAACCCGCCTCCCGGTAGATGCCCAAGCCGTTTGATAGGCTCCGGCGGCCCGATGGCCTCTCCTCGATGGAGATTCTATGGGTTTGGCTCGGGGTTAGAATCGAACAAGAAAAGGTCGAGATGTCCCTGTCTGCTTCTGAGCAGAGTCGGGTAGGGCCGCTGGGGCTTGTCTCGGTTATTTCTCCCTGGCTCTGTTTGGCATGAGGCAGCCTCGAGCCCTTCGTGGACCGACCTTCGAACCTCGGCCTGTGGTCGCCTATATTGAATGAGGCGACGACTATTTCATGATGCAACACGAAGCGTTGGGATGTTTTGCATATGTATAATATAATCGAAATGAAGGCGGGGTCAGTAACGTTACCGTGGCAGTATGAGTGATGAAAAAGCTCCTACCAAATGTGTCCGTGCGGGGTTCGGACCCTGATGTTCATGATGAGGTTGGAGTAACCTACATAAGAATTGCTATTCTTTGTTTTTCGTATCTCGGTGGTGATCCGAGTCGTTTAATTAACTTGGGCAGCCTGACAGCTTCTCCTTTGGGAGTGACTCTGTAGGCGAATCCCTCCGAACCCTTCTTGAGAAGGCAGACATTGAAGCGGGAGATGCAAAGGGCGTTGAGCATGATTTTTCTAGTGAACAGAAACACCATAGCTATCGAGGCGTAGGGTCTGCTAGTTCGTCCAGTTTTTACTCAAAGTTTTATGCCCATATTTCACATCCTTAGTTTCAAGTGTATGGAGGGGGTCGGGTGGGGAGGATTTCTAGACTGGTAGACATCCTCGGCAGGCCCCGAGTGATGTTTGTGTTCCCGCCGTTTGACGGGGTCGGAAGCTCGAGAATGAATTTTAACGCATAAAGTAAGAAAGCTAAGATGCTTATCTTTCTTTGGATGCTCGTTCGTCGTTTCTTCTAGGCCGAATGGCCGGCCTAGGAGATCCAAAAAGGTCATGCCGTCGGATCGTCCCGTAGTCCTACATGGGGAGGCGAAGGGTTGTCTACCTATGTGGGCGCCTTAATTGCCGTGGCCGGAGCGGGTTAGTGGCGGGCCATACCCAGGCAGTGTTCAGTTTGACCGGGGAGGACACCTCATCGATCGGGGTGCGTCTCGTCAGTTTTGGCGCGTCCCCTTAGGTATCAATCAGCATTGATTTTGTACTTAAAGAGGAGAAGGGAGAGGGTTTTTCGTCCAACCTTTCGCCTTTCCTTAGCTACAGTGGCTCTTCTTTATATAGGGAGGGGGAGGGGAGTTCTCATCCCATCTCATCTTCTGCCCCTGAGCCGCTATCTCTCCTTCTTCTTCCTTTTCGCCGAATGCATTCGTGTGTCGCGGCGGTTCCTGAGTGAGGAAGAGTAATGCCAGAGAGAGAAAACTCACAAATCCACTCGTGAATCTAGAGCGTGATGTCGAGCCAGAGATCATCCAACATAGATGAGATGGTGTATGCCACCCTTGCTGAGGAGTCGCTGCTGCCAAAGGAGAAGAGGCACCGGTGGGCGTCGTACGTCGTCGACTGCGTCGTCGTCCGCTGTGCTCCTCCTTTGGCGGGAGGCGTTTCCTACCTATACGCCGTTGTCAGGGTTATGGCTGGGGATGATGGTGTAGTCCCCGGATGCCTTGGTGGTGGTGTCACTGTCGAGGTTGTGGCTGACGATGATGGCATAGTCCTCGAACGCTCTGGTGGAGGCGTCGCTGTCGGGGTTGCGGCTGACGACGATGGCGTAGTCCCTGGATGTTCCGATAGAGGCATCGCAGATGGTGGCACCTTCGAGGATCCAGTGAAGCGGCGGGATATTGGGATGTCGCCGATGGAGAGCGTGGCACGGCGACCGTAGTAGACGAGCTGGCCCGTGCCACATGCCCCGGGCATCGCCGATGGAGAGCGTGGCGCGGCGACCGTAGTAGACGAGCTGGCCCGTGTACACACCCCAGGCATCGCCAATGGAGAGTGTGGCGCGGCGACCGCAGTAGATGAGCTGGCCCGTGTACACGCCCCAAGCGTCATCGATGGAGAGCGTGGCACGACAACCGCAGTAGTACTTGTAGTAGAGCTAAGCAAAGACTGTAATTGAATAACTTTGTGGGGAAGCCTCCGAGTAAACAATCCTCCGAATTTATAAGTATATTGTTCCTTTTTGTAATGAAAGCGCTTTGTAAGTGACGAATTTGTGCAAAAATGAACAAAATTACATCCTTTGCTTATGGCAAGCAATTTTTTTATCTTTCTCCTTTCTGTAGGAATGATTTTAGTGCTTTCCGACCCTTCTCATGGTCTAAGTCATAAGAAGCTAGGAACCTGGGTGAAGTAATTCTGATTGAACTGGTGAGCAAAGAGGTTGTAGCCGCTGGGGCGTGGGTGTCTCGTAGTCCTACCAGTTGTATTCAGAATTGGTTCCCAAAATCTTAGCCCTTGGGACTCGTTTATGAGGCGAATGGAAAACTTAGAGAATGTTTGTAAATATAACACATGAGGTTTTTTGCAAGCGTAATACTTGTATTGCATATGTCATATGTTACGATCACATGCCAGCCCCCGAGTGAGGTCTGACCCCTCGCAATTTGCAGGGGTTGGAAGTCACTAAGGATCGGGGTTTTGTTATGACAAAATCTGATAAGGAAGAGTGTAAGCTTATTTTAAGGATAGAAACGATGTAGCTGCTTGATGTTCCAGGTGTTGGTGAAGACCTCGCCGTTGATGGTTTTCAATCGGTAGGCACCTAGGCGAAGTACTTCCACGATGACGTAGGGCCCTTCCTAGGGTGGGGAGAGTTTGTGGTGGTCCTTGTTGCTCTGCACAAGATAGAGGATGAGGTCTCCGACGTTGAAGGCTCGACCCCACACCCGTCGGCTATGGTACCGTCACAACACCTGCTGGTACTTAGCCGAATGGAGGAGGGTGATGTCGCAGGCTTCATCTAGCTAGTCCATGGCATCTTGGTGAGATGCTTTGGCCCCCTGTTCGTCGTATGCTCTGATTCTTGGTGCTCCATAGTCGAGGTCCGTTGGGAGAACGGCCTCGGAACCATAGACCATGAAAAAAGGCGTGTAGCCGGTGGCCCGGCTAGGAGTTGTCCTTAGGCTCCAGAGCACGGCCGGGAGCTCAACTAGCCAGCGTGCACTGAATTTATTCAATCGGTTGAAAATTCTAGGTTTGAGGCCCTAAAGGAGCATGTCGTTTGCACGCTCGACCTGCCCGTTCGTCCAGGGGTGTACGACGGCTGCCCAATCGATTCGGATGTGTTGTTCATCATAGAATCGAACAAATTTCCTACCGGTGAACTACGTGCCGTTGTCTGTGATGATGGAGTTCGGTACTCCAAAGCGATGGACGATGTCGAGGAAGAACAACACGGCTTGCTTGGATTTGATCGTGGATATTGGTTGAGCTTCAATCCATTTTGTAAACTTGTCTATGGTGACAAGCAGGTGGGTAAAGCCCCCGGGCGCCTTTTTGAGCGGCCCAACTAGGTCGAGCCCCCAGACCGTGAAGGGCCATGTGATGGGGATCATCTGGAGAGCCTGGGCTGAAAGGTGTGTTTGTCGAGCGTAGTACTGGCACCCTTCGTAGGTGCGTACAATTTGCTCGGCATCGGCTACTGCGGTGGGCCAGTAGAAACCTTGTCGGAATACATTCCCAACCAACATTCTTGGTGCGGCATGATGACCGCAGACTCCACCATGGATGTCGCTCAGCAGGAGTTTTCCCTATTCACTAGGGATACAGAGTTGCAAAATCCCGCTGTGACTCCATTTGTAGAGTTCGCCTTCTACAAGAACGAAGGACTTGGCGCGTTGTGCGAGCCGTCGGGCTTCCGTCTTGTCTACCGGTAGTGTGTTGTGGAGGAGGTAGTCGAGGTAAAGCATTCTCCAGTCATCAGGAGGGTCGGACTCCACTGCTGGGTCCTCTTCAAGCTCCATGACCTCGAGGTCGGGCGAAGCAGTTGGCGGATCGGCCCCTGGGGTCGGACTAGAAGGGCCATCGTTGGCTTGTTCCGACCCCGCGTAGCGTATCGAGGGTTTGTGTTGGTCACTGGCAAAGATGCCAGTTGGGACTGGCTCTTGGCCGGATGCTGCTTTTGCGAGCGTGTCGGCTGCTTCATTGAGGCGCCTAGGGATGTGATTGAGTTTGAGGCCGTTGAATTTGTCCTCCAGCCATCGGACTTCTTGACAGTATGCCTCCATCTTGGCGTCGTGGCAGCATGACTCTTTCATAACCTAGTTGACGACCAGCTGAGAGTCGCCCCTGACGTCGAGGCGTCGGATGCCCAGCTCGATGGCGATTCGTAGGCCGTTTATGAGCGCTTTGTATTTTGCAGTATTGTTTGATGAGGGGAAATGGAGCCGAACCATGTACCTCATGTGGACCCCAAGATGAGATACAAAGACTAGTCCTGCACTGGCGCCCTTCTTCATCAGCGATCCGTCAAAGTACATTATCCAGTACTCTTGATCGATGGCCACTGGTGGCATCTGGACCTCGGTCCACTCCGTGATGAAGTCAGCTGGTACCTGAGATTTGATCGCTGTTCGAGGAGCATAGAAAATGCCCTGATCCATCAGCTCGAGTGCCCACTTTGCAGTTCTTCCCATAGCGTCATGGCTATGGATGACCTCACCGAGGGGGAACGACGTCACTACTATCATGGGGTGTGACTCAAAGTAGTGGCGTAGCTTCCTTTTGGTGATGAGGACGGTGTAGAGGAGTTTCTGGATTTGGGAGTAGTGGGTTTTGGAGTCGGATAACACCTCACTGATGAAATACACAGGGCGCTACACCTTGAAGGCATGCCCCTCTTCCTCTCGCTCTACTACTAAGGTAGAGCTGACCACTTGGGTGGTGGCCGATATATATAGTAGGAGGGATTCTCAGTTGCATGGAGGAACTAAGACCGGTGGTTTAGTTAGAAATCGCTTAACCATGTTAAGCGCCTCCTGAGCCTCGGTCGTCCACTCGAAGCGGTCAGCTTTCTTTAGGAGTCAATAAAGGGGGAGTCCTCGTTCGCCGAGGTGCGAAATGAATCGGCTGAGGGCGGCGAGGCACCCTATGATCCGCTGAACCCCCTTTATGTTTTGGATCGGGCCCATCCTTGTGATGGCTGATATCTTCTCCGGGTTGGCTTCGATGCCACGCTCGGAGACGATGAAGCCGAGCAGCATGCCCCTTGGGACCCCAAAAACATATTTTTCAGGATTGAGTTTGATGCCGTTTGCCTGGAGTTTCGCAAAAGTTTGCTCAAGGTCGGCGACAAGGTGGTTAGCTCACTTGGTTTTGACTACGATGTCATTGACATAGGCCTCAACGGTTCGCCCGATGAGGTCTCCAAAGCAATTGAGCATACAGCGCTGGTATGTTGCCCTAGCATTCTTCAGACCGAATGGCATTAAAACGTAGCAAAACAATCCGAAGGGGGTGATAAAAGATGTCACGAGCTGGTCGGACTCTTTCATCACGATTTGATGGTAGCTAGAGTATGCGTCAAGGAAGCAGAGTGTTTCACACCCCGAGGTGGAATCGACTATTTGGTCTATTCGTGGCAAAGGAAACGGGTCCTTTGGACACGCTTTATTGAGGCCGGTATAATTGACACACATTCTCCATTTCCTGCTCTTTTTTTCACATAAGAACGGGATTTGCTAACCACTCTGGGTGGTATACCTCCTTAATGAATCCTGCGGCCAGCAGTTTGGCTATCTCTTCGCCGATGGCCCTGCGTTTCTCCTCGTCGAAGCGGCGTAGGCGTTGCTTCACCGGCTTGGAGCCTAGGAGGATCTAGAGAGTATGCTCGGCGACCTCCCTTGGGATGCCTAGCATATCCGAGGGTTTCCACACAAAGATGTCTTTGTTGTCGCGGAGGAAGTTGATGAGCGTGCTTTCCTATTTGGAGGAGAGCGCAGTCCCGATATGGACTTTTTTGCCCTCGGAGCTGCTGGGGTCCAAGAGGACCTCCCTGGAGCCTTCTGCCGATTCGAATGACCTGGTTGATTTCTTCACATCAGGTGCCTCTTCTACGACCTCTTCCCTGAGGGTGGCGAGCTCTTCGGAGGCAATGACTACGGATGCGTGTCCGCAGCATTTGACTTCGCACTCGTAAGCGCGCTGGAAGGAGGTGCCGATGGTGATGACCCCACGGGGACCCAGCATCTTCAGCTTAAGGTACATATAATTAGGGATGGCCATGAACTTCATGTAGCATGGTCGTCCCAAGATGGCGTGGAAAGTCCTCGAGAACCCCACTACATCGAAGGTGAGGGTCTCAGTCCGGTAATTGGACCAATCCCCAAAAGTGATGGGCAGATCGATCTGCCCTAGCGGCATAGCCTGCCTACCAGGCATGACGCCATGGAAAGGCGCTCGGATGGGGTGGAGGTTCGTTCGATCGATGCCCATCTCGTCGAGCGTCTTAGCATACATGATGTTTAGGCCGCTGCCTCCGTCCATCAGTACTTTTGTGAGCCGCTTAGGTCTAACGATCGGATCGACGACAAGTGGATACCTTCCCGTGGGATGGCATCCGGATGGTCGGTCCGGTCAAAGGTTATGGCGGATTCCGACCATCGGAGGAAGGCTGGCGTGGCTGGTCCGGCTGTATAGACCTCGTGGCGTGCGAGCTTCTGGCGACGCTTGGAGTCATAGACCATTGATCCTCCAAAGATCATGAGGGCACCGATCGGCATTGGGAAGGCATCATCCTTCTCCTCTACGTCGTCTGTGGTGGGAACAGGTTCCTTCCCCTGCTCCCCTTTGTTGAGGCCCTCGGCCAAGTATTTGCGCATGAGGCCGCAATCCTTGTATAGATGCTTGGCCAGGAAGGCGTGATTTAGGCATGGCCCCTTGAGCATTTTCTCGAAGTGGTTTGGAGTGCCTTCCGTGGGCTTCCGGCCACCTTTGCGGTCGGTAGCGGCCACGAGCGAGTTGTCGCGCCGTTGCTTTTTATTTTTCTTTTTGGCGGGACGGTTGGAGGCGCCTTCGCCGGCGTCCTCGTCCCGCCTCATCTTTCCGTCGAAGCGATCAAAGATGGCTCCGACCGCCTCCTCTCCAGAGGCGTGACTAGTGGCGATGTCCAGGAGTTCCTTGGTAGTTTGCGGGCCCCTGCGTCCTAACTTGTGGACCAGGGATTCATAGGTTGTTTTGGACAGAAAGGCTCCTATCATGTCGGCATTGGCAATGTTAGGGAGCTCATTGCACTGTCGAGAGAAGCGCCGAATGTACCCGCGAAGGGTTTCATCGGCCTTCTAGCGGCAGTTTTTGAGGTCCCATGGGTTTCCAGGGCGTTTGTACGTGCCTTGGAAGTTGCCCACGAAGATCTCCGTCAGATCCGCCCAACTCTGAATAGCATTGGACGGTAGGTGCTCCAGCCATGCTCGCACCAAATCAGCTAAGAATAGCGGGAGATTGCGAATAATGAAATTGTCACCACTCGCACCACTGGCCTAACATGCAAGCCAATAGTCTTCGAGCCAAAGCCCGAGATTTGTTTCGCTAGAATATTTAGGGATGTTGGTAGGCGGTCGATACCTTAGGGGGAACACAGCGTTGAGGATGTGTCGGCCAAAGGCCTGAGGGCCTGGTAGGCCGGGGCTCGGGCTTCGGTCCTTGTTGCTGTCATAGCGTCTGCCACATCGAGGATGATAGCCACGGCGCGCTGCTTCTCCATCGTCGCCGTGGGCACATCTCCGAGCATCGATGATGCTGCGTACGTCGTGGCCATGGCCGAGGCATTGATGTACTGGGACGACGGAGGGCTGCCTGCTGGCTGGCGGTGTTTGGTGAACGGACGCGTCCTTGGTGGGACGCACTGAGGGGATGCGCTGGCTGGTGTTGGGTTCGCGTCATCGAGACAACAAACTTTCCGCCTACTGCGCCGCTGCACGCTCGAGCAACATGCGAATCTCCCTGTGGGCCCGGCGATCTTCGGCTGTTGCGGACTCCGGAAGGCCATGCAGCAAGGCAGTTGCTGCGGCGATGTTCTGGCTGGCTCAAGCAAAGTGAGGAAGGGTCCCATCATTGGTGAGGATCCTCTGGTGTACGGCGCGGGCTATGGTGCGCGCGCGCCCCCCATCTTTGCGGTGTTCAATCTCGCGATTGATGTCTGCATACTCTCGAATGAGCCCTTACCCGGCCTCATCGATCTCTTGCTGACGGGCCCTCAGCTGCTCCATCCTTAGGCAAGATGGGGCCATCGTCTCTTCCCCGGATCTGCTATTAGGGTTGTTCGTAGGGGTGGCCTCTTCCCTAGAGACACTTTTGACGTGACCCTTGGGGGTCTGCGTCATGAAGCATTCCCGGGAAGGGTGGTGGCTCCCCCTACTAGAATCCGAGCTAGAGAACGATCCTGGCTCCTCGTTGAGAAGCTCGTAGAGGGTCTCTATATCATGTTCAATCGCCCCCATGAACTCAATGTCCGTGGGCGACTGAACCATACATAGCGCCTGAAGGTGGCCAACGGTCGCCGTAGTGTTGCGGAGACCGAATGGAAACGCCATCGGGGTGCTCCGTACGGACCCTCCCAAACATAGGGTGGCGTTGTGAGAGGCCTCCCTTGGTGACTGGACTCCTAGGGAGTTGCCCGGTGGGCCCTCAAGCCTAAGACGGCTGAGGTTGATGGAAGGGAGACATGGGGCGGCTGAGTGAGTCAGCGCCAGCTCTCCTCCTAGTGTGATGATGAAATCTAGGTCGCCGAAACGCACATGTGCGCCCGGGGCCCAGGTGATTGCGTGGGTGGCCATCCGAGGCCTGATTTAGAACGCGCAAGCTCCCCTACCTGGCACGCCAACTGTTGGTGTTTCGTATGAGCACCGGTAAGTAAATTTATAGTAATGCGCGTTAGGCTCGGATGGTGCGCTAAAGGACACAAGATTTATACTGGTTTGGGCCAAACGTCCCTACGTCTAGTTTGTTGCTGCTCGTGTTATCAGCACCGTGAACGGTCTTTAGTAAGGGGTACAAACAATCGAGAGAGGAACTGGTCCCAAGTCTCTGTTGGAAGGGTTGAAGGTAGGTCAAGAGGTTCGAAGCAACTTGACTGTGTGTATCTGTGTGTCGTATTGTTCAGTCTCAAGAGTCCGTCCCTCTGATGGAGAAAGCACATCCCCTTTTATAGATGAAGGGGCCGGCTTTACAAGGATGAGGGCTCTACCTTATTCTTGTGGCTCACGTCTACCCAATCCTCCTTCTTCATTCTAATGAGTGCGAAGGAAGATAAGTACCTACAATACTGTTGATGTCTCTGTAGAATGTCAGGTTGATCACAGAACGTTGCCCTGCGCAGGGTATGGGCTGTAGTACAGTGGTTTTGACTTATTAGCCTCCCCTAGCCTTGCTCCGCATGCCTTCTGGTTCTTGTGAGTCTTTGTCGGAGGGACGAGGGGTCAGGATCCGGCGTAATGACATGGTCAAGGCCTTCTAACTTGGCGGACCTGAGGGGTCGGGAAGCGGGCGCCGCTCCCTTGGGTCCATAGCGTGGTGACAAAAAATCCGTCGTTCGTGGGGATAGCAAATCCTTTTCTAGAGCATAGCGGTTGTCGTATATCTTCGTCGGGTTCCGTGTCCCAGGGCTGAAGGTGGCGCCTACAACTCTATAGGGCGAGGAGCACGCACCTGTCCAACCTTTCGGGCTCTGTGGCACCCGGAAGGGTCTAAAGCACCTGTCCTGTCATCCCCTAGCAGTACTTTTCCTGCCAGGGCGCAGGGTATGATCCTTGGAGCCATGGTTGACCCGAACGTCTTGTCTTGCCCTGTACTTATCATCTTAAGGGAATAGGGAGAAGTTGTCAGGTAAGATGAATCCAATCTTTAGATATGGAGCAGGGTGAGACTCGTTCCTTGCCGTCGGGCGAAACGGAGACCAATTCCTATCTCTTGGGCAAGACTGACCTCGCCCCTCTGGGGTCGGGCGAGGCAGAATCTATCCCTCAGCCCTCGGGTGAGACCGAGCCCGCCCTAAATGCATCGGGCGAGACAGAGTTTATCCCTCAGCCCTCGGGCGAGATCGAGCCTGTCCCAAAGGCGTCGGGCGAGATGGAGATTAACCCTGAGCCCTCGAGTGAGGCAGAGTTATCTCACAAAGGCGTCGGGCGAGGCGGAACCAAACTCCTATCACTCGAACAAGGGATGAAACGGCGCCCTTATGCGTCCAGAAGTTTTTCACGTTCGGTGGTTATTGGTTCCACCTTCTGGGGTACCCCGGTATTAGGTCCCCGACACTCATAATCCTATCCCCTCTCTGTTCGGTGGGGCCAAGCTGCCAGCGACCCAACACCTTCTTCTCCTCAAGAAGAGCAGTGTGAGCTGAGGGTCTGGCCAGCGAGATCTTCATGGCCGGGGCAGAGGTTGCCCGCACGCGCGCCCATCGGACCTGCACCGCTGAGCCCATCGGAGATCCGCCTTCTTCCTCTTCCTACTGCTCGTGACATGGCGGCCCACGGCGGCGGCATCCCACTTGAGGCGCTCAACGCCGAGCCGGCGCAGGGAGGCATACACCTGTGCACACTCGGCACCGTACCCAGTGGCGGCATTGCGGGACGCGATGGCGCAGAGGTCCATGACGGCGTCGTCGGGCAGCAGGTCGATCTCGTGGATGCTCTAGAGCGAGCGGTAGGCAGTGCTGCGGCGGCCGATGGAGGAGGACACGGAGTCGTCCTCATTGGCGACGGCAATGGGGTGGTCTTGCCGGCGCGGAGGTTGTCGCGTAGGTCGTCGATGGCGTGGAGGAACCGGTCGGCCCGACCCCCGCCGCCGTCAAACAGCATCGGCTCGTCCGCACCAGAGCCCATCGAGGCTGAGTCCCACCGCATCACTACCCGCTCCGCCGCCTCTAGCTCCACGGGCGATCCGTCCATGGCTGGCAAGCTGGGTTGACTCCTCGCCTCCACTACCTCCTCTATTGTTTCTCTTCCTCGATCCAAAGCTGGCCTAGCTGGCTGGCTCTACCGCGGCAGCCCATGGCTTCATCTGTGGCATCCTCAAAGGAACACCGGCCCCCATCCGCTGCTTTAGGAACGACATGGCGGCCTCGGTCGTTGCCGGCGCGCCCATGGACGGGAGCTTCGACGTCGTGGCCACGTGCGCACCGTACATGACGGGGGTGCTCACGTGCTGGGGCCTCGACTTGCCGGGGGTCGCCTCGGTAGCCACTCGGTATGTGCCGCCCGTGGTGGCCGGGGCAGAGCTCGCTCGCGCAACCACCTGCGGTGGACGAAACGGAGCTCGCTTGCGCGACCGCCTAAGGTGGACGGGACGGAGCTCGCTCGCGCACCGCCTGCCGAGCCCACTACTGCTTGTGCGGCCGTCCGAGCCCACCCCTGCACGGTCAAGCACTACTGGTCGTCGGAGCCGAGCCCACCCCTACCCTGCCCGGAGCATCACCTCTACTGCACGAGTGCACAATCATCCATGACTGAAGGTTGAAGAAGATCTCTTTACAGTTTAAGCCCTACCCTTTCTATCTTATAAATTGTTGTATAATGTGTCTTGTAAATCTTTCCGATAGCCCCCTGATAAACTTTACACATCTCGTTTGGTCAACGAGGTGAGGGCATAAATTTAGGATTTTTTCAACGCAGATTAACACCGTTAGATGAAAAAGTGGATGGAATGGCATGAGAGGGAAAATAATAAAATGTCATGATATCTGGGTGCGCCTGAACTTTCTAGTGGCGCGTAGGAAATGACATCTTCTTAGCAGTATACGAGTAAGGGGTGTTTGGTTCTTTAGTCGTTCCTAAAATTTATGTCACATCGAACGTTTAGATACTAGTAAAGAACATGAAATATAGATTAATTACAAAACCAATTACATAGAGGCTAATTTGCGAGACGTTTTTTTAGCCTAATTAATCTGTCATTAGCATACGATTACTGTAGCATCACGTTGTCAAATCATGAACTAATTAGGCTTAAAAGATTCGTCTCACAAATTAGTCACCAATTATATAATTAATTTAATAATTAATCTATATTTAATACTATCTAAACATTCGATGCTGTAGCGACCAAACCAAACACCCCTAAAACCCTCAAAGAAAAACAAGACCGCACGCAGGCCATTCACGCCTACACGCCCGACTCGGCGACTCCTGTCCGCCAGCGACACCGGCGCGCCGCCCCGGCTGCTTGGCTGGACGGTTCCCGCCTGGCCGGCGGCCTCCCCCAGCCCCCGGTCCGCCGTCTTCAGCTCTCCGCGGCTCCGCAGTCCGCGAAGCACAGCGCCGCCCCCGCCAACACCCCCCGCCCCCCCCCCCCCCCCCCCCCCCCCCCCCCCCCCCCCCGACCCGAGCCGCTGACGCGGTGACGCCCGGTTTCCGGACGGAAGGAGGAGTCGTCGGGTCGTCGGCGGCACATCTGTCAGAACTAAGAAGCCTCTTCCCTTCCATTCTCTTCTTCCTTTCAAGGTCCCCAAATCCCTAACCCTACTTTCTCTAATCTAATTTGATATTTTTGTTGTAGCTTACAGTTGTAGCCATGTAGGTAGTACAATTGTAGAAATTAACCGAAAAATAAGATCAATGATAGTCTTTTGGATGATTGCGTTGTCACATTCATTGATAAGTAGTGATGATTGCCTTGTAATTATATATGATCTTTAAGATTCTATATCATGCATATTTCAAGCTATTAGTATGTTGTTTAAAATGTTTGTATTGTAATTTAAGACTTATTATTATGCTATTTAGTAGTTGTGTACCAAATTGTGGGGCAATTTTTATGGTACTTTACCGAATTGCTAAATGGATTTTACCGGTTTGCATATAGAAATTTTGGTCCGGCATACCCTATGCAAAAATCCTTGATCCGCCACTCTCTTCTTATTTGCTATCTTCGCCGATTCTTACCCTTCGGATCTTACCAGCTAATTGCGCGGTGGGGTCAGCGAGGTGGCAGGACGTGAGAGGCCCAGGATGATGAGCAGCAACAGCGGCGGCGGCGCAGGAGGCCCTGGCGGGGGCATGGGTCCAGGAGTGGGTCGAGGTGGGGATGGGTGGCACGACGACGAGGCTGCACTCACTGAGTTCCTCTCATCCCTCATGGACTACACCCCCACGGTATGGTGCCGCCGTTTCCCTCTTGTCTTCTCTACTTTTCTGTCAATGGCTTAGCAGAGCTGGTGGAGCACTACCTTGGCCGCAGCGGGTTCCACTGCCCCGACCTTCGCCTGTGAGTGCTCTTCCAATCTCTCTCCCCTATGAATAGTAGTAAGCTGAGATTTGATCAGTGCCATGGAATCATTAAAGTTAGAAACACAAATTACTTGATTTCTTGCTGACATAGTTTAATTTCGTGTTTTACAGAACAAGACTGGTTGCTGTAGCCACCCAGAAGTTCCTTTCGGACATCGCTAGCGATTCTCTTCAGTGAGTAAATTCATAGTCTTTTACAAAGTAAAGGATTACCTTATTAATATCAATGATAGCATATTCAAGAATAAAACAGTTTCTTCCACATCAATTCAAATCTTCTGTGCAATTCCATGTTTTGGTTTGGTTTGGCAGGTTTAGTAGGCTTCAATCAAAATCATTTATTTGTGTTTTTGATAGTTGTAACTACTTTGTTCGCTCTCTGCTGCTCTCGCAAACTTACCATGCCACCATAGTGATGGATTAGTCCTTTGGATATTTCTTGGTAGAAAAGAATATTCCTCCTTCTTTGTTGTCTAAAAATATAGTGTGATCTCTCTTGGAATTTTCTATACTAGCCAAGGGTTCCATGGATCGCTCTGCATCCACTGACTCCCTCCGAGGGTTCTGTTCATTAAAGGAGTTCGTTTTTGTTAAAGGATTATGTTCTGATACATAATGGATGTGCTTGTATTACTCACTTGATTCATGACCTGTGAGACCTATCCTCATTTTACAGTTAAGTTGTCTTGTGCAGGGTGCATGTTAGCAAGTTAAGCTAGAAATAGTGTATAATGACATTTAGTTCAGTGTGACAATAGAGTTTCGTGTTATAGCTTACAACGGGCAAAATTAAAAAATATTAATGTTTCCCCCCTATTTTTGTGCAGTCAAGTTACTTCCATAAACAGGTAATATACCAGCTGAGGCTTGGTTTCTTTAATGGAAATCCAAAGGGGGGGTAACAGTGTAACACACAATTGTCTTCTTCAAAGTTTTTTAAAAAAACATACAAGATACTTATATTACTGATGGAGCTCATTCTTCATGTGGCCTGGCTAATCAAGTGATGAATAACTAAGGATACTGAAATTAGAAAACAGGTCAATTAGGTTTTTTTTTTGGTATCATCATCATGAGTTAACAACTAAAAGCATACCTAGTTAACTAAAGGATGCTTGATCAATCATCGTGAGTTTCACATCATGTGCCATAGCAAGCTGCATACCTAGTTAACTAAAGGATGCTTGATCAATCATCGTGAGTTTCACATCATGTGCCATAGCAAGCTGCAATTTGCAATTGTAGTGGCAGCAGGCTAGTGCGGTAGCACCTGGTGGAGAGACTCAGAGGCACCTAGCATGACATGACCCGGAATGCCCATTCAGCAGGCAGTGGTCTGGCGATCACAGTTAGCCTAGGGCAGCACATGGCAGCTGAGCTGGATTCTAGAAAAGGACCGCTAAAATGAGTAGAAGAGGTGACAATGGAATTCACCTTGTTCAGCTGTTGGGCCTGAGTTATGATGGAAAAACTTGTGACAAGATGAGGAAGGGGAGGGGAACAGCCATAACTGAAAGGCATTGTGATTTACTAATCCCGTGGATAAACATATTCATTACAAGGAGGGGAGGGTGGGAAGGTTTGAACTTTGAAGCTTAAACATTCTTGTGCCATTTTCGGATTATATTGTGTTATTGTGCAAGTTTGCTAGGGTCTTATTTTGTGTTTTTTTGGTCAGTGTATGACACTCTATGCTCTTCACTATATAGCAAACTATTTTAAGAATTTTTTAGCAATATGCATTATACACTCTGTAGTTGTGTGCACTAATTTTGGTATTACATTTTTCTTTCCCTTGAACTAGGCACTGCAAGGCTAGGGTAGCGGCACCTATCAAAGACAATAAGAGCAAACAGCCTAAGGTGTATTTACTCAGTAGTTGAACTTTTCATGTTCCTAGCGATAAATCTTGTTTAGTATCCTTACTGTTTACTTGTCACATTTTCTTAAAAAATGTCATTTTCAGGATAGACGTCTTGTATTAACCATGGACGATCTTTCTAAAGCCTTGCGTGAGGTGACCATGTTTCCATTTAATTCTGCAGTTTGCACTTTTACTTTTTTTGTTGGCAGCAGCTTACCGTTTATTATCTTTTGTATTCAAACCAGCTGGGCAAATCTTCTGTATTCTTGATAGAAAAATCATTCAGGAGCACATTATTTGGTTTAGACACTACAACTATCTGTTTTGTCAGGATTTGAAATTGAATCTCCGCACTGTTTTCTTAAACTTAAACAGTTATGTAGATCCAGTTTGATATGCTCTTGGTCCTCACAAATTTCCAAAAATTCGTAAGGAATAACCAACTGTTAGCGTCAATTAAGAAAAGAGCACATGAGCAAAAACTTAACAATGCAGGATAGATATTTAAGCACATACCATGTGCTGCACCAGTTGGAGATCTTAATGATGATTCAGTTCCTTTAGATTAGATATGGTCAGTTCCAGCGACCCAGCGGCAGTGCCCATATGACGTGTATCTTTTGCAAGAGTGAGGTTCACACCATCTTCTGTTATTGACATTTTGCATGGACCTAAACATACAAGGCCATGGATATCAGACTAGCATGGTTTTCTTTGCCTGTACTGATTAGACCAAAATCATCAACCTTCCTGTCATTGTATAAGAACGAAAAGTGGGATGTGGATGTTGCTAAAATTTGAAGTCACAATTCATCTCCCATTTAAATTAAATGTGTAATAGTGGATAGTGCAATCAATAAATCAATGGAGTAGCAAATCAAATTTCAAAATGCCAATCCAACATGGCATATTCTGACATTCTTAGTGACAAACCCATAGCTTTAATGGTTTATGCAAAATCATCGACAAGACCATTATATGCATAGAAGCACCTTTGGAATCTCACTGAAAAACAGTGTAGTCCCTGCAGGGATGTGAAATTTCCTCTTTCCCAGTGTGCCTAAATCTTGCAATCCGATTAGCACAACTCTTAAGGCTACGTCGAAAACCGTGGTGTATCTTCAGTCCACAGCAAACTATCTTTTCCGGTTGACCTTTAGTAATCAATCAATGTATATTTTGTACCATAGCAGTGCTATTAAGCAGGATGATGGTGTTTTTGTTCTTTCTTATGTTCCAAAATAAGTCTGTTATATCGAAACCTTGCACAAAGGGCATCATTTTTGTGCTCTATATGATATACAAAGTTCATAATGCTGATAGAGAGATTGATTCTTCAGCGTACACCATCCAGACATCCTTGAAATTAGATTTGGTAAAGATCCTGATTTTTTGAAGGTGCTTCTATAGTACCTCTAATTTGAAGTTCCAGTCTTCCAAATCCCTAAATAGCGTCTCATGGCATCATTGCTGGAAGAATAGAGTAACTACTAAATGTAATCCTAATTCATAAAATCTTTATCCTGTTTAGGCTTAGGAATAGAGTAGCGGCTCCCTTAGCCAATGAGCAGTCCTAACAATGATATCATTTTTTAAAGACGGATGCAGCATATCAGCAATGAGATCTATAACTGCAGCGGACATGGCATTTTTAGGCTTAAAAGTCATTTTTAAGCAGTCCTAACTACTGGCCATGGTCACTGGACTACTTTCCACCACATTAGCTTTTGCTCCATTTGTTAACTTATATACCCTGATACTCACATGAGACTTCTCTCTGCAGCATGGTGTGAACTTGAAACACCCGGAGTACTTCGCAGACAGCCCTTCAGCAGGAATGGCTCCTTCTACAAGGGAGGAGTAGATTGGATTGGGCCAACCTGTACTGTAACAAAATGTCCAAGCGGGGAACTAGGAAATATACAGGGATCATGCGGAATGAATGGGCGTGTTGGCATTCATTTCTTGCCCGATCAATTAGATGTAACCACGGTGGATACCATAATGGCCCTGTTCGCTTCTCTTATAATTCATATTTTTCAGCTTGTTTTTTTCAGCCGGAACCGTGTTTTTCTCTCACAATAAATCAGCCGAAACAGTGTTTCAACTTGTTTTTTCAGCAAAGCGAATAGGGCCATCCAAAGTGTATCCCCATTGCTATTCGGGATGTGTTATTGACCATTATAGTACTGCTAATATGATTAGTATCTCTCTTGATTGCCATGCTGCTAAGATTATCCAGATATCACATAGGTCTAGTTTATCTAATCCAGTATCGAAACTGCTGGAACACAAAGTCGTTCTGCCGATGCACTTTTATACAAACTGTCAATCATTTGTAACCCTACCGGGCCTAAGGATGATTGGGCAAACATCATGAATGTTTGGAACAAAATCTACGTATAATTTGAAGGGGTATTTTGCGAGCATAAGCAACTGTGGCAAATATCCCCCGACTCCCTGCCTTCCCTGTGTGGCGAATTGTCAAATTACCCCTGGCCCTAGGAGAACATCTCAGGACAATTCTCTAGGTCCCTTATTCCTCAATCATTGACAAACTGATCAGTATGTACTTTCACATGACCACACTGATTAATTGTGTCCTTGCTTTTGTCTATAGCACAACACTAGAAATCTTACACAGGCACGAAAAGGTCGCCTCATGCTATATATATATTATATCATCAACCGTACTGATGTACGATGCTCCACGATTGACTTGGATTTGTTAATTTCTCAACGTGAAGCAAATTAGTCCCTACATCTTTTTCAAAAAAGAAATAAAAACTTAACGCACTTCATCTTTTCAATGCAGCTTGGATTTCTGAAAGGGACTAGCCCTAGTATCATATTTAGGCCACCAACCCACCATCAGGGATTTAAAATCTTGCACAGTCTGGTCACTCTCCAATTTCTATTTGCATGGTCATCGACATAGACATTTATAACCACAAGTTTCTAAGGTCCATCTCAGTGTTTTCACTTGCATATATATAAATTGACAAAATAACAAGAAGAGGAAGTGTTGACTTCATCCTAAGTTCACAACCATTTTCTGCTGACGATTTAGAAGGATTAACAAAATCATGGCCGGCGCAATGATATGGTTTAACAATCCAGACAGTAACTGATCTCTAGTATGAAAGTGAAAATCATTGAATGGGTGCAGTCGAAAACTTGCCCCTTCGAATATCCTTCTAGAATTTACCGGTATCATTGGTTAGCTGTTTCAGTACTTACGTAGGTCAAGTTGATTTCGCGAACAGGACAAAAGGAACTTCGCGCCAAGTTCAGTTGGTTTAACCTCGTCTGTCACATCCAAATGAATGAATCATCATTGTTAACCACCTAAGTGATTTTCATGATGAGATTCGTGAGATAAATAAATAAAAATAAGTAACAGGTTAATTCTATAGATCGACAGAATAGGATATCGTAGGTCAAGTGGGTAACAACTTGGATATCTAATACTGAACTGAAGTCCAGAAATATCATGTTGCTGAGTTATTGCCTTGTAGTAAAATAAGTCTCAAGTTGTTCACTTGGTCGCTTTCATTTCATCTATTATTCTGCATGTTTAATGGAAAGTGTAACAGCCAGTGTATATATATTTGTCATTTGTACAAAGAGAAGACAGTCAATTTCACCGCTTATGTATATATATATGCAGCAAGCTTATGCAAGGACATTCTCATCCGCAGGTCAAATCGCTCGACCGGTAAAAAGAAATTAATTAGGAACAAGAGCTTTTGACTTTGCTATGGATCTTAGCTAATCTTTTGAATTCCCATCTTCTACTCGGGCCAGTAAGGCCCCGTTTGGGATGAAGGAAAAACGGAGGAAAAGTGAAGGATTTAGTTCCATAGGAAAGGAATGGAGATGACACGTTTGGATCAAAGGATTCGGAGGAAAACTTTCTAGAGGAAAGACAATAGAGATTGTACTTTTGAAGGAAAGAAAAAATGTGCTCAGAGCTAAGGGAAATTTTCCTACGACGCTTGCTCGCTCACGCAGCACATTCCTTCTAGTTATTTCCCGTGTTTTCCTGTGTTATGGATTCCTGCGTTCCAAACACCCCTTCTAGTTATTTCCCGCGTTTTTCCTTTCCTCTGTTTTACCACTACACACTCACCCCATTCCTACGTTTTTTTCCTATTTCCGTGTTTTTGATTCATGCGTTCCAAACAGGCCCTAAGAGCCTAGCTAGCTAAGAGGTTATGACATGACAATAGGAAATGGACTCATCCATGACATGAGGCAAAAGGTGAGCAGAGCGTAGTCTCTACATGGTTCAGGCAGGCAGGCAGCTAGCTAGTAGTACCTTCAGTTTTAAGAGTTCACAACGACCTGAAAGAAAGTAAAAGATAGATTAATGATTCGAGCCATCCTAACACAGCACAATGACAATACTTTTCTGCTGCCATTATTGACAAGATTACGCATGACACCATGCTGATGTCCAATCACAGTTTCAAAGCGGACATGGGATTCCTGAATCCAAACGCTAGGTCAGGCGAAGACAAGGAGAAAAGGCTCAGAAGCACCACCCATCCCAGGCTCCCAGCATCCCCTTAACCAAGTCGTCCACCACTTTGATGATCGCTTTTTTGAGTGAAAATTTAAACGCGACGGATCATTCCGGTGTCACATTCTTTTCTTCTGGAAAAAGGTGGCAACGATCCTGCCTTTCCGGTGTCGCCTATCTGCCTGTTTTTTCCTCTCTCGTTTAATTTCCAGCACAAACCAGGTCAATGTGGGCCTCTTTTGTGCCGGCTGGATGGTGTGTGGGTATCCAGGAAAGTGCCCGGAGCTGCAGGGTGTTCTCACTTCTCACTTGCGGGGGTTTCATGAGCTGGTTCTGAAAATTGGTGTGAATCTCCGTCCAGCCACTTGTTGTGATGCGTAGGCCGGCGAGGCTCCAATCATCAATTCCATCTTGGTACATTTTGTTTTTATTTCAATATGCTGAGAATTAATCACCTCCAAGTTAATCCCCACAAGACGTGCTAGATAAAAAAAAAGGGTTCGCGGCCTTTTCTAACCCTTGTGAAAAAATCTTTCCTTTTCATCAATGCCCCGTGGAGGTCTTACCCGAGGGGTCAAGTTTTTTTAATAAAGTAAATTTCTAAATTTACATCTAGATTATACGCCTCTGTTACTCCAAAGGATCATGCATCTAATATAACACCTAAATTTGTATCTAAATTACCCACTCCTATTATTACTAAAAATAAACTAAAATAGACCGTTATTTCCACATTTGACGTGTCTACTATTATAAAAAAAATACACCATAAAGTACTACTACCTTGCTATTATAAAATACCACTAATATTCCTAAAGTACCCACTTCTTCCATTATTAAGGTAGGAGTAGGAAAAATACCTCCAAGGAGAGTAAAAAAATAAGAAATTTTGATTAGTTATGGGTCTTAAATTCAAAAACCTATAATATTTTACATCTTACATAAGACTTTAACCTAGCTATATGCAGAGCATATGTTATTGGGCTAGCGTATTAACAGTTAGCTAGGGATGTTAACTCAACATAAGAAAAGGCAGCTACACATTCGCCCATGTTGACTTGAATTTGATTATTACAAATTGAAAGTTAAGTTGTCGATCGATGACAGCGATTGCAAATTTACAGCACTAAGGTGACAGATTTGTCACGGTATACGGATCAGCATCCGCAGCTAGGTTCGTCGTCTTGTGTGAAGAAAGTGATAGTGATCTTGTCCGGTCTTCTCATTATAAAGGTAGAGCAGAATTGTCACGCTCACATGGCCGGGAGATGTACGTCGGCTGCACTATGCATGTAGAGCTAGTTGTCTGAGTGCCCTTGGGTGTTTTTGTTTTCCTTTTCTTCTCCAAAAGCAGCTTTTCTTAGAAGCAGCATGGTCTTTTTGGCTTCTGACTGTTGAGTCGTTTTTGCTGGACTGGGGCGGATTTAGGGCTTCCCCAACACAAGGACGTGGCGTGCCGCCCCAGATTCCACATCGGCGCCAAACGCACATATCAAAAAGACTTAGCCTTGCACTACTACATAAACATTTTTTTAGGGCGGCTCGTAACCCTTTATAGGGACGATTTGGCCAGCCGCTCCTATCAAACTGTCTCTACAAATCATGCATTTGTAGGGGCAGTTCTCAGGCCGCTCCTACAAATCGATTTATAGAGGCGGCTGTAGTACCAGTCGCCCCTATAATACCTATTTGTAGGGGCGGTTTAGTCTAGAACCGCCCCTACAGTATGTTTTCTCGCAAAAAAAAATCAAATTTATAATTCAAATTCGACTAGAACACTGTTTGTTTCCACGTATTCCATCCAGCGTTCGTGTTGCCGAACGCCCCACGACCAACGTTCCGAACCGCGTTCGCGTTGCCAAACCCCCGCGACCAGCATTCCGAACCCCTTAGACTACAAGCACAAAAGTATTATATAAACTATAATTACAAGTCCAATTCACAAGAATATATACAATCCATCGTTAAATAGACATAATTCACAAGATAAAACCAATATCAAATTCCATACATATTGTTATCAACGTCCTAGAGCTAGCCTTTCAGTCTCACGAAGGTGTTGGTACTGAGGATTTCTACCTAAGTCAGACTCTCGGTCATGGTAGGCGCCTTTGATGTGTACGATCTGGTCCAATATGAAGTTGCAAAGGTCGCCGACGAGATCTAAGAGTTGGTTATCCTTGTATGGGTCTCTTTTCATTTCTCTCTTCTTTCTACTACAAGAGAATAAGTTTCGGTTTAGTATTTCATACCATGTACGAAGTTTTTATACTATGGGTGAAGACGTTCAAACTTACCCTTAAGGGGTGTCTCCTGTAGGCACCGGTGTTACTCATCATAGAACATATATAGTATCCACAATATACACTCCCAGGCTTTTGCTTGGGGCACTATGTGTTTTGCATATGAAAATGTTAAGTAATGCTTTTGACAGCCATATAATAGAGTACTAAAGAAGTAAGTTACACTTACCGCACATAGTGTTTTTATAGCCAGCTTTTTCTTCCTTGCTGGATCATGCCTTCCATGATATTTAGTGACATAGAACCTAAATGCCATGTTTGAATTATTTTAGCAAATATAACTTGTTAGTATCCAAAAGTGGACGTTACAAGTATGTATACAAATATATAAGCTAATGAGGATTGTCGATATGTATACGTCTTGAGAATCGATATAAAGTCTTTGTATGTCACCGGATCCCTATCTATTGAATCAAAGTCCCATACCATGCTCCTCCCGACATCGACGACTATACAAATCCAGTGGTTGTTGTATGGATTTAATCATAGAACTAGATAAGCTCTTTTGCATCGAATAAAATATATCTAACAAAGCTTTAAGTATAGAGTTGAACTTACACGAAGTTGTATGGTAGCCATATAGTAGAGTGCTGTTGGAGAATTTTGAAAGCCAGGGCAATGTATGCCACAACCTTAAGGGACTCTTCCCTTAGTTTCGTCGTACGGATGTGCTCTTTCTCCCAAAGAGTCTTTGCAGCAGCTAGCTCTTTGGCATCAAGTTTCCACTGTTTAGGGTAATTAAAATTTGTTTGGGCTATGGCTTGAGGGTCTAGATACCCGGCTTTCACACTTGACATTTATTTGACAATGTGCACTTGCATTCTACAAATCACGGCGTGGGTTAGTTACAATAAAATTCAAAGATTACATTCATATCATATCGGGAGGACAAGGACTTACAAGCACCACGTGCGAATTAGATTCATCTCTATTGCTCCTAGGTGAAAGCATGCATGCATGTCATTGAAGTCAAAGACAATTTTTCCAGCTAGGCTTCCAAATGTGCCGGTGGGGAAGCATGCTTGTATGAGGTCTATGCTCGTTGGGAGAACATGCAAGTACCAATTATGGAACCTTCTCATTCCAAGTGGTAGGCGCTGGATGTCCCGGTTTGGTAGGAATGGCTTGCCTTTTTCATATGTTTTCGGGCAATCCTTTGACCATTTGATGGCATCAACATTTAGATACTGCTTTGTACTTTGGTGGAGTTTGCTAGTGACGGCCTCCTCAGAACCCCATGATGGGACTTTTTTAACTTAGTTCTCAGGCTTGAACTGGTCATGGGAATACCACTTGGACACCGACGAGACGTCTTTCATCGAAACATAAACTGGCCTTATGGTGATTGGATGCTTCTTTCGAAGTTCCCATGTAGGCACGTCCCCATCTTCTTATGCATCACCTTCTTCAGGAGGCACTCGTTGTTCATGTATCGGCTGTGCTTGTTGAGAAGACTGTGGCATCTCATCATGTACCTGCTCGGTACGAGCTAGAGAAGGTTGTGGCATCTCATCAGGCACATGCTCGCTAGGAGGCGGGGAAGAATGTGGCATCTCAGGAATGTGGTGGTCACGAGACGATGAAAATATCTCCCCAACCTCAACAACTCGCTCCAAATTTGGGAGAGGGGGATGCGGCGAAGAAGCAGTCAATATAATGTCCCGTTTGTGCCAGAGGATGAACTGCCCCATGACATCTTCGAGTAACACTAGCCCCTCAGGAGTTGCGTAGTCTATTCTCCACTGCATGAACTCAGGCTTCACAGTATGCACCTCGACCCTAGTGTAGTCCGGCGGTATCTTATTATTGTGGTGTAAGCCACCAGGAGGATGTGCCACACCCATTGCCACCTCCATCACAGTGTTCTGCCGGCCGCTGAGAAACACCAAGGTGTAAGTAGTTGGTTTCGTATGCGATCGACGGGGGTTGTGGCTACAGTGGAACCTTGGCTGCTAGGAACTTTTGGAGGGCTGCCAACTAATGCTAGTTCTCGTGGTGGCGTCTTTAATATCTGTGGCTCCATATACAGTCCTTGCTCCTCTAGTGCCTTCACAACTAGAGCCTTCACTTGGAGCTCAAGATTAGTCTCCCAGTCTCTGCCATGTTTCTTGTACATGTGTCTGTCCTCTTCGAATCCTTGCTTCTAGGTCGTCCTTTTCCCTAGCCCCCTGGTGTGGCCTGTGTGCTCCTTGTTTCCCAAGCCAAGGCTAAGCTCGTCCCTCTCTCTGGAAGGATTGAATGAGCCCTTCTCCTTGTCTTTAGCATATTTTAGTATCCTTGATACTGCCTCTTGGGTCTCTGACTTATCAAACTTAAGATTACCACCGGATGATTCTGTACTCCTCGCATATATCCAATTCCTTGAGTGTACCTTCAAATTCATCACATCGATATTCCCAGCAGTTGCAGCCTCTTCGTCCATCTTCCTAAGCTGCTCTTCCTTTGCATAGTAGCCATTGAGGCCTAGATGATGGTGGTGTTTGTTCCTCTTCGCTAGCTCGGTGTTATGAGCACTGAGCTCCAATGCCTCCGGTGAAGTCTTTGCCATGAGCTCCTCCCATTAACTAGGAGTTATTTTGCCGAACTCGTTGAAGGAAATTAACCCCTTTTGGATATACTTCTTGTTGAGCTCCGACCTCCAACGTCGGAATGACTCTCCCATCATCCTAAAAGCATTTTTTACCAGTTTATGCTTATCCTCCAGAAATCTAAAATTGAGTTTCAGCTGCCTATCCCATAGTTCATCCTTTTTGTTCTCTGGTACCTCTTTTCAGTTAGGGATTATTGGGTTCAATTTATCTTTTACTAGGGCCCTGATCGCATTACGGAATCGTCCTCTTAATTCCTTTGGCTCAAGGATCTCCCCTGCTGGCCCAACCTCCGTTATCACATAGCATGCCTTATCTAGATATAGATTTGCTTTTCTATCCCCTCGTTTCCTCTTAGGCTTGATAGTTGTGGTTGTGTCTTGAGGTTGTGGAGTAGAGGCCTCAATGTTCATCTCTGTGGTTGTTGCCTCTGCTCTCCTTTAAAAATCAAATTGCTTTAAAAATGCAAGTGTGAATGACCTTGAAGGCTAAAGCCAGTTTCAGTGGGGTTTCATACTCATTTAATGAGGTAAGACATCAGTAGATAGTAAAAGGGATGAGGTAGCAAATAAATATAAGATAAAAGAAACTGATATAGTACGGAAGAAGCTTGCCCTAATGTACCAGAAGAGATCTTAACTGGTATTCTAAAGAAATGTGGTGGTTTGCCACTTGCTATTGTTAGCATAGCAAGCTTTCTTCTAGCTAAAGATCCTAGGCAAAAGTCAACATGGGATTATGTAAGGAAGTCTTTGGTAGCCATGTTTGAAGGAGACAATCCTACTCTTAAAGAAATGGGGTAAATATTGGATCTTAGCTACAGATTGTGTATTTGACTGTGACAAGAAGAATTAAACGAAGCATCGGTTCAAACTTACCCTTAAGGCACGGCAACAGTTAAATCTCACAGTATTGTGTATTTGCTGTCAACATGATAGTATCAATAGGACACATCCTATAGTAGATGGCAAATCTGATTTCCTAGGAAACTAATAGCATGCACAACCAAGTTCAGATAGCAGAGGCATACCTGGAGCAGAGAGCGGGGGCTTTCAGATCAGCTCACTTCGCTGGGAAGTCACGGACTGAGACAAACTGAAAAATCCAAAAAGAGGGTCATAAATCCTGACTTTGCTAATTATCCTAAAACAACATCCATACATATTACTCACTAACAGGCAAGCACCCATCAAATAATGATTGGAAAATTAGAAATAACAAATTCCACGGCAAAATTCAGACTGAACAGTAAATAGCACAATTGGATGAGAGAAACAACAAAGTAATTATATGTCTAAACAGATATTGTAAAAGGCTTAGACTTATTATTTCTAAAAACATCATGGTATGTTACAAGTTTAAGCACCGTTAAGTGTTAGGCCACAAAGATTAGGAAAGAAGTAAAGAGTAAAGGCACCTATGTGACATATAATGACTGTATATATAAGGAACATCTACAGACTACAGTAAACATTCAGCCCGTTCGGGAGGCCGTAAACGATCGTGGATTATTTATTGCTGGCTGGTTTGGTGTGAGGGAAAAACACTGTTTTCGGCTGGAAATTTACGATCGTTTACGAACAAGTGAACAGGCTGATTATTACGCTTAATTTTATGAATTAAGGAGAAATCAGCCACTTAATAACTCTGACATGAGTATCAATGATATATAAATGCACATAAAAACGTATCTGAAATGAGTATCAGTGATGTATAAATGCACATAAAAAATAAATACAGTAGGATGTAACTGAACAATGAGGCATGGTGATCTATGTCTATCTTGACACAGTAAACACCAATCGGGACAAGCTATGTCAGAACCACCACTTTTTTCCCACAATAGCATAACTAGAATTCTTTTGGTGTGCCAACAGTACGTATAATTGTATATTCTCAAATCATGGCAGAGAGAGTGATTTTATAATATCCTCAAAATAAATACCAATTGACATAAAAGCACAAGGATATGCTCCTCTTCTTACCCAGACAACTTTCATGTGGCTTTTCTATAATAATTTACTAGGTCACTAAACAGAAGTGAGCATTGTTCCTGGCAGCCCCATAACCACAAGGATGACCAAATACACATTGAAAGGATCAAGATGCTCAAGAGGGGGGGGGGGTGAATTGGGCTAATTCTAAATTTCTTTGCAATAATTAAATCCAACGGTTAGCCCAATTAACCCCTTGTGCCTAGAAAGTGTTTCTAAAGTTCTACCGCACAAAAACTTTTGCAACCTAAGTTCCAATCCTACTCTAGCATGGCAATTCTATGAATGTAAAGACAAGTATTGAATTGCTCAAAGTAAAGAGAGAAGGAGGAACGCGGCGATGTTTTACTGAGGTATCAGAGAGTCGCCACTCCCCACTAGTCCTCGTTGGAGCACCCGCGCAAGGGTGTAGCTCCCCCTTGATCTGCGCAAGGATCAAGTGCTCTCTATGGGTTGATTTTTTGACACTCCATCGCGGTGAATCACTCACAACCGCTCACAACTTGAGTTAGGTCATCCACAAGCTCCGCCAGATGATCACCAAGCTCCCAATCACCACCAAGCCGTCTAGGTGATGGCGATCACCAAGAGTAATAAGCATGAACTCTCACTTGACCACAACAAGTCTAATGAGAAGGGTGGATGCACACTTTGCTACTCTTGATCTCACTAATGAGGGCTCTCTTTGGGATTCTCAAATCTCAATCACCTCACTAGGACCTTGCTCTTCTTGGCACTCTCAAAGGTGTTTCTCAGCTGTTGAAATGAGCAAAAGTACCCCCACACATGAATGGAGGAAGTATTTATAACATGGGCTAAAAAATGAACCGTTGTGTGCCTCTGTGGGGTGACCAGACGCTCCAGTCAAGTTGACCGGACACGCCAGTCAGTTCACCCTGAATTCCAGTGATCAAATAGTGACCGGACGCGTCCGGTCGTGATTTCCCTCTCTAGAACCTTACTAGAGTCGACCGGACGCTGGCCCTCAGCGTCTGGTCACTTCCAAACGTCTTTACCTTGATCAAATGAACTGATCGGACTCTGCACCAGCGTCCGATCACACCGAAGCTAATGTCCGGTCAGTATTTGACCCTCCATTCACTTCTAATTTTCGAACGTACGTGAATGAAGTTTGCTCCAATTGATCTAAGAGCTTTTTAGGAGCTACCTAGTGCTAGGTTTAGCAAGTGTGCACCATACCTAACCCACTAGACTCACCTAGGTCAAGCTACCCGTCCATACCCCCCTTAATAGTACAGCCAAAGGAAAAACAAAGTCCTAAACTACTTTAAGTGTCTCTTCAACACTAAACGACACTTAGAACTAGTCCATCCTTAACCTTGTCGTCCATCCTTTGAAAGCCGAAACGATTTCCATTGTAGGGGCATGACCACCATGATAGCCCAATCAATCTCCATTACCATGACCAAACTTAATTGCCTCTGCAAAACACACGTTAGTCATAGTAATCATGTATTGTCATTAATCACCGAAACCCAACTAGGGGCCTAGATGCTTTCAATCTCCCCCTTTTTGGTGATTGATGACAATACTACCTTGAGTATGTGAAAGAGTTGAGGTTTTTAACATGCTTGGTTCGTATAAGCTTTTGACAATAAGAACAAAAGAGTTAGGCAAGCTTATATGACCCAAGCCAACATGATGTACTCAAAAGATATGAAATAAGCTTGAGTACAAGTAATAAAGCTCATTTGTATTGGAGTAAAACACGGAAGCAAAGCAAATGAGCATAGCACAAGTGATATGACATATAAATAATTCAAAGTAGAGAGCACACATGTCATATATCACGATCACGTAGATATCACTATCACATAAATATAGTTTGATGCATAAAAGTAAACACACAAATGCATAATAGTGTATCACACATAAAACTCCAAATGTAATAGATAATCTAATAGATAAACTAAGCTCCCCCTAGATATGTCACTCCCCCTAAGACTAACATACTCGATCCCTCTCCCCCTTTGGTGTCAAACACCAAAACCTAAGGGTTGGTCGGTGGGGCTGCAGCGGATGAGTCGGGCGCTGAGGTACGTAGAGCAAGCTAGAACTGAGTGCCATCATCATCTAAACCAGAGCTCTAAGCAGTCTGACCCTCTATAGCTAGAAGCAATGCTGAAGCGGTCTGGGTCAGATCAACAACTGAAGCTGCTGTAGACTATGCAGGTATGACTAGAGCAGTCGGCTCTGATGATGCCACTGAGGAAGGGAGCATCTCTATAGTCCCAATAATAGGTGCAACTATAGAAAGACCTAGGACATGCAAATATGGCAGAGTAGGCTACCCTATCAACTCATTGAAAGTCGCTCCAAGACTCCTGGAGACTAAGGTATCTAGCACTAGTAGCGAGGAAGTCTGAGCCGGTGTGAAGCTTGTCTGAAGAGGTGTGAACTATGGGGCTAACACTGGCAAAGCAAACCACTGGGACACCTGCTCTGTAGGTGAAGCAAACTATGTTGGTGGCTGTCCCTAACTCTGAAGCCCACTAGGCTATAAAGCTAGAGTCATAGAAGTGGTGGTAGGCTGACTAAGCTAGGGTGAAGGCTATGGCGGTGGAACCCCAATAACTATCACTACATGCTGCATAAACCCAAGGAGCTACTGCTGCATGAGGAGCTGCTACTGATGCATGGCCTACTGCTGCCGCTGAAACTCATCCTGCTGAGTCTGAAACTATGCAAAAGTGGCGGCGGTCTCCTAAGCTTGGCGAGCCTGATCCTACCTCATCCGCTCAAGTATAGCAAGTACAACGGGGTCTGTCTGCGGTGCAAGTGGAGCTAAACTAGAGCTACCGGCCTCATGGTCATGTTGACATGGAGGCATCTAAGGAATGTCTCGGTAGTCCTCATCTGAGCTATCACTAGGGTCGCTCTCAGCCATCCCCTCCTGCTGAGCATCAAGCTCCTCCTCCTCTATAGCTGCTATGCCCTTGATAGTCTCATCTTGTTGAGCTACAGTCTCTGGGACCTTTGGACATTGGCTCGGCTGGCTGGTTGTCCTCACTGCACTATGTCTGATCATCTGAGTCTGTTGTATGTAGGGAACTCTATAGTGGCACCACTATACTCTGCCAGCATCTCTGGTGGCCTCACAGTAGCTACCCTATGGATCAAGAAAGTAATCCAGTGAGCATACACCAACTGCCTGTGACCCCTGAACCCCTCTACAGTAGTATCCTCCATCTCTAATAGAAGGAGATCCCAAATATCAAACACTGTCTGCTGCATCAGAGAGTTCAGTAACCACAACTGTATGCGAGTCAAGCCCTCATGATACCCCATCCTCAGAAGCAGTGTCCTCCTCATAATGGCATCAAGCACTCTAGTAGTGGGAGTGAGATAACTGGGTGTCCTACTAGACCACTCGTCGAATGGATCTATGAAGTAGTGGCGGACTAGATTTGAGGGGGCACCATACCGCCATGAGGGTGTCTGGGGGATGCTATCTATCCATAGCAAACCTCATGTAGCTAGATGGGCTACTCCTAAAGCCTGAGTATCTCTCTAACCCTAGTGCTCGCTAGCCTGTAATCTCTGCCACTGAATGCAAAGTGTATAAATCTGTGCTGCAGGTCAATCCAGAGAGAAGCATAGAACTGACGAACCCAAGATGGAACATATAAGCCTATCCATCCAAGTAAGTCTATCAGCCCTGGTAGGTAAGATAGGTAGGGGCAAATGTGCTCTCTAGCTGCTGCTACAATGGTCTCAATGTTACACACCCTCTGAGATCTGAATATAGCCCCACTGTTAAGATATGCATTATAGAAATCTTCCTGCAGAGGTGTGTAGAAACCCTCTGAAGCACACTCATCCCGCCTCGGTGGAAATCACTGCTCAAAATCCACAAATCTGAGCTACTGAACCTGCTTGGCCTTGGCAGCCCTCAAATCCAAGTGGGTCATAGGGGGCGAACCCTGTGGTCTAGGTGGTGGACATGAACCCCTTCGCTAAGTCTCTAACCTCAAAGTGATTGGCACATGGGTACGTCTAGAGCGGCAAAGCTATGGCTGAGGTGCCTGCTCTGTCTCCATGGCCTGCTCTCCCTCCTGAGTCTGCACTATTGGCTGTGGCTCCTGCTATGACCCCCCCCCCTGAGGCTGACTCTCATCCAAGACAACTCGCCATCCCACAACCATGACAGTCCTAGCTGGACCACCATGACGGCGCTCAACCTGCTCTAGTGTAGCTCTAGTAGAAGGAGAGAGCTGATCTGTGATTTAGACTCCACTCCTAGCACCTCCTGCCTCTGCACGCTCTGTTGCTGTTGCAACTGTGGCTGCTCTAGCTGTATCTGCATCTGGATACTTCTGCTTCTTTGTGGCAAGCTTCTTCGTTGCCTTGCCTTTTGGATCTATAGGCTGGCGAGGCGGGGGCCTCGGATCCTCATCACCGGGACCACCTCCAATATTCTTGACATGAGCCATCTAATGGATCTAAAAAGAACAGCTATCACTGATGAAGATCAACTGCCAATTGTCACTTCTGAGGCTTGGCCTCTATCCGTACTCGCGAGTTTGGCCCTAAGTTGACAGATAACTGCAAATAGGACCACAACAGCACTGACTTGCTACATGATAGAATAGATAGGATATACAAATAATTTTAATTATTCATCTAGAGATACAAAACCCTAGGGAGCAAGCAATTAGGTATGAAATTGAAAACGAGGGCTTACTACCTGAAGAAACGACGATCCGAAGAGAAGAGGAATGACACGCGAGGAACCACTGAATCAACTAGGGTTAGGGTTACAATGCGGCGAGGAAACGACCGTGGAGAGGTGGTGTGGGCACAGACAGCGTTAGGGCAGGGCCTTGGTGGTGATAGGCATGGACGGCGCGACTGCTATGGGGCACCATAGCTCGAGAGAGCAGGGAGACGCTGTGTAGCGGCGTGGAGCAAGACAGCGGTGCTGCTAGGGCAAGCGCAGTGGCGGTGCTGGTGAGCTCAGTGGCTAGGGTGCAGGAGTGCTGTGGCATGGGCTCGGCTACTCTATGGAGGAGGCACTGGCGTGGGGAGGTGAGTGCAGGCATGGCGAGCAAGATGGTGGCACTGGAGGCGGTGGCTCGGCCAATGCAGCGCGAGCAAGGAAGCATGGTGGCGCGGCGAAGTCAGTGGATTAGGTCAAAAGCATGCACGGCGATTTGGGTTATATGGGGGTCCCCCGACATGTCAGAAAAGGAAACGGGGAAAAGAAATTGAATCCTGCATGATTTCTACTGACCGGATGCTCCGGTGTCAGCGACCAGACGCTACCACCTAGCGTCTGGTCGATTCTAGAGAGGTCCAAATCCCTTGGAATCACGACCGGATGCGTCCGGTGAACACTGACCGGACGCAGCCAGAGTCCAGTGCAAGCTACCTTCATCGTCTTCGATCGACCGAACACTAGATCGCTATTTGACCGAACACTAGGAGAACACTGTTTCAGCGTTAGGTCACTCCTTCTCAGTGAACTGACCGAACACTGGACATTAGAGTCCGTTGCAGCATTCGGTCACCCTTTTCCAGCAAATCTTCAAAGTCCTTCGTGCTGCCTGTTCCTAATCAAGTCCCAACTCCAATAAGATTCAAATAAACACCAATTGAGATTAATGTGAGTGGCCTCTCTCAAACCCTCAAAATTTTCAAAATATTTTGCCTTAGGCTATAATTCTTTTTAAGAAAATAGGCAATAAGAGGGCAATTGAAGATAAACGACAAAGCAACATTCATGCATATGCAATGCAATACTTGAAAATAAATCTAGTTGCTTGTCAAGTTTGATCCAAGGTTAAGCTTCTTCACACGCTTTACGGCGGTTATCTTAACCATGTTAGACGAGCCCTACATGTATTACCAAAAATTAAACATGTTGTATATTACAATGCAATGCAAGAGACAACACAAGCTCATTTTTTAGTGAAGTTACTAAAATCAAGAACATTGAGCTCATTCCGCAATCGACAAAAAGTTGCCTCATCTAGCGGTTTAGTGAAGATATCTGCCAATTGATCCTCGGTCCTTACACCTTCTAATGATCTATCTTTTTTAGCAACATGATCTCTAAGAAAGTGATGATGGATATCTATGTGCTTGGTGCGAGAGTGTTGAACCGAATTATTTGCAAGTTTTATCGCACTTTCATTGTCGCACAAAAGAGGTACATTTTCTTGAACTACACCATAGTCTAGCAAAGTTTGCTTCATGTGAAGTATTTGTGCACAACAAGCACCCGCGGCAATGTATTCCGCTTTGGTGGTGGATAAGGCCACACTATTTTGTTTCTTGGAGGACCAAGACACAAGTGATCTACCAAGCAAATGGCACCCTCCGGATGTGTTTTTTCTATCAACTTTGCAACCGGCATAATCCAAATCAGAATAGCCAACTAATTCAAATATATCTCCTTTGGGATACCAAAGGCCAATGCTTGGTGTGTGCTTAAGATACCTAAGGATCTTTTTAAGGCAATTAAATGAGTTTTCTTAGGATTAGCTTGAAATCTTGCACACATACACACACTAAACATGATGTCAGGCCTAGATGCAGTTAAATATAACAAGCTACCAATCATAGAGCGGTAGATAGTTTGATCAACCGTGTTACCTCCCTCATCTAGGTCGAGATGTCCATTAGTTGGCATTGGTGTCTTGATTGGCTTACATTCATCCATCTTGAATCTCTTGAGAAGATCATTTGTATATTTCTCTTGAGAGATGAAAATCCCTTCTCTCATTTGCTTAACTTGAAAACCAAGAAAGAATGTAAGCTCTCCAGTCATTGACATATCAAACTCCTTTAACATCAATTCACCAAACTCTTTGCAAGAATCTTCATTTGATGATCCAAAGATGATATCGTCAACATACACTTGACAAATGAAGATGTGCCCATCAAGCTTCTTGGTAAATAGTGTGGTGTCGACCTTCCCAATGGTGAAGCCTTTCTCAATGAGAAAGTCCTAAAGGCGCTCATACCAAGCTCTTGGGGCTTGCTTAAGCCCATATAATGCCTTGGATAACCTATAAACATGATTAGGATATCTTGGGTCTTCAAACCCGGGAGGTTGATCAACATAGACTAGTTCATTAATAAAGCCATTTAAAATGCACTTTTCACATCCATTTGATATAATTTCATTTCATGATGTGATGCATATGTAAGGAGGATACGAATGGCTTCTAGTCTTACAACCAGTGCAAAGGTCTCTCCAAAATCTAATCCTTCAACTTGAGAGAACCTCTTTGCAACTAGTCTTGTCTTGTTCCTCACAACTACACCTTGATCATTTTGCTTATTGTGGAACACCCACTTTGTTCCAATGACTCTTGCACCTTTTGGTCGCTCCTCAAGAGTCCAAACTTTATTGCATGTGAAGTTATTCAACTCTTCATGCATGGCATTTATCCAATTCGGATCTTAAAGAGCTTCTTCTACCTTGGTAGGCTCATAGCAAGAGACAAAAGAGTGATGAGCAATAAATAAAGTAAGTTTTTGTGAGCGAGTCATTACACCCTTTGATAGACTTACTATGATGAGATCTTGTGGATGATCTTATAGTAGAGGTGTATTTCTTCTATTGACCACTTGAGGAGGAGGTTGTGGAGCATCAACATCTTGTGCTTGTACCATCATTTGATCATGGGAGACATGGGTATCTTCATTTTCTACTCTCCCATCTTTATCACCATCTTGTGGCACACTTGATGAAGAAGGTGGGTCAATCACTTGTACATCATCTTCATCATCTTTAGGCTTGATGTCTCTAACTGGAATGTTCTTCATAGCCTCCCTCAATGGTTCATCACCTACACCATCAAGATTCTCATGTGCTCCTTGAGAGCCGTTAGATTCATCATATTCCACATCATATGTTTCTTCAACCAAGCCGGTGGCATGATTAAATACTTTATATGCTTTGGACTTTGATGAGTAACCAACAAGAAAACTAATATCACAACGTCTTTGAAACTTCCCTAGGTGTTGCCGCTTCTTGTAGATATAGCATTTACAACCAAACACCCTAAAGAAGAAGACGTCCGGCCTCTTCCCATTGAGCAACTCATAAGGTGTCTTGCTAAGGAACTTTTGAAGAAATAGGTGGTTGGATGCCTAGCATGCGATGTTGATAGCTTCCACCCATAGAGCTTCGAGGGTGTTGTATTCATCTAGCATTGTTCTTGCAAGAGTGATCAATGTCCGGTTCTTTCTCTCAACTACACCATTTTGTTGAGGAGTATATGTTGCGGAGATATCATGCTTGATCCCAACTTCATCACAATAGGCTTCTATGTTTGTGTTGTTAAATTCCTTCCTATTGTCACTTCTAATCTTCTTGAGCTTCACTTCAAACTTATTTTGTGCTCTTTTGTGGCAGAACCTCCTAAGAAATCGGGCCCACGTGCATCTATCGTTGTCTCAATAGACCTCTGATAGCGTACACGAGTTCCCAACAACTTAACAGGTCTATCGGGTGTCCTCGAGAAACCCAAATCATCCATGAATCTTTTCCGAACAGGATCCCAATCACAGACATTGCAGATTACAAAAGTTTATTCAAATATATACATCAGAGTAAAATATAACGGAAGTCTTATGATAACATAGTTTACAAACCAGTTGTTTCAAACTTACAAAACCATAAGTGTCATACAACCATAGTAGCAGGATAATATTACATTAACTTTATTTATCATACAAACTAGTGCCTTGTCCAAAGGCCATTCATCATTCCTCATCGTCATTGACTTCGAACACAGACATGCAGCAGGGACCAAAATAAGCCTACGCATGCGACTCACCTGCAACAAGGGTTAACAAATCCTGAGTACAAAAGTACTCAACAAGACTGACCCGACGTAAAAGGGGTGAAGGACTTTAGGGGTGTAGGTGTTGGGGCAAGGTAAGGATGTAGCAAGATTCAAAAGTTCTTTGCCAAAAGCATACTATTCTTGATCCTATTTTCAAGTTTTACCCCTAAGTCTTCTTAGTTCATTATCTTAACTAAGTGTTCATATTCCATGTGCTAATCCTTTTCATTCCATTCCTTTTCTCAAATTTTAGTAATTCACCAGTCCTGCATTGCTTCTATAATGAAACGAGTCTCCATATCCACAGAGCATCAGCAATTCAAATTGATTCAAGTCCCAGCTAGGGATTCCTTATCACACGACATATGTAGAACTTAATCTTGCATATATCAACCTCACTACCGGGTCCTCCTATACTAAGCCGTCTCCACGCCACCCGAGAGCACAGCACACCTCAAATCTAGCAACATTCTAGCCACGAGGGTACACGCTACTCCCACCATCTCTCCACTCCCAGTGCATGGGCATTCATCTTAGTATTGGATTAGCCAAAGTAGGCTTACCGGAGTATGTGACCAGTACTACAAAGTGTCTCGTTCAAAAGATCCACAATGAGTGGCCTTTAAGCAACATAGTCGGCAACATTACCCAACATTCAAGATAAGTCACCCAACTAGTCTCTAGTTCATTCTATCTTCTTTCTTTCTTTGGCCAGTATGCCATCTTTGATTGTATCAAAACTTTTACTTTGAAAGCCTACCATAAAGCATACTAAGCATTCTATGCCTTTGTAAATGAAATCATCTTCAAGGATGGTAAACAATTAACAAGGTAGGCAATGCATCAAGTAGGTAACATTTGAATTAATCAACTTAATGCAATAGGTAACATAGGTGATAAACTTTTCAAAGTAACAAGGTAAGGGTTTAATGCATAAACCGAGGCTTGCCTTCGTTGATGATCTCGGGTTCCGGATCAGTACCACAATTATCGAATCCCGAGACAACCAGGGATTCTTCCACAACTTGCTCAACTAGGATTGGTTCACTCTCGGATTCTACATGAATAATAACATATGCTTACAACATGATGATAATGTAAACATGATGCTTTCATGGTGCAAGAAATATAATAACACCTTGAGTACAACTGTCCTTCACAGTACAGTTGCAAGCCAACAAAACCACTTGCAATTCTACCATCAAGGACCACACAAGTGACTTGACCAAATTGATCTTGAAACCCTATTGGTCACAAAACATGACCAAAATAAGATCAAACTCTAACCTAACACTTAGGGTTTGCTTTTATTCATTTTTGAATTAATTGAGAAATAAGCCTAAAAATGAACTTGTTCCAAATGACCTCAAAATTTTATGTAAGCTTCCTCATGACAAATTAGTGTACCAAAACAAATTTCATAATTTTTGGAGTTATACAGTGGCCTACAAAAATTATGGAAATTACATTTATTAATTAATTGAGCGATTTTCATCACATTCAAAAAGTTCTGTAAATCAATATTTCATATTTTTCCTAAATATTATTCATCATAGAGAGGTCACACAAAAAGTTTCATAATTTTTGGAGCTCTAAATAAAGCTACACAAAAATAACAAAAATAGACACTATTCATCCATTTCTAAAAATAGAAAAATTCCATTTGAACTACATAGTTGCTGACATACGGGACCCACTTGTCATCCCTAACCTCCGGCTTTGACCACGACAATGACGGCGCTGACCGACGCTAACTCACCGATGGTGAGCCCAACGACGACGGCCAAAGTACCAAAACGTTCACAACGAGTAGGCGCATCGATCTGTGGCATTACGGAGGTTGATTACGACACGAAACAAGGCTGACGCCAGCCATGGCGGATGTGGTAGCATGGCAATGCTACACCAGTAGAATAAGCCTAGTAATGGTGAAACAAAGAGTCTAGGAAGCATCAGTAGCTCACCCCGAATGTGTTGAAGCAATGAGCGAGACCGGAGAAGCTACGGTAACGCGGTTCGATGGCGACAGTGATGATGGCGGAGCAGACCTCATCGACGATGGTGTTCCGATGACTGCAGTGGGCAAAACGACCAAGCAAGAACGGATTAAGCACTATAGCATTGAGACGAAGCTGTAGAGACAACAATCAAGGGTAATGGCTCACCAGATGATGCTGGCCGCGATGAAATGGAGCTTCGGTCGAGGTCGCCGGCCGCGAGGAAGAAGAACGTGGACAGCGAGTTCTTGGCGAAATCAAGCTATAACAACAGGTTGGTTGGAGGTGCAAGGAGCAGGCAGAACTAGGACACTACTTTGCCAGGACTGGCTTGCACTAAAGAGGCGAGGGGAGCTCACCGGAGCTGAGGCAGTGGCGTCGGGAAACAGAGGAGAGAAAGAAAAGCAGACGACGGCATCGGGGCTTTATAGCACGGCCAAGAGAGCGAGGGGATGACACGCAGTGAGCCGCTCGTGCCAGCATGAAGCCGAGGGCGGCCACGGGCGCACCTGGAAGGCCAGAGAAAGGACGCCGGCGGTGGGGCGATGGTCGTGCTACTGTTCAGAAGAATTATAGAATTGCCACTGAGTTCATTTTACAAATTACTCTCAAATTTGTATAACAACTCGAAAATCTCCAAAAATCAAAGTTGTTCAAAATCAAAAGTTCTACAACTTTGCTTAAATGAACATTTTCAAATTCTACCACCATTTTGAAATTTGAATTTGGGGTGCATTTGAGCATTTGAATCATTTCAAAATTACTCCAAATTTTATATGAAAACTTTAAAAACTTTGAATACCAAAGTTGATCCTTATAAAATAAGCTTCAACTTTGCTTTTTGTCACACCCCCAAATTCCAAATGGATTTTGAATTAGACAAAAGGGGCAAAAAGGACTTTTATAGTTTGAATTTGAATTCAAATTTGATTTGTTTTCCTTTTTACTTAACTTTGATTTTTGACCAGTAACATGGCCCATTAGGGTTATTTGAGTCAATTGACACATGGTCTCATATGATCACATGAAATTTGACCCTTGTGTTCATGATCTTTATTTAGAGTTTTGGATCACATACATCACATAAAATAACAACTTATGAAATAAAGCTTATTTAGTGAATGCATTCAAATTTTTCTATTTTATGAATGCTTTGCAATGCATATGATGACATGTCAAGTTTTAGTACTAGGTCAAAACACCAGAGGTGTTACAACCCTTCCCCCTTAAAGAAATCTCATCCCGAGATTTAAAACCTAAGGCTAAGTAATGGAAAAGGAAATGTGTCAAACTAACACATCATATCTTTGTTCAAAAAGCTAGTGAGGGGGGTTTTTCATTCTTTTGACAAAAGAGACAAGTTACAACACATACAAGGTATTACAACTAAATAGAAGCGAAGAAGTCAGGAAAGTTTTCTTCTAAGTAATCCTCAGACTCCCAAGTAATCCTCGGACTCCCAAGTAGCTTCATCTTCAGTGTGTTGATTCCATTGTACTTTGTAGAACTTGATTGTACGTCTTTGAGTGACTTGATCTTTCTGATCTAAGACTCTAATGGGGTACTCGGCATAAGTCAAATCAGGTTCTAGTTCTACATCACCAAAGTCGATCACTTGGTTAGGTACTTGAAGACACTTCTTTAACTGAGATACATGGAAGATATCATGCACAGCTGACATGTGATCTGGTAGCTTGACGCGATAGGCAACCGGTCCACATCATTGTTGGATTTGAAAAGGACCGACATAACAGGGCGCCAACTTTCCCCGAATCCCAAAATGATGAACTCCTTTCATCGGTGACACCTTGAGGTAGACATGATCTCCCACTTTGAATTCTAGCGGTCGTCTCCTCTTATCAGCATAGCTTTTTTGTCGGGATTGAGCTACCTTCATATTAGCTTGTATGAGTTTAACTTTCTCTTTAGCTTCCTTGACCACATCCGACCCAAAGAACCAACGTTCTCCAGCTTCTGACCAATTTAAAGGTGTCTGACATCTACGGCCATACAATGCTTCAAATGGTGCCATTTTAATGCTCTCTTGATAGCTATTGTTATATGAGAATTTAGCTAAGGGAAGGCATTCATCCCATTTAGCACCATAGGAAAGGACATATGCTCTTAACATATCTTCAAGAATTTGATTTACCCTTTCAGTCTATCCATCTATTTGCGGATGATAAGTAGAACTGCGGATAAGTTTGGTTCCCAAAGATTCATGTAAACTTTTCCAAAACTTGGATACGAACAATGACCCTCTATCAGAGACAATGGTCTTGGGTGCCCCATGCAGACTGAAGATTCTATCAAGATAAAGCTTTGCATACTATTTCGCTCGATATTTATCTCTGACTGGTAAGAAATGAGCTATCTTGGTTAGGCGATCAACAATAACCCATATTGAATTGTAGCCTACAGATGTCCTAGGCAATCCTACGATGAAGTCCATACATATATCTTCCCACTTCCAAGATGGAACTAGCAATGAATGTAATGGACTTGCAATCTTCATGTGAACCGCCTTGACTCTCTGACAAGTATCACATTTGGCCATATATTGAGCTATTTCTATTTTCATTTTGGTCCACCAATATCTCTTTCTTAGATCATGATACATTTTGTTGCTACCTAGATGAATGGAGTATCTTGAAGAATGAGCTTCATCAAGAATCTGCTTTCGTAGCTCTGGACTTTTGGGTACTACCAATCTATCTTTGAACCATACGACATCGAATTCATCAATATTGAAACATGTTGATTTTCTAGATCTAACTTTATCTTTGATATGGGCTATACCCTTACTTTTTCATTGAGCAGCAATGATCTGATCTTTGATAGTGGTCTCAACTGCAATATTGGACAGGGAACCTTGTTCTATGATTTGTAAATTCAGATGCTCCATCTCTTGACACAATGTTCGTTGCATAGGTTTCACAGTCAGACAATGGCAGTGACTCTTGCGACTCGGGGCATCGACAACCACATTAGCCTTGCCCGGATGATACTGCACTTCTAAGTCATAATCTTTGATAAGTTCTAACCATCTCCTTTGCCTCATATTCAACTCTAACTGAGTGAAGATATATTTTAAACTTTTGTGATCCGTATAGATATGACAGATATTGCCCAATAAATAATGTCGCCAAACCTTGAGTGCATGAACAACAGCGGCTAATTCAAGATCATGGGTGGGATAATGTTCTTCATGCTTCTTGAGTTGTCTGGAAGCATACGCTATGACTCTACCTTCTTGCATAAGAACATAGCCAATACCAATTCCAGATGCATCATAATAGATATCAAATGGCCTCTCGATATAAGGTTGTGCTAATACTGGTGCAGTCGTCAGCAACTTCTTTAATGTTTGAAAGGCTTTCTCACATTCTGTTGACCATACAAACTTAGTTTGATTTTTCAGCAGTTTGGTAATCGGCTTTGCAATTCTAGAGAAGTCAGGGATGAACCGAAGATAATATCCTGCCAACCCTAGAAAACTACAAACTTGATGAACAGTGGTCGGTGCTTTCCAATTAAGGACTTCTTCTACCTTACTCGGATTAATAGCTATACCTTTAGCAGATAACACATGACCTAGAAATTGTACTTCCTCTAACCAGAATGCACATTTACTGAATTTGGCATATAATTGGTGGTCTCTTAATCATTGTAGAACAATGCGGAGATGTTCCGCATGTTCCTCTTTGCTCTTAGAATAGATAAGAATATCATCAATTAACACCACTACAAACTTATCCAACTCAGGCATAAAAACTGAGTTCATCAGGTACATGAAATGAGCCGGGGCATTGGTTAGCCCAAAAGACATGACTAAATACTCATATAGACCATATCGGGTAGTAAACGCTGTCTTCGGCATGTCTTCTCATCTGATCTTAATCTAGTGATAGCCTGATCTCAAGTCTATCTTTGAGAACACCTTAGCTCCCGCAAGTTGGTCAAAAAATAAATCAGTTCGGGGTAAGGGGTATTTGTTCTTTATGGTGACTTCATTTAACGGTCAATAGTCAATACATAACCATAAGGTTTGGTCCTTTTTCTTCATGAAGATAGCAGGGCATCCCCAAGGTGATGAACTAGGTTGAATGAAACCCTTGTCTAACAACTCTTGTAGTTGGATCTTTAATTCTGCTAGTTCTTTGGGTGGCATTCTATATGCTCTTCTGGACATAGGTGTCGTTCCTGGTTTCAGATCAATTCTAAACTCTACATCTCGGTCTGGTGGCAGACCATGCAGATCATCGGGAAAGACATCCATAAATTCACATACCATCGAAATTTTCTCGGCTTCTTCAACAGTAGTTGCACAGACTGTTCCAACCATACTCTTAGGAAAGGGAAGTTGGATGAGAAGTTAGGTTTTACTATCAGGTACATTTACCCTTATGGTTCTACGCATGACATCTATGATAGCCCTGTGTTGAGTTAACCAGTTCATACCAAGGATCACATCTATATTTTGATCCTTTAATATCAGTATATTGGTAGGGAACTCATAACCTCCCAAATCAATAGGTACATGCTGAACTACCTTCCTTGTATAGATTCGTCCCCTGGGCGACTGTATATGATATGGTTCTTTTGTTTCCTCAATAGTTATCCCATGCTTCACAACAAATGTATGATTGATGAATATATGGGATGCACTAGAATCAAATAAGGTAATTGCAGGATGCTTAGCAATGGGAAACATACCAATCATTACTGGTTCTCCTTCTGGAATATATTCCACCTAAGTATAGAAGACCCTTCCAGTTTTCTTCTCAGCCTGACTCTTCTGAGCATTGCCCTTGTACTAATTCTGAGCTTGAGTAACAGGGGCTTTAGGTGCATCAGGATTATTCTTCCTGGGATACAGACATTCTCGGGAAAAGTGTCCAGGTTTACCACAATTATAACATAGATAATTGTGATTCTAGGGAGTAGTAGTGTGGTTTGCATTATTTGTATTATTTTGCTGCTATGGTGCTTGATGAGGATAAGGTGTATTAGTTGCAGGGTGAATAAAGATTTGTTGCCTGCTTTGGCTTTGTTGTGGGCGGAATGACGCACGGCCATGATTCTGAGGATGGTAGACTATCTTTTGATGCTTTCCACTCGACGATCTAGAAGCAGATACTCTCTTTCTCTTCGCCTCCTTATGTCGGTGGTAATTCTCCTCTGAAGTGATAGCAATGTTGACTGTCTCATGATAAGTTGCATTGCCACAAGTTGCCATCGTGGTCTAAAGTTTGGTGTTCAAGCCTCTAAGGAAATGATTCTTCTTCTTCCTATCAGTATTCACATACTCTATAGTATACTATGACAGGTGATTGAAACGCCCAACATAGTGCATCACCGGGTGCTCCCCTTGCTTAAGAGCCAAAAACTCTTCTAACTTCATGGTCATCACACCATCTGGAATATAATGTGCCCTGAAGGCATCCTTAAACTCCATCCAGGTGATTTGGTGACCAGCGGGCTGTACTGCTGCCAAATTTGCCCACCAGGCACCAGCAGCTCCTCGAAGTTGCTGTGCCGCAAACCTTGGTTTCTGAATCTCAGTATAGTGAATTAGCTCAAACTTTTGCTCTATTGTCCTAAGCCAATCATCAGCTTCTAAAGGCTCTTCTACCTTAGAGAACATAGGCGGACGTGTGTCAATAAAATCAATATAGGTTGACTCATCATTTCCATTATTATGGCAGCCATGATTAGGATGTGGTGCCTATTGGTTCTGAGCCAATTCCCTTAACAACCTAGCATTCTCTGCCGTTGCATTGACGAGTGCGGCTATGGCATCTGCCATAGTCGGAGGCATTGGTGGAGGATTTGGGATATCATCTTAGTCATGCGAAGTACTTGCACTAGCTCGGGTGATAGGACGAGGCATCTGTTAGAGAGACACGTTTATTTACATTATTATTTATTGAAAGCAGTTAAAAGGTTTCATGCTACAAAGGGTGACTTATTTATATTACATGTCTTGTATCCCTCAAGACAACCCTGGTTTACTAGAAAAGCAGTAAAGGAACTATTACTACTCCAAGCTCTCAGTCATCGGCATCTGTGTCCATACTGGACGAAACCTCATCTTCATCTGAGAAGTACACTAATTCCTCAGGGTCCTCCTCCTCTTCTTCATCATGGACTTCTCCTAGATCTACAATCATTTCTTCATCTATAACTTCACCATCCCCATGAGGAGGATGAAGTTGAGCGTACATCATGTGGACATTCTCATGAAGAATGGCATTGTCCATCTCTAGGTCTTCTACGTAGAACTCCAACTCATGGATGCGTTCGTTGGCCGCATCCTCTCATGTCCAGGCTTCATTCCACAGCTTGGTATTCTTGGTGATGTCCCTTCACATTTCCTCTAGCTTCTCTTGATCTTTAGCATGAGCTCGACGAAGAGTGTTGAGCTCCATGGTAAGGTTCTCGATGTTTGGGGGATTGCTTGAAGATCCTTCATCTCCTAAGGTCCTGGAACTTCCTTCACCAAGCTCATAGTTTCACGGTGCCAACTGGTGATGAGGGACTTCATGAGGTCCAGTGGACTTACGTGCGGTTATCTTGGTCTTTGCCATAGCCTCTAGAAGTTAGGGTAGGACTATAAGAATAGCTTAGGGATAATGGAGGTTAGCAAGAATGGGATTGACATTACTTACCCAACCACTTTTAAGGGGAATTATTATGCAAGTTGTTCAAGCATGATGCATGAATCGATCTTACGAATCTAGGTACAAAAGATTTATATAATCATAAGTACTAGATTTTTAATACATAGGACAAACCTAATCATATTATCCGCCATGATCTTTCAAATAAGATAGGATTGAGGCTAGATCATAGGTAAGAAGAAAGAAATTTGAACTTTAAAATGTCAAGATTGCTTTCTTTGATCCAAATCAATTTGAAGGTTTTCCAAAGTAACCTACAATGATCTTAGATAGGAACCGCTCTGATACTAGCTGTGACAGAACCTCCTAAGAAATTGGGCCCACATGCATCTATCGTTGTCTCAATAGACCTCTGATAGTGTACACGAGTTCCCAACAACTTAACAGGTCTATCGGGTGTCCTCGAGAAACCCGAATCATCCACGAATCTTTTCCGAATAGGATCCCAATCATAGACATTGCATATTATAACAGTTTATTCAAATATATACATCAGAGTAAAATATAGCAGAAGTCTTACGATAACATAGTTTACAAACCAGTTGTTTCAAACTTACAAAACCATAAGTGTCATACAACCATAGTAGCGGGATAATATTACATTAACTTTATTTATCATACAAACTAGTGCCTTGTCCAAAGGCCATTCATCATTTCTCATCGTCATTGACTTCAAACACAGACATGTAGTAGGGACCAAAACAAGCCTGTGCATGCGACTCACCTGCAACAAGGGCCGGTTAACAAACCCTGAGTACAAAAGTACTCAACAAGACTGACCCGACGTAAAAGGGGTGAAGGACTTTAGGGGTGTAGGTGTTGGGGCAAGGTAAGGATGTAGCAAGATTCAAAAGTTCTTTGCCAAAAGCATACTATTCTTGATCCTATTTTCAAGTTTTACCCCTAAGTCTTCTTAGTTCATTATCTTAACTAAGTGTTCATATTCCATGTGCTAATCCTTTTCATTCCATTCCTTTTCTCAAATTTTAGTAATTCACCAGTCCTGCATTGCTTCTATAACGAAACGAGTCTCCATATCCACGGAGCACCAGCAATTTGAATTGATTCAAGTCCCAACTAGGGATTCCTTATCACACGACATATGTAGAACTTAATCTTGCATATATCAACCTCGCTACTGGGTCCTCCTATACTAAGCCGTCTCCACGCCACCCGAGAGCACAGCACACCTCAAATCTAGCAACATTCCAGCCATGAGGGTACACGCTACTCCCGCCATCTCTCCACTCCCAGTGCATGGGCATTCATCTTAGTATCGGATTAGTCAAAGTAGGCTTACCGGAGTATGTGACCAGTACTACAAAGTGTCTCGTTCAGAAGATCCACAATGAGTGGCCTTTAAGCAACATAGTCGGCAACATTACCCAACATTCAAGATAAGTCACCCAACTAGTCTCTAGTTCATTCTATCTTCTTTCTTTCTTTGGCTAGTATGCCATCTTTGATTGTATCGAAACTTTTACTTTGAAAGCCTACCATAAAGCATACTAAGCATTCTACGCCTTTGTAAATGAAATCATCTTCAAGGATGGTAAACAATTAACAAGGTAGGCAATGCATCAAGTAGGTAACATTTGAATTAATCAACTTAATGCAATAGGTAACATAGGTTACAAACTTTTCAAAGTAACAAGGTAAGGGTTTAATGCATAAACCGGGGCTTGCCTTCGTTGACGATCTCGGGTTCTGGATTAGTACCATAATTATCGAATCCTGAGACAACCGGGGATTCTTCCACAACTTGCTCAACTAGGATTGGTTCATTCTTGGATTCTACATGAATAATAACATATGCTTACAACATGATGATAATGTAAACATGATGCATGAAATATAATAACACCTTGAGTACAACTGTCCTTCACGGTACAGTTGCAAGCCAACAAAACCACTTGCAATTCTACCATCAAGGACCACACAAGTGACTTGACCAAATTGATCTTGAAACCCTATTGGTCACAAAACATGACCAAAACAAGATCAAACTCTAACCTAACACTTAGAGTTTGCTTTTATTCATTTTTGAATTAATTTGGAAATAAGCCCAAAAATGAACTTGTTCCAAATGACCTCAAAATTTTATGTAAGCTTCCTCATGACAAATTAGTGTACCAAAATAAATTTCATAATGTTTGGAGTTATATATAGTGGCCTACAAAAATCATGGAAATTACATTTATCAATTAATTGAGCAATTTTCATCATATTTAAAAAGTTCTGTAAATCAATATTTCATATTTTTCCTAAATAGTATTCATCACAGAGAGGTCACACAAAAATTTTCATAATTTTTGGAGCTCTAAATAAATCTACACAAAAATAAAAAAACAGACACTATTCATCCATTTCTGAAAATACAAAAATTCCATTTGAACTACACAGTCGCTGACATACGGGACCCACTTGTCATCCCTAACCTTCGGCTTTGACCGCGACGACAACGGCGCTGACCGATGCTAACTCACCGACGGTGAGCCCAATGGCGACGGCCAAAGTACCAAAACGTTCACAACGACTAGGCACATCGATCTGTGGCATTACGGAGGTTGATTACGACACGAAACAAGGCTGACGCCGGCCATGGCGGATGTGGCAGCACGGCAACACTACGTCAGTGGAACAAGGCTGGTAATGGTGAAACAAAGAGTCCAGGAAGCATCAATAGCTCACCCCGAATGTGTTGAAGCAACGAGCGAGACCGGAGAAGCTACGGTGACGCGGTTCGACGGCGACAGTGATGATGGCAGAGCAGACCTCGTCGACGATGGTGTTCCGGCGACTGCAGTGGGCAAAACGACCAAGCAAGAATGGATTAAGCACTACAGCATCGAGACAAAGCTGTAGAGACAACAATCAAGGGCAACGGCTCACCAGATGATGCTGGCCACGATGAAACGGAGCTTCGGTCGAGGTCACCGACCGCGAGGAAGAAGAACGTGGACAGCGAGTTCTCGATGAAATCAAGCTATAACAACAGGTCAGTTGGAGGCGCAAGGAGTAGGCAGAACTAGGACACTACTTTGTCGGGACTAGCTTGCGTTGAAGAGGCGAGGGGAGCTCGCCGAAGCTAAGGCGGCGGCGTCGGGAAATAGAGGAGAGAAAGAAAAGCAGACGACGACGTCGGGGCTTTATAGCACGGCCAAGAGAGCGAGGGGATGACACACAGTGAGCTGCTCGTGCCAGCGTGAAGCCAAGGGTGGCCACGACCGTGCCTGGAAGGCCAGAGAAAGGACGCCGGCGGTGGGGCAGTGGTCGTGCTACTGTTCAGAAGAATTATAGAATTGCCACTGAGTTCATTTTACAAATTACTCTCAAATTTGTATAACAACTCGAAAATCTCCAAAAATAAAAGTTGTTCAAAATCAAAAGTTCTACAACTTTACTTAAATGAACATTTTCAAATTCTGCTACCATTTTGAAATTTGAATTTGGGGTGTATTTGAGCATTTGAATCATTTCAAAATTATTCCAAATTTTATATGAAAACTTTAAAAACTTTGAATACCAAAGTTGATCCTTATAAAATAAGCTTCAATTTTGCTTTTTGTTGCACCCCCAAATTCCAAATGGATTTTGAATTAGACAAAAGGGGCAAAAAGGACTTTTATAGTTTGAATTTGAATTCAAATTTGATTTGTTTTCTTTTTTACTTAACTTTGATTTTTGACCAGTAACATGGCCCATTAGAGTTATTTGAGTCAATTGACACTTGGTCTCACATGATCACATGAAATTTGACCCTTGTGGTCCTGATCTTTATTTAGAGTTTTGGATCACATACATCACATAAAATAACAACTTATGAAATAAAGCTTATTTAGTGAATGCATTTAAATTTTTCTATTTTATGAATGCTTTGCAATGCATATGATGACATGTCAAGTTTTAGTGCTAGGTCAAAACACTAGAGGTGTTACATCTTTTGGCAAACTTCTTGAAGCATGATTCAACTTCAGATTTGTAATTATGGAAGAATACCCATGTGTATCTTGAATTCACATCCTTTAACCCTCTCACCAAATTATTCTTCATTAGCTTCTTGAGTGAGCTCATCCTAACATGAGTAAGTCTTCTATGCCATAGCCATCCAAGTGTTGTTTTGGTGAATAGGCAAGTCTTCAAATTTGCATCTTTGAAGGTGAAATCCACTAGATATAGGTTGTTGTATCTAAATCCTTTGAATATCACTTGATCATCGTCCTTCTTAGATACAACAACTTCCTCCTCGGTGAATAAGCATTGGAAGCTAAGATCACACAATTGTCCAACGGATAGCAAGTTGAAGCTCAATGAAGCAACATATAGCACATTTGAGATAGAATGATCATTTGATATTGCCACTTTGCCCAATCATTTAACTTTGCCCTTTGAATTATCTCCAAATGTGATTCTTTCTTGTCCATCTACTTCTTCATCTAGTGAGGTGAACATACGAGGATCACCGGTCATATGTTGTGTGCAACCACTATCAATAACCCAATAACTTCCACTGGTCTTGTAGTTCACCAACATACAAGAGATCAAGCTTTAGGAACCCAAACTTGTTGAGGGCCCTTCACCTTCTCAACAAGTGACTTTGCAACCTAAATTTTCTTAGGCCTATTCTTGTTGAGACATCCTAAGAACATGACTTTCATTTTCCCACTAGAATCCTTTCTAAGCATGTAGTGAGCATTGAAGGCAAAAGGTCTAGCATGCTTGGGCAAGGATTGTGGTGGTGGAGTTTGGCACTCATGGGCAAAGTGACCTTCTTGTCCATACTCAAAATATCTCTTTGGCTTTGGCTTTGACTTGTGTTGTTGTTGAGCTTGAGCCTTCTTCTCTTGGTTTGCTAAATACCCAATGCCACTTCTATCCATCTTCATGATGGTGTTCATAAGTAGCTCACTTTGTAGATACTTGCCTCTTGTGAACTTGCTCAATCCAATCTTGAGATGCGCTTTCTCTAATTTGAACTTCTTGTTTTCTTCCTTGAGAGCATCATTGTTTTTCTCTTCCTTGAGCTTCTTGTTCTCTTCTTTGAGCTTCTCATTCTCAAGGATCAAGTCAATATCATGATCAAGAGTTTTTTGCACAATAGTGTTGTGGCTTTTGATCTCTTCAAGATCTTTCTTGAGCTTTTCATTGTCATTCTTGAGCTTAACAAACTCATCATAATCATTGGCCGCAACCACTTGCTTGCCTTAGCTACTAGAACTTTTCTCGATGCTCTCAATGATCAAATCATCACATGATGTAGCTATATCAATCTTAACAACATCATTGGTAGCATCATGTGGCTCATTGGATAAGAATTCTTGAGCAATAATAAGATTATTATGATTGATCTTTAGAGTTATACATTCTTCTTTTAGCTTGTTATGGCTAGTGATGAGCTCATTGTGTATCCTCTCAAGTTTATCATATTTATCTCTAAGCTTTTTCTTAGAAGATTTGAGCTCCTTGAGTTTGGATGATATAGCATCATTTGCTTCTCTAAGCTCAATACTAGCCTTTTCCGCCATATCACATTTTGCTAAAAGTGAATCATTCTTAGCTTCTAGCTTTTCATTCTTAGCTCTAGTCTTTATAATGATCTTAGTGTATTGTTTTAGCAATCTAGCAAGATCATCATAAGAAGGTGATTCATATTCATCATCATCACTATCACTATCATCATCACTAGCATGTTCATCACCACTACTATCATCATCATTTGATACCTTGAGTTCACCCTTGGCCATAAGGCATAGGTGTGTAGAGGATGGTGGTGGTGGTGGTGAAGATGATGAAAAGTCAATAACAATTGCGGCCACCTTCTCGTTGTCACTATCATCATCGGATGAGCCACTAGATGAATCAATATTCGTGAGCCAATCACCGACGATGTATGCCTTTCCACTCTTCTTCTTCTTGTGGAAGTCTTTCTTCTTGCTATCTCTCTTCTTGTATGGCTTGTTTTTCTTCTTCTCATCTTCTTCTTCATTACTTGAGTCATCTTTCTTACCCTTGTACTTGTTCTTGAACTTGTCTTTCTTGGGCTCAGTGCATTGGTGTGCTAGATGACCAAGTTCTCCATAATTGTAGCAATCCATCTCGGAGATTGATTTCCTTCTAGAGCTAGTGAAGAACTTTTTCTTGCCATCGAACTTGATGCCACTCTTGTTGAGCTTCTTTAGCATCTTGGTGGTTTTTCTCACCATGAGAGCAAGACTTGCATCATCAACTTCATCATCACTTGAGCTCTCATACTCAAGTCTTGCTTTGCCTTCTCTTAGCTAGCTTTGAATGCTAAGTCCTTTTCTTTCTTCTTTGTAGAGGACGAGCCATCTTGAGGTGTGAAGTGTATGTACATCTCATGAGCATTGATCTTTTCCAAGATTTATGTCGGTGTAGTGGTGGAAAGATCACCTTGATGAAGCATGGTCACAATATGCCCATATTTGTCAATGGGAAGGACACTCAAGATCTTTCTTACAACATCAGATGGTTGCATTTGAGTGAGTCCAAGCCTATTGACTTCCTCTACAAGAATATTCAAGCATGAATATATTTCATTAGCACATTCTTTAGGAAGCATCTCAAAAGAGTTAAGCTTTTTCATGACAAGATGATAGCGTTCCTCATGCTCACTCTTTGTTCCCTCATAGAGCGCACAAACATCCGACCATAGTGCATGGGCATCTTTGTGGCTCCTCACCTGGTTAAACACATCTTTGCAAAGGCCTCAAAAGATGGTGTTTCGAGCCTTTGCATTCCATTTCTCGAAATTCACCTCATTGCCTTGTAGGTTAGTAGTGAGGTTTTGGAAAGCCTTGTGAGGCGGCTCTAAGTATTCCAACATCTAGAGCTTCTAAGTACGCCTCCATGTGAATTTTCCAATATGGAAAATCATCCCCCTCAAAGATAGGAGGAGGTCCATCCCCGTGAGACATCTTTCTCTATGCGGTTAAGCCTAAATACATGAGCACGAGGCTCTAATACCAATTGAAAGGATCAAGATGTCCAAGAGGGGGGTGAATTGGGCTAATTCTAAATTTCTTTGCAATAATTAAATTCAATGGTTAGCCCAATTAACCTTTTGTGACTAGAAAGTGTTTCTAAAGTTCGACCGCATAAAAAGTCTTGCAACCTAAGTTCCAATCCTACTCTAGCATGGCAATTCTATGAATATAAAGACAAGTATTGAATTGCTCAAAGTAAAGAGAGAAGGAGGAACACAGTGATGTTTTGCCGAGGTATCAGAGAGTCGCCACTCCCCACTAGTCCTCGTTGGAGCACCCACGCAAGGGTATAGCTCCCCCTTGATCCATGCAAGGATCAAGTGCTCTCTACGGGTTGATTCTTTGATACTCTATTGCGGTGAATCACCCACAACCGCTCACAACTTGAGTTAGGTCATCCACAAGTTTATCCGAATGATCACCAAGCTCCCAATTACCACCAAGCCGTCTAGGTGATGGCGATCACCAAGAGTAATAAGCACGAACTATCACTTGACCACAATAAGCCTAATGAGAAGGGTGGATGAAAACTTTGCTACTCCTGATCTCACTAATGAGGGCTCTCTTTGGGATTCTCAAATCTCAATCACCTCACTAGGACCTTGCTCTTCTTGGCACTCTCAAAGGTGTTTCTCAGTTGTTGAAATGAGCAAAAGTACCCCCACACACGAATGGAGGAAGTATTTATAACATGGGCTAAAAAACGAACCATTATGTGCCTCTGCGGGGTGACCGAACGCTCCGGTCAAGTTGACCGGACGCGCTGGTCAGTTCACCCCGAATTCCAGTTATCAAATAGTGACCGAACACTGGACAGCGTCCGATCAGCATTGACCAGACACGTCCGGTCATGATTTTCCCTCTCTGGAACCTTACTAGAGTCGACCAGATGCTGGCCCTCAGTGTCCGGTCACTTCCAGACGACTTCACCTTGATTAAATGAACTGACCAGACTCTGCGCCAGCGTCCAGTCACACCAAAGCTAGTGTTCGGTCAGTATTTGACCCTCCATTCACTTATAATTTTCGAACGTACGTGAATAAAGTTTGCTCCAATTGATATAAGGGCTTTTTAGGAGTTACCTAGTGCTAGGTTTAGCAAGTGTGCACCACACCTAACCCACTAGACTCACCTAGGTCAAGCTACTCATTCATACCCCCCTTAATAGTATAGCCAAAGAAAAAACAAAGTCATAAACTACTCTAAGTGTCTCTTCAACACCAAAAGACACTTAGAACTAGTCCATCCTTAACCTTGTCGTCCATCCTTTAAAAACCGAAACAATTTCCATCGTAGGGGCATGACCACCATGATAGCCCAATCGATCTCCATTACCATGACATAACTTAATTGCCTCTGCAAAACACATGTTAGTTATAGTAATCACATATTGTCATTAATCATCGAAACCCAACTTGGGGCCTAGATGCTTTCACACATGAGACTACATGGTGAAATGAGAGGCGCTCTTTTTTGATTCTACTGTAGATCTAGCACATGCAGTCAATAAACTTAGTCACATCATGTGATGAATATACATTTCCATAATATTAAATGGGCAATCATCCCTTGCCTGGTATATGCTGATAGCTTGGATTCTTTTTAATAACTTATTTCATGCCAGTAATCAGGTCAACACAAAAGTATCTATCAAAATCAAATTCGACATTGTGTTTCACCTCATCGCTAAACCAAAAAGTTAGGCAGCAGCATGATCAGGACTACTCAAAATAGATATAGGCAACTACCAAGTAATTGAGGAATTCTCAAACTATTTGTAAAATGCACAAAATCAGAATAATCTCAAACAGACACGACTTATTAACAGGGGATGGAACCCAAAATTAAAGGAGGCCAGTGCACTAACTGCCACTACTAATTGACCAAAAATACCCTAAATACATCACTGCCAGTTCATCACTAATTCATGAAGAAAATACACTAAAATTTCCATTGCAGTCCACCAAAAGATTCGATACTTCTTTTTTTACATGAAAACTATGACATTTCAAATTTTGAGAAGTATACTGATTGATGAGCTCATTTATTGCCTACTGATTGACTAAAGCAATACTACTGATTGATTGATGGGTGGCAAGAGCCCGTGGATTCTCTCCTATTTCTGTCTTAGATCCGCCCCACATCCGCTCAAGAAATAAATACGCCCTAATTATGGAGCGGGGGGGGGAGAAAGAGAGATGAATGGTTAGGATTGCGATCAGGCTGTAGACCTGGTGCTGAGAGTGTCGTCCTCTAGCGCTGGACCCATCAGTGAGCACGAGCTGCCTCCTCCTAGGGTTCGCACCACCGGGGAGTTCACTAAGATAGGACACGGTCGCTAGGGGAGTTCGCACCGCCGGGAAGTCACAAGGGACGAGTGAGTCTGCGCCGCCGAGGGAAGTCATGTCGAAGACAGCAGGAGGCGATGGTGCAAGCCCGTCTTCCATAGTGCCCGGAAGGGGAAGCGGGAGGGGAAGGAGGTGGGCGGCCTTCACTGTCGCTGATCAGGCGGCGCGCGTGCACGAGCGTCTCGCACAAACCCTAGCCGCCGTGGCGGCCGGCCTGGGGAAGGCGACGTTTGGGTGAGAAAGCGTGGCGAGCGACGGAGGCTGTCATAGGAGGACGATGGAGGTGAGAGAGCGGTGGCTAGGGCATGGAGATGGTGGTGGCGGCGGGAAACACTTGGGCAGCCTGACGGCGTCAGGAGGAAGAAGACAGCGCCCAACACTTCTTCACCCGAGTTCCCCTGGTTTTATACCCAGGACAATTTGTAGGGGCGGTTCCAGATCCAGTCACCGATACAAATGCATTTGTTGGGGTGGTTCCTGATCCAGCCGTCCCTACAAATGCATTTGTAGTGACGGTTCCTGATATAGCCGCCCTATAAATATTTTCTATTTTATAAAATTATTAATTCTATATTTTTTATATCACAAAAACACAAAGTAAATGTATATAATATTTTGTATTATTCTATATATCCACAAATATATATAAAAACAATTGTAGTCATAAAAGTTGTAAACATAACTCAATCTTGTCGCGTGACTACAATTTGAATTTTAAAACTTTGACTACCATTTTAGGATATTAAATGATCTAAAATGAAAATATTGTAAACATAAAAGTTGTATAACTCATCAACATATATAACTTTTATTTTAGTCATCTTGTCATGTATCTTTGTTTGAACAATTCAAAATTTAAAATTCAAATAATTTTAACTTCAAATAATATTTTGAAAGAGTAAATGATTTCAGCTAAAAACTCATGAATACCAAAGTTGTAGAACTCATCAATATGTACAACTTTTATTTTGATCATCTTTTCATTTGACCAAATTTGAAGAGTTGAAATTTTGAATTTCAATAAATGGTAACTTCAAACAATATTTTGAAACCTTAAATGATTTCAACAATAAGAGTCGTGAACATAAAAGTTGTTGAATTCATCACTATCTACAACTTTTATGTTGGTCACTTCTTCATGTGCCAAAGTATTAGTAAATATTGTTCACAAATTTATATATGACTAATAGTTTCAAGAACTATACAAGAGACATGTTAATTTGTGAACAATGTTTAATATTACTTTATCAGATGAAGAAATGACCAATATAAAAGTTGTAGATCTTGATGAGTTATACAACTTTGGTATTCATCACTTTTTCAGCTAAAATCATTTAATAGTTGAAAATCTTGTTAGAACTTGTTATTTTTTTTTAAATTTGAAAATTTGAATTGCTCAAACTTTGTCAAATGAAAAGAATGAAGAAATCAACACAAGAACTTGATAGGGCATGATTTTAGAAAATCTTAGGAAAAAATCATCACATTTGGAGTTAGTATGAGGGAGAAAGACTAGTTACAAATTTTATCTAGAGATTAAAAAGAAAATCACAACTATTCATGATGATCAATGATGAATAAGTGTGATTTCTCTTTTCAATCTGTGGCTGAAACTTGTAACTAGTTTTTCTTCCTCATACTAACTCCAAATGTGATGGCTTTTTTCCTAAAATTTTCTAAAATCATGCTCTATCATTTTAGTCTAGTCATCTGTCTTTGTCACTAATTTTGAACAATTGAAATTTTGAATTTCAGAAAATGACAGCTTTAAACCTAATTTTCAACCACTAAATGATTTCAGCTGTAAACGTGATGAATATAAAAGTTGTTGAACACATCACTATCTACAACTTTTATTTTTATCATCTTTTTATTTGACAAAATTTGAACAGTTCAAATTTTGAATTTCAAAAAATGACAGCTTCAAACCTGATTTTCAACCACTAAATGATTTTAGCTATAAAGGTGATGAATATAAAAGTTGTTGAACACATCACTATCTACAACTTTTATTTTGGTCATCTTTTTATTTAACAAAATTTAAATAGTTTAAATTTTGAATTTCAGAAAATGACAGCTTCAAACCTTATTTTCAACCACAAAATGATTTCAGCTATAAAGGTGATAAATATAAAAGTTGTTGAACACATCACTATCTCCTAGTTTTATTTTGGCCATTTCTTCATTTCATAAAGTGTTAAGTGATTTCATAAAGTTTTAGTAGTAATAGAGTAGATGTTGAAATAGATTCATTTGGGTGTTGCAAGGGTAGTTTCACACACATGCATAAATATAGTCTCATACACATACATAAATATATAGTCTTACACACATACATAAATATATAGTTTCACACACATGCATAAATAAAGTCTTACAAACATACATTTATACAAACACTCCACGTTCAACAACTAGCTAGCACGCTGTAATGACTTTCTCCTTGACACCTTTTTGTTCCCATGGCAATATGCCTTTGGGTAGGTTCTTTTCTACAACACTGATCTTCTTAGAAAAGTCTATGAATAGCGGCATCTTATCATAGTTATTGTAAGCTTCAACATCGTCCACGCCATCAACTCTGATAATGTGTTGTTTCCCGGAGGCAACCACATGTTGTCTTCTTCTTCGGGAGAGGTTACTTTGTGGGTCAGACATATAGAAAACTTGTGCGACACGTGAAGCGAGCACCCAAGGGTCATCTTGGTAGCCTAGATTCTCGAGGTTTAGGACTCTCAATCCGATCTCGTTCAGTTGGTGTTGTTTGATCCAGCGGCATCAAAATAGGGCCACCGTTATATCCCTTCCATAGTCAAGTTCCTATATCTCTTCAATAATGCCAAAGTATTGGATCTTTCGCCCTAATCCATCGAGAGCCTCTATTCGAATACCACTGTTTTGGTTCACAGATTTACTATCCTTTACGTGGGTATAGTACATATACCCATTGATGTCATAAGCATTCCAAGATGTCACTTGTCTCGATGGCCCCTTTGCCAACCTACTGATGGTAATAGAGTCTATGGTTTCTCCAGGCGGTATGTTAGGGTCCTTCAACCATGTAGTTAGTCGTTGCTTATGCTGTTTCATGACTTAATCATCCGAACGACCATTTCTCTCTGGCATAATGATAGCTAAGTGTTTATCAATGTACGATTGCATCAGTTGTATACTATGCAAGACACTATAATGCACTCGACTCACCTCTTTGTAATCATGGTCGATGAACACTTTTCTACCACTGGTGCCCTTCCCAGCCAGCCTACCCTTATGACGAGAATCAGGTTTACCAATCCCTTTCTATACTTTTAGATACTCTTGATAGCACTCAACGACTTCTTTAGTACTATAACCCTCTATCATGGAGCCCTCTAGGTATGCTCAATTATGCACGTATCGACTTAGAACCGACATGAACCGCTCATAGGACCACATTTCATGCAAGTAGTAAGGGCCCAGCGCCTGTATCTGATGAACCATGTGAATCATGAGATATGGCATTATATAAAAAAGCAGGAGGTAAATACATCTCTAGTTGGTTTTGTGTCTCCACCACAAATTCATGTAGGTCACTTAACTCTTGCTTACCAATCATCTTCTGTGAGATCTTCGAAAAGAAGTAGCACATGCGGGTGATGCCATTTTCAAGAACTCTGGCTTAATAGCCCTGATTGCAATAGGTAGAAACACCGTCAGCATCACATGACAATCGTGAGCCTTGTAGTGTGTTATTGACAAGTTCTTCATCGACACTAGCTTCTTCACATTCGCTAAAAACCCAGTCGGGACTTTGATCCCCCTCAAGAAAGTGTATATAGCTCTCTTCTCGTCTAGTGTTAGGTTGAAGCACGCCACCAGCAGAGTGTATTTTTCATTAGCCTCAGGTACCGGATAAAGCTATGGCATCACGTTTAGCTGCACCATATCTTTTCGTGCTTTCAGACCATCCTTTGACTTGCCTGTGTCTATCAAGGTAGCAATGAGACTCTCAAAGACATTCTTCTACATGTGCATAGCATCAATGGCATGGGGGACCTCCAAGTCTGGCCAATAAGGCAGATACTGAAAGAAGATCTATTATTTCTTGACAGGTATGCCTTCGACAGGAGGTGTGCTTCTATCTCTGTTAGTCCTATTCAGATTCTTCTTTCCATAGATGATGCGTATGTTTTTTAACCATTATGTACACGTGTTCTTCGTTATGACATCTCTCCAGAGGGGGTTCAATCTCTAGGGTGTTGTCATAAAATCTAAAGAATAATTTGTTACGGTACTTGTGACTTGTCTTTAAGAAGCGTCGGTTCTTTAGGTAAACTATCTTCTTGGATGCATCTAGTTACACCCATGTAGTACCATCTAAGCAAACCAAGCATCACATCTTCCCTTTGATATGTCTAGACAAAGCAAACAGCGTGGGGTAATTATTGGTAGTAACAAATATTATTGCTCTACATATGAAGTCCTTCTTTCAGAATGCATCGTACATCGGCTCCCCATGTCTTCATAGCCTCTCCATTTCTTGCATCAAAGGCTCGAGGAACACGTCTATATCATTGCCTATTTGTTTAGAGCCAGAAATAAGAATAGTGAGGAGAAGGTACTTTCTCTTCTAACACAACCACGTTAGGATGTTGTACATGGTCAAGATCACTAGCCAAGTGTTGTGGTCGCTCATCCTCTTATTGAAGGGATTCATTCCATCGGTGCTCAAGCCAAACCATACATTTCTTGGGTCATTGCTGAATTTTTTATGCTTCTCATCGAACCTTTGCCACTGACTATAATCAGCCGGGTGTGCAATCTTATCATTATCCACCTTGCACTCATCATCCCACCATGTCATGAGTGTAGTTTCTTAAGAGTTTAGGAAGATATATCTCAAGCGGTCGGTCACTGGTAGGTACCATATTACCAAGGCAGAAATTCTTCTCTGCTTTGCATCGTTGTCTAATGGAGTGTCCTCTAGGGGATGAGATTCTTGTACCATCTTTTTTGTACCCTTCTTATTCCTCTTTTTCCCTGTGGATACTTTGTCCCCACCGTAAAGGTCATTGTTCTTGTACCGGCTGGCCCCACACCGAGGACATTTATCCAGTGACTTGAATGTTTTGCCACGAAAAAGTATACAGTGGTTGGGGCATGCATGGATTTTTCAACCCTCATTGTCAATGGACTTATTACCTTCTTCGCTTAGTATGTGTTGGCAGGAACTAAGTTTGGTTATGGCAGCACCCATGATAGGAGATGCAATAGATCATTAAAACTACAGTCTGACCAGCCGTACTTAGCCTTCAGGATGAGTAGCTCAAGCATAAAACATAGCAATGTCTAATATGTTGGATATCCCTTTTCAACACCATACACAGTCTCCTTCGATGCTTTTGTCACCCTTTCCATATTTTCTAGACCTTTTGGGCTATTTAGTAAAATCTCTGGTCTAAGGGCTCAAATCATGTCCTCCAAATCATCTTCATCCCCGACATATGCTCCACCATCATTATTGGCACCACCTTCGTCGTTACCATCCCAACCACCAGCATCACCATCTTATTCATTGCCAAACTCGAAATCCATTCGTGCATCAAGCTCTGCTGAATATCGGGACATGGATTCTAGGGTTTTGTCGTCGTATTCCTCCTCATCCTCGTCATTAATAAAAACCGTTTCACCATGATGAATCCACACTGTGTAGTCCTTAACAAATCCTCGCATAATCAAATATGATCTGATGATAGTCACATCTGTCCTTGCCATACGGTTCTTGCAATCTTTACAGAGATAAATAATTGTATCCTTATTCTCTGTCAATGTCGTTGCATGCTTCTTTGCGGCTTCAATAAATTTATCCATCTCTTCACGAAAACCTGCCTTAAACCTTAACGAACCATACATCTAAGAGTTCTTGTACTCCATCTTTTACAATAACAACAAAAAACATTAAAGGAGTACTTATTCAGATATATATAAAAATAAATTAAATTAATAATTATTTGAGAATAATTGTAATACTTCAGATATATATGAATATAAATCAAATATAATTAAATGAAGCATACAAACACACCATGGTAGAAAAAAATTAATTAATGGCCCATTTATCCATAAATAATTAAAATACATATTTGTTGATAACAATAAACAATTTCAAAGACAATAATTAGCAACAATTATATTTTACCCAATATCTTTCATGCAAACCCTAGTCCAATTTCATCAAACACAAATTTACAAAACCGAAATTAATAAAAAAATCAAACCCTAGATCTAGATCTACATGCACATGAAACATTCATAAAACTAACTAATTGTTCACTAAATCAAGAAACATGGATCAAATAAGGGTATGATCTTATTTCTCTCCCTAATTTACCCTAGTACATTCAAAACTTGAGTCTAATTTGCTTCATAAGTAGCTTAAGCACCATAGAAGAGAGAGAGAAAAGTAAAACTCTAATTACTCACTAACCAACCATTAAAACTTTTAACAAAAAGTGTGGAATAGCATTTTCTTACCGTCTACAACCTCTCCACCAAAGGATTTAAGACCAAAACCTTCCTCCTAGTAGAGCAAATTTTGGGAGGTGCCCAAGGTCTCCCCACCTTTCTTTCACGGGTTGGAGTGAGTGGCCCGAGGAGAAAAAAGATGCTACAGTTTGTTTTATATGTGGATCATTTGTAGGACGGTTGGTAATTGAGCCGCCTCTATAAATCAAAGGTATTTATACGCGGGCGTTTGTAGGGGCGGCTCAATCACCAGTCGCCCCTATAAATAGCAATACCAGGGCGGCTGGTGAGTGAGCCGCCCCTACAAATCCGACCTATTTATAGTGGCGGCTCGTATGACTAGCCGTCCCTACTGTTCTATTTGTAGGAGCGGCTGATCTCTGAGTTCTCAAACACGTCACTGTAGGGACGGCTCCATCACCGGTCGCCCCTAAAAAAATTATCCTGTCGTTACAAACCGTTTTTTTACATAGGCTGTGTTTAGTTGGAGGAATTTGGATTTTGGGGCTACTGTAGCACGTTCGTTTTTATTTGGCAAATAGTGTTCAAACATGGACTAATTAGGCTCAAAACGTTCATCTCGTAATTTTCCACCAAACTGTGCAATTAGTTTTTCTTTTCGTCTACATTTAATGCTCTATGCATGGGCCGCAAACATTCGATGTGACAGGTACTATAGCAATTTTTTAGAAGTTAGAGTGAAACTAAACAAGGGCATAGCAGCGTGCAGAGTGACCTGAGGAAGAAGTAGCGGTCTTGTCAGACCAAAGATGAAGCTACTACGGGAGATGAGTAGATAGTGTGGTCAAGGAGGAAAAAGTGGCCTGCAGAAGAGACGTGATGTGATGGTGCAGTAAAAAAAACAGAGCTGCCTCCGATAGGAGTGTGTTAGCCAGAGAGCACAGCTATCTACGTGCACTGATCCTTTTAGTCCAAGGCCAACAGCAGGTGCTGCCATTAGTGGTGCCCTTAGTAGCGATATGTTTCAATCAGCTTCTACGACCGCACAAGGTCGAGTTCTTACTAGAGTTTTCTTCTCATTGGCTGGTCACACTCTAAGCAAACTGAGAACACAAAAGGATAGAAAATCATAAACAAATTCTATTGTTTTTTCCATCTATTTTCCTATAAAAATGTCTAAAGGAACGACTTTTAAAGCTTTGCTCATCAAACGGATGGTCTCCCTTGCATTTTTTTTTTCGCTTCAGCAATGCCAATACCACACCAATATATTCCTTTGAAGATAGCCTGCATAAAGAAAGTAACTTTTTTTGTCTAAAAAATAAGATCATTATTAGGCATACACCAAATTGCTAAAAAATGGATTTAACTCCCCAAAATGATTAAAATTCGTTAATTTTGACCTATGCCCGTTAGCAATTCCCAAGCATGTGGGTTATGGCTTTAGGTGGGACGAACTTAGGACTTGTTTGGCCGGGCTCCCAGAGGCTTCGGCTCCTACACTGTTCATGACTGTAGCGTGTCAGAACCGGAGCCGGAGGAGCCAGGAATGGGAGCTTCACTGGCTCCGTGAACAGTGATCGCGCTACAGTGAGAGGAAAAAGATGAGGAATGAAAAACATCTCTGCTGCTACAGTGGTGCTGCAATGTTCGTCGTAGGGTGCCAGGTGGAGCCGGAGCTACCGGGAGCCCGGCCAAACAAGTCCTTAGTAGCTATATAAACAATTTTCCAAATAGGCTTACCATATTGACAGTAAAAAAGAGGTATTTAAATATTTCACTACAGTCACACAAACAACCCTTCGGTCCTTTCATCTAGTAACAAAGATCAAGACCTTAATCCCAAATCTTGAAATCCAATGAAATGATGTTCAAATCACATTGTAGTTATATCTCTTCTCCAACCTGTGGCGATGTCAATTTGCCCAAAAGACCTTGTCCAAAAAAAAAAGCAAAATTTTACTTTCAATTTCATGGATTTGACCAAGACACAAGAAGGTGAATTATATTAAGGCGAAACTCAAATTGAAGGTGCTCGTGTGAGAGAATTTGATTGAGATGGCCGTAGACATTCTCACAAATTTCCTATCAACCTTTTCTTTAGCAAAATTGCTCCAACACGTAGCCAAAATGAATTAAACAAAAAATCACCTAAAACTTGTTCTGAAAGCCAAAACAAATAATTTTTAGATCTAGAGAGAGTAAAATAACATTATTTTAATGAAAAGACTGCAAAACTAACCACGCCTTTTAAAAATTTTGTACCATGTATTTGTGTGAGTACGCAAATTAAGGTCATATATGTTGGAACAAGAACAGACTAACAATGGTTTGTATTCAGTCCGTACCAGCGGAGGAGTAGGGTTGTGATGTGTGAACCCACGGTTCAGTGGAATATATACATGGATGATAGCTGTGATATATGAACCATCAGATATAATATAGAAAGGATCAAAGCTAGCTACCACTAGTCACTAGTGCATGGTATGGTATGCAGCCAAAGTCGCTAATGGCCGGCGGCTCCACTATGCACAAGCTTTGCGACATTTCCGTGGCATCTTCAATTCTCCACAGCGGTCAAAACACGACGGAACAACGGTAGGCCGCAGAAACTTTATGCGCTGGACCTTATTTTCTCACTGCAATTCTCGTGGAAATAGTCTTGGACGACATTCTGCTTCTGCAGCGACTATTGGTAAAGGGCTAAAGGCTCTGCTGGGGCTAATAATCTCTGGTCTGTTGCCTCAAAGAAAAAAAATAACAATCTCTATCTTTTTTTTAGAATACACAGTATAACGCAGACGTCCAACACGCTCGCACACCCACCCCTATAAACACACGCACGTAAACCATACCCCTACAAGCACCTCTGAAGGACTGAGTCGGCAGATCTCGAGATTAACAAAGTCACCATAGGCGCCTCGTAGTCGACAGGAACGTCACCTACCACTGAAAACATAGCGCTATTAAATTCTGAAATAATAAATCCAGAAAAATACAAACATCCATGCCAAGTCAAGGACTTAAACCCGAGTGGATAGGTTTCAGCACAAGGAACCCAACCAACTTGTCTGAAAAGCTTTGGCAGACCTTTCTTTTTCACCATGAGTAAGGGGGGGGGGAAGAATGTTTCCGCTTTCACAAATGACGGGCGCTTGTGTCTAGTGTTGAAAGAAACTTCGAATGGACCAACTGCAACCCAATTATGCATGTCACTAAGAGCGTGATCGCGATCAAGCATTTGAATATCGTCAATTAATAGGCAATAATCAATATACAGCCTGTTCGGCTGGGCTTATACGATCGTATACGATCGTGGATTATAAACTGAAACAGTATTTTTCTCTCACACCAAACTAGTCAAATCAGCCAGCAGTAAATAATACATGATCGTTTACGACGAAACGAATAGGCTGATAGTGTTTGTCAAGATGCTTGTGAGATTACTATATATGGGTGGTTGGCGGGCGACTGCCCAATCCCACTAGCAATAGACAAGTAGCTAAATGAAGAGTTTTTATTACTGGACCGTACGTAGATATTTTCCTAACTCGAATTAAAGTTCATAGTTCCTGTTGCTATTTGAAATATGGGGAAATTGTATATACTTCCGCTGTTCCAAATTATAAGTAGCTTTAATTTTTTTTTGTACATCAAATTTGATATGTATCTAGACCAACGTTATGTCTACACACATAGCAAATTCGATGTACCAAAAAAGTCAAAGTCAAAGTGATTTACAATTTACAACAGAGGGAGTATATATCTGTACATCCGTCGAGGAATGCTCTACTCTTCATTAATCCGCATAAACAATCGTCATTATTCCCCCAAAAAGTTCTATACTAAAGGTGGGTTTGTCTTTGGTGACTAGTGATGATATCAATGATACTATATATATTGAAGTGTTTCGAGAGATGGGGAATGTAGACTGTAGAATGGATGCGTCCCTTCGTCATTAGCACTGCTAATGATGTCATTAATGAACTGCTAATTGTTCAGTAGGAATAGATTCCTATATGTGTCTGGCATTTATTTATTTATTTGCTGAAGAATCATAGCCAGTGCGTGCCTATATATATGTTAGTCTAAATAACCAGTGTGTACTCCATGTACTGTTGCCTATATATGCTAATCACAGCGTGAATCAAAATATATAGCTTGTTAACTTGCTGTAGCTGTCAGTGGATGTACATATACATATATACGTACGTGAGATCACCTTGTTTCCCAATGATAAGGATCCAATATTATGCATGTGGAGTTGACAATATAACTTAATACACTGCTGTTGTCGATGCGTTATTGGTGTGCAGACACGCTGACTTTTGCTTGCGTTGTACGTAATATGTACGCCGTCATTGAACACAATAATGTTTGACAACTAGGGCCGATCTGTTTGTTATATATGTGTTTTGAAAAGAGAAAATGGAGTGATCCTGGTGTAGTTTATTAATGGCAAATTTTGATGTGGATAGTAGGAAATGTGGTATTCATCCATTCACATGGTAAATGTCAAAATTTACTAGGTATGAAATTGTAGTCATTTATTGTACGACAGCGTACTAATTATTTTATTAATTTTTCTGATCTGCAGCGAGAGAATGAGGGAAATAACTTTTGCCCCTTCTCTCTCTGTTCAGTGCTCATCTTCCCTCTTCTCCCATCTTTATGCATGGGCGGATACTCGATGCCTCGCTCACTTGTGTCCTATCTCCTCCCTTGTAGATCCTTGCTCCTCCCTCCAGCTCCCCCTTCTCCTTGCTCACGGTGCCCCATCTCTTCCTCCCTCCAACACCAGCTGCGTAGCCCCATCCCCTCCCTGCTCTCTTCTTATGGCAGTGCCCTTGATGCTCAACCCTCCCGCTTAGCACACCGACCCCATTTATTCTTCCTATAGCCACAACGCACGCCCCTCCCAAGTAGTCGGCGCCTTCTCTTATCTCCATATCCTGCAGTAGCCGGTACCCCCTACATGGCCTCGTTCGTTTGTCTTAAAAATGACTTGTTCGGCTTTTTTTTTTAGCCGGAACAGTATTTTTCTCTCACAATAATTCAGTCACAACAGTATTTTTCAGCCAGTTTCAGCCAAGTTTCAGACCAGCGAACGGGGCACCCATGCTCTTCCCCTTGCTTTCTCACCTGGCACCCATGCTCTTCCCCGCTATCAACATGAGTAGGACACACACATCGTGCTACCCCCTTGACCGGGAAGCCGGGCTGTAACACCCTAAAATTTGCATAGTTTTAAAAATAGGAGAAATGATTTAATTATGCCTTTTGTGAGTATTTAAATTTAGAAAAATAATAACTTTGTTAAAAATAAAATCAAATATAGGTCTACATACATGTATGTGCATACATGCTGCTGCATATTTTATTTGTGATACTTTGGTTTGATTGAAATTTGCAAAAAAATTTGAATTTGAGTTTAAATTAGATTTAAAAATGTGTTAAGAAAATACGAAAGGAGTTTTATTTTCTCTCTCTTCCTCCCTTGATTTTGGCCCGAGCAGCCCAGCTCCAGCCTGGCTCCCGCCGTAGCCCAGCTCAGCCTGCTTTCTGCCGTGCCTCCGCTTTCTTCCTCGCTCGGCCCAGCAGCCAGCCGATGGCCCACGTAGCTGCGCCCATGCTCTTCTCCCTTGCCTGTCTCGCTGACGCGCCAGGCCCGCTCATTAGACGCGTCCCCTTCCTTCCTCCCATGTCCACGCCGGAGTTTGCATCGCGTCGTCGAGTCCGCCTCTTCTATGCCGTGTCCTGGCGTGACCTGCACACCGAAGCCGGCCATAAATAGCGCCCCTTGCGCACTCCACTTCCTCCTAATCCTAGAGCAAGCCGCCGCCCTCGCTTGAGCTACAGCAAAGCCATACCCCTAGCACCGCTGCCGCCATCGAGTCGAGCAGCCGCCGCATGTCATCGGTCCATCTCCGTCCTTGTTTTCGGTCTTGGTGAGTTCGTCTTGATCTCCTCTCTCTTCTCGTGCCATCGTTTTGCTCTGTTATGGTCTGTAGGCCCTAAACCACGAACGTCGACGAGCTCCTCGCCGCCGTCCATGGAGGTCTGCCGCGCAGGCTTTGTTTCGGCGATCATGCGCTCTCTCTCCTTCTCTCGATCTGATCTCTACCCTCTGGTTAAGATCCGATGGCCCAGATTTAAAGATACCTCTTCGCCTATCGTTTTGTAAAAATACCCTTATAATTATTTAGATCTCAACCCATCGTCTTTGCATTTATTCTAAAGAACCCCTATATTTCTTCGTTTTCATGCCACAGTCCCTGGTTCGGTTTAAAATCTGATTTTATTAATTTAAATTTTAAAATCAAGTTTAAGTTATTTACAGAAGTGCCACTGATCTTGTTTTAGCCCTAAAATCTTCGTTTTAACTCTGATTTGATCCGTTCAAATTGCGTTAGGTTCATAATTGAGTAATCTATAAGTTCATAATACTATTAAGAATGTTTTCAACTTTTAAAATTCGAGGTTAGATTTAATATATTATTTTAATAAAGGAAATCTTGTTTAATTCATAACTTCTTTGTTTTAGCTCTGACTTTTGCGATCTTTGCGTCTGTGTGTTCGTAGTGAGACGTAGATTCGTTTTACAAACTTTTTATCTTGATTTTATGCTATTGATGTACTATTCTAATCTATAGCCTTTGTTTGCTTTACATGATTGCTTCTGGATGTTTGTATGTTGTTGTGGTTATCGAGTATAGACGGTGAGTAATTCATGGGTGATTAAGAGTACTACTTTGACGAGCAGAAATAGCAGGAGCACTTTGTTCAAGGCAAGTATAGCATGTGATTATCTTTGTTTCCTATCAACTTTAATACATTTAATTCATGTTGCATTTGTCGTCTTGATAGAGATTCCCTAGAATTGAACTTATACCTTGTCTCCTATGGGATATGCATTGGATAGCTTTGCTAGTGCTCAACTCAATTATGATCTTATAACTTGACTAATGGTATATGCAATAAACGTTAAAACATGACTTTTTAGCAACATGGAAGCAGAGGGGTGGAGTGTTTAGCTACTTTCTAAATGCTCTAGATTTCTCTCCCTAAAAACCTATCTGTAAGTGATCATCCGGGACTTACAGTACAACTGTGAGGGCCATATGACTCTGACTTTGGCTTAGTACAAGGACCTTTTCTATCTTGTTAGAGGTTACCTTTATAGCATAAGAGAGGTGTGTTTTGGGTTGGATATAATGCGGCCTATGTTTGTTAGTGTATAGGTTGCGTGTCATTGTGCCTGTCAAAATGGGAGCCCTACATTCGCAGGACACAGAAACCTAGCGGCCCTAACTTATTAGATGAACCTTTGAAAGGCTTCATAGTGACCCCTGCCTGCTCACCTTGGAAGTATTTTGATAGTAATTAATCCGGGCACACGACTTATAGTGAAAGTGTATAACATCTGCAAAGTGTAAAACTAGTATATCAGCCATGCTCACGATCACGAGCGGCCTTGGAACATTTACGGAATAGATGATAACTAAGAATTATCTATTTATGCTATTCATTATTCATGTTTGCATTGATCATGTGTTTTACTTTGGGATTGAAACAACTTGTTGCTACTCTTTTGCTAAAATTATGACAATTAAAAGCTGAATGCTATTAAACCTGTGTCAAGCCTTTGGAGCCTCATGAACCCCATGTTACAATTGTTGAGTACGACACGTACTTACGCTTGTTTATTTTCATTATTTGGATAAAAATCCTGGATGAGTAACATATGGCTATGGTAATGACGACTTTTCTGAGGATTACTAGACTTGTGGTCAACCAGTTGACGTCCCTGTGATATGGAGCTTCCGTGAGAGATTTTTCTTTAAACTTCCGCTACATTTATGTGAAGACTATGTCTTATTATTCGTGATGTAATAAACACTTGTGAATGGTACTATCTATAATTTATCAGCTTATGTGTGTGACTGATCTCTAGACGCACATAAGATTTTGCATCCCATTTTATTCTTAAAATTGGGTGTGTCACGAGCGCCACTGCCGGGCTAGCCAACCCCCTAGCTATAGCTCAGAGCTAGGGGAATTGAACCTAAAGAGAGGACGAAGACAAGGACGAAAAGGTCATTCCCCTCACCTTGTATGTCTCTAGATCTATTAAACTATTAAAATAATCATTGTCATGTCCTATATCAAATGACCACAATTTATAATGGTACCTAGAAAAGTTTGGCTTTATGGTGTGAATTGGCCAATGCCATGTTTCTTTTACGTTTCACAGCAAAATTTGCATTTATTAATTGGTTAGGTTCTCTACGTTGGACTTGGCATAGGTGATCATAGTTTCTAGACTTATTTCAGGGAAACAAAAGTTAGTAGACAATAATGTGCCCATTGAATGAGACGTACTGCCTCTATAAATATTTCACAAAATTTGATGTACTGATAATAAAACATGTGTTAAGTTTTTGAACATGGAACCAAATGGTTGTGGTATCCAACCTACACTATAGGGACTTGTTTGGATCAATTTTACATTATTACACTACAGGAAGACCGAAGATAAGTGATAAAATATGGTGGCAAAATATTGTTTTGTCACTGATTCCCATGTTATTAGTGACCAAACTAATTTTCACCACTATTGCATCGGTTATTAGTGGCAAACTACTATATCGCCACAGGATGTATCTTCGGTGGCAAATTTAGTGGAGAAACATTAATTTGCCACTAATAAATAGGTTAATTGTGACTAAATATTTTTTCTCACAACTATGCCATGTATCAGTGACAAAATATTATATGGCCACAAGGTTCAAGATTAGTGAGAAAATGTTGTGGCGAAATTATATTTTTTCACTATTTGACATATTATTTGTGGCTAAACAATTTTTGCCACTATTATTGCATTTATTAGTGATTTTTTTTTGCAATGCCACATGGTACACAATTAGTGAGAAAATGTTGTGGCAAAATATTCTTTAGTCACTGTATACCAAGTTAACTGTGAGAAATATTTTTTTTATATATAATTTTTATTAGTGATAAAAACATGTGGAAAATATTGTATTATCACCATTTACTAGATTATTTTTGACTAAATATTACTCTCTAACCGGTGTATATTAAAAGTATTACCTGTCAGCAAGGGTGTTGGATGCGAGCGCCTCAGACTATGCACCGGAGGTAGGAAGCAACAGATCGGAGGCAGGAGCATTGCCGGCTCTCTAGGATTTAAGTGGTGGCCATGGAGTACTGGGTTCAATTAGATTTGTTGGCCTTCTGATGTTGATCCAAAAATGTAGGACCTTGCTCTATTTTCTTTTTCTTTCTCTTTTTGTGGTGAACATTAATGCCGATGAATACATGGTTGGTAACTTGGTTATTTGTGGAGGACCCGATTTTGTATTTGACAAAGATTTAAAGCACCATAATTGCTTTATTAATCATGGAAAATATGAGTGAGTTCATTATTTGCAAAATAAATATCATCCAAAATAAAACTAATATGGTTCGAACGTGGATATTTGACTTGATCTGTATTAATAGACAATGATGTTTGAAAATAAACTAAATTAAAATGTACTCTCTCAATTTCAAATTATAAGTCATATGAACTAACAATTGAGACTAAGTTTGTTTCGAAGCCATACCAACAACCAAAGAGCATCTCCAGCGGCCATGGTAAAGCAAGTCCTATGTAGCAGCTAAATAGGTGACCACGCACATGGCGGCGACGATGGCAGCCGAGGGTGAACCCAAGCCACCAGAAGTCATCAAGTGTGTGGACTATGGCAGTAGCCTCATCTTTGTAGCTGTGGGACATGACAACAGCGGCGAAGCGGGCTCATGCAAGTCGGCCTTAGCAGGGACCACCTCCACAGAGTGGCCCCGGGTGCGGTGGCCCTGGAGCATGAGATAGAGGGATAAGGTACGGGTGTGGGATTTGATGCATGGAAGAAGGAAGGAGGCGTTTAATGGTCATTTTGAGTCAGGGTATCAAATAAAAATAGCATATAATGGATTGCAAAATTAGAATCAATGGCATTGAAGTGAACTCATAAGTTTCAATGCAAAATCGGAACAATATTGATTTGGATGGTAACAAAGTAAATTTTCTCATTAAAAGTTGCTTTTTCTTGCTATATGGACCAAATGACGAGAGAGTAAAAACATAGTTTTGACGTGTATCCAACTTTTAATGCATGGTTTGACTCACTACTAGGGATGTGGTTTCATAGTCAATGAGTTTCATGAGGCTAAAAAAAACTATATTATTTTCATAACATGTGAGTCTTAGAAACCGGGACTAGCTTGACAGATTTGTTGGCCTCCATAGATGTCCTTTTTTTGCATAGCCTATTTCAGTTTGGCTTTATAATTATTTTGGAAATGAAAATTAGTTTTATAGCATTGAAAGAACCTTATTTTAGGAAAATACCACTAAAAGGCCATTATCTACAAAATTAACGAAAATATTTTTCACTAAAAACATATTAAAAATATTGGTTGCTAGAAAATTATAATTTGTGTTAGAAATATTATGGCCCTTGTTTATCTTTTCTTTTCACACCGAGTGCAGCCTCCATGTAATTTTGGTGAAATTTTTATTGTACCAAATATTGATTCACCTCCCGCCAACCAGGAGAGGAGAAAAAGACGAGTAGGATAAAAGCTAGAGAAACAAACAACTAATACGTGCGTACTAGTATTTCCTCTCTCTCTCTCTCTTTCTAAGTGCCTTCCGCCATTCAGCCATCATTAGCTGCTGCCTGTGATTACTCTTTAGTCAAAGTGGTCGCCAAGCCCATCTGTCGCCAATTCGCCTTGGCGCACGCCCAGACGGCAGACGCCTGCGATGCGCCGCCATGCTGCCGATGCGGCACGTCCTCCACCCTGTCCAATGATTCATCATCGCGGCCCCGATCCACTTGACCGCCGTTGTGTTGTAGCACACGGTTTGAAGGATAAAACTAGATATGTGAGTTTAGAAAGTCAAATTTTATATATAGCTATAAATAAAGGTAATATCAATAGACAATGCTTAAATACATAGTGTATTAATATAAGGAATATAACTTCAAAGTATAGACAGTGAAAAAATAATTTTGATCTTTAGGTGAAGAATTCATTTTCACAGGGACAACTGACTGGTTGATCATAAGTCTAATTTCTCCAAACTCTAGCAATCTGGTACCCATCCGGGATTTTTCCAAAGATATAAAAAGTAAAGCAAACGTAAGTACATGTCGTACTCAACAAATATAACATGGGGTTCATGAGGCTCAAAAAGCTGACACTAGTTTAACTACAATTAACTTTTAATGAGTCGTCTTTTAGCAATTAAGTAGCAACAAGTTTATCACAAGCCCATGTAAACATATGATCAGGTAAACATGAATAATGAATAATATAAACAGTAATCATTAGTGAGCATCTTTATTATCAGTATCATCAATGTTCATCATCTATTTTGTAAGGGTTCTAAGGCTGCTCGTGACCGTGAGTACGGCTGATATACCAGTTTTACACTCTGTAGAGGTTGGACACTTTCACTTTGAGTCGTGATTTAACCTTTCGCCTAAGATGATCAACCTCTTGATCCACTACCAAGGAAGGTCGGCAGGGTTCACTATAAAGCCTTTCAAAAGTTCGTCTAACAAGTTAGAACCATTAGATTCACTCAGCAAACAGATATAAAGCCCCTCTTTTCGATGGCACAATGGCGCGCAGCCTATACTCAAGAGGACAGAGGCCGCACTATACCCGATTCATCAAGCCATTCTTACGCCAATAAAGGTAACCACTAGCAAGGTAGAAAAGGTTCTCATATTGAGCTAAAGCCAGAGCCATATAGTCCTCATAGTTGTACTGTTAGTTCTGGATGATTACTTACAGATAAGTCCTTATGGAGAGAAATCTAGAGCACCATAAAAACAACCCAATGCTCTAGCCCCCTTGTTCCATGTTGCTAAAAAACATCTTTTAGTGTTTATTGCATATACCATTAGTAAAGTTACAAAATCATGTCTTTGGTTGAGCACTAGCGTTATACTACCCAATGCAATAACCCATATGAATCAAGGAATACAGGATATCAAATACCTAGAAAAATTACTACAGTTGCCAAGGTAGACACTTGCATATGATTAAAATGATATTAAGGTGAATAGGACAACAAGAAAGATCTTATGTTATACTTGTCTTAAAACTCAGATCCTTCTTCTACTGAACTGTAACCTCTAAAGGACTTCTTCTGGATCACCCACGCAAAGCTCACCGACTGGACATGATCATAAAACACCACACAAATATCCATGCAATCATATACGAAGCAAACAATAGAACTAAATTAGAATAATACACCAAACATATAAAACAACAAGTAAAAAGGTTTTAAAGATGTTCTACACGTCGCTACGAACACACAGACACAAAAAGCACACTAATCAGAACTACGGTTGTAAAGAAACGACTACAGGGTTCTATATTATAAAAGAAAAGAGAACACTATAAGCTTGATTTATGTTAATTAGGAAAAACTATGTGACTAGCAGTAATTTAGATTAAACAAATCATATTTATACTTAAAAACTGAGTTGACGCTAATCATATTTTATTTATAAATATTTTGATATCATTTATGCCAATTTAACTTTAACTTGCAAATATAAACTGTCATGTGAGAACATCTAATCAAATTTGATATGTCTGTTTAGAATAAACATATTCTAATTTAGAAACATATTTATGTTAGCAACTAGTCATGTTAAAATTTATTTGCAAAAGAGCATTGTATATAAATATGTTACTTTTATATATAACAACTAGTTGCATGCATATTAATCAAATTAATATTTAAGCATATATATAAAAGTCACTTGACATGAAAAACGACAACACTAGCATGTAGATCACATTGATACGAATCTAACGTAATTGAAACGACTCGAAACGGACTTAAAACGAACATACGACGACGATATTACGAACTAGTGATAATTTCGTAATTACCTCGTCTTCATCCTTTGGCCTCCCGTACAGCCACCATACGGTCATGGCAACAGCAACTACGCAGGGGTGGGCTCGACTTGTTGCATGAAGGAGAAGATGGCTGGGCTAGGCAGCACGACGGCGACGACGAGAGAAGGAGGAGAAAAATCGAATTTACTACACGAGGAATTTCCCAAACTAGGGGCTCCTCTTACGGTAGCATTGATGTGCTTTACCTAAGGGGTTGGTACAAATATATAGAGAGAAAAACTCTTCATATCTATATCAACTAGCAATATTGTACTAATTGATGTTGCACCACATTTACTAATAGGCCTAAATAATCATTAAAGCCCATTCGTAAATAAATGCATGAGCCTTTAGGATTTATTAGGATTATTGCACATGGACTTTGAGCGTTGAAAAAAAATGAGAGATTTATTATTTTTGGATTTAATTAATTTCATGGATAAAATAATTCTAGAAAAGTTTAGAATTAATATTTAAGCCTCAAAAAATACTCCGAAAGTTCTAAAAATTTAGGGAAAATTTCCAGAGATATTATGGAATATGAGGAACCCAAATAAAGTATTTGGAGCCAATGATAAGATAATTTGGAGCATCTAAAAATTAAATTATGCTCACAGACAAGTAGGAACAAGTTCTAGAAAAAGCTGAAAAAATTCCCAAGAAGTTTGTAGAGATTGATTGACGAACGAGGAACTGAAAGGAGTGATTTACGTTACAAAGAAAAGATTTTAGGAAGCTCCCAACAAAAACCAGAGCCAAGAAACAAAGAATTTGATTGTACAAAAAGATAAAGACATGCCGAAAAAGAAAAATCGATCTACTAACGTATTTTAAAGACTTTGCTCACTCTCAACTCACAAAGAAGCAACAAGCGAACAACATATCATCCAAACGCCCGTCAAAATTAGAAAACTTTGAAAATTCATATTTTTTCTATAACTAAATTTACGCTAGCTCAAACTAAACTTGGTCAATTTTATTTAAATATTAAAATAATTCATTTTATTTAGTGTTTTTTATGCATAACCCAAAATCAGAAATTTTGGGGTGTGACAAACAACCCCACTTAACAGGAATCTCGTCCCAAGATTCGGAGAGACTAGGGAGAAAGATAAAGAAGATCTTCACGCCTCCACACTTTCTTGATTCGAAATTCATGAGATGAAGGAATGAACTTGCATAATAAAGTGGATTTTTGAGTTCCATAAGATAGCAAGGAAGATAAAGGTCGACGATGCTTTGTAGAGGATGCTACCCCACTTAACAAGAGTTTTGCTAAACTCTAAATATTTCATATGAAGATCCTTGTGTTGGTGTAGTCTCTAGGGCCTTCCTTTGGATCACAAAAATAGGGATGACATACAAGCAACACACCAAACAAGACAAGCATGCATCACAACATCGAAACTACACGTGCTTCTGTAGCAATGGCAGGCATCCTAGGGAGTGGATTATGATGAAAGGCCATCACAAATTTGAATAGGGTGAGATCAGAAAACTTTAGTAAACCAAAGAAATAAAAATCAAGGAGATAAGAAGCAATAGCTCAAAGGAAGCTATCAACGAGAGAAGAAAATAGGACAAGGATAGGAAAGAATCAATTCAACTAGTCAAGGAGATGAAAAACTAGTTTTGTAGCAAATTCTAAACCTTAGAATGACCAGTTTCTACTAGGCTTACGTTCTACAGTTAGTATTGCTCTGATACCACTTTGTAGCACACGATTTTAACGATAAAACCAGATACACACCATATGTGTGCCTAGAAAGTCAAATCTCATATATAGCTACAAATAAAGTTAATATCAATAGACAATGCTTAAATACATAGCATATTAGTATAAGGAATATAACCTCAGAGTATAGACTGCGGAAAGACAACTCTGATCTTTAGGTGCAGACTCCACTTCTACAGGGACAACTGACTGGTTGATCACAAGCCTAATTTCTCCAAACTCTAGCAATCAGGTACCCATCCGGAATTTTTCCAAAGATTTAAAAAGTAAAGCAAGCGTAAGTATATGTCGTACTCAACAAATATAACATGGGGTTCATGAGGCTCAAAAGACTAACACTAGTTTAATGTTAATTAGCTTTTAACGAGTCATCTTTTAGCAATTGAGTAGCAACAAGTTTAACATAAGCCCATGTAAACACATGATCAGGTAAACATGAATAATGAATAGCATAAACAGTAATCATTAGTGAGCATCTTTATCATCAGTATCATCAGTGTTCATCATCTATTCCGTAAGGATTCCAAGGCCGCTCATCACCGTGAGCATGGCTGATATACTAGTTTTACACTCTGTAGAGGTTGTACACTTTCACTATGAGTCATGATTTACCCTTTCACTCGAGGTGATCAACCTCTTGATCCACTACCAAGGAAGGTCGGTAGGGTTCACTATGAAGCCTTTTAAAGGTTCGTCTAACAAGTTAGGACCATTAAATTCACTCGACAAATAGATATAGAGCCCTCCATTCCGATGGCATAATGGTGCGCAGCCTATACTCAAGGAGACAGAGGTCGCACTATACCTGATTCGTCAAGCCATTCTTATGCCAATAAAGGTAATCACTAACAAGGTAGAAAAGGTCCTCATACTAAGCTAAAGCTAGAGCCATATAACCCTTATAGTGGTACTATAAGTTCTGGATGATCACTTACAGATAAGTTCTTATGGAGAGAAATCTAGAGCACCATAAAAACAACCCAATGCTCTAGCCCCCTTATTCCATATTCCTAAAAAGCATCTTTTAGTATTTATTGCATATACCATTAGTCAAGTTACAAGATCATGGCTTTGGTTGAGCACTAGCGTCATACTACCCAATGCAATAACCCATAGGAATCAAGGAATACAAGATATCAAATACCTAGGAAAATTACTACGGTTGCCTAGGTAGATACTTGCATATGATTAAAATGATATTAAGATGAATAGAACAACAAGGAAGATCCCATGCTATACTTGCCTTAAAACTTAAATCCTTCTTCTACCGAACTGTAACCTCCAAAGGACTTCTTCTGGATCACCAACTTATTTTATATCACCAACACAAAGCTCATCGACTGGACATGATCATATAACACCACACAAGCATCCATGCAATCATATACGAAGCAAACAATAGAACTAAATTTGAACAATACACCAAACATATGAAACAACAAGTAAAAAGGTTTTAAAGATATTCTACATGTCACTACTCACACAGACACGAAAAGCACGCTAATTGGAACTACGATTGTAAATAAATGACTACAGGGTTTTATATTATAAAAGAAAAGAGAAGACTATAAGCTTGATTTATGTTAATTAGGAAAAACTATATGAGTAGCATTTATTTAGATTAAACAAATCATATTTATACTTAAAAACTGAGTTGACACTAATCATATTTTATTTATAAATATTTTGATATCATTTATGCCAATTCAACTTTAACTTGCAAGTACAAACTATCATGTGAGAACATCTAATCAAATTTGATATGTGTGTTTAGAATAAATATATTATAATTTAGAAACATATTTATGTTAGCAACTAGTCGTGTTGAAACTTATTTGCAAAAGACCATTGTATATAAATATGTTGCTTTTATATATAACAACTAGTTGCATGCATATTAATTAAATTAATATTTAAGCATATATATAAAAGTCACTTGACATAAAAAACGACAACACTAGCATATAGATCACATTGATACGAATCTAACGCAATTGGAACAACTCGAAACGGACTTAAAATGAACATACGACGACGATATTATGAACTGGTGGTAATTTCATAATTACCTCATCTTCATCCTTTGGCCTCCCGTATAGCCACCATACGGCCATGGCAACAGCAGCTACGCAGGGTTGAGCTCAACTTGTTGCACAAAGGAGAAGATGGCTGGGCTAGGCAGCGCGGCGGCGACGGCGAAAGGAGGAGAAAAATCTAATTTACTACACGAGAAATTTCCCAAACTAGGAGTTCCCCTTATGGTAGCTTTGGTGTCCTTTGTCTAAGGGGTTAGTACAAATATATAGAGAGAAAAACTCTCTATATCTATATCAACTAGCAATATTGTACTAATTGATATTGCACCCTCCACATTTACTAATGGGCCTAAATAATCATTAAAGCTCATTTGTAAATAAATGCATGGACCTTTAGGATTTATTAGGATTATTGCACATGGGCTTTGAGCGTTGGAAAAAAAATGAGAGATTTATTATTTTCGGAATTAATTAATTTCATGGATAAAATAATTCTAGAAAAGTCTAGAATTATTATTTAAGCCGTGAAAAATACTTCGAAAGCTCTAAAAATTCAAGGAAAATTCCTAGAGACATTATGGAACATGAGGAACCCAAATAAAGTATTTGGAGCCCATGATAAGATAATTTGAAGCATCTAAAAATTAAATTATGCTCACAGACAAGTAGGAACAAGATCCGAAAAAAGCTAGAAAAATTCCCAAGAAGTTTGTAGAGACTGATTGACGAACGAGGAACTGAAAGGAGTGATTTGCGTTACAAAGAAAAGATTTTAGGAACCTCCCAACAAAAACCTAAGCCGAGAAACAAAGAATTTAATTATAGAAAAAGATAAAGGCGTGCTGGAGAAGGAAAATCGACCTACTAACGCATTTTAAAGACTTTGCTCACTCTCGACACACAAATAAGCAACAAGAAAACATCATATCATCCAAACGCCCGTCAAAATTAGAAAACTTTGAAAATTCACATTTTTCCTATAACTAAATTTGCGCTAGCTCAAACTAAACTTGGTTGATTTTATTTAAATATTAAAATAATTCATTTTATTTAGTGTTTCTATGCACAACCCAAAATCAAAAATTTTGGGGTGTGACAAACTATCCCACTTAACAGGAATCTCATCCCAAGATTCGGAGAGACTAGGGAGAAAGATAAATAAGATCTTCACACCTCCACACTTTCTTGATTCGGGATTCATGAGATGAAGGAATGAACTTGCATGATAAAGTGGATTTGGGAGTTCCATAGGATAGCAAGGAAGATAAAGGTCAACGATGCTTTGTAGAGGATGCTACCTCACTTAACAAGAGTTTTGCTGAACTCTGAATATTCCATACGAAGATCCTCGTCTTAGTGTAGTCTTCGGGGCCTTCCTTTGGATCACAAAGATAGGGATGACAAACAAGCAATACACCAAACAAGACAAGCATGCATCACAACATCGAAACTACACGTGCTTCTGTAGCAATGGCAGGCATCATAAGGAGTGAATTATGATGAAAGGCCATCACAAATTTGAATAGGGTGAGATCAGAAAACTTTAGTAAACCAAAGAAATAAAAATCAAGGAGATAAGAAGCAATAGCTCAAAGGAAGTTATCAACGAGAGAAGAAAATAGGACAAGGATAGGAAATAATCAATTCAACTAGTCAAGGAGATAAAAAAGTAGTTTTGTAGCAAATTCTAAACCTTAGAACGATCAGTTTCTATTAGGCTTGCGTCCTACAGTCAGCATTTCTCTGATACCACTTTGTAGCATACTGTTTTAAGGACAAAACTAGATACACACCATATATGAGCCTAGAAAGTCAAATCTCATATATAGCTACAAATAAAGTTAATATCAATAGACAATGCTTAAATACATACCATATTAGTATAAGGAATATAATCTCAGAGTATAGACAGCGGAAAGACAACTCTAATCTTTAGGTAAAGACTCCACTTCCACAGGGACAACTAACTGGTTGATCACAAGCCTAATTTCTCCAAACTCTAGCAATCTGGTATCCATCCGGGATTTTTCCAAAGATTTAAAAAGTAAAGCAAGCAAAAGTACATGTCGTACTCAACAAATATAATATGGGGTTCATGAGGCTCAAAAGGCTGATACTGGTTTAATTACGATTAGCTTTTAATGAGTTATCTTTTAGCAATTGAGTAGCAATAAGTTTATCACAAACCCATGTAAACACATAATTAGGTAAACATGAATAATGAATAGCATAAACATTAATCATTAGTGAGCATCTTTATTATCAGTATCATCAGTGTTCATCATCTATTCTATAAGGGTTCTAATGCCACTCATCATCGTGAGCACGGCTGATATACCAGTTTTACACTCTGCAGAGGTTGTACACTTTTATTATGAGTTGTGATTTACCCTTTCACTCGAGGTGATCAGCCTCTTGACCCACTACCAAGGAAGGATGGTAGGGTTCACTATAAAGCCTTTCAAAGGTTTGTTTAACAAGTTAGGGCCATTAGATTCACTTGGCAAATAGATGTAGAGCCCTCCGTCCTGATAGCACAATGACGCATAGCCTATACACAAGGGGAAAGAGGCCGCACTATACTCGATTCGTTATGCCATTCTTACACCAATAAAGGTAATCACTAATAAGGTAGAAAAGGTCCTCATACTTAGCTAAAGCCAGAGCCATATAGCCCTCATAGTTGTACTATAAATTCTAGATAATCACTTATAGATAAGTCCTTAGGGAGAGAAATCTAGAGCACCATAAAATAGCCCAATGCTCTAGCCTCCTTATTCCATGTTGCTAAAAAGCATCTTTTAGTGTTTATTGGATATATCATTAGTCAAGTTACAAGATCATGGCTTTGATTGAGTACTAGCGTCATACTACCTAATGCAATAACTCATAGGAATCAAGGAATCCAGGATATCAAAAAGCTAGGAAAATTACTATGGTTGCCAACGTAGACACATGCATATGATTAAAATGATATTAAGGTGAATAGGACAACAAGGAAGACCCCATACTATACTTGCCTTAAAACTCAGATTCTTCTTCTACTGAATTGTAATCTCCAAAGGACTTCTTCTAGATCACCAACTTATTTTATATCACCAACACAAAGCTCACCGACTGGACATGATCATAAAACACCACACAAGCATCCATGCAATCATACATGAAGAAAACAATAGAACTAAATTAGAACAATATACCAAACATATGAAACAACAAGTAAAAAGGTTTTAAAGATACTCTACACGTCGCTACTCACACAGACACGAAAAGCACGCTAATCGAAACTACGGTTGTAAAGAAACGACTACAGGGTTTTATATTATAAAAGAAAAGAGAAGACTATAAGCTTGATTTTTGTTAATTAGGAAAAACTATGTGAGTAGCATTAATTTAGATTAAACAAATCATATTTATACTTAAAAACTGAGTTGACACTAATCATATTTTATTTATAAATATTTTGATATCATTTATGCCAATTCAACTTTAACTTGCAAGTACAAACTATCATGTGAGGACATCTAATAAAATTTGATATGTGTGTTTAGAATAAACATATTATAATTTGGAAACATATTTATGTTAGCAACTAGTCATGTTAAAACTTATTTGCAAAAGAACATTGTATATAAATATATTGCTTTTATATATAGCAACTAGTTGCATGCATATTAATCAAATTAATATTTAAGCATATATATAAAAGTCACTTGACATGAAAAATGACAACACTAGCATGTAGATCACATCGATATGAATCTAACGCAATTGGAATGACTCAAAACGGACATAAAATGAACATACGACGACGATATTACAAACTGGTGGTAATTTCGTAGTTACCTCATCTTCAGCCTTTGGACTCCCGTACAGCCACCACAGGGCCATGGCAACAGCAGCTGTGTAGGGGTGGGCTCGACTTGTTGCATGAAGGAGAAGATGGCTGGGTTGAGCAGCGCGACGGCGATGGCGAGAGAAGGAGGAAAAAAATCTAATTTACTACACCAGGGATTTCTCAAACTAGGGGCTCCCCTTACGATAGGCTTGGTGTCCTTTGCCCAAGGGGTTGGTACAAATATATAGGGAGAAAAACTCTCCACATCTACATCAACTAGCAATATTGTACTAATTGATGTTGCACCCTCCATATTTACTAATGGGTCTAAATAATCATTAAAGCCCATTAGTAAATAAATGCATGGGCCTTTAGGATTTATTAGGATTACTGCATATGGGCTTTGAGCGTTGGAAAAAAATGAGAGATTTATTCTTTTTGGAATTAATTAATTTCATGGATAAAATAATTCTAGAAAAGTCTAGAATTATTATTTAAGCCGCGAAAAATACTCCGAAAGCTCTGAAAATTCAGGGAAAATTCCTAGAGACATTATGGAACATGAGAAACCCAAATAAAGTATTTGGAGCCTATGATAAGATAATTTGGAGCATCTAAAAATTAAATTATACTCACAGACAAGTAGGAACAAGTTCTAGATAAAGGTAGAAAAATTCCTAAGAAGTTAGTAGAGATTGATTGGCGAATGAGGAACTGAAAGGAGTGATTTGCGTTACAAAGAAAAGATTTTAGGAACATTCATTCCATTGCTATTTTGCAAGAACATGGCTCCACGGTTGCCTCGATGAATTGCTGAGATGGACAGAGAATTTGATGAGCTAGCCTCTGCTTTATTCAATGATCCAAGAGACCAATTGACCTTTGGTATAGATTTTATACATTTATTAACCTCTATTTTGATTGAACTTATGTAAGAAAAATGGACCCTAGGCCCATTTACTTTGGATTTTGATGTTTGATGACCAATACAACCAAATTGGACTAATGAATTTGCAAGTAATTGTTTTATAGTTCAATAGGGTGCAAGACATGACTTGGATGAAGGCGACATGATGATCATATGATCAACACCATAAGCAAGACCCAAGATATCAACCAAAGTCTAAGCACGAAGATGGAAACCAAGCCAGACGTAAGATCGCGAAGAAACGAGCTCGGCAGAGGTGACCGGACATGGCCCCATGAGAACTGAACGCGTTCGATCAGTTGCTCAGCAACAGCAGGCGTTAGTAGTAGCGACCGAACGCTGAGCGAGGTAGTGACCGGACGCACAAACTTCAATGTTCATCATCAATGGCAATGCTCTGAGCGTGATCGGACACAATGGTAGGACGACCGGACACACCAAGAAGTAGCATATGATCATGTCCAGAAAGGTTCTAGAGCAGCGCCAGCGCGACTGGACATGTCTGATCGAGTGAGACTAGACTTGGCCTAGAGTCCGATCAACACGCGTGCTCCAACGGTCGGTAGGACCGGACATGTCTGATCAGGATGTGATCAACGTCCGATCACTAGCAGAAAGTTGGGTCTTGGGTCCAACAGCTAGTTCTCACTTGTGGTGCTATAAATAGACCCCCAACCGGCCATTTGAGATGTGGAGAGCTGAGAAAACATACCAAGGGTGTTGATACACCACTTTAGTGATCTCCACTTGCATAGTGCTTAGTGATACATTCGGTGATTAGCGTAGATGCTTTACGAAGTGCTTAGGTTAGTTAGACCACCACTTATGCACTTGCTCTAGGTTTAGGCCTAGTGTTTAGTGAGGTTTACACACCTCTTACCACTCGGTGCTTGTGCGCATCATTGTTGTATATAGGAGGGGCTTATAGTCTTGCGAGATCACACCAACCACGTTTGTGGTGTGGCCGCCACCGTGTACCGAAGGGAACAAGACCCGTGGCGGTTCAGTCGGAAGCTTGATAGGGAAGACAGCGGGGAGCGGTCTGGCAGAGGCTTGTCAGAAGGCACACCGAAGACCCACTTGCATGTGGGGAAGGCCCAAGGCTATCCATGGAGTTACCCGACCGGAAGCTTGGCTCTTGCGAGGGATTCCTTGTGAGGGGCTCCAACGAGGACTCGGAGGAAGCTTGCGCGCTTCTCGATATCTTGGTAAAAATACCGGAGTCATCGATGAGAGTTTGTATACCTTACTCTTTAGCTTCCTTATTTACATTGCAATCTTGATTTGTGCTTTACTTTCCTAGCTTAGTGATAGGCTAGTTAATAGGTTTGGAACCTAGGTTGCATAACTCCTTTTTATGGTAGAGATAGCAACTCACTAGCAAAACCGTAGTTGCACATTTAGATAGTTTATCTTTTGCATAGGTTTTTGCTAAGGATAGAAAAAGACATCATAGTTTAGAGTTAGAATTTTAAGTTGACTAATTCAACCCCCCCCCCCGGCGCGCTTAGGCGTCACGGTCCCTTACAACTTACGTGATCTTTTATTAGTTAATAAGGTGTACTTTGTAGTTATCAGCAACGAATTGTTGAGATGGACAGAGAATTTGATGAGCGCCTCTGCTTTATTCAATGATCCAAGGGACCGATTGACCTCTGGTATAGATTTTATACATTTATTAGCCTCTATTATGGTTGAACTTACATGATCTTTTATTAAGTTAATAAGGTGTATTTTATAGTTATTAGCAACTCGGCATATTAGTACTGATAGTGATTCCATTAATATCCACCAATTGTACTGTAATCTAATCAAAGGCTGTAATCCAATCAATTGTATTGTTATCTGATACAATTAATTTGATGAACCATCCTAGTCTTAATGCTTGTTCTTATAATTCATTAGCTGAACTTGTTTTCATGTCATCTAATATATGATTTCTTACTTCATTGTTTTATGTCTTGTAGATAAAACTACATGAAGCACCAAGAAAAGATTAATTCTACACCTATGCCAGCATGACGCAAATTGAGGCTTATAATCAGTGTGAAGCTGCTGCTCAAGCACGTGCAAATGCTACTGAGCAACATACTATTAGTTTTGAGAGTTAATTTGAGTGTGAGTTATTTTGAGAGTTCCAAGTGTTATTAATTTTTGTGTATTGTTTGATTGCAACATTATCATGGTTCAAGAATTATTGAAATAAATATTATTGGTCTACATTTGTGAGAAATGTATTGCTATAATGTATATCTGTTGAGCCTTTTTTGTCACTAAAACATGGGTGATAATGATACATCGTTTGCCACAACATCTATTGTTTGACACAATTGTAACGAAAACAGTGAGAACAAATATCGACACAGTAAACTTGTATAATGGCGAAACTCTGGTCACTGATATGTAGTCTCTAGTGACCATATAATTTGTCACTTTTATAATGCTAATTGTGATGACCAAATTGCCATAAATACTCTATAGTTGTGTCAACTTTTTTCACCACTAAAAACCTTATAAGTGGCATCTTTTTTGTCACTAATGCATATGCTTTTGTGACGAAAAATGGGGCGACAAATGGCCAGTTTACTAGTGGCACCACAATTCGTCACTAATGAGTATGGCCATTTGTGGGGAACAAAAAATCATCACTAGAGTATTTGTGAGGCAAGTATTTGTGGCGATTAGTGGCGACTGAAAAAGTCACCACAAAGGTTGTTTTGTGGCAAAAAAATATGCTTTGTGATGAAAATTTTCACCACAAAAACCCTTTGCCTTTGTGGTGATTATAATAATCTAGATTATGAATTATGATAATCTAGGTTGTTTATATCCTTGGGGTTTATTATAGGTTCTGGATTATAATAGAGTGGGCCTTTTGAGCACCTATAATCTCCTACTGCATTGGTAGGTTTAAAATGGATTATATGACTACAATAATATGTTAAGGAATATTTTAATCCAGCAATCCAAAAACTAGTGTGTTTAGAATACCTAATAAAGATTACTTTATCTGATTAGTATAATCCAAAAGTGAGCCCTATCTTACCTGCTGCCTTACCTGTGATAAGAGATTAGGAGGTGATTTTGTACCGATCTAATGGTGTACCGTCCAAAACAAAATTTGTAAGAAACAACAATGTGAGAAAAAAATGAATAAAGACTGACTGGAATATATAGAAGGAAAGAAAAATACCCATAACTGGCTGGTTATACCGTATACGGCCTATCATATAAGTCGTTTCTCGTCTTCATAATTGCCTCTTGGCCTCGGCCACTAGTTTAAATTTACACTTGAATTTGCAGTTTGCTTGCCTGAACAAAACTCCCTGATGCATTGAACCACACTTCGCAGTGGTTGACTAGAGATTAGCGTCATATATCAATATATATCAGGCATTCTTAGAGTAAATGTTTTTCTTACAGATATTTGTGTGCAACTTGAGAATACTTTAGAGAAGCACCACTACCGAAAACAGTGAGTTTGCCATGCGCCACAGGCACTTGGCAAAGACAAAAAACACTTGGCAAAAGATTTGCCGAGTGTAACACTCAGCAAACAGCACACGGCATCTACAGTGTTGGCAAACACATCTTTGCCGAGTGTTTTCTATTGGACACTTGGCAAACACTTTGCCGAGAGATGAAACCGACGCTCGACGAAAAAAAGTAACGCGACGGTGCAGAGACGGTCACGGCGCCTTTGCTGAGTGTCAACTCCTAGACACTCGGCAAACCTGCATCCTTTGCCGAGTGCCAAATCCCAGACACTCGGCAAAGCTTCCTCATTTTGCCATGTGTCAAATTCAAGGCACTTGGCAAAGATGCCTCCTTTGCCGAGTGTCAACTCCCAGACACTCGGCAAAGATTCCTCCTTTTGCCGTATGTCAAACTCCCTGGCACTCGGCAAAGTTTCTTTCTTTGCCAAGTGTAAACTCTGAGACACTCGACAAAGACTGGACCAGAACATACTAACGTTGGCTTCTTTACCGAGTGTCACAGCGCAGGCACTCGATAAAGAAGCCATTTTAGTCCCAGAAAGCACAGATTTTTGCCACATGTCCCTCTTTGCCGAGTGTATTTTCATGGCACTTAGCAAATTGGGCTTTTGCCGAGTGTAACACTCGATAAAACTGCCATAAATAATCAGTTTATTTGTTTCGGTCACAACCACGTACCATATTCAAATAAACGTCACATCCATCATAGATAGTTCACAATAGGCATCACATGCAGTTCATATAGATATATCGATAACATATTAATGCAAATAAACTTCAGAATCACTAGTATGTTCATTCACAACCACAAATAATCATAGGTAATCCACAAATGCAAATACAAATAAAATCACAAGTAGTCACTTAGGCCACGAGTTCCACTGCGACCATGCTGGGTCATGAGGCTCATTCGATGCCGCCGATTGATGCTGCACAAAGGAGAAGAGATTGCATGTGTGAGTCAAGATTGCACAAAGGAGAAGAGATTGCAGCACAACTAGTTGGTAACAAACATATAGCATTAGTCACTAAGTTTCTAGTGTCTAGGCATCTTTGTAAGATTGATTCTGTATAAACTAGAAACAGTGATTATAAGGTTGTAAAGCAACTCACAGTGCCTAAAACAGTGTTTGGAGCAGGTTAAGGAGGAACTGGCATCGGTGGCGGAGGTTGACTGATTGTAGCATAAACACCCCTCATATATTCAAACATCTACATCTCCATCCTCTGCTGCTCTGCCTCCATCCTCTGCCGCTCTATCTCCATCTTCGCCTCTAGCTCCTCCTGATGCCTCATTTCTTGTTCCAGCTGAGCCTACAATGTTTCATCCCAATGTTACAATGCAATGCAAAAGTATGTAAAAATCAATGAACGATGAATAAAATAGAAATAACCTGGTGTGCGTTCATCTAGAACCGTGTAGAGTTCGGTCATGGGCATATCGTCGGACTAGAACCCGTGCTCCGTGCTTGAATCTAGGAGAGTGGGAGTACTGGCCGTGTCAATTGTGTCATCACCAATCTAGAACTGGACATGCTTCTTGCCTCCTCCCGCCCTCATGACCACTTCTGCATCAAGGTCATGGGCGCTTGGATCATACTCTAGGCCATGGACCACCCTTGCCATTGATGTGTATCCATTGAGGCGGCTATGGACAGACTCGTTGCTATATGCTGAGGGCGGGTCCTCTGGGTTGTAGGTGATGTTGGACATCGCCTTCCCCTTGTGGGCCATAGCATATGCCATGAACTGGGAGCAAGGCTCACCACCATGTGCCGCCGACTACAAAAAAAAGCAATATGATTAGAAATTATGCAGAGTTGAGCAAAAAATAAAGAAATGAATTCACGTACCCATCTAGCCGCGTATTCTAAGAGGTTGAGGTTGCCTTGACCGTGTGGTGCACCTGGCATCAGCAAATGCCGCTCCCGGCAAGCGTTGTGATTCTCCTCCCATGAGGGGTCACACCACCTGTCCACCATCCGGGCTCAGCACTGTAGATTATAGGCGCACCACCACGGTGGCACCTACGTCATCAAGTGTATGACATATAAGAAGATGAAATTAAGCATAATTAATCTCAAAAAAAATAAGTATTAATGTTATATATTTACCTTTAGGTATTGTTTCAAGGTCAGGCTCATGGTTCTTACCACCCTTTTTGGGATCCTCTCTCTAAGAATTTCCATGTGGTATTAGATCACGGCCTGGATGCGCACCTCGTAGTGCATGTCCTTGACGAGTTTCTTGGTGGCTTTGTCAACCACAACATCTGCATTGGCCTCGTATCCCTCCTCGCATCTAAAGAAATCCTACATATATAGACGTGATGTATCTAGTCATTATTTCAAGAATGTTCAATTAGTATGATGTATTGAGCAATGTAGTGCAAGAAAGACTTACCCAAAGCTCAGCCTTGACATGCTGCGCCTTGTCAACGAATACCCTACCATCCTGATCAGGGGTGTCGGGGACGGTGGCATAGTGGGCCCACGTGTAGGCTGGCTTGATAGTTCTGCCGAACTGCACCAGACTAGGGAACTTTTCCTTGATCAAAAGACCAAGGATGCCATTCACATGGCGTGCGTGATCACCCCCACCGACCTTCCTCCAACCCCTGCTCAAGTGATTAGATAAATTATTAGTTTCTATTGTAATTTTGAACATATTAAATGAAAAATTAGTGATAACATATAAAGTTACTTGTCTCCATCGGGTCGAATCAGTGGGCATCTCTCAAGAGGTATTGGTCGCCTCGGGAGGGTCGAGGGACCTCACAACCACACACACGATGAATTTGAGGAAGAGGTACCCCCTGTCTCCTCCTCCTCCACCCCTGCCTCCTCCTCCTCCACCCTTACATACTCCTCCACCTGTACCTCCTCCTCAGAGGATGAGTGAGCGGAAGGTACCTCAGACGACAACAAAGGTATAGGCGATGGTGGCCTCGTCTTGCCTCCACCCTTCCCTTGACCCCTAGGTCTACCCTGAGGTCTCTTTTCGGATCCCTCAGCTGCATCGAACCCTTTACACATTGTTGTCACTTTTGAGTAAAGCAACGTTATCCTCTTTGTACCACCCACCATTGTTCAATCACCTGCAATTAAAAAGAGTAAACCAATTAGCACAGATAATATATTAAAATAGATGCAAAATAAACAAAACATACTTAGAAAATAACATGGTATGACAAATAATAAATCAATTAGCACGGATCATACATGTATTAGAAATAATCATCATGATCGGGATTAGCTGGATCATAAGTCTCATCATCACTATCATGCATGTCGATATAATCATCCCTGTGCTCTGAAGGAGGATTGTTGTCATCACCATCATTGCTTAGATGTAATCGCTGAAGTAATTCTAAGTCCTTCACATTCTGACCCTCATCTCTGGTGTTCTTGTCAGCACCACTTTCATTGTCTACTTCCATACCCTAAGCTTCGGTTAAGTCTATCTCAAAACTCCCTTCAAGCCCATCTTCTTGAAAGAACTCTCTATCATATGTGTTGGGGTCTATGTTGTAATCTTGATTGTTTGGGACAGGTAGTTTACCGTGTGGCAATACCTTGTACACAACATCCCAACCCTTAAGACAGTCTACAGTTTGGCACGGGTATAAGAGATAATAAACTTGCGTGGCCTGTTAAGCCATAATATAGACATCGTCTCCTGGTAAGACGGATGATTATCAAATTTTGACTAGCCCAAGATTAGGGTTCTGCCTCACTACTTCAGGATCAAACCAATGGCATTTGAATATAACGGGATTAAGAGGTTTACAAACATGAAACATGAGTTCATATATTTCTTCAATTCTTCCATAATACTCAACCCCATGTAAGCCTTGCATAAAAACTCTGATATTTATGGTTCTTTGATTAGGCTAACTCTGCTCGTGGCTTGTTGTGTGAAAGCGATATCTATTCACGTCATAACTGGTAAATGACCTAACCCTATAGGGACAACCATCAGCAACCTATCTGAACTCGGCACTCATAGACGCATCGGTTTGTCCCTACAAGTTCAAGAAGGGTAGTTCGTTATATTAGGTGCACGTATGAGCAACTTGTAATGTCAAGCTAAGTATGAGCCAAATTGGACAGTACCTTCTATTTGAACCAAGAAATGAAATTGGGCATTCCATTTCCCACACCCTCTCTAAGAAGAGTCAAAGTTTCCTACGGGGTAGGTTCCCTTAATTCACGTTAGAATCGTTCATGAAATTCCCTATACCAACAAGAAACAAGGGAGTTGGACACAGAATTGTGACTACTTAAGAAAAAGTTTGTTGAGAACTTACAGCATGTACGGCTCCACTTCGGATAGGTTGGTCAAGACATATAGCATAATAGTGCACCACTCTTCATGTTTCAAGGTCTTGTTAATCGCACCACTTGCACTTCCTAGTTGCCCTCGAAAAATGCTAAGGTTCAATTCATCTTCGCCAGCATTATAACGAGGGGGTGGATTATGCATGCTAGGAAGGTTGTTAGCATAGTATTTTATTGTGAAGTTTGACACCTCCTCTAGAATGTATGCCTCTACTATAGATGCTTCAATTTTGCATTTATTTTTACATTTAGTTCGAAGAACCTTTTGAAATCTCTCAATTGAATAGCACCAACAGCCCTACACAGGCCCCCCATTCATACCTTATATAGGAGGTGCAAAATCAAATGCTGCATCAGATTGAAGAAGCTAGGTGGAAAGATCTTCTCCAACTTGGAGAGCAACACAGGCATCATTCTTTTCATGTCTGCAACCACGGTACGAGATAACTCCTTAGCACAAAGCTGGTGGAAGAAATTGCTCAACTCCGCCAACACTATCTAGACATGCCCGTGAAGAGGAGCCAGCACTTATCATAATATGCCTTTGTGGTTGGCTTTGGCTCCTCCCTATGTCCTTCATTGAAGTGTGCTTCATGATAGTCATTTAACATGTCACCTACCCGACATCAGCATTATAATCCTCGATGCATTGTCTCACGACCTCATCTCTCACACGATCTGATTCACCATGGTAGATCCACCGGGTATAGTCCGCCGTAAATCCATTCTTGCAAAGATGTTTACCCATGACCACCATTGTTTGTCGATGTGTGTTTGCACAAATGCTGCAGGGACACCAAGTGGAATGCGCTCCTTTAACCCTTGCAAATGCTAGTTCTAAGAAAGCATCAGTCTTCTCAATCCATTCATCGGTCAATGAACCCTGACTAGAGCGGCCCATGTACATCCACTCACGGTTATCCATCCTCTAACATATCAGCAAGTAATATAAAAATCAATTGCATCTATAGGTTCCTATACTGTCTAATAGGTGAAGATAGGTCCTAATCCCACCCGATGATGTGTAGATGGGGTTAGTTTCCATGCTCTACTCCTATCCGAGATAGAATTTTGGTAGCACCTCCCCGTTATTCTCCAAATACATGTCCTAGTAGGGAGATTGTGTATCCAGAGAACAACAGGGAGATACTGCTAAAACTCTATCTTGGATCCGAGTAGAGCATGGAAACTAACTTCATCTACACATCCCTGGGCTATCCAAAAAACATGAACAATTCAAAATAGATATGGTTATAGATATGCAAAGTTCTGCATATTTCCAACCATATCTCTTTCGAACAAGAGACGCCTAGCTAAGTTACATGATATACGAACATGGTATGGAAAGAGGGGTGTAGGATGCCTCACCTTGCTGTCCTACAAAGTGATGAGTCGAGGACAGTGGGGAATAATCCTTGTAATAGCCTCTCCTACAACAAATGAACGTAATAGTGTCAATTATAAATTTTGGTAGCACCTCCCCTGCACGGTGAGGTAACCAAAACCTACAACAAACCAACAGCACGATGGCCGACAACCACATACATATCAAACCAATGGCATGATGGCCGACAACCACATACACATCTTATACCATGCAAAACCACGACAAGTCGATGGTGTGGGGCGGCAGGAGGGCAAGGCGGACAGTGACTGTAGGGTGGGGCAGGGAGCGGCGGCTGCGTAACCTATTAAACATAAACCAAGCCAAGTCACTTGTCTGCTGAAATTAAATCAATCTTGGAAGTGCATATCTAGTACATTAGACAAGTACAAACCCCAACCATTCTAACAATAGTCCAAGGAAGGACTTTATCTGGGAGAGTTAATTTCAGCCATAGCAAGACAAGGCTATAGCTAAAAGAAACTAATAGTCAAGCATGACCCAGGGAGGGTTCATACTGATACTAGTCAAATTGGACAACAATGATAGCTAAATAACTGACTGAACTAACATGCTGATACTAGTCAAATTAGACAACAATGACAGCTAAATAACTAATTGAACTAACATGCTGATACTAGTTAAATTGGACAACATGCTACGATGATCACAATAGGAGCTTGTTCTTAACTTCAAGACGTTGCGACAAGAAAATGCATCTTCATGACGGAACTGATCAATTACACTGAACTAAAATGAACAGTATATTGCAAGATATCAGGGACTAAGAACACAACGAGATGCTAGTAACCAGATAAAGCAATCCTGGAAATGTGTACAATCAGGATGCACAGTACAAGCAGGGCTTGACACTAAAACATCACATGAATAGATTAATGCCTAAGCACCGAATCTCAGAACTTTTATCGATGTCAATATATACCAAGAACCCCAAAAGCAAATCATCAATTTTGTAGTACTCAATTGAGAAAGACAATGAGTGCAACTAAAATTCATCAGAGATTATAATTTTCCATGAGCTAGTATGTTTACTGTGACCAATGGATCCAAGCCCAACATCTTCTTGAACTCAGGTACAAACATGAGACATCCATGAAAATATTAACAATGGAATTTCATCGAGCACTTGATTGATTGGAAGTTTGGAACTAAGTCTGGAAAAAAAGAGGGCAAGAAAAAATGCTTAGAGAAGTGCTTACTGTGGGAGACAGAGGTGGGACTTGGGACAGGAGGCCAGCGGGGTCACGGGAGGCTGGAGACGACGCTTGTGGCGGTACGGGAGGCTAGCGGGGTCGCGGGGACGGCGCGTGGGAGGCCGGCTTAGACGCGCAAGGCCGGGACAGTCATGGGCATGCGGGAGGCTAGCAGCCATGGGCAAGGCCCATGGCGGTGCGTGAGACCAGTGGCGTTGGCAGGTTGCAGGATGGCGCGAGTCCGGTGCGGCCGCCCCTGGTGTCCACACGTGAGTCGGCGGCAGGGCCGACGCCGTGGTGTGGGCGGGTGTGGGCGGGTGGCACCGAGGGATGGCGTGGGCGGGCGGCGGGGCCGACCAGTGATGTGGGCGAGTGTAGGCTCACGGCTATGTGTTAAGTTTGAGTGTGTGCGTGTGTGTGCGGCCGGGTGCGGGATTGGGGTGGTTACGAGTGAGGTTTGCTGAGTGCCCGCGATCTAGCACTCGGCAAACCCCTATTTTGTTTTTTTCATTTTCAATACCTAAACTTTGTGTGTGGGGGGCCCATAAAGATGTTTGCTGAGTGTCCTAGATTTGACACTCGGCAAACCCATCTTTACCGAGTGCCAGATTAGGGGCACTCGGCAAACCAAGTTTTTTTCTTCATTTCCCTTCGTATCCTCCTTTTCCTAAACCCTAAAATACTATGCATAGGGCCGAGTGAGGGGAGTTTGCCGAGTGTCCCAGATATAAAACTCGACAAACCCCATCTTTGCCGAGTGCCAAACCAGGTGCACTCGGCAAACCCACTTTTTTCATTTTCCTTCGTTTCCTTCTTTTTTCATTTGATTTTTCTACCAATATTATTCCATTATAATATACCAAATCTTAACATGGAGTACCACATGTTGTATGTAGAGAGTAGAAAAGTTTCAAGGCCAGAAGTGAAAAAAGTTATTATTTCATGCAGTTTGTTGCTCAAATTCAATGTATATCAATTAAAATTCTATAATTGCACTTAATAAATTAAAATTATCAAACGGGTCCAAAAAATTACCAAAATTACACAGGAATCAATCTATGTTCCCTATTGCCTATAGAAAAGGTTTTGAAGTCAAACCCTAATTCGACAGTCACTTTGACTCCAAACCTTACCGAATCCTTCTTAACGCTACGATTTTTCTTCTCAGATACTTCGGTTTGTAAACATCATACGTGAAAGATTGTCCGAAACCTTCTTATTTTTTTACCATAGCATACATGTATGATATCATGAGATCTTGACAAATCTCATGATTTTCAGACTTTGTTTGCTTTTTTAGAATTTAAAAACCATTCGGCCACACGTTTGTGGTCGGGTTTCCTGAATAAGATGTTCGAAATTTCTTTTCATTTCCTAGGTAAGGCCTCACACCAAACTCAATAACATGAATATCATGTTTCTACTCATTTTATTCTATTATTTGAATCACTTACAGTTCGAATTTGACTTATACCAAAAAATTCCTTGAAATGCAATAAATTAATTAAATATAGCAAACGGATCCAGAAATATACCAAATCTTAACATGGAGTACCACATGTTGTATGTAGAGAGTAGAAAAAGGTTCAAGGCCAGAAGTAAAAAAACAGTTATTATTTCATGCAGTTTGTCGCTCAAATTCAATGTATATCAATTAAAATTCTATAGTTGCACTTAATAAATTAAAATTATCAAACGGATCCAAAAAATTACCAAAATTACACATGAATCAACCTATGTTCTCTATTGCCTATACAAAAAGTTTTGAAGTCAAACCCCAATTCGACCGTCACTTTGACTCCAAATCTTACCGAATCCTTCTCAACGCTACGATTCTTCTTCTGAGATACTTCGGTTTGTAAACATCGTACGTGACAGATTATCTGAAACCTTCTCAATTTTTTTACCATAGCATCCACGTATGATATCATGAGATCTTAACAAATATCATGATTTTCAGACTTCTTTTGCTTTTTTGAGAATTTAAAAATCATTCGGCCACATGTTCGTGATCGGGTTTCCTAAACAAGATGTTCGAAATTTCTTTTCATTTCCTGGATAAGGCCTCACACCAGACTCAATAACATTAATATCATTTTTCTACTCATTTTATTCTATTATTTGAATCACTTGCGGTTCGAATTTGACTTATACCAAAAAATTCCTTGAAATGCAATAAATTAATTAAATATAGCAAACAGATCTAGAAATATACCTAATCTTAACATGGAGTAGCACATGTTGTATGTAGAGATTAGAAAAGGTTTCAAGGCCAGAAGTGAAAAAAGTTATTATTTCATGCAGTTTGTCGCTCACATTCAATGTATATCAATTAAAATTCTATAATTGCACTTAATAAATTAAAATTATCAAACGGATCCAAAAAAATTACCAAAATTACACATGAATCAATCTATGTTCTCTATTGCCTATACAAAAAGTTTTGAAGTCAAACCCCAATTCGACTGTCACTTTGACTCCAAATCTTATCAAATTCTTCTCAACGCTACGATTCTTCTTCTGAGATACTTCGGTTTGTAAACATCGTACATGACAGATTATCCGAAACCTTCTCAATTTTTTACCACGCCATTCACGTATGATATCACGAGATCATGACAAATCTCATGATTTTCAGACTTCATTTGCTTTTTTTAGAATTTAAAAATCATTCGGCCACACATTCGTGGTCGGGTTTCCTGAACAAGATGTTCGAAATTTCTTTTCATTTCCTAGGTAAGGCCTCACACCGGAGTCAATAACATGAATATTATTTTTCTACTCATTTTATTCTATTATTTGAATCACTTGCAGTTCGAATTTGACTTATACCAAAAAAATCCTTGAAATGCAATAAATTAATTAAATATAGCAAACAGATCCATAAATATACCAAATCTTAACATGGAGTACCACATGTTGTATGTAGAGATTAGAAAAAGTTTCAAGGCCAGAAGAAAAAAAACTTATTAATTTACCGAGTGCCAAAATAAAATACTCGGCAAACAAAACTATTTGCCGAGTGTCAGATAAAAAACACTTGGCAAAGACTCTCTTTGCCGAGTGTCACTAACGGGCACTCGGCAAAGTGCTAACGGCAGGGCGCTCCATCTGGCGGTCGTTGCACGGCCGGCGCACGCGCTGCTATTTTGTCGAGTGCCTGATGTTTGCTGAGTGTTTCTTTATTATTTGCCGAGTGTTTACTTTAAGGCACTCGACAAAGAGGGTTTTTGCCGAGTGCAATATGTTTGCTGAATGTTTCCACGGCGATACTCGGCACACAGCAGATTTACCGAGTGTCCGATAAAATACACTCGGCAAAACCTCAGACACTCGGCATACCTACTATTTCCGGTAGTGCACCACCAAATGCGTGTCAAGGGTCGTTCAAGTTGCATGGACCAGCTGACTAGTCATATAGTAGTAACCCTGGCTAATAGGTGGCTACTGGCTAGTACAAGTTATTCTTTAAGAGAAGAAAATGTTGTTTAGTTATGGTCTTCAGAAGATCGATGTCGTAACTATACTGAGAAAATTTGCAATAACTTCCAGTGACGTAATGTAACGATGGTTTTAACATTGCTAATTAGTCACAAGTTTAGAAAATAACTAAGGCAAACATGGAACAACATGACAAAGGAATTGCGTTATAAACTGGCCCCAATCATTTTTTTCACGGCCGGGGAATATAGTCTGTTTTTTATTAAGAAAAGTGATTTACACGATACAGCTACGAGAAAACCTTCATAGCATATATTATAAACCACCAAGCTAATGATAAGTGACTTGTAATATAAACATAATAACAAGAAAAAAGAATGAAGAAAGAATAACTACCCTCAACACCTAAGTCCTATAACTGAGCCTACAATAAAAAGAAAAGGTTGTCTAGAAGAAAGACTAAGTAAAGTATCCACCTAGCATCAAGCAGCAACGGGCTCCAATCATTTGAAATTAAAATCTCCAAGAGACGTCTTATAACGAGTCAGATAGTAATGCAACTAATACAATCTTAAGTAGACGCATGTGGTCCATACAATAGTATTATTATAAAATATTGATCACGTCTTACAGCAGTATTATACTTCACGGTAAAAACTATAGCAACTATATACCGACTCCTTTAATAGGCTAATTGATACAAAAAGATAAGTAAAAGTAATATAGATGTCATACTGATGGACTGTTTTCTACTGTGAGGAAATAAAAGTAATGTTACACATCAAGGTCCCTTCCTATATAAATAAAACATCCAGCTATCCCTGGCCACAAGGCTCAACCTGTCAGCCACGCCTCCTAGAGACCTAGAGAAAGCGTGCCTGCTGCGCCGCCGTAACGCCATTTCCAAGCCACTCGAGAGAGAGAGAGAGGGCTCGATCTGCCGATCGACTTCACCGCCGCGCGGCGCAATCGAGCAGCTAGCAAAGAGAGAGGGAGATGGGCAGGGCGCCGTGCTGCGACAAGGCGACGGTGAAGAAGGGGCCGTGGGCGCCGGAGGAGGACGCCGTGCTCAAGGCCTACATCGACGAGCACGGCGCCGGCGGCAACTGGATACAGCTCCCCCACAAGATCGGTAGGAGCAGTAGTTAGCTGTGTCATCTGCATAGCATTATTAGCTGCTGCCTGCAGCGAACTCGATCGATCGCTCGTGCATGACATGAACGCTGAACGGGGTCGTTGCCTTTTGCTCATTTATTGTAGGGTTGAACAGGTGCGGCAAGAGCTGCCGGCTGCGGTGGCTCAACTACCTCCGGCCCAACATCAGGCACGGCGGCTTCACGGAGGAGGAGAACAGGCTGATCTGCAGCCTCTACATCAGCATCGGGAGCAGGTGAGCATACGCGTCGTACAGTTCATCAGTAGCTAATATTCAGCGCGTTCAATTCAAGCACCTTTTCAACCACTGCAACTCAAGGAGTTAGAAGGTCAATAATCAGCAGCCCAGCTTGCCGATGCCGAGGGATTATTGATAATAACCATTGATCATATGTGATATGTCTTGGTTGTTCGGCTGCAGGTGGGCAACGATCGCCGCGCAGCTGCCGGGGAGGACGGACAACGACGTCAAGAACCACTGGAACACCAAGCTCAAGCGCCGCCTGCTCGGTGGCGGCCGGCGGCCGAGGGCAGAGGCGCGCCTCCAGCTCCTCACGAGCCCGACCTGGCAGCACCACAACTCCTTCGCCTCGTCGGCGCTCGAGAGGATGCAGGTGAGCATGCGCCTGCACCGGCGCCACCAGGCTCGCCTCGACAACCCGCCGGCGGCGGCCTTCACCTTGTACAACTACGGCAGCCTCGGTGCGCCGCTGTGGCCGAGCCTGTCTCCCTCGCCTTTTCCTTCGCCGGCCGCGAGTGAGACCTCAGAGATTCTGCCGCGGCCGCCACCGACCGGTGCTACTTCCACTGGTTACTCCGCCGGGCTCTGGACTCACATGCCAGGCAGTTTCGGCTACACAGGCGCTGGAGTGCAACAGAACATGGACGGCACCTGCACACCGCCGCTCTCGACTAGCGCCGGAGAGACCATGACGGCAGTAGGCGTGGAGAGCTCGAGCTCGACGCCGACGGCAAGCTCTGCCTCCGCGACGTTTGGGAGTAGTATGGACGATGAGATCGACATGTTGCTCCGGCAGATTCAGTGCTTCGGGGAGAACAACGGCCACCACATCGGCGACGAGGTGGCGGTAGACGGCATAGACCACTGCTTCAGAGCAATAATGGATCATCATGAGACGGCGAACGGCAGCGTTGGTTCTTGGAGCTCCTGCTGCTCCACTCCTGGAGTGGATTCAGTGTTCCATGACTACGCGCAAGGGTACAACCAGTGCTAGAAACTTTGCAGACATGCACTACTATCTAGCACGTGTAAGATATATATATCTAGATTGATGGAAGTTTTAGTTGTGGACGTGTGATATCATACTGAGTAGATAGTTTCAGTCTCAACTCTGAACATATATATGATATATCTAGTGCATCGTTCGATATGTTTTCTTTTCTGAAGATTTGGAATCTCTTGATATGTGTTTTGTCAATGGAGCGGTACATATGAGTCTGCTGGCTAGGGACATACACTAATCTCCTACAGAAATTCAGGATTGGAACATCAACTTAGTATTATGGAGTTCTGCACTGCCTGGTGACACTTGTGTATGAAATGCTATCTTTTCTTTGGTTAGGCGTTTGTATATCGATGTATCTTAGTAACCATCAACAAAGCTTTGACTCAGTGACAGTATTTGATCAATTGCTCAAGAGTGACTAATAAACTGGACAGTCTACGGGTAATGAATTTTATGTTCAGATAATGTTCACTTGGAAACCGCAACAGTACAGTGGTACTTAGCAATTGCTAGTTTTTAGGAATCTGGTATCAGGAGATAAGAAAAAAAAACACAGACAAATTTGCTGTCAGACAAATTTGCTGTCCATTTCAGAGCCACACTTCTATAAGATGCACAGGCACCTCTTTCAACAAAGATTTTACTATGTTAAATTTTCTAGTTAACTAGCCATGACAACCAGCAGTACATGTTAACACACTTGTATTAAACATGAAACTAGAGGCAGACGATACATCTAAATCAATTTCACTGAACTGTATGTGATATGACAATAGAGTTCTTGGTGCTCGCAGTGCGAGATAAAAGAATGCTAGTTACTCCATTGCCCCCTCAGAATGCATGTATGCAAATGATGGTGGACCAGGATCCTGATTTGAAACTTCCCTGCCCGGAGTTCCTTCTCATTCTGGTGTGCTTCCCGTATCAGTGTCTGAATCAACATTCTCGATGATGTGATTAGACATGCTCCATGGACTCTCAGCTGTAGGAGGATCTATCTTCCATTCCAGGCTCCTCTTCATCCGGAGTATTAGAGCTATTATCACGCTCATGAAAAATCTTGAAGAGAATAGCAAGCAATTCATGCCATGATATCTGACCGCTGCCATTGATCCAATGACTCCGATGATCATAAAGGGTTAAAGTGACATGCAAAATCAGTGCCAGTAATGAAGTTGTCCCAGTGATGATGAACAACCCAAGAAAGCTATGCAACGTAAGGCTGCTTCAAGTTTGGGAGTCATCTTTGTCTGGGCACGATGTATCACCATACAACTGTTTCTCCAGTTCATCCATTGTGCCATTTGATGCTAGTTCCAGTATTCCCCTTGAAATTTCAGGTGTAAATGGAGAGCCTCGAGGGAACGCCTGCAGGAATAGAACAGAGATGAGAATCGTAAAACATGCCAATAATTAATATACAAATGCTATAAAACGCCATGTAAGTTATTAATCATTTATAAAGGCCCAATGTAACAGTGGGCCAGTTATATCAACCACTTGCACAAACCCTGTATAATGGTGAGGACAATTAAATTGATCATAATTTTCACATTAAGTGGTTAGCAATCTAATTGAAAAAATTGATCATAATTTTGACATTAAGTGGTTAGCAATCTAATTGAAAACATACTGAACTAGCACCACACAATTACGAGAAAACTGCATGAGAATCTGGTAAAGTAAATTTGTTTGTGCTATTTAATACTTCTAGAAACATGTAATGTAAGCCTTTTATGCCCCTCCCACCCCCCAACTGGAAGCCAATAACATGGCACCATATTTCCAGAAGGTATATGCTTGTTGAGTTACATTTCCACAAGAAGACAAATCTGATCATTCATCTCATCCTTTGCCATTTTTATATCTGGAAGATTTAGGAATCCCAGACAACAATAAACTTCAATCTTTGTCAAAAATTGCTCTCTTTTTTTTCTCGAATACAAAAAATTGCTCTCATGGCATCAGATTTTAGAAACTATGATCTAGTACAATAGCAGAGTTCTGCAACAAAGTAGATGCAATTTGATTCATCACTAAGCTGTACTGAAAACAGACAACTGCGGAGAAGTAAAAAAAAGTCACTTAAATAACCAAATCCATTGAATTTGTAAGTTGGCCCAACCATAGTGTACTTGTGGCAATACTTTGAGAGAAACACTTTGAGGCACGGTATTTCATCAACAATGACGGCAACTTTTCTAGTTGATAGGGCGTCATTGTACTCCTCAGGAGAGCTGAAGGCGATCATTTTTGTTTCATTAATTTTCAACCTTTTCAAAAGCTCAGGCATGAAAGAATCATTGAGGTAGCCAACATAATCCCCTCGTCTGATAACTTCATCTATATTGGTGACTGTTGGTTGAAGCTGTTCTACCGTGAGAATTGAGCTTAAGCTTGCAGTATAACTCTGCTGCAATATTAGCACCACAAAAAGGCAAACTACTGCAATTCTTGATAAATTGTTCACAATCCTCTCCCTATGAGCAAATACAAGTGTTGAGAAGGAGAAGTAGAAGACTGATCCAATTTGACTGGCTGGCGGTCCTCTGAATTCCTGATTCGTTCTGTGCTCGATAAACCAAACTATAAAACCTGTGAAGACAACGAAGGCTCCAGCTCCTAACCATAGATCAGCTGTCAATGGTTCTAGGAATGTCCATGCAGTCTTCTGTCTCCGGTCCCGAACTGGAACCAGCATGCGTACCCCTGACTCAGTATAAGGAAGAGTGTAGTCCACATATAGAGAACGGTTGGCCAAAATTGTTATGTCACCTATTACCGCATCAAATTCCTGCCAGCAATTAACATAAAACTGGTTGATATACTTTGGAAAAACATAAACCATTTTGCACAGAATAAACTGCAAATCATTTGGGGACAATAAAATGTTGCCACTGATGTCACTCCTATTAAAAAGGAAAGCCAACTACATATTACAAGTGCTACTTGCTATCTAAATTAAAAGCTTAATCGTATTAGCGACGGTTCATTGATGTCAATCGACACCAATGGTTACATGCTGGATCCGCCCCTTTTGCAATGGTTTCCATCCGTAAGCTACCTTAGACATTAACATGGTGGACAATCTGTAGACAAATCACATGCTGCCAATTCTGTGCACTCAAGAAGAGCAACAAGGACAACAAATTGCCAAGTTCAGATCACTTTTGATCATGTAATAAATGCACATACCTGGCCAGTATTTAACTACAAGTTCAACACCTCCAGTTTGACTGTAACAAGGAATAAAATGGAAGAAAAATAGGTCCATACATAACTTAAGATAAACTTTGTATACGAGTTCATCATAAGTTCCATTACTTTCTCCTTTTCCATTTCCAAACTCCACATAATGCTTGGGAACTTTGTAGGGCAGTTTACCAATGACTTCCTCAAATACATCAATGCAGAACCCCTTGAGGGTACCATTTTCAGATCTTATAAAACTCCTAAACCCAGGTTTCACAGGTACTCCTATTTTGAGTACTTTATTCACTGGCAAAAGCCATCCTCTAGGTGTCTTCTCACTGCCTCCTGGCCATACGATAGGAATTCTGGATATGTTCAATCCTGGAGTCCAAAAACCAACTGCTCTCCTCTCCCGACCAGCTACATTGATAATTTTGTAAGTTGTTGATACTAACTGCATATCCTGAATGACAAATTGCCCACTAATGCCTGTGAAATTAACCTTCAAGAATACATTGCAAAATTTTTCAGCAGCCCTAGAAGTACTCAGTTTGTCGAAATCAGTGGAGCCATTGTTTGTTTCAGACAGAACAAAGTCTGAATTAACATATCCGGCCTTCTCTGCTGCTAATGCTATTGCCCATACTGTATCATATGCATATAGACCAGACGTTATAGGCTCATTAATTGATGTACCAGGATTTTCCGACCTATATTTCTCACGCCATCTTTGTCTAAATTTGTTTAGTTTCGCAGTTTCTTGAACATAAGGCTCGATCCCAACAACACCTTCCATCACATCAAGTGCAGGATAACCAACCACATTGAAGATATCAGTCAAACCATATGCTGTAATCCAGACAAAGCCCTGGCCCATCATTCCCTCATCCTTAGCAAGCTGGAAAAACTTAAGGGCTAACTGATATGACATGCGCACAACAAAGACGCTTGTCCAATTTTCTTTTAAGCTTGATATAGCACGCTTTATCTCATCTTCTCCAGCAGAAGGACGGATCTTGCACCTGTACAGAACACGAGTATCGACATGTCCCAGGGCATCAACGAGATCAGGGATGAATCTAGCGTTGGAATCATCGTCCTCGATGATAGGAATGACTTCCCTCCAATTGTATTTCTGGACAAGTGAGGCAATAGCTTCAGCTTGGCAGGAGTCGTTCCATGCTGTCCTGATGAAGTATGGGGTCTGGCTGGATGACCGGGACGGGCTATTTGCAGAAAAAAAAAATGATTGGAACTGATGCCTTGTTCCCAAGCTCTGCAAGAAATTTAGCTTGAGTAGATGTCTGTGGCCCGACGATTGCTTGCACACGGACATTTTTTTAGTAGATCAACACCTGCAGTATTTCACAAAGACCCAAACATATGTCAGCGAATAACGATTCATGAAACTGAAAAGTTCGGTGGCATTCATTCATCCTACCTGAACATGCAAAATTAGTTTGAAACCTGCAGCAGATCCAGGGATTCTGAGACTAGGATGCGAAAGGGAAACTTCAGGTGGGGGAAACGAGGTTTAAACGCATCTATGGGCTTATCCTAACTGAAAGCTAGGATGAGCAACGTCCCTTATGGAATGTATGTATTGGGCATTGTAACTCTCAGGCGTCCATACTCCATAGATAGAACCATGGGAAACCCCCAATTTGCGTACTACTACAAACACCAAATGCCGTCGTGGGGTAGCGGGGTACCTTCTCCTTATGCAGAGAGAAAGGAAACGACGAGGGCGCCACGAGCGGGTCGGTAGTGCGGCTAGTGCCCCAGCGGCGCGGGAGACAGAGTACCCTCCGCCGCCGTAAGCGTCGCCGGCCGCCGGCCGAAAAGTGAGAACTGAGAAGCCGCGGGGCGGCGGGATGTGGGCAGGCTGTTGCTATGGGCTGGGCAGTCGCGTTGGGGCGTTGGGCTGCGGTTTAGTTAACGGCGGGCCCTCGCCTGACACACCACATTGGCCATTGGGCCTTCCTGGCTTGGGTCGAGCCGACCACCACACTGCGCGCGCGGATGTAGTTGAAAAAAAGTCTATTTTGCCCCTCTCAACTATTGCAAAAGTCAGTTTTTTCTCCTTAACTAGAAAACCGGACGTAAACACCTCTCTCATCTTTTGAAACCAGACATATGACCTACCTGGCTGTTTCTCTAAGTGGTTTTTCTCTTTTTCTTTTATATATATTTCGATTGAATCTTTGAAAAATCATAAAATAGAAAATCCAATTTTGTTGAACTTCATATGAGTAGATCTCCAGAGTAAACATATGATATAGTATGTTTTAGTACAAATTTTTTTATCTAGATTTAGATCTATGTTTTTCTGTGATTAATTCATAGTTGCATTTCTGTAGTCCTATTGTGGTGAAATTTTTATGATGGACTAATCATTGTATGTTTGAGATGTAGTAAAAATTTCATGTTCATTGGATCATGTATGACTGAGTTATAGATTTATTCAGGTTTATGCTTATTAAATAGTTTTTAAATAGTTAAAAGTGTGTATAAATAGGAAATGTGTGTTCTCTATGTAATTTTCTCTGCGACAATATGGTTATGTTAATGTTCATACTATATAACAATAATATTTTTTATGGTGGACTAATCATTGCATGCTTAAGCTATAGTAAAAATTTCATGCTCAGCCCTTGTTTAGTTCCACCAACTTTGCACCTCCAAATTTTGCACAGTGCAAGATTTTCCATCACATCACATCACATCAAATCTTTGAACACATGCATGGAGTATTAAATATAGGTAAAAAATAACTAATTACATAGTTTAGTTGTATTTTGGGAGACGAACGTTTTGAGCCTAATTAGTCAATGGTTGGACAATTATTACCAAATACAAACGAAATGCTACAGTACCACTACAGTGTTGTGTGCTTTTTGGATGCCCAAAGTTTGGGCAACTAAACACACCCTCATTGGATCATGTACGGTGGGCTAACCATTGCATGCTTTAGTACATATTCGTTATATCTATGTTAAGTGTTCATAAGATACAACAATAATAATATTAATATAATCATGTTGTCAAAGAGAAAATTACACAGAGAACACATATTTTTCTATTTTTACACACTATTAACTATTTAAAACCTATTTAATAAGCATAAACCTTAATAAATCTATAACTCATTCATACATGATCCAATGAGCATAAAATTTTTACTACATTTAAAGATATAATGATTAGTTCACCATAAAAATTTCACCACAATAAGACCACATAAAATGTAGCTATGAATTAATCATTGAAAAGCATAGATCTAAAGCTAGAGCAAAACTTTTGTACTAAAGCATAGCATATCATATCATATGATTATTGTGTAAATCTACTCATGAGGAGTCCAATAATATTAGATTTTACATTTTATTATTTTTCTGTAATTTACTATGATTTTTTCAAAGATCTAGCCAAAATAAATATATAAAAAAAGAAAAAAAAACACCTAGAAAAACAGCCAGGTAGGTCATATGTCCTATTTGGAAAGATGGGGGAGGAGTTATGTCCGGTTTTCTAGATTAGAGAGAAAAAATTGACTTTTTGCGATAGTTGAGAGAGGCAAAGTAGATTTCTTCCTTCTGAAATCTGACCGAGCCCAGCATGCGTCTGGATCTCGGCTCTCGGGAGCGACTTTTAATAAGCTTATTAATATTATTTCCTCAAAAAATAATAAAATGTTGCTAAAAATAATAATAATAACAGCTCAAAAAAACCTTCCTCATACATATGCTCCCACAATTAACTCGTATAATGATGCACCAAGTAGTATAAGAGTTCTAAAATTTAGTTTATGGGTTGAAATGCTTTGGAAACAAAGACACACCACCATCATCATCGTCATCTTTTTCTCCACATTATAAAACATCTTATTAGGTGGCATTGTATAATACTCTCTTGTTCTAAATTATAATAAGATGTTTTGATTTTTTAGATATATTGTTTTTATTATATATCTGAGCATACTATATATCCAAAATGTATAGACAAAACTCTGCATCTAAATAGTCCAATTGTTTTATAATTTGGAACTAGGCGAGTACAATTTTATTATGAAACGGCTAACGTGTAACCAGCGTACTTGCCTGGTGATGGCTTCCTAGCATCTGAGTTTCTAACGCGCTGCCCTTGCACCGCCCTGCCCCGCAACCGGCAATTTACACTATGGGCCTGTTTTGTTTTCCGCTAAACTTGAGTCATTTTAGCTACTAAACTACTAAATAAATTGACTAAAAAGAAACTAAAATAGCTTAGTCACATTAGTCATTCAAGAGTAGCTAATAGTGGACTAAAGTGCTAAGTGGACAAGACTGTCTCTCATTATTTCTGGTCTCCCACCCTGATTTGGGCATTTATTAGGGATAGTTTGATCTTTGTTGAACTGCTTTCATGGTCGTTAGTAACTAAAACTAAACAGGAGTGACTAAAGTTTAATCATTGATTTTATTAGCTAAATTTTAGCTGGGGAACCAAACATGCCCTATATACTGCCACAATAGGATGCAGTGCCAAGCTTGGGGAAGTGGTGTCTCCCACGACAGCGCTGTCAAAGACGCTTACAAGCTACGGAGTATCTAACAATGTGAGCTCTTTCCTTGAAGCCCAACAAGTTTCGGCGCAAGATCGAGCTCGAAATTAAGGGGTGTGTATATACATAGTGCAGCGTACTCCGAACCTATGCAAGCTAGTCTTGTGCAGAGGCCGAAATTTAATAATATAAGCGCACAGCAGGTAGGCTCGACGAATGAGGCCCCGTTTAGTTGCCAAAAAATTTTACATAGTAACTGTCACATCGAATCTTGCGGTACATGCATGGAGTACTAAATGTAGACGAAAAAAAAACTAATTACACAGTTGGTCGAGAAATCGCGAGACGAAACTTTTGAACCTAATTAGTCCATAATTAGACACTAATTACCAAATACAAACGAAATGCTACAGTGAGCCAAAATCCAAAATTTTTTTTGATCTAAACGCACCCTGAATGAAATGAAATGAGCAGCAGTAGGCGGACCGCTAGGACGACGTACCTGCGGACGCGGCGTCGACGGCGCTCGGGCCGGCCGGGGTGTCCCTGAGGTGCAGCCTGACCCTGGTGCTGTAGCTGGCGTGGCTCGCGTCGGCGTAGAAGTCCTGGAGGGCCAGCTCCATGCACGCCCAGCTGACGTTCCCCAGCCATGTCGTCCGGTCCAAGATCACCCCCACGTCCTCCCGCCTCTCTCCGGCACCGGCAGCAGGGGCCGCCTGCTCCGCGCCGACGAGGCAGAGGAGGAGGACGGCGAGAAGACGAAACGAGGGTGCCGATACGGAACCAGACGAGCGAGCGCCCGCTACTACCAGGTGACCGGCCTGCAGCCGCTCCCACTTTCATGGGGACACGGACACCTAAGGCCTCGTTCGGTTATATGGAATCGATTCCTGGTCTAGCTGTTTCTTCGTTATTTTCTACATGTCCGGAACCTGCGGGAACGTCGTAACCAAACGGACCAGAAACTGGTTCTTTTGCTCGATTGGCTAACGGTCGCTGCATCTAGCACCAAGGTGACTAGTAGTTGCCCTCGGTGGCACGGCCTTTCTACATGCAGCAACACGCCACACCTTTGCCGATATCAGTTTCCGTTTCTCCCAAGTACACGCGCTTACGGCCGCCGCCGGTGCGCATCGCGCCAACCAAGGTCGCGGTCACCGCGTTGGCGCCCCGGCACATTGCCGCAAAATTCTACACAGCCATACAGCGCTGCCCCCGTGCCGTGGGAGCCGAGGCTACGGGAATCTCTTGTACACATGTGACATGTCCTGGGCTGGCGCTGCAGGGCGAGCGATTGGTCCTTGGGCGACGCAATGCGAGCCCAGGGTACTACTTTAGTGTCGGCACGGCGTGACCTACCGCGGCCGTGGCGAGAAAACTTCAAGCTGGCCGTGGCTGTGGCGCCGTGGGAGCCGCGTGTAGGTGTTAGCTCGAGCGCCCAGAGGAGGCGTGGAATCAGAGGCTAGCTGTCGTGCGGTCAAAGTCTTCGGGATAGCAGTTTCCGGCAGCTGATGACGTGTTCTTGCTGATCGGTTTCTGGACTGACGTGGAGATTTTTTTAAAAAATTTAATTCTTTTTTAATATAATTTTAAATCTAATACTGTCGGTTTTTTTAAACTAACATTTTTGGCCGTGCCTAGGCGCGGCCAAATGCATGTGCCGCGTCATGTATGGTGGCGTGGCACAGGGCTGACATGGCGTGGGCCGGTCGGGGGGCCGCTGACGTGGCGGGTCTTGCCGTGCCATCGACTCTGGCGCGGCAGTGCCGCGCCCTGTTCGTGGCGTGGCTGGACCAAACATACCGCACGAGCAGCCACACCACCTGGCCGCTGCGCCTGCCGCCGACCCGGGCTACCTGGATGATAGAATCGAAACGCGTCGCGCCCGTATTTTGTTGAGTTTTTTTTCACGGCCGAATAAAGAATTTGATAAGCCAATGATTAGTTTTTTGTCTTTCATAATACGGTTATGTACCATTTTAACTAATCAATTACGAAAAATTGTCACCGGTGTCCAGATACACCGGGACTACCGGTTCCCAAACGCAAGGTACTTGATCTCGCCGGCAGTGCTGCCGCGACTCAAAGAAACGAATAAGAAGCAAGTTGACAAGCTGCCACATAACATTTTTATAGTTTTGACATAAGTTTGACATAACATAACCAAATAACCTCGCAAGTTTCGGATGTCAATATTCGTTTGACCTAAACAAACTAAGACCCAGGAGTGTAAGGATCCCTCGAACGCCTCTGTCTCTTCGGATTTGTTGGCAACACATTGGAAGTGTAGGTATGGTCGCGTCGACGGTGCGTACGGCTCGTACCCTGCAGGTATATGATACACACAATTACTTATAATTCTTTATAATCGTTAGTTCATGGAGCTTACGTATTGAAATAAACTATCTTTGTTAGTACCTGTGAGGCTCCTTGGGTGCCAAACGGGGCACCACCTAGCTGAGACATATCGATCTCGTCCTGCGGCCATTCGTCCCACTGGTCGTGCTGTCCACGGAAGCCCGGGGGTTCGTCGTCGTCGTCATCGTCCTCCTCCTCATCCTCGATTGCAGGGTCCTTCCCAGCACTATGATGTGGTGGTGTACGCACCGCAGAAGTGGCACCCTGCGTCATCGGCTGAGAAGAGCCGGCTGGTGTCCTCAAAGAGGCTGAAGACGTGCCACCCGACCGCGCGGGGAGTGGCGGTTCCTCATAAGGAGTGTCCATACAGCTCAACTTCTGAGCTAGCTTCCTGCAGCTCTTCTTCACCTTCTGCATAAATAGACGTTAAAGTTAGTTCATTACCCAAACGCATATACAATAAAGAAATATTTTTGAAACGGACAAGTTTATGTTTACCTCCACAAAAGCCGCGAGAACGCCTGGCCCCTGCCCTCTAGACTCGTGAAGCCAGAACGCTGCTTCGTTGGATAGCCTTGACAATTGTGTCGTCTGGATACAGAAACGCGGTTGGATAGTTTTAGTACACATACTTAATACCAAAAGGATAACAAATTATACTATTCAAGTATCTTACCACGTATCTTTGAAGCGGGGCTCTCTGTAGTTATGTGTCCTCCCTAATGGTAACGTCGTACACATCTTCGACGACATCTTCCTCTGAGTCCTCGTCAATCTCCATGTCAGTGTATGAGGGCTTGATATGTGTCCTCGTAGACCTATGAAGCCACCGTAGGTACTCGTCGAAGGTGTGCTGGTCGTGTGGAGAACCCGCAAGGACCGCATGTGGTACCCTAGTCTGCCATAAATGGATGTACGAGCTGTATGTCACGCGCCAATCCTTGGTCTTATACCTCTTCCTGTGGTCAAACCTGTAACAAAATGATATTAGTTGTACCAAACACACCTCTGAATTGTAGCATTGTTATTAATCGATAACGCACCCATGCAATACTTGATTGGTGGAGTAAAGCGGTGGTGGATAGCCTGTCATTCTTCCAAACTGTCTACAGACCCAGATGGGCAAGTGAATCTCGACCACATGGAAGAAAATAAGAGGGACGTCGCAGCGATACTCGTGTGACTCATCCCTAGTGACAGGACTCAGATAGTCCTGGAGCTTCGGAGAATTCCAAGGACACCAAAATACATGAAATTTCGTAATTGTGTTAGGTTTTGATATAGTGTACATCGAAGAAGACACTACTACGATAGTATAGAGAGCGTAACCTGATGCTGTATCAGGACGTCGAGACCGTCCGTATACTCCCTGTACTTGCGCCATGCATTCCCTCTAACTAACTGTGCTTCTGTCTAGATATACAGAGCTGTAGGGAGCATATCATGCCTATTCCATTGCTGCATTGAACACGATAATAAATTAGCAACAAATAATCTCATCATATCTAACTGCCTGGAAGAATATAATGAACCGAAGTACTTACCGGTAAACCATTATTAAGGGGCCTTCCAACGGGCAATCGTTCCCAACACTAAACCTAGAGTAGGTAGGAGCAACCCCCAAGGTTCGCATGTCCTGAGGTGCGACAACAGGCAATACATAGCTGTCGATACGTCCATGCCAGGACTACGCTGCCCCAGCTGTACCCCACTATGTTCTCTCACGGCTGGCGAAGTATGTCAAGAAAGATCCAACTGATGGTATTGCCCGAGGCGTCTGAGAAGAGGAAAGCACCAAGAAAGTGACAGAGCCACACTCGAGCGAACCTGTCGATCTGTGCCTCCTCAGCTTGTGGGTTGTACTCAAAGCGCTCTGTGATCCAAGACAATTAAACACCGAAACTTTTCCTGTAATTGATCAAAGAAAATGAGACCCGATGCCAGCTGTAAGCAATGCAAGTATTAAATAGGCTTGAATTACTCACTTATTTTTCTTGGAAGCATCGTCGTCCGGTGAAAGAAAACCAGTAAACTGAGCCACCAGCTCCCTCCAGTGATCGTTGTCAACTATCCCTGTCACTGGAAGTCCCCCCAACCGAAGGCCTAAAATAGCTTTCACGTCCTGCAACGTCAAGGTCATCTCGCCACAAGGTAGGTGGAACATGTGGATCTCAGGCCTCCACCTGTTATAAGAATAGAACGACTGTTAGTTGCCTCCAATTTGTTACAAGAAAGTTTACGTACAAAGAATGCACTCGCACATGTCTACAACTGCAGTAAGTAGTGCTGGGTCAAGGGGCGGAAGACAGTGGTTAACAGCACGGACAAGCTCGAGGAAGCCGGCACGTCGTATGTACGGTGTATAATGCTCGTCCCACTGATACGCCCTGGTGTGAGTGCGGGGCCTCAAAGGAGACAAGGACACCTCTACGTCGTTGTCACTCAAGAAGTGTGCTCGGTGCTGGTCGTCGTACTCCACCTCCAGAATAGGGTACAACGAATGCTGCGTGGGAGAGGCTATCCTGTTACAAATTGATAAACAAAGCGTTAGAGTATTCAAATTAATAAAATTCAAGTTAACATTAGTAAGTTCACAAACAAATTCACTAACCTAACTAGCCTAAATCTCTAAACCCACAATCCTAACTATACTAGATAATAAATACATAATCAATCCATATAAAACTTTGGTTCTAAAATTACAAGTAATTTCTCTGTCTCAAAATAAATACACATCTTGCTTCTCGAGTAATCAAATATGTTTAAGTTTGATCAAAACTAAAAAAACGGTATCAATATTTCTATCTCCTAATAAGTTTATTACGAAAGGATACTCCATGCTTAATGTAATAGTACCTATTATGTATCATAAATATTAGTACGCTATTATATAAATTTGGTCAAAGACACTAATAGTAAATGAAAATAGCCTCGATGCCCCTACATGCTCCTAAAAATACTAGCACTAGCAGACAGGCACTGTAGGGATACAAAAAATACTAACTATACTAGATAATAATAAAAAATATGAAATCGAGAGGGAGGTACCTTAGGAGCGGGCGGCCTTGATGCGCCGGCGTTCGTGGCGCGACCGGCTAGGGCGTTGCGCGGCGGGAGTGGCCGGGCACGGCGTGGGCGAGCGGCCGAGGCCAGGCCATGCGGGCGCGGGCAGAGCGAGGCGAGGTCGGGCGGGTGTGTGCGCGGCGTGGTCGGGCGGGCACGGGCGCGTGCGGCCGTAGGCAGGGCGCTGGCGGCGGCGGTGGCCTTCGGGCGGGCGGGCAGGGCAGGGGTGCGTGCTGGCGGGCGGGCTCACACGCGGTATATATCTGGTCCTGCCGCGCCACAGATCAGGGCGCGACACTGCCGCGCCAGGGTCGGTGGCACGGCAAGACACGCCACATCAGCGGCCCCCCAATCCAGCCCACGCCATGTTAGCCCTGTGCCGCGCCACCATGCATGACGCGGCACAGGCATTTGACCGCGTCAGGGCAATAGGCGCGGCCAAAAGCGTTAGTTTTTAAAAAAACGACAGTGTTGGATTTAAAATTATATTCAAAAAAGGGTTAAAATTAAAAAAAATCGATTTGAGCTGGCTGATACTGATTTTTTATAAGAGAAAAATACTGTTGGCTAGTTAAATAAGCCTGGTTGAAACCGACCAGAATTTAAAAACCCAGTGGTCCAGTTCTTGTTGCGATGGAACTGGAAGTATGGAACACCGGGAGATCTCCGCCCCGCCCGGCGTTGCTTCACATCCCGTCCACTGAAACGGTCCAAGCTGGAATTTTCTGCAGCGACTATCCTGTCCAGATCGATCTCGTGCGAATTTAAAATGGCAAGAATAGGTGGGGATAAGTTCGTTGCAAAGCCAGAACAAACTCGACAGCGACAGCGACGTCGATCGATTATCCAGGGATTAAACAACATGGAATCTTTTCTACCATCTGCTGGATATTATTTCTCTCAAGAGGATAAAGAATTTGTGGAAGCGCACAACGCGGCATTAAATTAATACCGCGTTAACGACCTCCGCCATCGCCATTGGAGTCGTCGGAGGTGGCAGCGACTTTACCTTTGACTTGTATGCACTATGCAGGGCGTGGACGACGATCTTTGCAGTGTCGGTCCTTTGGGCGGATTTGGTTCCGTCTTTGAAATCCCGACTGACCTCTCAAGCTAGAAACCGAAGCAAACATCGTATTTGGTCCCCTTATTGTATCGCCGCGAGGCTCGTGATTTCTATCTTTTGCTCGCTGAAACGAGCGAGACAAAGGGTTATAGCAACAAATCTCAAAGCAGGAAGAACGCATAAGTCAAGTTTATTGTAAAATTTCTTGGTAGACGCAATTTGTCTTTAGAGACCTCAATCACAATTTCTTATGTTGTGAACGCAATTCGGCTTTAGAGAATCCAGTGACCAAGACCTCAATAACAATTTCTTATGTTGTGTTGAGATGATTGAAGAATTTGATTTGATAATACGGCGTCATCTTAGGTATATTCAAAACAAAGAGATTCATTATAGTTATCTTATCCATAAAATCTAGAATGAGTTGATTTCTCTTATGGCCTCTGACATTTCAAAATATATCAAGAAGATTATTAAAGAGGCCAAGTTATCTTTGATTGTACTTCAGATGTTAGTCACCAAGAACAAAATAAGTTTGTTGATATGATGTGTAACATTTATAATGGTAAAATTAAAATCGAGAGTACGTAATTTTTTGGTTTCTTGAAGGTAGATGACACATCTAGTTTTGGGACTTTTAGTGTATTGTTTGATTCCATCTTAATATTGATGACATTAAGGAGCAAAGGTTATGAGCTTCTGATAACAGTTCTAATATGTGCTTGCCATAATTTTTATTACTCTTTATGATATGGCTAAATCTTATAGTAAGATTGTTATGTTTTGTTGGAATTGTCGAAGGGATATTTGTGTCATTGGCTGATTCTATCAAAAGATAGAATTCTTTGCTTGACCATATGGACCGAATTTTTTACTATTTAGCCTTTTTTATGAAAGTTTCTCACAAATAGACTCCTGGCGGAAAGAATTCAGAAAATGGACCCTTAGCTCGACGCCAGCGCCAGCGTTAATGGCGCCGAGCTACTGGGCAAGATGGATGACCTGTCAGAAGTCTCGACGTCAGTAGCTCTAGCGCCGAGCTCGGCGCCGTTCATACTGCCGCCGAGGCTGTCTTGTCAAAGAGAACGAATCGTGGGCCCGCCCAGCTGGTCACATGCATGCGAGTGAATAGTGATGTGCAGCTGCATGCATGCGAGCGAATAGTGAGGTGCAGCTGCAGCTGCCTTGGGCCCGCTCGGCTAGTCACATCTCACATGCATGCGAGCGAATAGTGAGGTGCAGCTGAAGCGAGGGAGAGAGAGAGAGAGAGGAGAGGAGACTAGAGGAGTGAGTAGTGAGGCTAGTCACATCTCACATGCATGCGAGCGAATAGTGAGGCTAGTCACAGTCACGTACTACGCCTTGAAGGATTTCTTATCATTATTTTTTTTAATTCTTATATGGCGCACTTTATCGGTCGATGCCTGGATTGCATAAGTTGCAGCCTGCATGGCTTAAAATCCAACGTGACTGGTGACCTGTGGGGTTCGTTTCTTTTCTAACCCAGTGCCTTGTGCCCGTGCTGCGGCTGCTCTTAGAACATCTTCAAAAGTTTTTTCTTAAATTTATTATCTAAAACCTCAGTTAAAGACTCATTTAAATAAAGATCATTATTTATATATTTTCATCCTCCAACAATTTCTCTATATATTATGTGTATTTTGGAGACTCATTTTCTCTAAGTCAAATTATTTTAAAATTTGACTATATTTACTAAAAACACCAATATGTATGACACCAAATTAGTATCATTTAAATACAATATATTATCTTATTAGATTTATTTGGTTCATAGATGATGTTACTTTTTTTCTATACCAACCTATGGTAGTTTAACTAATTTTATAAAGAAGAGTAACAACTGTAACACTAAATAAATATGCTATAAAAAAACTCGGTCTGCGGGGAAAAATACGGCCCCGAGGATTGCACTTTAAGGTCAATCTTAAGGGGGTTTCAAAGGAGTTTCATTCTCATTTAATACAATGACACATCAATAAATTTGCCGACTTAGCAGTTTATTTATAAAGAAAAAGATAAACTCGTTGTCACACTTACCAATACAAAAGCTGATGTGGCAATCTTGGTATTGCCTAAGGTAAAAAGACCCCTCATGCACCCCGTATCCTACCATTATATTGCGACACCGTATTATACTCTTTCTCTATAAATTAGGTCCAACTTAATATACTTTGACTTTAGGACAACTTTATAAGTTATTTTGGAATGAAGGGGGGATTTAAAAAAACATTTCAAGTTCGTAATAATCCAAACTATCGTGCGAAGTCCATCTATTAAGTAGCCTGTTCGCTTGTTGGTTTCAGCCAGCCCAAACCAGACAGCCAACAGTGTTTTCCTCTCACAATAAACCAGCACCAGCCAGTCCAAAAACCAACCAGCGAACAGGCCGAATGTCGCCTTGCGTTCTAGTAAGTAGGCCAAATTAAACACTGACAACGCATGGACGTGATTATTACTTGTATTGGCTGGCGCGGCCGGGCGGACATGATCACTAGTACAATACTCCCTCCGTCCCTAAAGAATACAATTTAGTATATCATGTTTAACCAATTATAAATAAAAAAAATATAGTTATTTATAATATAAAATAAATATCATTAGATTAATTACGAAATATATTTTAATAATAAATTAATTTGGAGCCATAATTGTAAATATTATTTATTAAAAACTTACTCAAGTGTGAATCACTTTTAGGGGGTGTTTGGTTCCTATAAGAAAATTTTAGTCCCTGTCCCATCGGATGTTTGACACATGCATGAAGTATTAAATATAGACGAAAAAAATAACTAATTGCACAGATTGTGGCTAATTTGCGAGACAAATTTTTTAAGCCTAATTAGTCCATGATTTGACAATGTTGTGCTACAGTAAATATATGCTAATGGCGGATTAATTAGGCTTAATAAATTCGTCTCGTAAATTAGTCTCTATCTGTGTAATTAGTTTTATAATTAACTCATATTTAGTTTTCCTAAATAGCATCCGAACGTCTGATGTGACATGGACTAAAATTTAATCCAGGAAATCAAACACCCCCTTAACTTACACGCAATTCTTAGTTGCGTCCTTTAGGCGACACGGGTCCTGCGTGCTGCGTTGCATTGCGTATGCCCTCCTGAGACGGACCCCCAGTCCTCAGCTCATACTCGTACTGTCCTGGCCATGTTTAGTTGCTCTCAACTTTCAACTTTGACACTATGTAAAAAGAAAATTCTCCGTTACATTAAACTTATGGTACATGTATGGATTACTAAATGTAGACGAAATCAAAAACTAATTGCATAGTTAGGTTGCTTTACGAGACGAACATTTTAAACCTAATTAATCAATAATTGAACAATTGTTATCGAACACAAACAAAATACTACAGTGCTACACAGTCAATCCGGCGGCGCCGGATTCGGCCAACTAAACGTGGCCCTACCTTTCAAGCACAACACGCATGCATTGAATAGAGCGACAGCGTGGTGACGCACATACCACCAGCCCATGAGATCACCGGGCAACTGCACTGTACCGGCGGGTACTGTGCAAAATATATACTAATATTTCAGTTGCAGCCTCTTCAGCTGCACCTCACTGTTCGCTTGCATGCATGTGAGCAGCGGGCCTAAGGCTATCCGCACTTGTCCACCTCTATTTTCATCTCTAAAAAGGAATATTTTATTCTAGTCATCGAGATTCTCTACTCTATATCCATTTCTCCCGCACCCGTGTTATCTCTATCCCATACTCTATACCCACTGTTCTATATTTTATTCCCCTCCCTCCCCCTTCTCTCTCTCCCCAACTCTCTCTCTCTCCTGCTAGCGTACATGCACAGTGCACCTCTAGGTATAGCACGCGTACCGGCCGGCCGCTACGCGCCCGCGCGCTATACAGGCGCGCGGTGCGGGCGCACGCACGCTACGGCTGGAGTACCGGCCGGTTTGCAGGTCCGCAGTGCGGACAGCCTAAGGCAGCTGCAGGTGCAACTGCACCTCACTATTCGCTCGCATGCATGCAGCTGCACCTCACTATTCACTCGCATGCATGTGACCAACCGGGCGGGCCCACGGCTCTTGACCAGACAGCCTCGGCGTCAGTAAGAACGGCGCCGAGCTCGGCGCCAGAATGACCGGCGCCGAGCCTCCTGGCAGGCCATCCACCTTGCCCAGGAGCTCGGCGCCAGCGTCAATGGCGCCGAGCTAAGGGTCCATTTTCTGAATTCTTTCCGTCAAGGATCTATTTGTGAGAAACTTTTAGAAAAAGGGCTAAATAGTAAAAAATTCGGCCATATGAAAGGTTCAATTGTGAAATCTTTGTGGGAAACTTGGATCAAAAGTGTCACAGCCCTCTGTCCAAGAATGATAAGCACATTTATTTGGTCAAGAAGGGTCATACCAAGTAGATTTGACTCTTGATTTTCTCTTCCAATATGTTGGTAATTACTAAATAATCAATATCATCGATCTTGAAGTCGTTTTGGATACAAATCTATTTCATTGAAGGCAAGGGCATTGCCACCATCGCCTGCTAAACCACCAAGATATGGAAAGAAATTATTGCACGGGCCAGAATAACCTTGACACTACCATTATTCTTGTGCCCGCATGGACTCTCGATACACTCTGCGATGATGAGGCTGGGATGCTACAGGTGAGAGCTGGCGCTTGGTGGAATGCCCCTAGAGTTCAATTAGCACTACTACAAAAATCATGTTGAAGACAACTCATTTTACTACATAGATCGACCATAATGGTGACCACCGCATATGTAGTTGGTTAGGAACCCACAACTATGGACCACCTCTAGAAAAAGGGTATTTCTAGAGGTTATGGTCTCTAGAAATACTTCTATTTTTAAAAGTGGTTCATATAGGGAACCGTTTTTGGAAACCACTAAAAAGAATTTCTTGTTTTTGTTTCTTTTTAATTAAGTTGGTTTTGTGATGAAAATTTGTGGAGGAACAAATTAAAGCATACAAGGTATTACAAGAAAATAATGTGTTATCCTCTACACCGATATATTCTAACTATACCTCAATACGTTTATAACACATTTGAAACCACTAAGAATTTCTTAGTTTTGTATCTTTTTAATTAAGTTGAGTTTTGCAATGAAAAATTTGTGGAGGGACAAATTAAAGCATATGAGTATTACCAGAAAATAAAGCTTCACCCTCTACACCAATATATTTTAACAATATTTTGATAAGTTGACAACAAGTGCAGCGAACTCAGCTAGGTTACTTGTGATAGAACATGTCCACCTGAGTTTAAGTCCTAGACTTGATGAGGGTGTTCGTATTTTTCTAAATTTATTTTCAAATTTAACGATTCTATCCTTCCATTTTAGTGGTAGGTGACATGTCTATCGATATCGAGACACATGTGGTCTTCCTCGATCTTGAGATCTGCGGGTGTTCATAGGTATAGGGGAAAAAACTAACTTCACCACCAAACCTTTTGAGAATTTCACTATTGGACTTCCTGCAATTTACAATGCAGTTTTCTTAGACGAGCAGTTTATCTACAATTTACAATTACTTAAAACACCCTATCTTAACACGTTACACGTAAGAAGGATGACCTCCAGCTGGCTACATGCATATAAATAGTGCCATTATCCTTGAGCTCTTGCAATTAAATGAATTAATCTACACGTATCATCGATCAGCAGTTGCCCATTAACATTTCCTGCCAGAGCAGTAAGAGAAGTCGGGAAATAGCAGTAGATCAGTTGTGGACCGTGCCACTTTGATCACCGGAGCCGCCGGGGTTGGGAGCTGCGGCCACCTCGTCTGCCTCGGCGGCGCCAGCCAGCTCGATCTCATTCTCACCTGCAGCTGCAGGTGCCGGGCTCGGCGCACCAAACGAACAGTCACTCATGTCGTACGTGTGGATGGACACGCTGAGCGGGCTGCCGGCTGCAATGTGCGCGACGGCCGGGGGCGGGGAGGCGCCCGCGTCGTTAGCGCTCCGACCAGCCACCGACCCGCCGGCATCCTTGTTGGTCCTGAACGTGTGCGACGAAAGGTCCCTGTCGTCGAGGAGCTTGAGGAAGATCCGGAGCCTGTTCCTCCAGGGCACACGCGACGCCCAGATCCGCCGCCGGTTGGCCACGACGAAGATGAGCAGGTGCAGCGCGCAGCAGAGGAGGGAGGTTGCGCCGGTGATGAGGAACAGGCCCCAGAAGCTGTCGAAGCTGAGGCTGTCCGACGTGAACTGGCTGCCCTGCGCCGCGCAGCCGTCCGCGTCGCCGAACCACTTGCGCTCGATCAAGCTCATCTCGTCGCTCTCCGTGAGGTTCAGGATCGCCCGCGACAGGTCCGCCACGTACGGCGACCCCTTGGGGAACGCCTGCTCGAGATCGTCGTCCATGCACGAGCACGACACATGTTATTAGTTGCCGATCGATCGAAATGCTGCACCTGCACACCAAGTGATGATGTGACGATGTCTAGTGGCAGCAAGCAGGGGCGCTTACGAAGCCGAAGCCGCCGGTCTTGTTGCTCTGGGCGGTCTTGGTGAAGTTGTCGCAGTAGGACTTGAGGAAGAGCCTGAGGTAGGGCGTCTCGTCGACGATGGCGCCGATGGTGCTGTTGAGCAGCGCCTCGTGGAAGCTCTGCGTGGCCTGGTACCGCTCGAGCCTGGACTGAGGGAAGCCCGACTTGTTCATGGCCGCCCACATGAAGGAGTTGTTCATGATCCCGACCTTGTCCGTTCCCCGCCACAGCGAGGCGAAGTCCCCGATCGCCGGCTGAAGCTGCGGCACCGTCAGCATGGACGTCAGGCTCGCCGTGTAGCTGGACTGCAGGATGAGCACCACGAACACCCACACCACCACCACGAACCGCGACAGGTTGCTCTTCAGGTTCTCCCCTGCATCCACCACCGATTCAAGCACGTCGTTACCAATGGGCAATGGCGGATCACCGCAAGCAGCCAAGCAACAGGGGGAGCATTTGCATTACTATGTGCAAAGACGAGGGTTGAAAAGCCGAAGTAGAGGAGAGTGCCGATCTGGTAGGACGGGGGGCCACGGAACTCCTTGTTGCTGCGGTGCTCGACGGCCCAGACGACGAAGCCGGTGAAGACGAAGAAGGCGAAGCTGACGAGCCAGAGGTCGTAGCGGAGCGGCTTGAGGAAGGCCCAGGGGCGCTTGCTGCGCTGGTCGCGCATCTGCACCACCATGGAGATCCCCGACGACATGTACGGCAGCGTGAAGTCCACGTGCTGCGACCGGTCCGCCGTGATGGTGATGTCCGCCACCGCCGCGTCGAACTCCTGTGGACATGAACACGATGCAGCTAAGTTAAGCTCAAATCCTTGGCTCGGATACTTTGGGCCTATCTTGTAAGCTCAAGCCCAACTTAGTTGAGTCTCGGTTTGTGATTCCATTCCAGCTAATCTGTTACGTTCTGATACATGCGCACATTCGAATTAAGAAGAGTGTAAAATAATGTTTGTTGGTTTGTAACAACACGAATCTATGCCAGTCACAGGCATAGTTTAAGGGTCAAACTGTGGTGAAAAAACAGGACTCCAAAGTATAGGTTGTTATAGTTTTTGTTCTAGGTACACTTCTCTTACTTTGAGTCTTGATCAAATTTATATAAAAATATATTAATATCTAATTAGATTTATGAAACTTTTAATGTTATAGATTATGTTGCTTTTTTCTATAATATGATCAAAGTTAAATAAGTTTAATATAGACAAAACTAAAATGATTTTGGAACAAAGGGTATAAGTTGAGACCGAAGTACTACCTTATAGTACGAAAAGCGTGCAACTCTACTTCCGTCCTTAGTCAAACTATCTAAAAGAAAAAAAATATATCAGGCATCAAATAAATATATAATGAATGAAAACATATTTCCTGATAAATCTAGTGGTACTTATTTTACATCATAAATATCAAGATTTTTTAGAAACTTAGTCAAATATAAATTGGTTTAACTCGATACTATAGTAGATTTTTTTAGACCAAGTGAGTAATTATCACATTAACCATACGTCAATTACCTAGCAAAGCAGTCCTAAACTCCTAAATAAAATAATGTAAGAGAAATCCTAAAATAATTGGGCCACTTGCGTGGTAATAAAGTATGCTCACTTATACATCAGTACTCATATATAAAGCTAAAGCAAGTAGACTTACGACTTCGAGACAGACGTTGCTAACTGAACTATTATTATTAGGTGTCATAAACCCACCCATGCACAGGGCTATTGCTAACTGAACTATTATTATTAGGTGTCACTAAGCAGTACAGTGTCTGCATCTCCTTGATCACACAGGACCGATAGCGATTTGATTCAGACCAGCGTCTATTTTACGACAAATTAGGCAAGTGCCATCTGGGCATGGGTTCACACTTCAAGCAACCGGAGCGTCACAGAAACAACGTACGCCGGTGACGTACGCCGGTGCGTCATATACATGTGTAGGTGCTCACGGATTTACTTCAATTCGTCCCTGCACACTATAAACATTTAAATACATGTAACCCTGATTGTTTACTTTCTACACAGTACTTTAATTTCAAATGATTTTCAAGTTATAAAAAATGACTTTTGAACCACATGATATATATATAGTACTTCCTTCATTTCAAACGGTAAGTCGTTTTTTTTTTTCAGATACTCCCTCCGTTGAATAGCTATGTTGTTTAAGACCTTATTTAGATGTTATCGGATTCACCATAATCCACATGTGTTGGGTTGTATTGGAGTGCTACATCCAAATAAGCCTAAGTGAACTAAACGAGACTCAGTTGAATAGATTTCCTATGGAACCGGTAAAACCTGTTCAATTAGTTCAGGTTCTCATGCATTTGACACGTACGGCTACTTGCATTTTATGAAGCTAATGATCCCTTTAGTGCTAGATGATGTGTTTGTATAAATTAAATGTATCTACAACGATATGACTTGATTAATCTCAAATGTTTTTTTTTAAAGAAACTTATAACGGAATCGGTCAACTTTATATATGCAACTCTTGGTTTGGTCCATGGACCATGGATTACTACAGGAGCCAACTTATGTCTTGGAAACGGTCTACCGGTCAATGCATTCCGAGTCAAAATATACGGTCGGTGACAAAGAAGTTTGAACTGACAGCTTCGTATAAATAGAAGTTCAGAAATATGTGACTTGGTGCCCAATTAGTACAGGGACTCTTTACTACTCTCTGCATTTCAAATTATAAGATGTTTCTATTTTTCTAAATACATTATTTATATTATATATCTAGACATACTATACAGTGCATAGCAAAATTTATATATGTAAAAAAGTCAAAATGGTTTATAATCTAGAATGGAGGAAGTAGTATGGTGTTTATTTTAGTATGCTCGACTTTTGTAAATGCAATGCAAGCCATTTTTTGGTATGTATGTCGCATTAGCATGGGGATCGGAGTAGCTATTTGTCTACGGATGAAACCAACCCAAAAAGCATAAAGAAACTCTATGCATTGTCTGGTAGTGTTATATAAAAATAGCTACTAGCTAATTACGTACTCTACATGACATGTACAAGACTTGACTAGAAGACAAATGACAAGAACGCGTGTTTGGACAAAGCCTATGCTAAGGAATCTTCTGAAGTCAACGAACCCTCGTGCTCTTTATATACTCAAATATGGATGTAAATTGAAGGTTAAATTCCTTTCGAATAACACAGACCATGAGAATGTCCCGTTTATTAAGTCATTCAATCCATACACTAAGTCAACTCGCCACCTGTTAAAGCCGACCAATCATTGTGTAAAGCTTATGTTCTACGCTATAGCTGTCCGGCCAATACATGAATAATGTTACTATACCTCTAGCCGTCTGCAATCCTAAATATAAGGAACTTAAATTTGTCAGTCTTTGCCATTTTTCATCTTTGGCCTCCAATAACTAAGAAAAATCATATATGTATTTAAAGCATGATCTGAGATTAATGTGTGCACTACCACGAAAAATGCTTTCATAATATTATATTTTTCCTATTAGATTGCTTTTAGTGGTTGGTATAGCTATAAAAAGCTGCACTTGAGATTTGAGAAGCATGTAAATGGTTGGGGGTGTTGCATAAGATGTGTTTTCTTTGTTGTGTTGATCTCATTTTCATTGATGGTGGTTATTTTATCCTTGATAAAGGTTGAAAATTAGGGTATGATGGAGTATATCTGAATACTCCCTCCGTTCAAAATTATAAGTTGTTTTAACTTTTTTTACATCAATTTTACTATGCATCTAGATATAATAATATGTCTAGATACACAGCAAAATGAATGAACAAAAAAATCAAAGCGACTTATAATTTAGAATGGAGAAGTACTATCCTCAGAGAAGAAACAAAAAAGAAAAGAAAAAGACAAGATAAGAAAAGAAAGCTAATGCCTACTCCCTCCGTCCTGCATTTTAGCATTCAAAATTTATCCTCAAATATAATGCATTCTAAGGACAAAAATCAGTTTTGCATTAAATACTTTCCATTTATCAACAAATCACCGCTAATCACTTTGATAGTAGCGTCTGATTTGGAAATAATATGAGGGTACATGTATCTTTTGTTCTCTCTTAATTTGTCTTAAAATTTCTAGAATGCACTATATTACAAGGAGTATGCAATTAGGCAACAATTAGCCTGTGCAATATACTAACTGCCAATCAATAGCTGCTATCGGATATATATAATCAAATCTATAAAACCTTTGCTGTGAAGGAAATGAACTTCTATGTCATTTAATGTAGATTTCAACACGAATGTTTGGTTGAGGTTGTTATAGAAACCATAAAATGTCAATCTTGCAATGTAAAACATGTACTAACAGAATCAGAGTATATATGTAGAAATTAACAACTTGAAGATTTGATAGTGCACTTACCCCTTTGCCGACCCTCTCGACTAGAGTGTCGTAGCGCATGGAGCCCACTAGGACGTACTCGAACGGCAGCGCGTAGGGCAGCAGACGCACCGCCGCCTCGAACACCTCGATCACGAACCCGCCGGCTACCGTCCGATTCGTTGCTGGGTCGACGTCGAGGTGCATGATCGGTCGGTAGCCAGGGTCGACGCTCCCCGCCGGCATCGCCACCTGCAGCTTCCGGCCGCTCGTCGGCTGGACCCAACCAATCGGTACGACGGTCGAGTCCGCCGGCCAGATCACCGGCGCGAGCCCGCTGTTCGACGCGATCCCGCCGCGGCCGCGCCCAAGCTGCCTATGCAGTCCGTCCTTCTGCGTCCAGAATCCGATGCCCCGCTCCTTGGCGTTGTCCATGATGTTGACGATCCGGAAGGCCGGCACTGCCAGCTCGCCGTCGATGAGCTCGAACCTGCCGCCAAGGCCCTCGAATGTAGTGTTGGTTATTACCTCGAGGAACTTCTCACCGGACATTGACTTCCCGAGCCCGGAGAAGTCGGTGGGGCCGCTCCTGCCGCCGACGAGCCCCGGTGGCGATGACAGGTCGCCGGGGCTGAGTCGCTCGGCCGCGGACGCGACGGCCCATGCGGCGTCGTACGCCCACAGCGCGTAGCATCCCATCTCGGCTTGAGCCGGATCGGCGTCCCGGTGTTGGCGCATGAACCTGTGCGCCCACCTCTTCCGGACGTCGCGCAGGCGCGCGGTGGGCGGCACGTGGGGCGCGAGCCCGATGACGCCCTGCGGCGGTTGGATGGAGCCGAGGAGGCCCGTGAGCCCGTCGGTGATGACCCACGCGTAGCCCTCCGCCATCATCCCGGCCTCCACGGCGGCGGCGAAGACGAGCTCCGCGAGCGCCGGGCGCGCGTGCACCACGAAGGCGCGCGTCTGCTCGGACTCGAGGCGGTACATCGCGGCGGCGACGGCGTCCCTGGTGGCCGCGGCGGGCAGCGCGCAGCGGTAGGGCACCTCCGCTCGCGCCGCCGTGAGCGCGTACACGAGGAACGGCACGAAGGCGGCGCCGTAGTCGTCGTCCTGGTAGATGGGCACGACGCGGCGCCAGCTGAAGTAGGTGGCGAGCGCGGCGATGGCCTCCGCCTGCTTGGCGTCGCTGAGCGCGGCGCGCGCGAAGAAGCGCGCCTCGGAGTGGGACACCGACGGGCTGGTCGCCGAGAAGGACACGACAGGGACCTCGGCGCGCGTGGCGAGGTCCGCAACGAAGGCGGACTCGACGGAGGACTGCGGCCCCAGGATGGCGCGCGCGCCCTGGGCCGTCATCAGCTGCAGCGCTGCACGCACGCACGCGCAAGGGACGAGCGAGACGACGTCAGCGAACGGAGGCGACGGAGTGGTGGGGGCGGTTGGGGGGACACGTGTCCATACCGGCGGACGCGGCGGCGACGACGTCCCCGCCGGAGTCGTGCTGCAGAAGGCGGACCCGCGCGGAGGCGTTGGGGAAAGCAGCGTAGAAGTCGTCGAGCGCCATCGGGATGGTGGTGCTGGCGATCCTGCCGACGGGCGAGTCGGCGTCGATGATGAGCCCCACCGTGACCGTCTCCGGCGGCTGCGCCCGCGACGTGGCCGGGATGAGCGAGGCCAGCAAGCCGATGAGGTAGAAGAACACACGGCGGAAGGGACGGTGCCGGGCGCGGCCGGCCATGGGTGGAGACAACTCGGTCGAGAAGAATTTCTTGTTTTTGTTTCTTTTTAATTAAGTTGGTTTTGTGATGAAAATTTGTGGAGGAACAAATTAAAGCATACAAGGTATTACAAGAAAATAATGTGTTATCCTCTACACCGATATATTCTAACTATACCTCAATACGTTTATAACACATTTGAAACCACTAAGAATTTCTTAGTTTTGTATCTTTTTAATTAAGTTGAGTTTTGCAATGAAAAATTTGTGGAGGGACAAATTAAAGCATATGAGTATTACCAGAAAATAAAGCTTCACCCTCTACACCAATATATTTTAACAATATTTTGATAAGTTGACAACAAGTGCAGCGAACTCAGCTAGGTTACTTGTGATAGAACATGTCCACCTGAGTTTAAGTCCTAGACTTGATGAGGGTGTTCGTATTTTTCTAAATTTATTTTCAAATTTAACGATTCTATCCTTCCATTTTAGTGGTAGGTGACATGTCTATCGATATCGAGACACATGTGGTCTTCCTCGATCTTGAGATCTGCGGGTGTTCATAGGTATAGGGGAAAAAACTAACTTCACCACCAAACCTTTTGAGAATTTCACTATTGGACTTCCTGCAATTTACAATGCAGTTTTCTTAGACGAGCAGTTTATCTACAATTTACAATTACTTAAAACACCCTATCTTAACACGTTACACGTAAGAAGGATGACCTCCAGCTGGCTACATGCATATAAATAGTGCCATTATCCTTGAGCTCTTGCAATTAAATGAATTAATCTACACGTATCATCGATCAGCAGTTGCCCATTAACATTTCCTGCCAGAGCAGTAAGAGAAGTCGGGAAATAGCAGTAGATCAGTTGTGGACCGTGCCACTTTGATCACCGGAGCCGCCGGGGTTGGGAGCTGCGGCCACCTCGTCTGCCTCGGCGGCGCCAGCCAGCTCGATCTCATTCTCACCTGCAGCTGCAGGTGCCGGGCTCGGCGCACCAAACGAACAGTCACTCATGTCGTACGTGTGGATGGACACGCTGAGCGGGCTGCCGGCTGCAATGTGCGCGACGGCCGGGGGCGGGGAGGCGCCCGCGTCGTTAGCGCTCCGACCAGCCACCGACCCGCCGGCATCCTTGTTGGTCCTGAACGTGTGCGACGAAAGGTCCCTGTCGTCGAGGAGCTTGAGGAAGATCCGGAGCCTGTTCCTCCAGGGCACACGCGACGCCCAGATCCGCCGCCGGTTGGCCACGACGAAGATGAGCAGGTGCAGCGCGCAGCAGAGGAGGGAGGTTGCGCCGGTGATGAGGAACAGGCCCCAGAAGCTGTCGAAGCTGAGGCTGTCCGACGTGAACTGGCTGCCCTGCGCCGCGCAGCCGTCCGCGTCGCCGAACCACTTGCGCTCGATCAAGCTCATCTCGTCGCTCTCCGTGAGGTTCAGGATCGCCCGCGACAGGTCCGCCACGTACGGCGACCCCTTGGGGAACGCCTGCTCGAGATCGTCGTCCATGCACGAGCACGACACATGTTATTAGTTGCCGATCGATCGAAATGCTGCACCTGCACACCAAGTGATGATGTGACGATGTCTAGTGGCAGCAAGCAGGGGCGCTTACGAAGCCGAAGCCGCCGGTCTTGTTGCTCTGGGCGGTCTTGGTGAAGTTGTCGCAGTAGGACTTGAGGAAGAGCCTGAGGTAGGGCGTCTCGTCGACGATGGCGCCGATGGTGCTGTTGAGCAGCGCCTCGTGGAAGCTCTGCGTGGCCTGGTACCGCTCGAGCCTGGACTGAGGGAAGCCCGACTTGTTCATGGCCGCCCACATGAAGGAGTTGTTCATGATCCCGACCTTGTCCGTTCCCCGCCACAGCGAGGCGAAGTCCCCGATCGCCGGCTGAAGCTGCGGCACCGTCAGCATGGACGTCAGGCTCGCCGTGTAGCTGGACTGCAGGATGAGCACCACGAACACCCACACCACCACCACGAACCGCGACAGGTTGCTCTTCAGGTTCTCCCCTGCATCCACCACCGATTCAAGCACGTCGTTACCAATGGGCAATGGCGGATCACCGCAAGCAGCCAAGCAACAGGGGGAGCATTTGCATTACTATGTGCAAAGACGAGGGTTGAAAAGCCGAAGTAGAGGAGAGTGCCGATCTGGTAGGACGGGGGGCCACGGAACTCCTTGTTGCTGCGGTGCTCGACGGCCCAGACGACGAAGCCGGTGAAGACGAAGAAGGCGAAGCTGACGAGCCAGAGGTCGTAGCGGAGCGGCTTGAGGAAGGCCCAGGGGCGCTTGCTGCGCTGGTCGCGCATCTGCACCACCATGGAGATCCCCGACGACATGTACGGCAGCGTGAAGTCCACGTGCTGCGACCGGTCCGCCGTGATGGTGATGTCCGCCACCGCCGCGTCGAACTCCTGTGGACATGAACACGATGCAGCTAAGTTAAGCTCAAATCCTTGGCTCGGATACTTTGGGCCTATCTTGTAAGCTCAAGCCCAACTTAGTTGAGTCTCGGTTTGTGATTCCATTCCAGCTAATCTGTTACGTTCTGATACATGCGCACATTCGAATTAAGAAGAGTGTAAAATAATGTTTGTTGGTTTGTAACAACACGAATCTATGCCAGTCACAGGCATAGTTTAAGGGTCAAACTGTGGTGAAAAAACAGGACTCCAAAGTATAGGTTGTTATAGTTTTTGTTCTAGGTACACTTCTCTTACTTTGAGTCTTGATCAAATTTATATAAAAATATATTAATATCTAATTAGATTTATGAAACTTTTAATGTTATAGATTATGTTGCTTTTTTCTATAATATGATCAAAGTTAAATAAGTTTAATATAGACAAAACTAAAATGATTTTGGAACAAAGGGTATAAGTTGAGACCGAAGTACTACCTTATAGTACGAAAAGCGTGCAACTCTACTTCCGTCCTTAGTCAAACTATCTAAAAGAAAAAAAATATATCAGGCATCAAATAAATATATAATGAATGAAAACATATTTCCTGATAAATCTAGTGGTACTTATTTTACATCATAAATATCAAGATTTTTTAGAAACTTAGTCAAATATAAATTGGTTTAACTCGATACTATAGTAGATTTTTTTAGACCAAGTGAGTAATTATCACATTAACCATACGTCAATTACCTAGCAAAGCAGTCCTAAACTCCTAAATAAAATAATGTAAGAGAAATCCTAAAATAATTGGGCCACTTGCGTGGTAATAAAGTATGCTCACTTATACATCAGTACTCATATATAAAGCTAAAGCAAGTAGACTTACGACTTCGAGACAGACGTTGCTAACTGAACTATTATTATTAGGTGTCATAAACCCACCCATGCACAGGGCTATTGCTAACTGAACTATTATTATTAGGTGTCACTAAGCAGTACAGTGTCTGCATCTCCTTGATCACACAGGACCGATAGCGATTTGATTCAGACCAGCGTCTATTTTACGACAAATTAGGCAAGTGCCATCTGGGCATGGGTTCACACTTCAAGCAACCGGAGCGTCACAGAAACAACGTACGCCGGTGACGTACGCCGGTGCGTCATATACATGTGTAGGTGCTCACGGATTTACTTCAATTCGTCCCTGCACACTATAAACATTTAAATACATGTAACCCTGATTGTTTACTTTCTACACAGTACTTTAATTTCAAATGATTTTCAAGTTATAAAAAATGACTTTTGAACCACATGATATATATATAGTACTTCCTTCATTTCAAACGGTAAGTCGTTTTTTTTTTTCAGATACTCCCTCCGTTGAATAGCTATGTTGTTTAAGACCTTATTTAGATGTTATCGGATTCACCATAATCCACATGTGTTGGGTTGTATTGGAGTGCTACATCCAAATAAGCCTAAGTGAACTAAACGAGACTCAGTTGAATAGATTTCCTATGGAACCGGTAAAACCTGTTCAATTAGTTCAGGTTCTCATGCATTTGACACGTACGGCTACTTGCATTTTATGAAGCTAATGATCCCTTTAGTGCTAGATGATGTGTTTGTATAAATTAAATGTATCTACAACGATATGACTTGATTAATCTCAAATGTTTTTTTTTAAAGAAACTTATAACGGAATCGGTCAACTTTATATATGCAACTCTTGGTTTGGTCCATGGACCATGGATTACTACAGGAGCCAACTTATGTCTTGGAAACGGTCTACCGGTCAATGCATTCCGAGTCAAAATATACGGTCGGTGACAAAGAAGTTTGAACTGACAGCTTCGTATAAATAGAAGTTCAGAAATATGTGACTTGGTGCCCAATTAGTACAGGGACTCTTTACTACTCTCTGCATTTCAAATTATAAGATGTTTCTATTTTTCTAAATACATTATTTATATTATATATCTAGACATACTATACAGTGCATAGCAAAATTTATATATGTAAAAAAGTCAAAATGGTTTATAATCTAGAATGGAGGAAGTAGTATGGTGTTTATTTTAGTATGCTCGACTTTTGTAAATGCAATGCAAGCCATTTTTTGGTATGTATGTCGCATTAGCATGGGGATCGGAGTAGCTATTTGTCTACGGATGAAACCAACCCAAAAAGCATAAAGAAACTCTATGCATTGTCTGGTAGTGTTATATAAAAATAGCTACTAGCTAATTACGTACTCTACATGACATGTACAAGACTTGACTAGAAGACAAATGACAAGAACGCGTGTTTGGACAAAGCCTATGCTAAGGAATCTTCTGAAGTCAACGAACCCTCGTGCTCTTTATATACTCAAATATGGATGTAAATTGAAGGTTAAATTCCTTTCGAATAACACAGACCATGAGAATGTCCCGTTTATTAAGTCATTCAATCCATACACTAAGTCAACTCGCCACCTGTTAAAGCCGACCAATCATTGTGTAAAGCTTATGTTCTACGCTATAGCTGTCCGGCCAATACATGAATAATGTTACTATACCTCTAGCCGTCTGCAATCCTAAATATAAGGAACTTAAATTTGTCAGTCTTTGCCATTTTTCATCTTTGGCCTCCAATAACTAAGAAAAATCATATATGTATTTAAAGCATGATCTGAGATTAATGTGTGCACTACCACGAAAAATGCTTTCATAATATTATATTTTTCCTATTAGATTGCTTTTAGTGGTTGGTATAGCTATAAAAAGCTGCACTTGAGATTTGAGAAGCATGTAAATGGTTGGGGGTGTTGCATAAGATGTGTTTTCTTTGTTGTGTTGATCTCATTTTCATTGATGGTGGTTATTTTATCCTTGATAAAGGTTGAAAATTAGGGTATGATGGAGTATATCTGAATACTCCCTCCGTTCAAAATTATAAGTTGTTTTAACTTTTTTTACATCAATTTTACTATGCATCTAGATATAATAATATGTCTAGATACACAGCAAAATGAATGAACAAAAAAATCAAAGCGACTTATAATTTAGAATGGAGAAGTACTATCCTCAGAGAAGAAACAAAAAAGAAAAGAAAAAGACAAGATAAGAAAAGAAAGCTAATGCCTACTCCCTCCGTCCTGCATTTTAGCATTCAAAATTTATCCTCAAATATAATGCATTCTAAGGACAAAAATCAGTTTTGCATTAAATACTTTCCATTTATCAACAAATCACCGCTAATCACTTTGATAGTAGCGTCTGATTTGGAAATAATATGAGGGTACATGTATCTTTTGTTCTCTCTTAATTTGTCTTAAAATTTCTAGAATGCACTATATTACAAGGAGTATGCAATTAGGCAACAATTAGCCTGTGCAATATACTAACTGCCAATCAATAGCTGCTATCGGATATATATAATCAAATCTATAAAACCTTTGCTGTGAAGGAAATGAACTTCTATGTCATTTAATGTAGATTTCAACACGAATGTTTGGTTGAGGTTGTTATAGAAACCATAAAATGTCAATCTTGCAATGTAAAACATGTACTAACAGAATCAGAGTATATATGTAGAAATTAACAACTTGAAGATTTGATAGTGCACTTACCCCTTTGCCGACCCTCTCGACTAGAGTGTCGTAGCGCATGGAGCCCACTAGGACGTACTCGAACGGCAGCGCGTAGGGCAGCAGACGCACCGCCGCCTCGAACACCTCGATCACGAACCCGCCGGCTACCGTCCGATTCGTTGCTGGGTCGACGTCGAGGTGCATGATCGGTCGGTAGCCAGGGTCGACGCTCCCCGCCGGCATCGCCACCTGCAGCTTCCGGCCGCTCGTCGGCTGGACCCAACCAATCGGTACGACGGTCGAGTCCGCCGGCCAGATCACCGGCGCGAGCCCGCTGTTCGACGCGATCCCGCCGCGGCCGCGCCCAAGCTGCCTATGCAGTCCGTCCTTCTGCGTCCAGAATCCGATGCCCCGCTCCTTGGCGTTGTCCATGATGTTGACGATCCGGAAGGCCGGCACTGCCAGCTCGCCGTCGATGAGCTCGAACCTGCCGCCAAGGCCCTCGAATGTAGTGTTGGTTATTACCTCGAGGAACTTCTCACCGGACATTGACTTCCCGAGCCCGGAGAAGTCGGTGGGGCCGCTCCTGCCGCCGACGAGCCCCGGTGGCGATGACAGGTCGCCGGGGCTGAGTCGCTCGGCCGCGGACGCGACGGCCCATGCGGCGTCGTACGCCCACAGCGCGTAGCATCCCATCTCGGCTTGAGCCGGATCGGCGTCCCGGTGTTGGCGCATGAACCTGTGCGCCCACCTCTTCCGGACGTCGCGCAGGCGCGCGGTGGGCGGCACGTGGGGCGCGAGCCCGATGACGCCCTGCGGCGGTTGGATGGAGCCGAGGAGGCCCGTGAGCCCGTCGGTGATGACCCACGCGTAGCCCTCCGCCATCATCCCGGCCTCCACGGCGGCGGCGAAGACGAGCTCCGCGAGCGCCGGGCGCGCGTGCACCACGAAGGCGCGCGTCTGCTCGGACTCGAGGCGGTACATCGCGGCGGCGACGGCGTCCCTGGTGGCCGCGGCGGGCAGCGCGCAGCGGTAGGGCACCTCCGCTCGCGCCGCCGTGAGCGCGTACACGAGGAACGGCACGAAGGCGGCGCCGTAGTCGTCGTCCTGGTAGATGGGCACGACGCGGCGCCAGCTGAAGTAGGTGGCGAGCGCGGCGATGGCCTCCGCCTGCTTGGCGTCGCTGAGCGCGGCGCGCGCGAAGAAGCGCGCCTCGGAGTGGGACACCGACGGGCTGGTCGCCGAGAAGGACACGACAGGGACCTCGGCGCGCGTGGCGAGGTCCGCAACGAAGGCGGACTCGACGGAGGACTGCGGCCCCAGGATGGCGCGCGCGCCCTGGGCCGTCATCAGCTGCAGCGCTGCACGCACGCACGCGCAAGGGACGAGCGAGACGACGTCAGCGAACGGAGGCGACGGAGTGGTGGGGGCGGTTGGGGGGACACGTGTCCATACCGGCGGACGCGGCGGCGACGACGTCCCCGCCGGAGTCGTGCTGCAGAAGGCGGACCCGCGCGGAGGCGTTGGGGAAAGCAGCGTAGAAGTCGTCGAGCGCCATCGGGATGGTGGTGCTGGCGATCCTGCCGACGGGCGAGTCGGCGTCGATGATGAGCCCCACCGTGACCGTCTCCGGCGGCTGCGCCCGCGACGTGGCCGGGATGAGCGAGGCCAGCAAGCCGATGAGGTAGAAGAACACACGGCGGAAGGGACGGTGCCGGGCGCGGCCGGCCATGGGTGGAGACAACTCGGTCGAGATGAGACGAGACGAGACAAGCGCACAAGGCACAAGGTGGAACAGCGAAGCAGCAGTTTGGCGGACCTTTATTTGACGACGAGGCGAGAATTACCGCGCAGTCGCCATGAATGAAGGTCTCTGTGGGTTGTCGTTCCGTACACGCGGCGATGAGGATGGGTGCTGACTGGGCCTGAGCATGATTGGGCCACACCACGACGGACGTCTAAAGCAGGCCTTACCCGTCAGTACTACCGGCCTACAGACGGACACGAGGCTAGCCAGCCCAGGATGACAACATGCATGTTTTATGGCCCGGACTGGCACTCCTTTGGCAGGCCACAGGCGACAGTCTCTTTCTCACTGTGCCAAAGTCATCAAACTATTAATTGCCTGCAGCTGTAGGTATAGAGTAGCGCCGTCATCCACGACGACGGAACGGCATAGGAGCGACCGAGCGACTCATGCTAGCTCGACTGCGCCATAGAACCGGTGTATCTTCTTCCCCTCGTGCGAAAGGACAGACAACCTGTTCGCTCGTTGGTTTCAGCCAACCAACAGCGTTTTTCTCTTACAACAAACCACAAACCAGCACCCGTCAGGATTTTCAGTACACAAACCCACCTGGGAACAGGCCAAGAGCGAGCATACATACGGCACCATTCGCAAATTAAAGTCGCATGGTCCATGCCTAACTAATGGCGTCCCAATTCGTAGTAAAAACGAAGACTTCTGACTTTCAGTTCATTTCGTCGCCATGGTTGCATTGCATGCATGGTCGTCGTTCGCGCTATATATCCTCATCGCCATCGCCATCGTACGTCGATCGTCCTGTTCATTCGGCCGACCACACACAAAGTCAACGGCGTGCGATATATATATATATATATATATATATATATATATATATATATATATATATATATATATATGGAGAGGCTATTCAGTAGCCGGCTACAAAATAAGTTATTCTGTAGCCACCTCCATTTACTATAATTTTATATACTAATTTACCATAATATAAATACATATTTACGATAGTTGGGTTACTATAACACATGGGGATATTTACCATAACGTTATATTAAACCACTTAGTAAGGAGTTACTATAATCTCGTAAAATAACATAGTAATTATCGTAACTCAAAGTGGCTACAGAATAAGTTATTCTGTAGCCAGCTACAGGATAGTAGTTATATATATATATATATATATATATATATATATATATATATATATATATATATGGATGCACCAATGGAGCACCATGTCAATCCCAACAAGGAATAGAGACAGATGGACTGCAGGAACATCATCGTCTCCGTCCTCGTGCTTCTCTCTTCTTGGCTTCTCTTCGTCGGCCGTGATCATCCTAGACTACTGCTGGGGCGGGCGCAGAGGGCGACCGCGCCTGCTGCAGCGTCGAGCGTCCTGCAGGTCGGGGCGCTGCTCGACCTCGGGTCAACTGGCGGGAGGGAGTCACGGGCGTCCATGTCGCTCGCGCTCGACGACTTCTACGCCTCGCGGCCGCCGGACGGCTCCGGCACCAGCACCACCGTGGCGCTGCACGTTGCCGACTGCAAGGACGACGAGATCACCGCTGCTTCGGCTGGTATACTAGAACGTTTTTATTTATTATCTCGTGCTGCTAATTTCCTTTCGCTAGCGATGACCACGCGATAAACGCTGCCAGAACTAGTGTATTTAAGTGTCCCCTGAGATTCGTGTCAATCGTCTTTCTCAAGTTTGATCAAGTTTGTAGAAAATATTAGTAATCTTTATATCTTTGCATAAATTTATTATAAAATAGGTTCAACGATCTATTTATTGATATTAATTATGTACTATAAATATTAATATTTTATTTTATATTTAGTATATTTGATTTTTTGAGAAGCAAGAACAACTCATAGAAAGGGACGGAGGAAGTACTTGCTCCGTCTTAAAATAAGTGTCGCTATGGTATCTAGCTATTTGTGCGGGTCAAACTTTTGTAAAAGTTTAACTAGGTTTATAGAAGATATTAGCAACATTTGTATCTCTAAATTAATTTATTATAAAAATAAATTCAACGATCTATCTAATGATACTTATTATGTAATATAAATATTAATATTTTTTTATATATTGGGTAAAAGTGTTTGATTCCTCGAGAAACGAGAACAACGCTTATTTAGAGACGGAAGAGCATCGTGTTATCACAAGCCGTTATGTCATGGATTAGCACCATTATTAAAGTATAGCTTCTCAAATGAGCCATTATTTGAAAAAATATTTTAAACATTATTAAGTTCATCTAATTTACTTTAAAAATAAACTATTTAACCATGAATCTTTTTTTTAAAAAAACTTTGATCTTGCGTCTTTGTGTGACTCTAAATCCTTAACATCGCTGGGCCATTATCTTTGAAAAAAATAAATCCAGACAAATGCTCAAGAGGCCAAATTGCTATGGGTTTAATTTGACCCAAACAGAGCCAATTTTTTTTTAAAATTTTAATACTTTTTGAAAACTAATTTTAAATCTAACACTGTCTGTTTTTTTTTTAAAAACTAACACTTTTGGCCGCGCCTATTGCCCTGGTACGGTCAAATGCCTGTGCCGCTCCATTCATGGTGGCGCGGTAGAGGGCTGATGTGGCGGCGACCGGAATCATTGATCGATGACGTGGCAGGGTCTGTCGCGCCAAGGTCGATGGCGCGACAGAGCCGAATGAAACCCCGTGGCCAGTCCCGCTTGCCCGAGCAGCAAGCCCGCCTGGCCGCCGCGCCCACCGCCCGCCCGGCGGTACCTGGACCGTTTAATCGGAACGCGTCGCGCCGATAGTGAGAGTTATTCTAAGTATTGCTTGACGTAAAATCAATAGTGGGTTTATTTCTGTCTTTTGTTGAATTTTTTTTCACGGCCGAATAGAGAATTTGATAAGCCAATGATATTTTTTCCGTCTTTCATAGTACGGTTAACCACCATGTTAACTAATCGATTACGAAAACTTGGATCGGATTGAAACGAATATTTTTTTAAGGGAACTTATTTATTTGGCTTTTGGCCCCATATTGTAGGATCGACGGCGATGCGACCATGGACCCGACTTCCTCGACCCCTCGCATAAGACGCCGGCCACCGACGTCGAGATACCTCGGGACTGTCGGTTTTCGAACTAGTTGCTACTTAATCTCGCATGCAGTGATGCCGCGACACATTGAAACGAATATAAAGCAAATAAACGAAGTCCGTGCGCAAGTTGACAAGCTGCCACATAACATTTTCATTGGTTTGACATAAGTTCGACATAACTAAAAGGTCCTAATATGGCTAGAGGGGGGGGGGGGGTGAATAGCCTATTTAAAATCTACAAATCAACTAGAGCAATTTGATTAGTATGACAAATAGCGAAATGCAAACTTGCTCTAGCTCTATAAGGGTTACAAGCCACCTATCCAACAATTCTAGTTGCAATGATTACTAGGCACATAACTTGCAATGTTACTACTCACTAAGAGCTCTTAATCTTGCTACTCTAAAGAGCTCCACTAGATGAACTTAAAATAACAAAGCAAGCTCTTAATTCTAATTACACTAAAGAGCTTGCCACAACTAGTTTGCAAGAATATAAATAAGTGAGTAGGGTGATTATATCGCCGTGTAGAGGAGTGAACCAATCACAAGATGAATACTAAATCATCACCGGGAGAATACCAAAGGGCAAGAGACAACTAATTTTTCTCCCGAGGTTCACGTGCTTGCCGGCACGCTAGTCCCCATTGTGTCGACCAACACTCGATGGTTCGACGGCTAAGAGGTGTTGCACGAACCTCGTTCACATAATTGGACACCGGAAGAACCTACCCTCAAGTGAGGTAACTCAATGACACGAGCAATCCACTAGAGTTACCTTTTGGTTCTCCGTCGGGGAAGACACAAGACCCCTCACAATCACCACGATCGGAGCCAGAGACAATCACCAACCTCCGCTCAATGATCCTCGCTGCTCCAAGCCGTCTAGGCGGCAGCAACCATCAAGAGAAACAAGTGAATCCTATAGCGAAACACGAATACCAAGTGTCACTAGATGCAATCACTCAAGCAATGCACTTGGATTCTCTGCCAATCTCACAATGATGATGAAACAATGATGGAGATGAGTGGGAGAGCTTTAGCTAAGCTCATAAGGTTGCTTTGTCAATGCAAATGGCCAAGAGTGTGAGCTTGAGCCAGCCATGGGGCTTAAATAGAAGATAAAGCCGTTGTACCCCTTCACTGGGTACAACTCGGGGTGACCGGACGCTGGACCCATCGTCCGGTCGCTCGATGCCAGCCACGTGTCATCCTACGTTCAACAGGAGTTGTCTGATCTTAACGGTCATGACATGACCAGACGTGTCAGTTATAAAGTGACTGGACGCTGGACCTCAGCGTTCGGTCATTTCCAGTAAGCTCTCAGAGACGCATTTTGAAACATCCTCATTTTTCCTTGAAGGGAAAATCCACAGAATGAATTTTAATATGATAAAACCAAGAACTGATTCCATCATATTATCATATTTCAGTCGATGTCACAGTCATACATCGTAAGATTATAAGAATACAAGATATTACATCACTGAAGAACACACCTATTACAGAGTTAATCTAGCGGAAGACTATCGAGTGAAGGCTCCTTCACGGGCTTTATCAGAGTTGGCGTAGTGCAGCGTAGATTCCATCTCCGAACCAAACTTGAGCGTAGGCATGAGATCTTGTAATCCTTCTAAAGTCAGTATCTCTGAGAAGCAGGAAATCTGCACACCGCCAGATGTGTGCAGGCCATGGTCAGCACCGATGAGCTTTAGTGGAAAAAGATAAACAAGGGATCTGGCGATCCTAATATTTGGCTATGGTTTGCATCCTTAGCGCATGAGAAGTAAATAACATTAGTAATATAATAATAATAATATCCAATTTTTAACACATTCACTACCACACCATCCATATCCATCCGCCAACCATCCATCCCAAACCATCTCCACTCCCCCACACCACATCTCATCTCACACACTCAGGTCGACAGGCCAACTCCCTCTCGGCCTTGTCTCAATGGCCCGCAGCCCCCAAGGCTCATGACCGGAAATTACCCCAACCTTGGAGGGAGGAAAGAAGGACTCATCTCCTTTCTAGTTTAAGCAAAACCCAGGAAAGGTCCATAGCCGACAAGTCGGCATATGTATCGATCGATCAACCAAACACTCTACAGAGGTTTCACATGCCTACAAGATTAGCCATCCTCGGAGCCATGTATCTCCTAGGCAGAATTCCAGTCGCTTGCTAGCCTAGAACGATGCCACCCTACCTCTCAGCCCTGGAACATCCCAAGTCTAGTCTGGGATGGCTGATACTATGAGTCGTAGACAGAGCCGGGGCCCTCCGGATGTTAAGAGCCAGGTCCACAAGGCCTCCTAAAGTCTCGGAAGGGTGTGGGGGAAACCACGCGCCCCGTACCTCCTTGCACATGTTCGCCTAGCAGTAGTGGCATTGTTCTACCAAGTAGTCCGACCGTCCCGCACCATATAGGGCGAGTGGGATGTAAGGGATTCCCGGTGAGTCTGAGTACTAGTAAGTCCTTAGGGATTGACCAAGCCAGAATGTCTTCATCAGGGTTTCCATTTTACATGCCACCATAGCACCTCTACCCCAGGCTCCACCTCTCCGAGGCTCATACCTAAGGACACCTCCAATTACCATTTACCCACCATAGGTATTCCATATCCAAGTGCCTAGGTAGCACCACATAGCAAGACTTGCCCCAGGCTCATCGTTATTCCAGCTCGGTCGACACAACCCTCACTCTCCACGCACCCAAGACACACGCAGCACGCTCACACACCACCAAGTTCAGCACCCATAGCCAAACCATTCCTAGGGGGTTCACCACCAGCATCACATCCCCGATATAATGCGAAGTGGAGTTAATAATAAGTATAGTGGTGTAATATGCAAGCAAGAAGGCAAGTAAGCATATATAAGCGAGCGAATGCGCAAAGCAGGGTGACGTAGTAGAGTGGGTTGCATCAGGGTAATAATGGCTCAGGTAGTAGCATGCATCAAAGTACTATCAAAGGAATAATTATAAAGTGCTAGCAGTTCTAGATATTATGCATTGTCTAATAGGATTCTCTAAAAGAAGGTGCTACCATGACACCTGCGATGTAGAGGTAGTAGTGGTACAATTCTCCATTCGTTGGTGTTCCATTAGCGGGGTCACCTCCTCCTGCGTTGACTCCATTCCGCAGTCCTTATCGTCGTCCACGTTCTCTTGGTCTGATTGTTAGCTACTCCACGAAGCGACACGCAAGGCAAGAGAGCACTCAACACTCGAAAAGACGACGAGACGCAGGAAATCCAATAACGCTAGTGAGACAATAAGAGATACATGGCCTAGCCCTCTCGGTGTTTGTCCAATTTCCTCGGGCCAAAGAATCACAAGTGGTGGTATGCTGAGCACAAGCTTAAGTCATGGCCAAGCCAGTATGGCTTTACGATAAACGGTTTAAGCCAGAGCTTATCTAGAGCAAACACCATGGCTCATGATCTTTTGATCCGGTGTCATTGAATTGACGGGGATTGGAAGTTGGGCCCCAAGAAAGAAGAACGACAGGGTTCAGCTCTTATAGCCTTATCCCGCAACTCACAATTGGACACGAGTAGCAAACAAGAACGATTAACACTATTGTGACTTGGCTCCAATGTACTTCGGCTCGCCCGCTATGGTAGAAAGCGGTAGCACAAAGAGATTGGACATCAATGGTTCCTCTCGATCCACACGACACAATAACGTCGGGAGCCAAGAAGAGAGTTGCTCAGCAAAACAAAAGAAGCGAGGGTTAGTAGGCACATCCATGTCATGTTCTTAGACACATCTTTGGGAAAGATGGTTTTAGACGGCCAATCAGGTCGACACGCATGGGTTCGAGGTACGACATAGACCATTGCTTCGCTAACTAAAAAGAGATAGTCCGGCCTTTGATCCAATCGCCATGGGCAAGATGGAATCGAATAGAGCGGGCTAATGGTGCAACCAGAGCAAGAACAACAAGGGACAAGGTCTACTTCTTCCAACACACACGCCACGACAGAAGACAGGGCATCGGAAGGAAGCGACAAACACCAAGTGCGCAAACCACTCATAGGGTACCCGACTTAGGTGCATGGGCACTAAGGCATCTCTCTAATTCATAGCAGTGCGGTTGTCACCGCGGGAATCAAAGAAATGCGATGGTCATACAAGGTACAAGCATACGGGGGTTTGAGCAGAAGAGGCAAGTAAGAGCAAAAGAGTGGCGTAGCTCCATGGTCATGGCGAGGCGAACTCATGGCCACAAGCTACACCAACAAGTTGGCATCCATCGTTCCATGATTGTTATATCCCAGGTCATCTCCCATAGGACTTGTTCATGGAGGGCTCAAGGCGTGCAGGTGATATCTGCATCGATGTTAGTATCGACATTGAATCCATCACAACCATGTTCTAGGGCCGAAGACAGGAGCTAACACTCATGGTACTATGAAGTCAACTAAAAAGCGAGGGGTCGAGTTACACTCGGCATCACGGTCATGGCAAGACGGATCCCGCAATCATAACATCCGAACGTGGTACAATCCCTCAGCTGGCTCGAAAGCTCGGCACACAGACAACAACACAGCGATAAGACACGACCAAACAACTCGACAAAAATGGTGGAGTAGCACATTCCATAGCGAGGGGATGGGTAGACCTGCACAAGGGCACGGTGCAGACATATATAAATAGATCAAGATCACGTATTGTAAGTGTACGAACGAGTATAAGAATAAGCAGGAAGGGGCTTTCGTCGGTGTTGGGAATGGCGTTCGACTAGGATTCAACTTCACAGCAAAGATGTGGAGGCCCAAGGGCTGTTGTAACTTGTCCTGGAGGGCTATGGCTGCCTCTGGCCAGCTACGGCCTACTGTGGCTAGCTATGGCTGGCTACGGCTAGCTGCAGCATGCTATAGGTGGCCAAGGGCTGGTTGTTGGCCAAGCGTGGCAGCAGGTGGCCAGAGGGTGGCTGCTGCTGTAGGACACAACTAGGGTTGGCGACGAGGGTATTTGGCCAAGGCGTCGAGGCCATTTGCAAGTCTAAAAGAGAGGTAGATCTCGGTCTTGAGTTTTGTGGCATGAACAGCAAGTGGGGACAAGTCCACCGTGTAGAGCTCGATTTTAGAAAAATGTGGGAACTGGTTTCACATTTTTCTGAGGTCGTATGGATTCTCTATGAATTTCCAAAGGTTAAATCCTTTTCTTGGAAAAGAAAAAGGAAGGGGTGAACCAGGGCTTGACACATGGCAGCGTAGGATTGGTCTAGCGGTAACAGTGGCTGATAGGTGGGCCCTTGGCACTGGTCACTGACAGGTGGGCCCAGTCAACAGTCAATGATCAATGGGGCTAGGCCTAGTATGGGCTTGGATGGGCCAGGTTAGGCGGTCTGCATGGCGGCACTGGGCTCCTACTGGGCTTGAGTCCACAAGCGTGGCTCACGGTGCACCGTCAGGTAGGGTCTAGTGGACCAAAAGCTTGGTTCATGGTGGTCCAGGTCCATTTCCTTCTCCCTTGGTCTATGGCTCACGTGAAACCGGTGCACCATGCTGCTACTCCTCCTTTCCTCTTACTCCTCTGTTTCCCGATGGAGTCCCCTGCTGGCGGTGAGCTGACGCCCTTGGGCGACTTGGTAGCTTGGAGGCATGGACATAGGGCGCTAAGGGTTCGCGGGGCAGTGGCGAGTACTCCGGTGGGCTAGAAGACGGCAGCTGGGGCTCCATGTGGCCGGCGACAGCGACGTGGCGGATCACAGCGGCGGCCATGGTGTGTCGCAGGGCAAGGCAAGGGCTTCCTCCCCATCCAGTGAGTCGGTAGGGTGCGCTGGGTCATGGTGAAGCTCGATGGCGCATCCTCGCAACACGAGGTGGCCAGAGATGGCCAAAACGGCTGCGGCAGGGCATGGTGGCGGCTGTGTTCCCAGGCGCCATCGGCCCGACAAGGCAGGGCCTTGGCCATGTACGTAGGTGCGTGCGTGCGCATGTCCAGGGGGCTCGTGAGCGCAGACCGGCCTAGAGCAGAGGACGATGGAGCGGCTTGGCATGGCATCGGTAGTTCTGTAGGCTTGGGGCGAGGTGGTCGTGGCTGCCGGCGTGGCGAGGCGCTGTGGACTCCAGGAATGCTCCGGGGTCAAGCCAGCGTCGAAGGCTAGGATAGATAGGCAACAAAGGCATGAACAAAGGTGGGGGCTTGGGGGTCCAGTGCTCACCGCTGGGCTTGGCGCCGGGCGTCCATGTGGTGCAGGCAGGGCCCGATGCAGGCAGATCATGTGGTGGTGGCCGGGTGCAGGGGAAGTAGACGGTCGGCGTCCCATGGCCAGGGGCTCCAGCGAGGCAGGGATGGGCTTGGCATGGCCACGGCCGAGGATGAGGCATGGAGCTGAGGCTCAAGGTGGATGTTGATGAGGTGGTGCAGCTGTGTGGACATCGCGAGGTCCTCAAGCTCGGCCTGCGGTGGTTGCCGTGGATGTGCTCACGGAGACGTGGCCACAGACGATGTCGCGGTGTTCCAAAGCCAGTGGCTGGAGGCAGAGCGGGCCGATGCCGTATGGTGATGGCCAGGCTCGAGGCAGACGACGATGGTGTCGATGGTGTGGTCGTCAACATGCTCGTGTCGTAGGTGGGGAAGGAGCAGGGGATCACAGTCGGCGTCGCCATGGTTAGGGGCTCTAACAAGGCAGGGAAGGGCTCCTGCCGGTGGCTTGGTCACGACGCGGAGCAGGGAGGCGATGCTGCCATGGTGCGCCTCCAACGTGGCGAGGCTCAGGGTGAGGCCATGGTGAAGGAGGGTGTAGCTAGGGCGGCGGTGGCTGGGAGGAGCTCCAGCGCGAGGCGGCATCGGGGGTCTTTATAGCGCGCCAGCTAGGGCTTCGTGGTGGGGCGTCAGTGTCTGTGCCGCTGATTTGATGATCGGCGTGACGTGGCGTGCATCCTAGGCCACGGGCAGGTGAGGCGTGGGTGAGGGGGCGCTGGTGTGCACGTCGCACAGCGAGCGAGCGACGGTGGCACTGGGAGCATCTGCTCGCGCTAGGTTTCTCTGGGGCGGCTTGGGCTGGCTAGGCAAGGAGAGGGGGGGGGGCTCGGTTGGGCTCCTGCCGCTTGCTGGGCCGGTAGGCTCGCACTCATGGGCCTATGGGGTGCAAGACAGGCTAGGGTTGCTGGGCTGCTGCTGCTGCCCACGTGGGCTGAAGGCAGGAGGCCAGGCTGGGCTAGTTCGGTTACTTGGGCCAGATGCCCCTTTCCTTTTTCCTCTGTCTTCTTTTCTTTTTCTATTTCTTATTTCTATCCTACTCTATGCCATGGGTTTCTCACATTGGAATACATGTGTTGCCAACATGTATACCTCCTAGTGTGGTCTTCTAGGGGCCACTTAAGGCTCTAGGGTCCATGCCAAGGGTTGACAACTCACGTGCATTGATTTGATAAAGATAGTTGGTTGACTATAGAAATTAGGTCAAGGGGTTCAAAACTAAAGAGATGAATTGAGAGAGAGAGAGAGGTAGAAGGATTCATGAGAGATTCCAGAAGGAGTCAAAAGGATTTGCTATGAACTTGTGCTCTCCAACAAAAACGAGACTCAAACATAGGACAACTCAAAAACTCCGGCAATCACCTACAAACCATCTACATGTATGCAACGTCTTGTTAGCGAGTTGGACTCGTGTTTGACCTAGCAATTACATGTTTCACTCAATTGCAAGAAAATTTTTGAAAGCTCATATTTTTGGTTTCCAAGAAAAATCTAGGTTGTTACACATTTCTTCGACCGTACATGTCCGGTCGCACTTGATCGGACACAGCCAGCGTCCGGTCAGTTACCCTAACTTCTGTGCAGCTACGTTAGTTCTAACTGGACACTGCCTTCCAGTGTCTGGTCAGTCAGAGGCCCAGCGTTCGGTCGTATGACCGATGCCAAGTTATCATTGCCACGCTTGATCGAACGCACCAGTCCCCCTGAGACTAGCGTCCGATCAGTTGTAAAACAACGAGGCTGACCCTCTTTCATCTCTATCTCCTTCACCCTTGCTCAAACGTGCCAACCACCAAGTGTATCACCTTGTGCACATGTGTTAGCATATTTTCACAAATATTTTCAAGGGTGTTAGCACTCCACTAGATCCTAAATGCATGTGCAATGAATTAGAGCATCTAGTGGCACTTTGATAACCGCATTTTCATACGAGTTTCACTCCTCTTAATAGTACAACTATCTATCCTAACTGTGATCACACTCACTAAGTGTCTTGATCACTAAAACAAAATGGCACCTACATTTTATACCTTTGCCTTGAGCCTTTTGTTTTTCTCTTTCTTCTTTTCTAAGTTCAAGCCTTTGATCATAATCATGCCATCACCATTGTCATGATCTTCGTCATTGCTTCATCAGTTGGAGTAGTGCTACCTATCTCATGATCACTTTGATAAACTAGGTTAGAACTTATGGTTTCATCAATTAACCAAAACCAAACTAGAGCTTTTAATCTCCCCCTTTTTGATAATCGATGGCAACCCTTATACAAAGATATGAATTAAAGTTCATTTGAATCCATGTTGCTCGCCCAAGCATATTTACCATGTGTAAAGGATATGGACAAGTTTCATGAACTCCTTATGGTAGCAATTGCTCCCCCTACATATGTGCTAGGAGTTTGGATTGTAGCTGTGCACATATGCTTAGATAGGAAACATAGGAGACAATTTCTACCAAATGATGCTAAGGTATAAGAGATGGACCTTTGAAGTGTGATACCAATCGGAGTGCACCATTATACCATCCTTAGCACCATTAGTAACTAGACATACATAAAAACTAGAATGCCCTATGAGATCAATATTACAAGTAAGGGTCTAATTTCTATATGATGAACATAAGTCTAGTTACTTTAGCTAGATACCACTTGATAGCTAGATACCACTTGTAAATACATGGGAATAAAATCATTAGATGACCTATGCATGCTAGATTTTCATTTCATCATTCAAATATACCACACAAGCATGGATCTTGATCTTTAAAACTTGTGACATGCAAGCAAATATATGAAATGCACATTCAAATGCATCATACAAGTTTATGAGCTTGCTCCCCCTACTTGTGTGCAATTTTGATTGATCCCCTTACAATGTCATTTCATTTGTTTGCTCCCACTATCTATCTTACTATCTTTGTGCATTTCTCTCCCCCTTTGTCAACAGTTAGCACAAAAAAGAGGGCTCAAATTTGAGATAGGTTGGGGTGAAACCATGTGAAGTGAGGATCATTTTCCCAAATTGGTTCAATCTAGATTACTTGCAAAAGATATTTAACTCGGTTTGATCCAAGGACAAGCTTCTTCACACCTCCAAATAAGGGTTATCTTGTACCATGTTGAGTTAAACACTTATAGCTCATTTTATAGATCAAACACTAGGTTTACAAGCCCACAAACATGTCATATGGTAGCACTAGATCATTTCAAGCATACAAGCAATAGTGGTACCATACAAGCATCAAATTCATTTGATTTTCATGAATGAGCCTAGGACATGATAGGAATGACTAGATGCACTAAACAAGTCCTTAGCAATGGATGGATGACATGTCAATCAACTTTACCTTGCTTTGCTCGAAGGAAAGGCATGTCATATAGTGGGGGTGCATCAACACATATTTGAGAAGTCAAGTATGTTCAATTCATTCCTTAGCTTGCAAAACCTCTTTTCATCAAGTGGCTTGGTGAAGATATCGGCAAGTTGATCTTCGATGCCCACACTCTCAATACAAATGTCCCCTTTTTGTTGGTGATCTCTTATGAAATGATGGCGGACATCAATATGCTTTGTTCTTGAATGTTGAACCAGGTTGTTGGTGAGTGAAAGGATCAAGATGCCCAAGAGGGGGGGGGGGTGAATTGGGCTAATTCTAAATTTTCTTGCAATAATTAAATCCTACGGTTAGCCCAATTAACCCCTTGTGCCTAGAAAAGTGTTTCTATTAATCTAACGCACAATGGACTTGCAACCTATGTTCCAAACTTACTCTAGCATGGCAATTCTATGAATGTAACGACAAGTATTGAATTACTCAAAGTAAATGCTCAAGGTAAATAGAGAGAGAGGAACGCGGCGATGTTTTGCCGAGGTATCGGAGAGTCGCCACTCCCCACTAGTCCTCGTTGGAGCACCCACGCAAGGGTGTAGCTCCCCCTTGATCCGCGCAAGGATCAAGTGCTCTCTATGGGTTGATTCTTTGACACTCCATCACGACGAATCACCCAAAACCGCTCACAACTTGAGTTGGGTCACCCACAAGCTCCATCGGGTGATCACCAAGCTCCCAATCACCACCAAGCTATCTAGGTGATGGCGATCACCAAGAGTAACAAGCACGAACTCTCACTTGACCACGCGAAGCCTAATGAGAATGGTGGATGCACACTTTGCTACTCTTGATTCACTAATGAGGCTACTCTCTTGGATTCACGAATCTCAATCACCTCACTAGGACTGTAACAACCCAAAAATCCACACACTAAAAATACCAACTACAAAATTTTTCTTAAAACTCCCATGCGATGATGAGTGTCATGTATAGAAACCCAACCTAAGAGATACATTAGGACTAATCCCAACCCAAGTTAACACATAAGCATGGCTTGTCAATAGTTAATTGTGTTTATTTAAATTCTAACAAACAAAGTGTTGCATACATTGATTATTCAAAATGTGATTTGGATTTCCATTTGAGTTATGATATGCTTAACAACTCCAATGAATATGATGCACCAAATTGGAACCCAATTTAAAAATCGAAATGGAATTCAAATAAAGAAGAAGGGAAGAAAAACAGAAAAGAAAAGAAAAGGAGAGAAGGCCTCGTAGCCCAGGCCTGCTCGGCTTCGCGGCCCAACCAGCCCAGGCAACCGACTGGCCTAGCCCTTCACCTTCCCCCTCTACTAGCCCACGCGCGTGAAATAGCAGGCTGGCCCTAACTCGCGCGGCCAGTCCAGCTTGCGGCCCAGCACGTCGCCCACGCCCGCGCGCCCTGCTGCATCGCTCGCTGCCACTGCCTGCTGGACCCCGCATGTCAGCCCTCCTGTTCATCTTCTCCATGCCACACTCAACCGCTCGCGTGACCAAGAGCCGACCGGGGTGGCAGGGGTGGGCCAGGGGGTCACGCTCGGGGCATGACCTTGTCCCCCTTGCGCCGCGCCCACGCAACGCCGCACCACCATCTGATGCGATGCACACGCCTCCACCGCACGATGCCAGACGCCATGGGAGGCAAGGTGCTCGGCTATAAAGCCAGCCCGCACGCCACTCACGCCCGGTGCCTTAGCCTCTCCCTCAACCTCCGCCGCTGCTCGGTGGCCCAGCAGCCGCACCACACCGAGAGTAGAGGGCCAAGAAGGAGATCGTGAGAGGAGGATCAGAGCCCCCGCGTGCTGCCGAAGTCACCGGAGCCGAGGGTGATGCCATCGTCATCATCACGGTCGCGGGTCAGCACTACATGGCTTCCCGAGCTACACAGCCACAACTTGTCACTGCACCGCCAACCCCTCTTCCACAACACCTATGGTGAGCCCCAGGTTCTTCCCCTGCTCGCCGCCGAACCTTGCTACTCCGGCCATGGTGCTCCATACCGTGAGCGCGTAGGCCAAGGCCATCTCTGGTCTCAAGGCACACAAGCACAGCACACTCACGTGCACACCGTGACCACCTTCAAGCCCTTGGACGCTGTAGACCCTCCAAGCCCCATGGACGCCGAAGCAGAGCACTCACTCGCCACGCTCGCAACGCCACCATCATGGCGTGGCCACCGCTGGTGCACCCGATGACCTTCGAGCACCAGACCACCTCCGAGCACCCGACCACCAGACCACCAGCCCAAGCACCAGACCACCGGCCTGAGCACCAGACCACCAGCCTAAGCACCAGACCACCGGCCAGAGCCACCAACCACCGTGACCAGTACCGTTGGGAGCACTTGGCGCCTCCCTGACTCGCCCGCCCTATTCGCTGGAGCCATGGGAAACACCCGTGACCACACCGTGACCACCCCGCTGGAGCCCCGTAGTTCACCGTGTGCCTCGCCGTCGTCACCATGTCACCATGGCCACCGAGGAGCCCCTACCAGCCACCTGGAAGCATGAAGCCCTACCTTGAGCCCTGGACGCCCACGTCACATCCCCGTGGAGCCGTAGAAGCTTACACGCCCCATCAGGGCACTTCACCATGGCCATAGCCACCTCACCGGTGCCGTCGTCATGCCCGAAAGGCTGCCGCCGTGGCTGGCACACCATAGGACCCCGCACGCCGTGGTAACCCCACCAATGAAGACACCGAGGCTCGACAGAGCTTCCACCCACGTCAATTGCAAACCAGTGCCACCACGGAGGCTCACCAGCGAGCACGCCGCTGGCAGGAGCACAGCCGCGGGAGAAAACAGGGGAGACTTCCCTCGCTGGCCGTCCGCGCCTGCACTTGGTGCACGTGAGCCGAGCCGAGAGAAAAGACGGTGGACTCGGTCCACCATGGACCCCATCTTAGGTCCATGGACCGTGAACCTGCGACCACCATGAACCACGCACTGTGAGCCAGCACTGTGGACGAAGCCCAGTGGAAGGCCACGGCTATGATGTGGCAGCGTCACAGCTTGCCACGTGGCGAGCCAAGCCTGGCCCAGATCTAGCCCTGTCCAAGCCCAGTCGAGCCCCGGCCCGTTTTGACTATTGATCGGTCAACGTTGACCATTGACCTAGCCCCACATGTTAGTAGCACAGACGCTCTAGACCCACATGTCAGACGCTGACGTCATGATGACGCCACGTGGGACCCACACATTAGAAGACAACGCAGCCGGGGTGACGTCATGCTGACTTCACGGTGATGTCAGCTGTTGACGTCAGCAGCCCTGGCCCCACATGTCAGTGGCCCTGACCAATTGACCATAGACCATTGACCGTTGACTCACCGTTGACTGATGTTGACTTTGACCGGACCCACATGTCAGTGACCCAATAGCCCCTAGACCCACCTATCGAAACTGATGACATTGATGATGTCATGCTGACGTCAGCTAGACCCCACCTGTCAGCTCAGAACAGTGATGATGATGTCATGCTGACGTCATCATGCCACATGGACCAGTCACACCGTGACACGTGTCAGCCTAGGATTAATTCAGCCTTTTTCCATTTTCACAAATGATTTAAAACATCAGAAATTCATAACTAATTCATACGACCTCGGAAAAATATGAGACCAGGACCAAAATTCATCTAAAATCAAGCTCTACGCAATGAACCCATGTTTGAGTGCATTTGGCTCTTTTGAATTTCTATTGCTTCTTTGTGCTATTCTATAGACGTCGCTAATGCGATATAATGCGAACGATGCAGACTCGGAGGAGAACCTAACGGACGAGGACCATGAGTACCGTGAGGAGAACAGAGATGACTACACTGAAGGTGCCATATCCCACCCAATCTCATAGCACCTATTATGCATGGCTAATGTAGAACTGCTATTGCTTTACTTTGTTGTTATAATCAAACTATGATAGGACTTGCATGGTAGTATGCTTACTTGATAGCCTTTACCTTGGCGCAACATTACCCCTGCATACCCTACTATTAGGCTAGACACACGCTTACTGCTATATATTTCATTACTTAAACTTCTACTACGCGTATACTACATGCGTGGTGGAAACTGGTGTTATCGGGACTATGGGGAGAGTGCTGCGTGTGTGACTTGGGTGTGTGGAGGGTGAGGGTTGTGTCGACCAAGTTGGAGTATACGACAAGCCTAGAGCAAGTCTTGCCATGGGGTGCTACCTGGACACCCCTGGAAATGGATACCTGTGGTGGGTAAATGGTATTTGAGGTGGTCCTGGGTGTGAACCTATGATGGGAGGAGCCCAGGATGGAGGTGTTGTGGTGGCACGGTAAATGGAAACCCTGATGGAGATATTCTGGCTTGGTCAACCCTAAGGACTTACTAGTACTCAGATTCACCAGGAAGCCTTACGTACCACTCGCCCTATATGGTGTGGGACGGCCGGACTACTTGGTAGGATATTGCCACTACTGCTAGGTTGATAGCGGACAGAGCGAGGGAGGTATAGGGCACGGAGGATTTTCCCCACACCCTTTTGAGACTTCATGGAGACCTTGTGGACCCGGCTCATGACTCATAGTTTTAGCCACCCTAGACTAGACTTGGGGTGTGCCAGGGCTGAATGGTAGAGTGGCATTATCCTAGGCTAGCAAGCGGTCGGAATCAGGCCAGTTGATGACGGTCAGTGAGGAAGGCGGATCTTATGGTTATGTAAAACCTCTGTAGAGTGTATGGTTAATCGATCGATACATGTGCCGACTTGTCAGCTATAGACCTTTCCTGGGATCCGCTTAAACTAGATAGTGAGATGAGTCCTTCTTTTCTTCCCCTGGGAGTGAGTGTTCGGTCGTAGCCAGGGGCTACGGGCCTTGAGACAGTGCCGAGAGGGAGTTGGCCTGTCGACTGAGTGATGGTATGGTGATGGTGTGGAGATGGTGGTATATCGATCCCAGGATAGAAACCTAGCTCTAGGACGGGAATGGGGTGGAATGTGAGTGGGAATGGTGTTAAAACTTGACTATACTTTTAAATACTTGATATGCTAAATGCATAGGAAACCCTAGCCTTATAGGTTCCTTTGATTATTTATCCAACTTGCTTCCAATTTCCACAAAGCAATGCTCATAGGGTTGGGAGTGGCCAGTACAAATAGTACTGATAAATTTTGGCACACAGGTTTAGCTGAGTATAGCTCCGAGGAGTTTGATGGATGAGGGGTTCGTGCCTATGCTCGAGTTTGGCGATCTTATCTTCAAGCTGTTCTGAATGAATGCTACTTTTGATTTCGCCAATGCGGTGATGTAATAATTTATGTAATTCCACACTATTTGTACTCTGATATTATCATTGTATGGATGTGATATTCGACTAGAACTTGGGTAATATGATCTATAATGGTCATACTACACTTCGACGTTGTGGATTTCCCTTCGTGGAAATCGGGGTCGCTTTAGTTGGTATCAGAGCCATACTTGGCCATAGGACAAAACCCTTAGAAATGGATGATAGAATAGGACGTGGACAGCCCTTCTTTCAGTTATATACCGACCCTGCATTTACTTTTATGCAAGGCTTATCTAATATGGACCTGCTAACACCTGATTCCTTAAAACATGCAGATGGCAACGAACGACGACTGGCCGCCTCTAGGACCGCTACCTCTGGACCATGCCAAGCTTACCTTCGACCTATGTGAGCTCGGGGGTTTTGCACAGACCCTCTGCCAAGTTCTCATCACGTTAGGTGTCCCCGATGAGCTTGTTAAGGTTACCTACACCGGGAAGCTAGCTCAGGAAGGAGGAATGGAAGGACCAGTTGTCACCTCAGTCGAGTTCCCAGCTAGCACTACCTTACCTTCTGTCCTAGCTTTCACCGAGTTGACTATAAAGGACACAGTCGAGGAGGGACTGCGAGTTATCTCACATAAGGCACTTCGCAGAGTGATGAGGGACCACTATGAGCATCTGAAGACGACAGAGTTCCATCTACTTCCCCAGGCCCTCGACCTCAGCCTTACCCCCAGTGAGCAGAGTTTCGCAACAGGCAGAGTTATCCTTGCCGAGGAGGATAGATGCCTTCGTGTCTCAGCTATCCACCTACTAGAGCAGGACAGGTATGTGACCTAGCTAGAGCAGAGGAGACATTAGGACTAGGCCCTTCGGTGGGAGTACCAGGAGCAAGACTTGCAGAGAGCACAGGAGCGAGCTAGTCTACTAGAGATAGTTGCCAAGCTACAAGACGAGCTCAACTGTCATGATGAAGTCCACAGAGCCGAGGTCGCTGACTTATAGGACAAAGCAACCGACCTAGGCAACAGGAACTGCTACCTCAATAGCAAGGTCTTGGAGTTGCAGAGAGAGTTGGACGACAAGAAGGCCGAGTTCAACCGCAGAGGAGACAGAGAGAGGTCCAAGGGAATTGATATGCTGAAGATCTAGTCTCGGAACAAGACCATGACTCAAGAGCTAGAGGAGTTCAGGAAGAAGGCCATTCACAACTAGGGTCACCTAATTGAGGCACTTAGGTAGACCAAGTACCTACAAGACAAGTGTGAGAGGACATGGCAGGCTTGGTAGAAGTTTGACAGGAAGCGCCTCAAGGAGATGAAGGGTATGTGGGATCAACTGCCCAAGGAGATTCACAGTAAGATGAAGCCTAGGGTAGAGGAGTTAGAGTTAGCCCTAACTCGCCTTAACCTAGACGCCTGCCCTACTCTACCTGGAGCCAAGCCTACTGAGGAGCTCGCTGAGGCCTTGAAGTACGTGTCCCGACTTCACAAGTCTAAAGAGGAGATCGAGATCGAGAATAGTCATATCCTAGCTACGGTGTACGAGTTAGAGTAGAATGACCCTACGTGGTCATAAGACATGTCAGTAGCTTCCGTAAGTTGTACCCCATGACGTACCCCTTATGAGATGTATTATGAGACATTACGTGTAGTACGACTCTCGCACGTCTTCAAGTGTAGCTACTGGAGATGATGCTATGTAATAAAACCCATGTAATGAATGTTTTGGATCTTATTGCGTCTTATGGATCTTATTGCTTCTTTGTAATGAGTGTTGGATAGTATAAATGTTTTCTTTAAATCGTCAAAATTAGGTAATCATATTGAATTATAAGCACTTATGACACAAGCACTAAATTCTCTATGATCTGTGTTGCAGATGCTGAACCACCGATCTAATCGCCTAATGAACCGTGGACATGCGCCCACCCCTGAACTAGTTGAACCAAATGAGGGACATGGTGGCAACAACCATGGCCATGACCGTGACCGTGGCCGTGGACATGGAGGGATACCCTTCCACCTAGAGAATACTCCGCCACCTGAGGAGAACATTCCGCCACCACCACCACCGAACCTAGCAGAAGTGATGGCACAACAGACCCAACTTCTTGCAGCTCTTGTTAATGGAGCAAACCGTCGCCAGGGAGGTCAGCAAAATGACTTCTAAAGGAAGCTAGAAGGATTCCTGAAGCTAAGGCCACCTACCTATGATGGCACCGACCCTGACCTGCTTGTAGCCGATGACTGGCTCAAGGAGATGGAGAAGAAGCTTGACCTCACTACTTTCACCGATGATGAGTGTGTTGGAGCAGCCACACACCAGCTTACAGGTGCAGCACGTGCCTGGTGGGACAGTTTCAGTGATTCCCATGAAGACCCTGCCAACATCTCATGGGATGAGTTCACCGAAGCATTCACTGAGTATCACATTCCCAAGGGTGTCATGGAGTCTAAAGCTGAGGAGTTTCGCAACATCAAGATGGGAAAGGACAGGGTGACTGAGTACACTACTCGATTCACCAACCTTCTGCGCTATGCACCATCCTATGTTGTGAACTCTGAGAAGGAGAAGCTGTACTATTACCATAAGGGACTTAACCCACACATCAAGCTGAAGTTTGGTGGTATTGAGAGTAACACGTTGTGTGCTCTGGTGGATCGCTGTATCCAAATTGAGAAAGATCGTGCTAAAGCTAGAGAGGAGTACAGGGAGAGGAAGCGTAAGCCTGAGGAGTCCTTCCATGGTCGTGATCGCAAGAGGTTCCGCAGAGACGCACCATCCAGGGAACGCTCTCGCCACAATAGGGATGACAACCTTGGATCGAGTAGGGGTAGTGGAGGCTACACCGCCAAATACTCCCGCCCTACTTAGGATCGTTACACCCAGGACCGTTATGCTTAGGACCGCAACACTCAGGACCGTTTCAACCATCCCTGCTCAGCGAATGAACGCCCAGCACAGAACCGCTCCGCACTAGGCACTAGAAACTGGAAGGCACCCGCGCTAACCCCTATAGGTGGTATGCCTTTCACCTACTTTGCTTGTGGCCAACCAGGTCACAAAGTCGCTGAGTGCTCATAGAACTCAGCTACTCAGAAGTCTTAGTTCAAGGGATCTGCTACTCGTGGACGTCTCAACCATATGGACACCGAGGAAGCACAGGCTGCCCCTAACGTTGTGTACGGTATGTTTTTAGTTAATGGCAATACTACATCAGTTCTATTTGACTCTAGAGCAACTTATTCTTACATATCATCCAAGTTTGCATGAGAGCATGACCTGCCTGTAACCCCATGTGAAAAGCCTATCATCACCAGCTCACCTTTAGGAGACCTAAAATGCACCCACATCTGTAAGGGAGTGAGTCTTACCATTGAGGGTCTTATCTTTAAGGCTGACCTAACCTTGTTACCTTCCACTAACCTAGATGTCATCTTAGGCATGGATTGGTTAACCATTCACCAAGGTATCATATCATGTTCACCTAGATATGTCCAAGTGACCCACCCATCAGGCCAAGTCATTAGATGTGAACCCCAGTCTGGAAAGTCCACCTCTATCTTGTGTGCCCTTAAAGCTAGTTCAGAATCACAGAAAGAGGAGAAGACAGTTCATGATGTGCCTATGGTTAGAGACTATCCCGATGTATTCCCTGAAGAATTACCAGGTATGCCACCAGATCGTGATGTAGAGTTCATCATTGATCTTTTGCTGGGAACAGGACCCATTGCCAAGAGACCCTATCGCATGTTAGTTGATGAACTGGCTGAGCTCAAGAAACAGCTTGATGAGCTCATCTCGAAGGGATATATCAGACCCAGTGCTTCACCCTGGGGATCCCCTATTCTATTTGTCAAGAAGAAGGATGGCTCAATAAGAATATGCATTGATTACCGGAACTTGAACGCAGTCACCATCAAGAACAAGTATCCTCTACCAAGAATTGATGATCTACTTGATCAGCTTAGAGGTGCCAAGTATTTCTCCAAGATTGATCTCAGATCTGGCTATCATCAGATGAAGATTCGAGAGAGTGACATCCCGAAGATAGCTTTCGTGACTAGGTATGGGCAGTTTGAGTTCACTGTGGTATCCTTTGGACTCACGAATGCACCCGCATACTTCATGAACATGATGAATAAGGTTTTCATGTATGAACTAGATAAGTTTATGGTGGTATTCATTGATGACATCCTTGTCTATTCATCCACCGCTGAAGAACATGAACATCATCTAAGAACGGTGCTTGAGAAACTAGCCCAACATTAGCTATACGCAAAGTTCAGCAAATGTGAGTTTTGGCTATAGGAAGTTGCCTTCTTAGGCCATGTACTATCAGCTGAAGGTGTTGCAGTTGACCTAGCCAAGATTGAAGCCGTGAAAGAGTGGGATCAACCCCGCAATGTGATAAAAGTCAGAAGTTTCTTGGGATTGGCCGGATATTATCGCCGTTTCATTGAGAACTTCTCCAAGATAGCCCGTCCAATAACCAACTTTCTGAAGAAGACTAAGGAGTTTGAATGGCGCCCAAGTGCGAACAAAGCTTCTAGGAATTGAAACAAAAGCTTACCACAACTCCTATGCTAGCATTGCCTGATATCAGTAAAGATTTCATGGTCTATTATGATGCATCCCGTCAAGGACTTGGTTGTGTACTGATGCAAGATGGAAGAGGGATAGCATATGCATCTCGATAGTTGAAAGAACATGAGAACTGTTACCCAACCCATGATCTTGAATTAGCAGCAGTTGTGCATGCCTTGAAGATCTGGAGACACTACTTGATAGGCAATAAGTATGATATCTATACGGATCACAAAAGCTTGAAGTACTTTTTCACTCAGGAAGATCTAAATATGAGGCAACGCCGATGGCTAGAATTGATCAAGGATTATGACCTAGAAATTCACTATCATCTGGGAAAAGCTAATGTAGTTGTAGATGCTCTCAGTCGCAAGAGTTACTGTCACACTTTGATCACTGAATCCATATCACCTGAGCTCAAGGAAGAGATTGAAGACTTCCAGCTTGAGATACTACCGCATGGCTTGTTGAATGAGCTCCGCATATAGTATGATCTCATAGATCGCATCCGTCAAGCTCAGAAAAATTGTGAAGAGATCGAATATCTCTGTGGTCTGATGAAACTAGGCTACAAGACCAACCACCAAGAAGATGAACAAGGAATCATCTGGTTCAAGAATAGAATCTGTGTTCCATCTGACCTAGTACTACGAGGGAAAATTCTGTCAGAAGCTCATGATTCCAAGTACTATATTCACCCTGGAGGTTCAAAAATATATCAAGACTTGAAGAAACACTTTTGGTGGAAAGGCATGAAGACAGACATTGTAGGACATGTGGCACATTGTGACACCTGCAATAGAGTCGAGGCTGAACATCAAAGGCCTGCAGGTTTGCTTAAGCCTCTTGACGTTCTCGAGTGGAAATGGGAGAGTATATCCATGGATTTCATAGTTGGATTGCCCCGTTCATAGAAAGACAATGATTCCATCTAGGTGATTATTGACTGTTTGACCAAGATTGCTCACTTTGTACCAGTTAAGACCAAGACCAATGTAGAAAAATTAGCAGATCTATATGTTGAGTGCATTCTCAGACTACATGGAGCTCCCTCTAGTATCGTATCTGATCGTGGCCCTCAGTTTGTGTCCCAATTCTGGGAAGCCCTGCACAAGTCCATTGGAACCAAACTTGATTTTAGTACCGCTTATCACCCATAGATAGATGGATAGACAGAATGAGTAAATCAGATCTTAGAAGACATGCTTTGTGCTAGTGTACTAAATTATGGCTCTGATTGGGAGAAATGCTTACCCTATGCAGAGTTCTCTTACAACAACAGCTACCAAGCCAGTATCAAGATGTCACCATTTGAAGCTCTGTATGGCAAACCTTGTAAGACACCTTTGATGTGGTCCCAACTGGGAGAAAGGTCTTTCTTTGACTCTGCCAAGATTCAAGATGCTGAAGAAGGAGTTGCTCAAGTGAACGAGAACTTGAGAATTGCTCAAAGTCGATACAAGAGCTATGCTAACAAAAGGAGAAGAGAACTTGAGTTCAATGGGGGAGATTTCATCTATCTCAAGGTATCCCCGTTACGTGGAACTGTCAGATTCCATGTGAAAGGAAAGCTTGCCCCTAGATTTGTTGGCCCATACAAGATTTGCAAGAGGATTGGAAAGCTCGCCTACAAACTTGAGCTACCCGAGGAATTGATAGGTGTACATCCCGTATTCCATGTCTCACAGCTACGCAAGTGTTTGAGAGTGCCCGATGAAGTAGTTCCAACTGATACACTTGACATTCAAGATACTCTTGAGTATAAAGAACATCCTATCAGAATTCTAGGCAGAGATACCAAAGAGACCCGAAGCAAGACTATTCCTATGTGCAAGATCCAATGGAGCAATCACACTGAGAGAGAAGCAACATGGGAGGAAGAGTCTGACCTCTGGCTATGATATCCTTACCTCTTCAAAGAGTATGTTATGCTTTAATCTCGAGGACGAGATTCTGTTAAGGGGGTAGGACTGTGACAACCCAAAAATCCACACACTAAAAATACCAACTACAAAATTTTTCTTAAAACTCCCATGCGATGATGAGTGTCATGTATAGAAACCCAACCTAAGAGATACATTAGGACTAACCCCAACCCAAGTTAACACATAAGCATGGCTTGTCAATAGTTAATTGTGTTTATTTAAATTCTAACAAACAAAGTGTTGCATACATTGATTATTCAAAATGTGATTTGGATTTCCATTTGAGTTATGATATGCTTAACAACTCCAATGGATATGGTGCACCAAATTGGAACCCAATTTAAAAATTGAAATGGAATTCAAATAAAGAAGAAGGGAAGAAAAACAAAAAAGAAAAGAAAAGAAGAGAAGGCCTCGCAGCCCAGGCCTGCTTGGCTTCGCGGCCCAACCAGCCCAGGCAACCGATCGGCCCAGCCCTTCACCTTCCCCCTCTACTAGCCCACGCACGCGAAATAGCAGGCTGGCCCTAACTCGCACGGCCAGTCCAGCTTGCGACCCAGCGCGTCGCCCACCCCCGTGCGCCCTGCTACGTCACTCGCTGCCACTACCCGCTGGACCCCGCATGTCAGCCCTCGTGTTCATCTTCTCCACGCCATGCTCAACCGCCCGCGTGACCAAGAGCCGATTGAGGTGGTAGGGGTGGGCCAGGGGGTCACGCCCACGGCATGACCCTGTCCCCCTTGCGCCGCACCCACACAACCCCGCACCACCGTCTGATGCGATGCACACGCCTCCACCGCACAATGCTAGCCACCATGGGAGGCAAGGTGCTCGGCTATAAAGCTAGCCCGCACGCCGCTCACGCCCATCGCCTTAGCCTCTCCCTCAGCCTCCGCCGCCGCTCGGTGGCCCAGCAGCCGCACCGCACTGAGAGTAGAGGGCCGAGAAGGAGATCGTGAGAGGAGGATCGGAGCCCCCGTGCACTGCCAAAGTCACCGGAGCTGAGGGTGACGCCGTCGTCGTCATCACGGTCGTGGGTCGGCACTGCACGGCTTTCAGAGCTACATGGCCACAACTCGTCACTGCACCGCCATCCCCTCTTCCACAACACCTATGGTGAGCCCCCGGTTCTTCCCCTGCTTGCCGCTGGACCTTGCTACTCCGGCCATGGCGCTCCATACCTTGAGCGCGTAGGCCAAGGCCATCTTCGGTCTCAAGGCACACAAGCACAGCACACTCACGCGCACACCGCGACCACCTCCGAGCCCTTGGACGTTGTAGACCCTCCAAGCCCCATGGACACCGAAGCAGAGCACTTGCTCGCTGCGCTCGCAATGCCACCGTTGTGGCGTGGCCACCGCTGGCGCACCCGATCACCTCCGAGCACCAGACCACCTCTGAGCACCTGACCACCAGACCACCAGCCTGAGCACCAAACCACCGGCCCAAGCACCAGACCACCGGCCAGAGCCACCGACCACCGTGACCAGTACTGCTGGGAGCGCCTAGCGCCTCCTTGACTCGCTCGCCCTGTTCGCTGGAGCCATGAGAAACACCCGTGACCATGCCATCACCACCTCACTAGAGCCCCGTAGTTCACCGTGCGCCTCGCCGTCGTCACCATGTCGCCATGGCCACCGGGGAGCCCCTACCTGGAAGCACGAAGCCCTGCCTTGAGCCCTAGACGCCCACGTTGTGTCCCCGTGGAGCCGTAGAAGCTTACTCACCCCATCAGGGTGCTTCACCGTGGCCATAGCCACCTCACCGGCACCGCCGTCGTGCCCGGAAGGCTGCCACCGTGGTCGGCACACCATGGGACCCCGCACGCCATGGTAACCCCACCAATGAAGACACTGAGGCTCAGTGGAGCTTCCACCCACGTCAATTGCACACCAGCACCACCACGGAGGCTCACCAGCGAGCATGCCACCGGTGGGAGCGTAGCCGCAGGAGAAAACAGGGGAGACTTCCCTCATCGGCCGTCCACGCCTGCACTTGGGGCACGTGAGCCGAGCTGAGAGAAAAGACAGTGGACTTGGTCCACCATGGACCCTGTCTTAGGTCCATGGACCATGAACCTGCGACCACCATGAACCACGCACCATGAGCCGGCACCGTGGACAAAGCCCAGTGGAAGCCCATGGCTATGACATGGCAGCATCACAGCTTGCCACATGGCGGGCCAAGCCTGGCCCAGATCCAGCCTTGTCCAAGCCTAGTCGAGACCTGGCCCATTTTGACCGTTGACCAGTCAATGTTGACCATTGACTTGGCCCCACATGTCAGTAGCACAGATGCTCTAGACCCACATGTCAGATGCTGATGTCATGATGACATCACGCGAGACCCACATGTCAGAAGACAACGCAGCCGGGGTGACGTCATGCTGACGTCATGGTGATGTCAGCTGCTGTCGTCAGCAGCCCTGGCCCCACATGTTAGTGGCCCTGACCGATTGACCATAGACCATTGACCGTTGACTTGTCGTTGACTAACGTTGACTTTGACTGGACCCACATGTTAGTGACCTAATAGCCCCTGGACCCACCTGTCGGAACTGACGACGTTGATGATGTCATGCTGACGTCAGCTGGACCCCACCTATCAGCTTGGAACAGTGACGATGACGTCATGCTAACATCATCATGCCACGTGGACCAGTCACACCATGACATGTGTCAGCCCAGGATTAATTCAGCCTTTTTCCATTTTCACAAATGATTTAAAACATCAGAAATTCATAACTAATTCATACGACCTCGGAAAAATATGAGACCAGGACCAAAATTCATCTAAAATCAAGCTCTACGCAATGAACCCATGTTTGAGTGCATTTGGCTCTTTTGAATTTCTATTGCTTCTTTGTGCTATTCTATAGACGTCGTTAACGTGACTATAATGCGAATGATGCAGACTCGGAGGAGAACCTGACGGACGAGGACTGTGAGTACCATGAGGAGAACGAAGACGACTACACTGAAGGTGCCACATCTCACCCAATCTCATAGCACCTATTACGCATGGCTAATGTAGAACTGCTATTGCTTTACTTTGTTGTTATAATCAAACTATGATAGGACTTGCATGGTAGTATGCTTACTTGATAGCCTTTACCTTGGCGCAACCTTACCCCTGCATACCCTACTATTAGGCTAGATACACACTTACTGCTATATATTTCATTACTTAAACTTCTACTACGTGTATACTACATGTGTGGTGGAAACTGGTGTTATCGGGACTATGGGGAGAGTGCTGCGTGTGTGACTTGGGTGTGTGGTGGGTGAGGGTTGTGTCGACCAAGTTGGAGTATACAATGAGCCTGGAGCAAGTCTTGCCATGGGGTGCTACCTGGGCACCCCTGGAAATGGATACCTGTGGTGGGTAAATGGTATTTGAGGTGGTCCTAGGTGTGAACCTGTGATGGGAGGAGCCCGGGATGGAGGTGCTGTGGTGGCACGGTAAATGGAAACCCTGATGGAGACATTCTGGCTTGGTCAACCCTAAGGACTTACTAGTACTCAGATTCACCAGGAAGCCTTATGTACCACTCGCCCTATATGGTGTGGGACGGCCGGACTACTTGATAGGATATTGCCACTACTGCTAGGTTGATAGCGGACAGTGCGAGGGAGGTACAGGGCGTGGAGGATTTTCCCCACACCCTTCTGAGACTTCATGGAGACCTTGTGGACTCGGCTCATGACTCACAGTTTTAGCCACCCTAGACTAGACTTGGGGTGTACCAGGGCTGAATGGTAGAGTGGCATTATCCTAGGCTAGCAAGCGGTCGGAATCAGGCTAGTTGACGACGGTCAGCGAGGAAGGCAGATCTTGTGGTTATGTAAAACCTCTGCAGAGTGTATGGTTGATCGATCGATACATGTGCTCACTTGTCAACTATGGACCTTTCCTAGGATTCGCTTAAACTAGATAGTGAGATGAGTCCTTTTCTTCCCCTAGGAGTGAGTGTTCGGTCGTAGCCAGGGGCTATGGGCCTTGAGATAGTGCCGAGAGGGAGTTAGCCTGTCGACTGAGCGATGGTATGGTTATGGTATGGTGATGGTGTGGAGATGGTGGCATATCGATCCCAGGATTGAAACCTAGCTCTAGGAAGGGAATGGGGTGGAATGTGAGTGGGAATGGTGTTAAAACTTGACTATACTTTTAAATACTTGATATGCTAAATGCATAGGAAATCCTAGCCTTATAGGTTCCTTTGATTATATATCCAACTTGCATCCAATTTCCACAAAGCAATGCTCATAGGGTTGGGAGTGGCCAGTACAAATAGTACTGATAAATTTTGGCACACAGGTTCAGCTGAGGAGTATAGCTTCAAGGAGTTTGATGGATGAGGGGTTCGTGCCTATGCTCGAGTTTGGCGATCTTATCTTCAAGCTGTTCTGAATGAATGCTACTTTTGATTCCGCCAATGCAGTGATGTAATAATTTATGTAATTCCACACTATTTGTACTCTGATATTATCATTGTATGGATCTGATATTCGACTAGAACTTGGGTAATATGATCTACAATGGTCATACTACACTTCGACGCTGTGGATTTCCCTTCGTGGAAATCGGGGTCGCTTCAAGGACCTTGCTCTTCTTGGCACTCACAAACATGTTTCTCAGCTATTGGAATGAGCAAAAGTAACTCCACACACGAGTGGAGCTTCTATTTAAGGCAGCCTAAAAAATGAACTATTATGTGCCTCTGCGGGGTGACGGGACGCTCCGGTCATGTTGACCGGACGCTCCGGTCAGTTCAACCCGCACACTAGTGTTTAAGTGTTGACCGGACGCTGGTAGGGTCCGATCACCACTGACCAGATGCGTTCGGTCGCATTAAACCCTCACTAGATGCTTACTGTACTCGACCAGACGCTGGATCCTCAGGGTCTGATCAGTATTGACCGGACACGTCCGGTCGCAGATTTCCTTCTCGGAAACCTTATTGGAGTCGACCGGACGCTGCCTCTCAGTGTTCGGTCACTTGACCACTGCAGCATCTGGTCGCACCGAACACAATCACCTTGATCAAATGTACTGACCGGACCCTACGACCAGCGTCCGGTCACACCGGAGCCAGCGTCCGGTCAGCATTTGACCCTCCATTCACTTCCAACTCTTGAACATATGTGAATGAAGTTTGCTCCATTGGATCATAGGGCTGTTGTGGAGCTACCTAGTGCTAGTTTAAACAAGTGTGCACCACACCTAACTCACTAGACTAATCTAGGTCAAGCTACCCATCCATACCCCCCTTAATAGTACGGCCAAAGGAAAAACAAAGTCCTAAACTACTCTAAGTGTAACTCCAACTCTAATCGACATTTAGAACTAGTTATCCTTATTCTTGTCGTCCATCCTTTGAAAACTGAAATGATTTCCATTGTAGGGGCATGACAACCTTGATTGCCCAATTGATCTCCATTACCATGACCTAACTTAATTGCCTTTGCAAAACACACGTTAGTCATAGTAATCTTGTATTGTCATTAATCACTGAAACCCAACAAGGGGCCTAGATGCTTTCAATCTCCCCCTTTTTGGTGATTGATGACAATACCACCTCGAGTATGTGAAAGAGTGAGGTTTTTTGTTATGCTTGGTTCATATAAGCTTTTGTCAATAAGAGCAAAAGAGTTAGGCAAACTTATATGAGCCAAGCAAACACGATGTACTCAAAAGATATGAAATAAGCATGAGTACAAGTAGTAAAGCTCATTTGCATCGGAGTATAAACATGGAAGCAAAGGCAAATGAGCATTGCACAAGTGATATAACATATAGGCAAATGAGCATTGCACAAGTGATATGACATATAAAGGAATTAAAAAAGAGAGCACACATGTCATAAATCACAATCACGTAGATATCACTATCACATAGATATAATAATATGCATGAAAGTAACACACGAATGCATAATAGTAATAGTGTATCACACAAATAAAACTCCAAATGTATATAATAAGCTAATAATAGATAACTAAGATACCTAGCTCCCCCTAAATGTCGCTCCCCCTAAGTCTACATACTCGAACCCTCCCCCCTTTGGTGTTAAACACCAAAACCTAAGGGTCGGTTGGCGGGGCTACAACGGATGAGCTGGGTGCTGAGGTATGAGGAGCAAGATGAAACTAGGCACCATCATCATCAGACCCTGACCTCTGTACTGACTGACCCTTTGTGGCTAGAAGTGTCTCTGAAGCGGTCTGGGTTTGAGCTAGAACAGGTGTGGCCTATGATGCTGCTGGTACGTCTATCATAGGATTTGAAGAGGCGACAGACGAAGGGAGCCGCTGAGCAGTCACGACAACAGGGGTTATTATAGAAGTACCGGTGGTATGCATATGTGGCAGTGTAGGCATGCCTATCAACTCGCTGAAGGATGCTCCAAGACTCCTAGAGACTAACATGTCAGGCACAAATAGCGAGGATGACTGATCCAGTGAGAAATCCGTATGATATGATGTGAACTGTGGGGCTACCACTGGCGAGGATAACCACTAGGACACCTGTATTGTGGGAGAGGCAAATGGAGCTGGAGGCTGTCCCTGACTCTAAAGCCCACTGGGCTGTACTGCTAGAGTCATCGAAGTGGTAGTAGGCTGAGCAAGGTGGGGTGAAGGTTGTGGCAGTGGAGCCCCAAGTGCTGTTACTACATGCTACATAAATCCTATAAGCTGTTGCTGTATGAGTAACTACTGCTGCTGCTGGAGGATCTACTGCTATCGTTGGAACTCGCCCTGATGAGCCTGAAAATGTGCAAAGTTGGCAGCTGTCTCCTGAGCCTATCGAGCCTGATCCTACTGCATCCGCTCAAGAATAGCAATCAAGGCGGGGTCCGTCTATGGTGCAGGTGGAGCTGAGCTAGAACTGCCGACCTCTGCATCATGTCTGCGTGGAGGCATATGAGGAATAGGCCGGTAGTCGTCATCCGAACTATCACTAGACTCGGTCTTCTGCTCCTAAGCCTCAAGCTGCTCCTCCTCAGTAGCAGCTATGCCTCTGATAATCTCGTCCCACTGAGCTGTGTGACTCTGGTATATCTGGACGATGGCGAGGCTGAGTGGGTGCCTATGGTGTGCTATGCCTGATCCTCTATGCCATGTTATAAGTTGGAAACTCAGTGGTGGCACCTTTGTACTCTGCAACCATCTCAAGGGTCCTAACCTACATAGCCTTGAGCATCAGAAATGTGATCCAATGTGCATATGGAAGTTGCCTGCGACCCTTGAAGCCCTTAGCTATAGTATCCTCCATCTCTGATAGAAGGAGGTCCCAAATGTCGAACACGGTCTGCTGCATTAGGGCATTGAGGAGCCAGAGCTATAGGCGAGTCAGACCCTCTCTGTATCCCAACCTGGGAAGTAGTGTCCTCCTGATGATAGCCTCTAGCACACGAGCTGTAGGAGTAAGGTCACTGGGGTTCCTCCTCGACCCCTCACCAAAGGGCTCCTTGAAGCAATGTCGCACAAGATTAGTAGGGGGCACCAACTAATGGAGACGGGGATCCCGATCTTCCATCAGGTGATGGTAACTATCGTTGTGGCGGAGAATGACACACCGATCTGGCTTCAGATCGAAAGATCGAACCCTACAATCTTAGCACCACAGCTCCTCTGGTTATCAACCAAGTCATAAACCAGGTTGACCTTGCCAAGAAGGCTAATCCCTGTCTGCGCAACGAAGAACACAAGCAAGAATAAGAAAGATCGCAACCAAATTGCAAATGTATGATTAATCTCATGAATTGGGGTCTCACAAACCGAAGAACGGTGAAACTGTTTCTTGACAGAATAATCTAAGCAAAACCCAAACCCTAATGGAGGGGCGGTAGCTGTTTATGAAGACTCTAGGGTTGTGCAAGACCCCTGGATGTGCCCCTAATGGGCCCAAGCTCGATAAATGGTCCAACAGACCAAAAGACGGTGTCGCAGCACCCTGGCAGATTCTGGATGCTGACTTTTTTGACGATTCCCATTGATTCTAAACAGCTTTTGATGTGAAACCACTTGGATTGGCTTCCTTATCAAATTAGTTTTCCATCCATATGTGGATCATCAAAAACGGAGTCCGAATGCGTCCTGGGCGACCAGTTTAAGGCAGACTAGTCCTGTAGGCCGAGGCAGACTCGAATTCGTGTTGGACGTCCTTGCTAGTCATCATCACCTCCTCCACGTCCTCTTAGTCCCTCTTGACCCTCTCCAATGTTCCTAAGCAAGATAACATCATTAGGTAGTAGTCTATTCTCAAAAGTATGAAAAGGATCGCTTAAGAACGAGCTCACCTGTAAATTGAGTTGACGCATTCGAGCCCGGGTCATTGGACCTTGCATGACGGTTGGAGGATCAGCTGGTACATCCAAATGAGTGATGTCCTCATCATCCTCCCCCTCTTGAATTGGAGTCATCCTCGACTCAAGCTCATCTTCTTCTCCCAAATAAGGTTTCAAATCTGCAATGTTAAATGTGGGACTAACCCCGAACTTGGGTGGCAACTCAAGTTTATATGCATTATCATTTATTTTCTCAATAATCTTATAAGGACCAGCTGCTCTTGGCATTAATTTAGACTTACGTAGCTCAGGAAATCTATCTTTTCTTAAATGTAACCAAACCAAATCACTTGGTTTAAGTTTAATCTCTTTTCTACCTTTACTACCAGCAATTCTATACTTTTCATTCATGCTTTCAATATTTGCTTTAGTTATTTCATGCAACTTACGAATAAAATCAGCACGCTCTCTAGCATCACTATGTATTCTCTCAGTGGTAGGTAAAGGCAAAAGATCAATAGGAACACAGGGGTTAAAACCATACACTACCTGAAAAGGACTTACCTTGGTAGTGGAATGTTCCGCCCTATTATATGCAAACTCCACATGCGGCAAACACTCTTCCCACATCTTCAAATTACGCTTCAAAATGGCTCTCAACATGGTGGACAATGTTTGATTCACAACCTCAGTTTGCCCATCAGTTTGGGGATGACATGTTGTAGAAAACAGCAGCTTGGTCCTCAATTTATTCCACAACGCGCGCCAAAAATGACTTAAGAATTTTGCATCACGATCTGAAATAATAGTAGAAGGCATACCATGCAAGCAAACAATTTCTTGAAAGAAAAAGTCAGCAATATGAACAGCATCGTCGCTCTTTTGACAAGGAATAAAATGTGCCATCTTAGAAAAACGATCAACCACCACAAAAATACCATCCCTCCCCCTCTTAGTCCTTGGCAATCCCAACACAAAATCCATAGATATATCTGCCCAAGGAGTAGAAGGAACAAGAAGAGGCATATACAAACCATGTGGGTTCAATCGTGACTTAGCTTTTTGACATGTGGCACACCGAGCTACGTACCGCTCCACATCACGCCTCATCCTAGGCTAAAAGAAGTGTGTGGACAGCACCTTCTCCTTCTTCTTGGCACCAAAATGTCCCATCAATCCGCCTCCATGTGCCTCCTGCAACAACAAAAGACGAACGGAACCAACTGGAATGCATAGGCGGTTAGCTCTAAACAAAAACCCATCGCTGATCATAAACTAATTCCATGTGCGTCCCTCTCTACAATTAAGCAACACATCCTTAAAATCAGGATCAAGCGCATATTGTTCTTTAATGGATTGAAGACAAAAAATCCGGCAATCAAGTTGAGACAGCAATGTATATCTTCTAGACAAAGCATCAGCAATCACATTATCCTTCCTTTTCTTGTGTTTGATAATATAAGGAAAAGACTCAATAAATTCAACCCATTTAGCATGCCTACGATTCAGATTATTTTGAGAGCGAAGATACTTAAGCGATTCATGATCAGAATGAATAACAAATTCTTTAGGCCACAAATAATGATGCCACGTCTCTAAAGAACGGACAAGTGCATATAATTCTTTATCATACGTGGAATAATTAAGAATAGGACCATGTAATTTTTCACTAAAGTAAGCAATAGGTTTACCATCTTGCATCAAAACACCACCAATGCCAACTCCACTAGCATCACATTCTAGCTCAAAAGTCTTACCAAAATTTGGAAGTTGCGGCAATGGTGCATGTGTAAGCTTGTCCTTCAAAGTGTTAAAGGACTCCTCATGTGCCTCTCCCCAACGAAACACCACTCCTTTCTTTGTCAACTCATGCAATGGGGCAGCAATGGTGCTGAAATCTTTGATAAAGCGGCGGTAGAATCCTGCAAGACCAAGAAAACTCCTCACCTGTGTGACAGTTTGGGGAACCGGCCAGCTCTTTATGGCTTCAATTTTCATCTCGTCCACCTCAATTCCCTATGGAGTTACAACATAGCCAAGAAAAGAAACTCGATCCGTGCAAAAGATGCACTTCTCAAGGTTACCAAATAAACATGCATCACGTAAGGCATTAAAAACAGCACATAAGTGATCCATATGTTCATCAAAAGACTTGCTGTAAATCAATATATCATCAAAGTAAACTACCACAAAATGACCAATAAAAACTCTTAAAACCTCATTCATTAAGCGCATGAAAGTGCTAGGTGCATTTGTTAAACTAAAAGGCATAACTAACCACTCATACAACCCGAATTTGGTTTTAAATGCAGTTTTCCATTCATCTCCAAGTTTCATTCTAATCTGGTGGTAGCCACTTCGCAAGTCAATCTTAGTGAAAATTATAGAACCACACAACTCATCAAGCATGTCGTCTAGCCTAGGAATAGGATGACGATACCGAATAGTAATATTATTGATGGCTCTACAATCAACACACATACACCAACTTCCATCTTTCTTAGGAACCAAAAGTATAGGAACAACACAAGGACTAAGGCTTTCATGTACATACCCATGGTCCAAAAGGTCTTGGACTTGCCGCTGAATTTCCTTAGTCTCCTCAGGATTGGTTCGATATGCAGCTCGGTTGGGCAAGGTCGCTCCCGGAATCAAATCGATTTGATGCTCTATCCCTCTCATAGGTGGCAGCCCCGGGGGTATCTCAGCTAGAAAAATATCCTCATACTCCTATAAAAGGTTAGTGATAGCAGGAGGTACCGAGCTAACAATATCATCAAGTGAAAACATAGCTTGTTTGCATACCAAAGCATAGCAAATATCATCATCAGAAATTTTAGCAAAGTCACATTTTGTTGCAAGCATAACACCACCCTTCAATTTAATCCCCTCAGCCTTAGAAATAGATGTAGACTTATCCTTTTTAGGTGGGAAAATAGAATTAGCAACTTGCTGATTTTCAGATTGAACATCATTCAAACTAGCAGCGCGTTCTCTATCAGCTTGTACAATTTGAGCAGGGGTCAAAGGTACCAAAGTAATTTTCTTTCCTTTATGCACAAAAGTGTATTTATTACTTCTACCATGGTGTGTAGCATCATTATCATGTTCCCAAGGATGACCTAATAAAAGTGAACAAGCTTGCATAGGTACTACATCACAATCAACAGAATCAGCATAAGAACCAATGGAAAATGAAACTCTGCAAGTTTGTGTTACGTTTGCTTTACCAGAATCATTTAGCCACTGAATATGATATGGACGTGGGTGTGGGCGTGTGGTCAAGCTAAGCTTCTTGACCAAATCAGAACTCACCAAATTGTTGCAGCTACCTCCATCAATAATGACACATGCTCGACGGTCGCTGATGACGAAGAAAATCTAAAACAAGTTATGGCGTTGTAGCTTCTCAGGTTGCTGGACTTGTGAGCTGAGCACCCACTGTACAATAATGCTCCTATAGGACATCGTGGCCTCGTCACCATGGACTTCGCCGTCCTCCTTATCTGCATCTTGGTCTTCTTCATCCTCAATGTCAGAGGTGCTGATATAACCATCTTCTGTAGCATTATATGCCCACTGACTTGGGCAGTCCTTCTGCACATGGCCAATGCCATGGCAGCGGTGGCACTGAATACCCGAAGTGCATCCCGTCGATGCAACGGATGAGGAACTCTTGGTAGGCACCTGCAAAGAATTTTTACCTAAATCTAAAGGTCGTGCTGGAGGTGTCTTAGGTGTAGCGGAAACTCTAGAGGCTGTTGGTCACTTGTTCACTGGTGGAGGCGTCCGAAAAGTGGTTGGCTTGGTCAGCCCTGAAGATGGTGCCGAGCGTGGCGTGTATGTGCTGGTGCTAACCTTGCTCTTGCCCTACTGTTCACGCCCCTGCAATTCCTTTTCCGCAAGCATAGCAAACTGAAACAACTGGTTGACAGTGTTAAATTCTTTATAATCAACAATGTCCTGAATGTCACGCCTCAAACCAGAATAAAAACAACAAATGGCATCTTCGTTTCCCTCTACAACACTACAGCGCATCAATCCCTTTTGGAGCTCACCATAATAATCCTGTACAGATTTATCTCCTTGTTCTAAACGCATCAATTTCTTACGCAAGTCTCTATGATAAGGAGGAACAAAACGATCATGCATAGCTACCTTAAGTTCTTCCCATGTACCAGGTAAAGCATCCTGTGCAGCTAGCCTATTCCACCAAATAATGGCAAAATCCTTAAACTCACTAGTAGCTTGTCTAACTCTATGCTGCTCAGGTATAAGGTGGGCACTAAACTTTTGTTCTACCATCATCTCCCAATCAAGATATCCCTCAACATCATAATGACCCGAAAAAGATGGTATTGTGAACTTAATCTTAGCATAAGGATCATCAGGCACACGGTGATTATTACCTTGACGGTGGTGGTGGTGGACACCACCCATACCTGTCGTGTTGTGGCGAAGATGTTGCCGTAATCTCTCTTGTCAGATAGCTGCTCGACCTATGTTTCCAGTGGCATCATGCACCATGTCTTGACCATCGGTGTTGCTGCCGAAAACGTCGTTGTTGCCCGCCACAAAGGTTTCCAACTCAGTAACCTTGTCGGTTAGCATGGAAATTCGCTTGTCCAATCTCTTCATGCTATTGCCAATGTTGAGTTCAATGAGTGCATCAGTGATGGCCTTCCTGATGGCCTCATTCATCCTTTTTTGGGCATCCTCTACAACAGCTTGTAGTTACTCTTGGCTGACACACTCGCTGAAACCCTTAGGATTGTTATCTCCAGTCTGTTCACCTCCTGCCATTGAAAACACAAAAACAGGAACAAACAGATGAAAGTTATCCCTACCAAATGACTATATGGTTGGAGTGGTGTCACTTTTCACAGCAAGCTCTTACCAAGCTCTTACCAAGTTCTTACCAACGCAAGCAGTGGGTGGTACAACCGGCGGCTGGTTTGTGATACCTGTGAGGTAGTGGTACCGAGATTACAAGGCCCTTTGTCTGTAGTGATCTGAAGAATTTGTGGAGCTTGGAAGGCAAACAAAGAGTAATATGTATATCTGGCACACAAGTCAGTAACAGAAAGTAATGCTGAATTATAGTCCAAAGTACTTGTTCTCGTTGCTGGTCTAAAGTGTTGCAAGTACCAGGTTATGACAAAAGTATGGTGGATAGCAAGGTGATAGGTATGAGAAAAACAAGTATGGTGGATGGAAACAACAACACAAACAAGGAACCAGACATCACACGCAAACACAGCTCACTTTGAGCTTCTCTATGTGCTCCTCTAGATATTGTTCCTCTTTTGCCCCTCTCTTTTTTTCTATTTTTTTTGCTGTCGTTTTTTTTGGAAAATTTCAACTTTTTTATTTTATTTTATTTATATTTTTCCTTTACTTAGGAGCACAAAAGCAGTAACCACAGAAAATATGAGCTCAAACAAGTGTAAGACGTGGCCTGTGGAATTTTTAGAAAACTGGATGAAAATCGACAAAAACCTTGTGACCATGAAACGAGGATCTTGTGACCACTTTTTGGCCAATCTAAAAATTCCGAACCCCAACAAAGTGGGGGATGGACGGATCCAAAAAATTTTTTTGATCGATTTGCATATATGGAACGTCAAAAACAGAGTTCGTATGCGAAAACTGGACCAGTTTTAAGAATTGGCTCTGAATTAGAGGACAAAACGGGAACAATGTGTGCAAAATTGGTCACAGCAGCCAAGATTTGATGGAAACGATGAGGGAAAACACACGAATTGGACTCTAACATGACCTAACCAGCAACAAGACCTCGACCAGGACACAAACTCAACACGACGGACTCTGAAACTAAAATATGCAAAGGCTATGGCGCGGAAGGTTCTAGGATAGGAAAAACGAGTATGGCACTAGACTATGGGACCAATATGAAACACTCAAACTAGGGAATAAAAGTAAACCTGATGGTATACCTTAGCTCTAATTACCACTTAATGGAGACGGGGATCCCAATCTTTCGTCAGGTGATGGTAACTATCGTTGTGGCAGAGAATGACACACCGATCCGGCTTCAGATCGAAAGATCGAACCCTGCAATCTTAGCACCACAGCTCCTCTGGTTATCAACCGAGTCATGGACCAAGTTGACCTCGCAAAGAAGGCTAATCCCTGTCTACGCAACGAAGAACACAAGCAAGAACAAGAAATATCGCAACCAAATTGCAAATGTATGATTAATCTCACGAGTTGGGGTCTCACAAACCGAAGAACGGTGAAACTGTTTCTTGACAGAATAATCTAAGCAAAACCCAAACCCTAATGAAGGGGCGGCAGCTGTTTATGAAGACTCTAGGGTCATGCAAGACCCCTGGACGCGCCCCTAGTGGGCCCAAACTCGATACATGGTCCAACAGACCAAAAGACGGTGTCGCAGCACCCTGGTAGATTCTGGACGCTGACTTGTTTCGACGATTCCCATTTATTCCGAATAGCTTTTGACGTGAAACCACTTGGATTGGCTTCCTTATCAAATTAGATTTCCATCCATATGTGGATCATTGAAAACAGAGTCTGGAGGCGTCCTAGGCGACCAGTTTAAGACAGACTGGTCCTGGAGGCCGAGGCAGACTCGAATTCATATTGGACTGGGCCTCTGGCTTGTGTTGGACGTCCTTGCTGGTCATCATCACCTCCTCCATGTCCTCTTAGTCCCTCTTGACCCTCTCCAATGTTTCTAAGCAAGATAACATCATTAGGTAGTAGTCTATTCTCAAAAGTATGAAAAGGATCGCTTAAGAACGAGCTCACCTGTAAATTGAGTTAACGCATTCGAGCCCGGGTCATTGGACCTTGCATGACGGTTGGAGGATCAGCTGGTACATCCAAAGGAGTGATGTCCTCATCACCAACCCTCCATGAGGATGCCTGGGAGGCTCCTACTGTCCATAACATACCTCATGTAACCTGACAGGTTGCTCCTGTAGCCTCAGTATCTCCCTAGCCCTAAAACTCATCACCCTATAGTCTCTGCCTTTGAATGCAAAGTGTATGAAGTTATGTTGTGGGTGAACGTAGAGCGAAGCATAGAACTAGCGAACCCAAGATGGTACATACAATCCTGTCTGGCCAATCAGATCTGTCAGCCCCAGCAAATATGATAAGTAAGGGTGGATATGCTCTCTGGCTGCTGCCACAATAGCCTCAATACTATAGACTCTTTGAGATCTGAACACTACCCCACTGTTGAGATAAGCATTATAGAAATCCTCCTATAGTGGCGTGTAGAAACCCTCTGCTGCTCTCTCATCCCTCCTCGGAGGAAACAACACCTCAAACTCTATAAACCTCAGCTGTCGAACCTGCCTGGCCGTGGCAGCCCTCAAGTCATGATGTACCACTAGAGGCGGACCCTGTGGTCTAGGCGGTGGGTGTGATCCCCTGCACTATGTAGCTGGCCTCGGTGGAACTGGAACACTGATACGACTAGAGCGGCGTAGCTATGGCTGGGGTGCCTACTCGGTCTCCTCGGCCTCCTCGGCCTACTGGCCCTCTTGAGTCTGCTAAGTTGGCTGAGGCTCTACTGGTGGGGGCTGCTGCTGTGGCTCCTACTAGGACTCCCCCTGAGGCCAAGGCTCCTCAATAGCCAGACGATGTCCTGCCATCATGACAGTCCTAGGTGGACCACCATGAAGATGCTCGGCCTCCTCAACTGCTGCCCTCTATGTTGGTGTAAGCTGCTGATCTATAATGACAACACCATTGTGAGCACCTCCTCTCTTAGCACGCTCTACGGCCTCAGTGACTGCTACTGCTCTCGTTGTCTCTGCATCAGGATACTTGCGCTTCTTTGATGTAACCTGCTTTGTTGCCTTGCCTTTTGTTCCTACGGGCAAGCGAGGCGGGGGCCTCCGATCGTCATCTCCTAGACCACCACCAACATTCTTAGTGCGAGCCATCTGATCTGATAAGAGAAAAACTGCCGCTGACAAGATCAACTATCTACTAACACTTTCGAGGCTTGGCCTCGGTCCATACTTGCAAGTTTGGCTCTGAGTTAACTGACAACTGCACCTATCACCTCAACGGCACCGACTCGCTGCATGATGAAATAGATGGATATACAAGTAAATATGATATATCTAATAGATGCGAAACCCTATGAGAGCAAGCAATTTAGATGCAAAATAGAAACGACTGGCTTGCTACCTGACGAATCGGTGATCCGATGAAAAGGAAAGTGACACGTGGGGAACCACCGGAAGACCTAGGGTTAGGGTTCGCGATGAGCGATGAATTGATAGCCCTGGATGCAATTGAAGTCAATGCTATGATGAATTGCTAAGTCACGGCAAGATGGAAACTTGGATTGCTAGGGCACAAGCAGGGCCTTACCGATGCTGGACGTGGACTGCACTGCCGATGAGGAGACATGGCGGCGAGGAAAGGAGCGGCTCTAGCGAGGCTTGTGTGGATAGGCGCCTTGGGAGCACGAGGAGACACGGCGCGGCTCAGGGAGGTGCTGGTTGAGTAGGGCAGCAGTGGCAAGTGGCAGCGGTGGCGCTCGGTCACGGTGGCGCGCGGCTGTGGTGGCGCGCGGTCGCACTGGCTGGCGGCGGGAGACGGTGGCTGCGGGGCTCGGTGGCGATGACGCGGTGAGCTGGTGCAGCGAGCTAGCGTGACTAGAGACGGTGGTTGCGGGCGCACTGGCTGGCGGCTGCTATGGCATCGATGGCGGAATAGGTCAAGGAACTAGTACGGCTGCGTGATTAAATAGATCCCCCAACGCGACAAGAAAGGAAACGGATAAAGAGTCCTAAAGCCGCACGAGATCTGCTGACAGGATGCTCCGGTGGTAGTGACCGGACGCTACCACCCAGCGTCCGGTTGATTCTAGAGAGGTCCAATTCCTCTGAAATCATGACCGGACATGTCCGGTGGTCCATGACCGGACACAGGCAGGGTCTGGCCAGTTGCCTTGAACGCCATGTAGATCGATCGGATGCTGGAACCTTTCCTGACCGGACGCTCAAACGCAGAGTCTGGTCACTCCTTTAGCTTCTGTTCACCTCCTGTGAACTGACCAGACGTTGGACAGCAGAGTCCGGTGCAGTGTCTGGTCACTCTTTTCCAGCAAATCTTCAATGTTCCTCCGCGCTGCCTATTCCCAATCAAGTCCCAACATGAATAAGATCCAAATAAACACCAATTAGGACTGATGTGAGTGACCTCTCTCAAACCCTCATATTTTTCAAAATATTTTGCCTTAGGCTATAATTCTTTTTAAGAAAATAGGCAATAAGAGGGCAAATGGAACAAAACGACAAAACAACATTCATGCATATGCAATACTTTGTAAGTAAATCTAGTTGCTTGTCAAGTTTGATCCAAGGTTAAGCTTCTTCACACGCTTTTCAGCGGATATCTTAACCATGTTAGACAAGCCCTATATGCATTATCAAAAAATAAACATGTTGTATATTACAATGAATGCAAGGGACAACACAAGCTCAATTTTTAGTGAAGTTGCTAAAGTCAAGCACATTGAGCTCATTCCGCAATCTACAAAATGTAGCCTCATCTAGCGATTTAGTGAAGATATCCGCTAATTGATCTTCGGTTCTTACACCTTCTAGTGATATATCATTTTTAGCAACATGATCTCTTAGAAAGTGATGGCGGATATCTATGTGCTTGGTGTGAGAGTGTTGAACCAGATTATTTGCAAGTTTTACCATACTTTTATTGTCGCACAAAAGAGGTACCTTTTCTAGAACTACACCATAGTCTAGCAAAGTTTGTTTCATGTATAAAATTTGTGCACAACAAGCACCCACGGCAATGTATTCCGCTTCGGCGGTGGACAAAGCCACACTATTTTGTTTCTTGGAGGACCAAGACACAAGTGATCTACCAAGCAAATGGCACCCTCTAGATGTGCTCTTTCTATCAACTTTGCATCCGGTGTAATCTGAATCGGAATAGCCAACTAATTCAATATAGCTCTTTTGGGATACCAAAGGCCAATGCTTGGTGTGTGCTTAAGATACCTAAGGATTCTTTTTACGGCAATTAAATGTGTTTCCTTAGGATTAGCTTGAAATCTAGCACACATACACACACTAAACATGATGTCGGGCCTAGATGCGGTTAAATATAACAAGCTACCAATCATAGAATGGTAGAGAGTTTGATCAACCGGGTTACCTCCCTCATCTAGGTTGAGATGTCCATTGGTAGGCATTGGTGTCTTGATTAGCTTACATTCATCCATCTTGAATCTCTTGAGAAGATCTTATGTATTTCTCTTGAGAGATGAAGATGCCTTCTTTCATATGCTTGACTTGAAAACCAAGAAAGAATGTAAGTCACCAACCATGGACATCTCGAACTCCTTCGACATCAATTCACCAAATTCTTTGCATGAATCTTCATTTGATGATCCAAAGATGATATCATCAATATATACTTGACAAATGAAGATATGCCCATCAAGCTTCTTGGTGAATAGTGTGGTGTCAACCTTCCCAATGGTGAAGCCCTTCTCAATGAGGAGGTCCCGAAGGCGCTCATACCAAGCTCTTGGGGCTTGCTTAAGCCCATACAGTGCCTTGGACAACCTATAAACATGATTAGGATATCTAGGATCTTCAAACCTGGGAGGTTGATCAACATAGACTAATTCATTAATAAAGCCATTTAAAAATGCACTTTTCACATCCATTTGATATAGTTTCATTTCATGATGTGATGCATATGCAAGTAGAATACGGATGGCTTCTAATCTTGCAACCGGTGCAAAGGTCTCTCCAAAATCTAAACCTTCAACTTGGGAGAACCCCTTTGCAACTAGTCTTGCCTTGTTCCTCACAACAACACCTTGATCATCTTGCTTGTTGCGGAACACCCACTTTGTTCCAATGACTCTTGCACCTTTTGGTTGCTCTTTAAGAGTCCAAACTTCATTGCGAGTGAAGTTATTCAACTCTTCATGCATGGCATTGATCCAATCCAAATCTTTAAGAGCTTCTTCTACCTTGGTAGGCTCATAGCAAGAGACAAAAGAGTGATGAGCAATAAATGAAGTAAGTTTTTAAGATTGAGTCATTACACCCTTTGATGGACTCCCTATGATGAGATCTTGTGGATGATCTTATAGGAGAGGTGTATTTCTTCTATTGACCACTTGAGGAGGAGGTTGTGGAGCATCAACATCTTGTGCTTGTACCACCATTTGCTCATGGGAGATATGAGTGTCTTTATTTTCTACTCTCCCATCTTTTTCACCATCTTGTGGTATATTTGATGAAGAGGGTGGATTTATCACTTGTACATCATCTTCATCATCTTTAGGCTTGTTGTCTCCAACCAGAATGTTCTTCATAGCCTCCCTCAATGGTTCATCACCTACATCATCAAGATTTTCATGTGCTCCTTGGGAGCCGTTAGATTCATCAAATTCCACATCATATGTTTCTTCAACCAAGCCAGTGGCATGATTAAATACTCTATATGCTTTGGACTTTGATGAGTAACAACAAGAAAACCAATATCACAATGTCTTTGGAACTTCCCTAGGTGTTGCCACTTCTTGTAGATGTAGCATTTGCAACCAAACACCCTAAAGAAGGAGACGTCTGACTTCTTCCCATTGAGCAACTCATAAGGTGTCTTGCCAAGGAACTTTTGAAGGAATAGGTGGTTTGATGCATAGCATGCGGTGTTGATTGCTTCTGCCCATAGAGCTTCGGGGTGTTGTACTCATCTAGCATTGTCCTTGCAAGAGTGATCAAAGTCCAGTTCTTCCTCTCAACTACACCATTTTGTTGAGGAGTATAAGTTGCAGAGACTTCATGCTTGATCCCAACATCATCACAATAAGCTTCAATGTTTGTGTTGTCAAATTCTTTTCCATTATCACTTCTTATCTTCTTGAGCTTCACTTTAAATTCATTTTGAGCTCTCTTGGCAAACTTCTTGAAGCAAGATGCAACTTTGGATTTGTCATGAAGAAAGAATACCCATGTGTACCTTGAATAGTCATCAACAATCACAAGACAATAGAGATTCCCTCCCAAACTCTTGTATGTTGTTGGTCCAAATAAATCAATGTGAAGAAGTTCTAGCACTCTTGTGGTTGACATGAAAGCTTTGGTTGGATGAGTATTTGCAACTTGCTTGCCGACTTGACATGCACTACAAAGCTTGTCCTTTTCAAACTTCACATCCTTCAACCCTCTCACCAAATCATTCTTCATAAGCTTCTTGAGTGAACTCATACCAACATGAGCAAGTCTTCTATGCCATAGCCACCCAAGTGTTGTTTTGGTGAATAGGCAAGTCTTCAAATTTACATCTTCAGAGGTGAAGTCCACTAGATATAAGTTGTATCTAAATCCATTGAATATCACTTGATTATCTTCTACCTTGGATACAACAACCTCCTTCTCAGTGAACAAGCATTGGAAGCCAAGATCACACAATTGTCCAACGGATAGCAAGTTGAAGCTCAATGAAGCAACATAGAGCACATTGGAGATGGAATGGTCATTTGATATTGCCACTTTGCCCAATCCTTTAACCTTGCCCTTTGAGTTATCTCCAAATGTTATTTTCTCTTGTCCATCTACCTCTTCATCTAGTGAGGTGAACATATGAGGATCACCGGTCATATGTTGAGTGGAACCACTATCAATAACCCAATGACTTCCACCGGTCTTGTAGTTCACCTACACATAAGAGATTCAAGCTTTAGGAATCCAAACTTATTGAGGGCCCTTCACCTTCTCAACAAGTGACTTAGCCACCCAAATCTTCTTAGGCCTATTCTTGTTAGGGGGACCTAAGAACATGACTTTCATCTTTCCACTAGAATCCTTTCTAAGCATGTAGTGAGCATTGAAGGCAAAGGGTCTAGCATGCTTGGGCAAGGGTTGTGGCGGTGGAGTTTGGCACTCATGAGCAAAATGGCCTTCTTGTCCACACTCAAAACATCTCTTTGGCTTTGGCTTTGGCTTTGATTATTGTTGTTGAACTTGAGCCTTCTTCTTCTCTACACTTGCCACATATCCAATGCCACTTCTATCCATCTTCATGATGGTGTTCATGAGTAGCTCACTTTGGAGGTGCTTGCCTCTAGCAAACTTGCTCAACCCAATCTTGAGATGCTCTTTCTCCAACTTGAGCTTCTTATTTTCTTCCTTTAGAGCATCATCTTTCTTTTCTTCCTTGAGCTTCTTGGTTTCTTCTTTGAGCTTCTCATTCTCAAGGATCAACTCTTTGTCATGATCAAGAGTTTCTAGCACAATGGTGTTGTGGCTTTTCATCTCTTCAAGATCTTTCATGAGCTTTTCATTTGTATTCTTGAGCTTGACATATTCATCATAGTCATTGCACTCAACCACTTTCTTGCCTTTGCCACTAGATCCTTGCTCAATGCTCTCATCAATCAAATCATCACATGATATAGCTATATCAATCTTAACAACATGGTTAGTAGCATCATGTGGCTCATTTGGTAAAAATTCTTAAGCAATTACAAGAGTATCATGATTGATTTTAAGAGTTGTATATTCATCTTTTAGCTTGTTGTGGCTAGTGATGAGCTCATTGTGCACCCACTCAAGTTTATCATGTTTATCTTTAAGCTCTTTCTTAGAAGATTTGAGCTCCTTGAGTTTGGATGATATAGCATCATTTGTTTCTCTGAGCTCATCATTAGCCTTTTGCAATGTATCACACTTTGCTAAGAGTGAATCATTTTTAGCATCAAGTTTTTCATTTTTAGCTCTACTCTTTCTAATGATCTTAGTGTATTTTCTTAGTATTTTGACAAGATCATCATATGAAGGTGAATCATCATCATCGCTATCACTATCATCATCGCTAGCTTGCTCATCATCACTACTATCATCATTATTAGTTACCTTGCGTTCACCCTTGGCCATAAGGCATAGGTGTGTAGAGGATGATGGTGATGGTGGCGGTGAAGATGGAAGATCAATAGCAATGGCAGCCACTTTCTCATTGTCACTATCATCATTGGATGATCCACTAGATGAATCAATGTCCGTGAGCTAATCACCGACGATGTAGGCCTTTCCACTCTTCTTCTTCTTGTGGAAGTCCCTCTTTTTGCCATCTCTCTTCTTGTATGGCTTGTTCTTCTTCTTCTCATCTTCATCTTCATTACTTGAGTCATCTTTCTTGCCCTTGTTCTTGTTCTTGAACTTGTCTTTCTTGGGCTTGGGGCATTGATGTGCTAGATAACCAAGTTCACCACAATTGAAGCAATCCATTTTGGAGATTGGCTTTCTTCTAGAGCATGTGAAGAACTTCTTCTTGCCGTCGAACTTGATGCCACTCTTGTTTAGCTTCTTTAGCATCTTGGCGGCTTTCTTCACCATGAGAGCAAGATTTTCATCTTCATCTTCTTCATCACTTAAGCTCTCATACTCAAGTCTTGCTTTGCCCTTGTCTTAGCTAGCTTTGAATGCTAAGTCTTTCTCTTTCTTCTTGGTAGAGGATGAGCCATCTTGTGGTGTGATGTGCATGTACATCTCATGAGCATTAATCTTTCCCAAGATTTGTGTCGGTATAGTAGTGAAAAGATCACCTTGGTGTAACACGGTCACAATATGCCCATATTTGTCAATGGGGAGGACACTCAAGATCTTTCTCACAACATCGGATAGTGACATTTGAGTAAGTCCAAGCCCATTGACTTCCTCTACAAGAACATTCAAACATGAATACATCTCATTAGCACATTCTTTGGGAAGCATCTCAAATGAATTTAGCTTTTTAATCACAAGATGATAGCATTCCTCACGCTCACACTTGGCTCCCTCATGGAGCGCATAAACGTTCGACCATAGTGCATGGGCATCTTTGTGGTTCCTTACGCGGTTGAACACATCTTTGCAAAGGCCTCTAAAGATGGTGTTTTGAGCCCTTGCATTCCATTTTTCATAATTAACCTCATCGCCTTGTAAGTTAGTAGCATCCTGAGGTTTTGGGAAGCCTTGTGAGGTGGCTCTAAGAATACCAACGTCTAGAGCTTCTAAGTACGTCTCCATGCGGATTTTCTAATATGGAAAGTCATCTCCCTCAAAGATAGGAGGAGGTCCATCCCCGTGAGACATCTTGCTCTAAGCGGTTAAGCTTAAAAATATGAGCACGAGGCTCCGATACCAATTGAAAGGATCAAGATGCCCAAGAGGGGGGTGAATTGGGCTAATTCTAAATTTTCTTGCAATAATTAAATCCTATGGTTAGCCCAATTAACCTCTTGTGCCTAGAAAAGTGTTTCTATTAATCTAACGCACAACAGACTTGCAACCTATGTTCCAAACTTACTCTAGCATGGCAATTCTATGAATGTAACGACAAGTATTGAATTGCTCAAAGTAAATGCTCAAAGTAAATAGAGAGAGAGGAACGCGGCGATGTTTTGCTGAGGTATTGGAGAGTCGCCACTCCCCACTAGTTCTTGTTGGAGCACCCGCGCAAGGGTGTAGCTCCCCCTTGATCCGCGCAAGGATCAAGTGCTCTCTACAGGTTGATTCTTTGACACTCCGTCACGGCGAATCACCCAAAACCGCTCACAACTGGAGTTGGGTCACCCACAAGCTCCGCCAGGTGATCACTAAGCTCCCAATCACCACCAAGCCATCTAGGTGATGGCGATCACCAAGAGTAACAAGTACGAACTCTCACTTGACCACGCGAAGCCTAATGAGAACGGTGGATGCACACTTTGCTACTCTTGATTCACTAATGAGGCTACTCTCTTGGATTCACGAATCTCAATCACCTTACTAGGACCTTGCTCTTCTTGGCACTCACAAATGTGTTTCTCAGCTGTTGGAATGAGCAAAAGTAACTCCACACACGAGTGGAGCTTCTATTTAAGGTAGCCTGAAAAACAAGCTGTTATGTGCCTCTGCGGGGTGACCGGACGCTCCGGTCATGTTGACCAGACGCTCTGGTCAGTTCAACCCACACACCAGTGTTTAAGTGTTGACCAGACGCTAGTAGGGTCCGATCACCACTGACCGGATGTGTCCAGTCATGTTAAACCCTCACTGGATGCTTACTGTACTCGACCGGACGCTGGATCCTTAGGGTCCGGTCAGCATTGACCGGACGCGTCCGGTCACAGATTTCCTTCTCGGGAACCTTACTGGAGTCGACCAGACGCTGCCTCTTAGCGTCCAGTCACTTGACCACTCCAGCATCTGGTCGTACCGAATGCAATCACCTTGATCAAATGTACTGACCGGACCCTACGGCCAGCGTTCGGTCGTACCGGAGCCAACGTCTGGTCAGCATTTGACCCTCCATTCACTTCCAACTCTCGAACATATGTGAATGAAGTTTGCTCCATTGGATCATAGGGCTATTGTGGAGCTACCTAGTGCTAGTTTAAATAATTGTGCACCACACCTAACTCACTAGACTCATCTAGGTCAAGCTACCCATCCATACCCCCCTTAATAGTATGGCCAAAGGAAAAACAAAGTCCTAAACTACTCTAAGTGTCACTCCAACTCCAATCGACACTTAGAACTAGTCATCCTTAACCTTGTCGTCCATCCTTTGAAAACCGAAATGATTTCCATCATAGGGGCATGGCAACCTTGATTGCTCAATTGATCTCCATTACCATGACCTAACTTAATTGCCTCTGTAAAACACACGTTAGTCATAGTAATCTTGTATTGTCATTAATCACCGAAACCCAACAAGGGGCCTATATGCTTTCAGTGAGCTTTACGACACTCTCATTGTCACATAGCAATGGCACTTGCTTGAATTTAATTCCAAAGTCACTCAAAGTAGCCTTCATCCAAAGTAATTGAGCACAACAACTACCGGCCGAAATGTACTCCGCTTCGACGGTTGAAAGTGCTACACTATTTTACTTCTTTGATGACCAAGACACAAGTGATCTTCCCAATAGTTGACATATGCCCGATGTGCTCTTTCTCTCAACTTTGCATCCCGCATAATTGGAGTTTGAATATCCAATCAACTCAAATCTTGCTCCTTTGGGATACCACAATCCAACATTTTGTGTATGCTTCAAGTACCTCAATATTCTCTTTGTTGCCTTCAAATGACTTTCTCTTAGTGAGGCTTGAAATCTAGCACACATATATACACTAAATATCACATCCGGTCTTGATGCGGTCACATAGAGTAGGCTTTCAATCATAGACCAATACATCTTTTGATCCACCATGTTGCCACTAGCATCACTATCCAAGCTTCCACTTGTCCCCATTGGTGTACTAATAGCTTTACTATCATTCATTTCAAACTTCTTGAGCATGTCCATGATATACTTGCCTTGACTTACAAATGTGCCATTCTTCATTTGCTTGATTTGAAGACCAAGGAAGTAACTAAGCTCTCCAATCATAGACATCTCAAACTCACTTGCCATCATCTTGCCAAACTCCTCACAAAAATCTTGATTTGTTGACCCAAATATGATATCATCAACATAGATTTGCATTACAAACAAGTCATTTCCAAGCTTCTTGGTGAAGAGAGTGGTGTCAACCTTTCCCATCTTAAATCCCTTAGAGAGTAGGAAATCCCTCAATCTCTCATACCATGCTCTAGGTGCTTGTTTTAATCCATACAAAGTCTTTCTCAACTTATAAACATGGTTGGGTTTCTTTTCATCTTTAAAACTAGGAGGTTGCTCAACATACACAAGCTCATTGATGTACCCATTGAGAAATATACTCTTCACATCTATTTGGTACAACTTGATGTTGTGGGCACAAGCATAGGCTAACAAGATCCTAATTGCTTCTAATCTTGCAACCGGGGCATATGTTTCTCTAAAGTCAAGACCTTCAACTTGAGTGTAACCTTGAGCCACTAATCTTGCTTTGTTCCTTATTACTATCCCTTCTTGATCTTGCTTGTTCTGAAAGACCCACTTGGTTCCAATCACATCATGATCCTTAGGCCTCTCAACTAACTCCCATACTTGGTTTCTTGTGAAGTTGTTTAGCTCTTCATGCATAACATTGACCCAATCAACATCCTTCAAAGCTTCATCTATCTTCTTAGGTTCAATGGATGACACAAACGAGAAATGCTCACAAAATAAAGCCAATCTTGATCTAGTTTGTACACCTCTTGAAATATCACCAATGATAGTGTCCAAGGGATGATCTCTTGCAACATTGGTTGGTTGAAGCACTTGCACTTGATTGCTTGCATTTGATAGATCACGTGGTTGAGATGATGAACTAGCCACTTGATGTTGATCTTGCACTTTGTCATCACTAATTCTTGCTTGAATTTGATTATGAGAACCACTAGCTTGCACATTTGAGTTAGAGAGCACTTGATTCTTGTCATCTTCAACATCAATCACCTCTCTAGGTCTTATATCACCAATGTCCATGTTCTTCATTTTATTGACTAATTGAGTGCCTCTTACATCATCTAGATTCTCATCTTCCTCTTGGGAACCATTTGTTTCATTAAACTCCACATCATGAACCTCCTCAAGAGTACCACTAGCCAAATTCCAAACTCTATAAGCCTTGCTAGTAGTAGAGTAACCAAGCAAGAAACCTTTATCACATTTCCTTTCAAACTTGCTCAATCTAGTGCCTTTCTTCAATATGTAGCATTTACAACCAAAAACCCAAAAGTATGCTATGTTGGGCTTTCTTCCATTCAAAATCTCATAAGGTGTCTTCTCCATCATGGGGTGACAAAAGAGTCGATTGCTATAATAGCAAGCCGTGTTGATTGCTTCGGCCCAAAATGAATGACTCACATTGTACTCACTCAACATTGATCTTGCCATATCAATCAAAGTTCTATTCTTACTTTCAACTAAGCCATTTAATTGAGGAGTGTACTTGGCCAAGAATTGATGTCTAATTCTAAATTCATCACACAATTCATCAATTCTAGTGTTCTTGAATTTACTACCATTGTCACTTCTAACTTTCTTGATGGTTGTTTCAAACTCATTGTGAATGCTCTTGACAAATGATTTGAATGTTGCAAACACATCACTCTTGTCAACAAGAAAGAATACCCATATGTATCTAGTGAAATCATCCACAATCACAAATCCATATTTGTTTCCATCAATGCTTGTGTATATGGTTGGTCCAAACAAGTTCATGTGCATCAATTCAAATGCCTTAGATGTGCTCATCATGCTCTTCTTAGGATGTGTGTTACCAACTTATTTTCTAGCTTGACATGCACTATATAGCTTATCCTTCTCAAATGTGACATCTTTCAAGCCTCTAACTAAGTCATGCTTAATCAACTTGTTCAATTGTTTCATTCCAACATGACCAAGCCTTCTATGCCATAACCAACCCATGCTAGACTTAGTGATCAACCATGTTGTCAATTGAGCTTCTCTAGCATTGAAATCAACTAAGTATAGATTTTCATATCTAAATCCTTTGAATATCAAGTTAGATCCATCTACACTTATAATCTCTACATCATCCACACCAAATATGCACTTGAAACCAATATCACACAATTGAGCCACCGACAAAAGGATGAAGTTCAAGCTCTCTACTAGTAGCACATTGGAAATGCTCAAGTCATTGGATATTGCAATCTTACCAAGCCCTTTGACCTTGCCTTTGCCATTGTCACCAAATGTGATACTATCAATCCCATTGCTCTTGTTTTTATTGATTGAATTGAACATTCTTGGATCACCGGTCACGTGTTGTGTGCACCCACTATCAAGCACCCAATGCCTTCCTCCAGCTTTATAATTGACCTACAAAAGAAGATCAATTCTTTTTAGGTACCCAAACTTTCTTGGGTCCTTGAAGGTTAGTTACCAAGGTCTTTGGTACCCAAATAACCTTCTTCTTTGGGCCCATAATTGGTGTACCAATGAACTTAGCCTTCACACCATTGGCACCCTTAACAAGCATGTCACAAGAATCAAATTTAATTGAGGATACAATAGGTAGCTTGTTCTTGTTAATCTTGCAATATTGCTCTACTTACCCAACTTGCTTGCATCTATTGCAAAACCGACCATTGCCCTTCACAAAGTTAACTTTGGGAGTGACAAAGGCTGCCTTGCCTTTCTTGGGGGTATAGCCTAATCCCTCTTTATTGAGAGAAAACCTTTGGCTACCCAAGCACTTTAGCAAGCAGGCATCTCCACCATAGGCATTGCCTAAGGCACAAGTGAGCTCATTCACCTCCTTCTTAAGGGTCTCATTTTCCACCATTCATGAGGCATCACAAGTGAGACCATCACTCAAAGGTGAAGTAGAAGTAGTAGTGCTACAAGAAGTGTTAGTGGGAGAAACTATAATGAGCTTATAAAAAGATTCATCAATAAGATCACATGTTAGTCCCACATCATATGATACAATCACTTGCTCCTTCTTGGCTTCCTCTTTGATTTGCTCGATGAGAGAGGAGTGAGCTTTCTCAAGCTTTGAGTGAGCTTTGACAAGCTTCTCATGGGCTTCCATTAGCCTCTCATGAGTGGCATTGAGCTCATCAAGGGATTGCTCAAGAAATTTGACTTTCTTGTTCAATTCCTTGCACTCCTTTCTCTTCATCTCAAAGCAAGTATGCACTTGCTCACACATGTCCATGAGCTCCTCCTTGGAGTACTCCTCATCATCATCATCACTCCTACAAGCATCACTTTCACATTCATCATCATCACTCACATCATATTTTACCTTGGTGGGTTTTACCATGAGGCATGTCGAAGGAGTGTCGAAGATGGAGGGCTTGTTGTTGATGGCGATGCTTGCTAGTGCTTTCTTGATAGATTTCTTGCCATCATCACTAGAGTCATCACTATCTGAAGAGCCATCACTATCCCAAGTGACCACATAGCCTCCACCCTTCTTCTTTTGGAAGGTCATTCTCTTCTCCTTCTTTTCTTTCTTATCCTTCTTGTGCTTCTTCTTATTATCCTCATCATTGTCACTATTATAGGGACAATTTGCTACAATGTGATCAAGACTCTTGCAATTGTAGCATCTTCTCACATATTCTTTGCTTTTGGTGTGATCTCTTCTCTTTCTTGCACCATAGCCCTTCTTCTTCATGAATTTTCCCATCTTGCGTACAAAGAGGGCCATAGCTTCATCATCAATATCACTAAGATCATCATCATCACTTGATTCTTTCTTGGACTTGCCCTTGTTCTTGGATGATGATGAGCTAGCCTTGAATGCTATACTCTTCTTCTTCTTCTCTTCTTCTTCCTTCTTGTCATCCTTGTCATCCCCCTCCCTTTCCACACGGTATGTCTCTTGGGTCATGACATCACCTAGTACTTGGTTAGGGGTAATCTCCTTCAATCCTCCTCTTATGATAAGCAATCTCAACATCTCAAATCTTGGAGGTAAGCACATCAAGAACCGATGAGAAATATCATCATCCTTGATCTTCTCTCCCAAGGCCTTCAAGTCATTTACAATCACTTGCAACCAATGGAACATTTTCAGAATGCTCTCATCTTCCTTCATCTTGAAGCTTGTCAACTTATCCTTGAGAATGTACAACTTAGCACTCTTCACCGCCAGTGTGCCCTCATATGCTTCCTCCAATCTCCTCCACACCTTATTTGCTCTTTCACAATCCTTGAGTTGCTCAAACACCTTGGAATCAATGGCATTGTATATGGTGTTGAGAGCCATTGTATTACATTGCTTGTTGGTCTTGTCTTGGTTGGTGGGGTCATCAGGATTAATGATAGCATAGTCATTCTCGGTCACCTCCCATACTTGATCATTGATTGAACCAAGATACATCATCATCTTTCTCTTCTAATAATCATAGCATGTGTCATCAAAGAACGGTGGTTTGCTCCCCACATGGTTGAACATAACTTGAGCCATAATTTAACACCAAGGTTGTTAAGCCTTCAATCAAACGGTGACCACGGCTCCGATACCACTTGAAAGGTCCTAATATGGCTAGAGGGGGGGTGAATAGCCTATTTAAAAATCTACAAATCAACTAGAGCAATTTGATTAGTATGACAAATAGCAAAATGCAAACTAGCTCTAGCTCTACAAGGGTTGCAAGCCACCTATCCAACAATTCTAGTTGGAATGATTACTAGGCACACAACTCGCAATGTTACTACTCACTAAGAGCTCTCAATCTTGCTACTCTAAAGAGCTCCACTAGATGAACTTAAAATAACAAAGCAAGCTCTCAATTCTAATTACACTAAAGAGCTTGCTACAACTAGTTTGTAAGACTATAAATGAGTGAGTATGATGATTATACCGCCGTGTAGAGGAGTGAACCAATTACAAGATGAATACTAAATCAATCACCAGGAGAATACCAAAGGGCAAGAGACAACCAATTTTTCTCCCGAGGTTCACATGCTTGTCAACACGCTAGTCCCCATTGTGTCTACCAACACTTGGTGGTTCGGCGGCTAAGAGGTGTTGCATGAACCTCGTCCACACAATCAGACACCGCAAGAACCTACCCACAAGTGACGTAACTCAATGACATAAGCAATCCACTAGAGTTACATTTTGGCTCTCCACCAGGGAAGGCACAAGACCCCTCACAATCACCACGATCGGAGCCAGAGACAATCACCAACCTCCGCTCAACGATCCTCACTGCTCCAAGCTGTCTAGGTGGCGGCAACCACCAAGAGTAACAAGTGAATCCCACAACGAAACATGAATGCCAAGTGCCACTAGATGCAATCACTCAAGCAATCCACTTGGATTCTCTCCCAATCTCACAATGATGATGAAACAATGATGGAGATGAGTGGAAGGGCTTTAGCTAAACTCACAAGGTTGCTATGTCAATGCAAATGGCCAAGAGAGTGAGCTTGAGCCGGCCATGGGGCTTAAATAGAAGTCCCCATGAAATAGAGCCATTGTACCCCTTCACTGGGCACAACATGGGGTGACTGAACGTGCTGGTTATATCGACCAGACGTTGGACCTCAGCGTCCGGTCAACGGATGCTCACCACGTGTCATTGGCTTCAAATGCCGATCGCCCGATCTCAATGGTCAAGTGATGACTGGACGTGTCAGTTAGAAAGTGACTGGATGTAGGACCCCAGCATCTGGTCATTTCCAGTAAGGTTCCAAACGCGAAATTTCACGACCAGATGCATCTGGTCATGCTCGACCAGACTCACCCAACGTCCGGTCACTCAACTTTTCTTCTATGCTACTCATGTCAGTGTACATCAGCACTGACCGGAGGCACCCTGCCAGTGTCCAGTCAGTTTACACGCCAGCGTCCAGTCACAAGACCGAGACCGTGTGCTTACTGCTGTCACTGATCGGACTCTGAATCCAGTGTTCGATCATTGCACCACCAGCGTTAGGTCACTCTTTGAACCCCTATCTTTTTTGTATAGGGCACCGATGAAGTTTCTAACCCTTGCTCAAATGTGCCAACCACCAAGTGTATCACCTTGTGCACATGTGTTAGCATATTTTCACAAATACTTTTAAGGGTGTTAGCACTCCACTAGATCCTAGATGCATATGCAATGAGTTAGAGCATCTAGTGGCACTTTGATACCGCATTTCAATATGAGTTTCACCCCTCTTAATAGTACGACTATCTAACCTAAATATAATCACACTCGCTAAGTGTCTTGATCACCGAAACAAAATAGCTCCTACTATTTATACCTTTGCCTTGAGCCTTTTGTTTTTCTCTTTCTTCTTTTCAAGTTCAAGCATTTGATCATCACCATGCCATCACCATCGTCATGATCTTCGCCATTGCTTTATCACTTGGAGTAGTGCTACCTATCTCATAATTACTTTGATAAACTAGGTTAGCACTTAGGGTTTCATCAATTAACCAAAACCAAACTAGAGCTTTCAGCCGCTATGTTCTCCCACGGCTGGCGTAGTATGTCAAGGAAGATCCAGCTAATGGTGTTGCCCAAGGCATCTGGGAAGAGGAAAGCACCAAAAAAGTGCTAGAGCCACACTCGAGCGAACCTGTCGATCTGAGCCTCCTCAGCCTATGGGTCCAAGTAATCAGAGCGCTCCATGATCTAGGACGACAAAACACAGGAAGTTTTCCTGAAATTTACCAAAGAAAATGAGACCCGATGGCTGCAGGAAAGCAATGCAAGTATTAAATAAGCTTCAATTTCTCACTTATTTTTCTTGGAAGCCTCATTGTCCGGTGGAAGAAAGCCAGTAAACTGAGCTACCAGCTCACTCCAGTGATCGTTGTCAACTATCCCTGTCACTAGAAGTTCCTCCAACCGAAGGCCAAAAATAGCCTTCATGTCCTAAATGGTCAAGGTCATCTCGCCACAAGGTAGGTGGAACGTGTGGGTCTCAGGCCTCCACCTGTTATAAGAATAGAATGACTGTTAGTTGCCTTAAATTTATTACAAAAAAGTTTACGTACAAATAATGCACTTGCACCTGTCTACAGCTGTAGTAAGTAGTGCTGTGTCAAGGGGTGGAAGACCGTGGTTGACAACACGGATAAGATCGAGGAAGCCGGCACGCCGTATGTACGGCGTATAATGCTCGTCCCACTAGTGCGCCCTGGTGTGCATGCGGGGCCTCAAAGTAGACAAGGCAACCTCTGCGTCGTTGTCACTCAAGATATGTGCTCGGTGCTGGTCGTCGTACTCCACCTCAAGAATGTGATACAATAGGTGCTACGTGGGAGGGGTCATCCTATTATAAATTGATAAACTAAGCGTTAGAGTATTCAAATTAACAAAATTCAAATTAATATTATGTAGCATTGCAAAATTTTAACTACTTGTTATGCAATACGAACATAATATGAAAGCACATGTATATATTCAAAGTAACATTAACAGACATATCACGCACTAGTAACATAAACAACTTCACTAGGAATATAAGCATTTGATGAAACTTCATGAAGTCATCAAAATCGACGTATCATGCACTAGTAAGTATAGATATTTGTAAACTAGTATCTATACCCAAAATCCCTAACTAAATAACTAACTATAAACTAAATGATAAATACCTAATCAATCCCTAAACCCAAAATCCTAACTATACTAGAACACACAACCTCAAATCTAAAAACTACCTACGTAAATCACAAACAAATTCACTAACCTAACTATCCTAAATCACTAACTATCCTAAATTTGACAAACTATCATAAATCAATAACAATCATAAAACCCTAACCATCCTAAATTACTAACTATCCTAAATCACTAATTATCCTAAAACAATAATAATCAAAATAACATAAAATCGAGAGGGAGGTACCTTAGGAGCGGGCGGTCTTGACGCGCCGGCGTTCGTGGCGCGGACGCTGCGTGGCGGGAGTGGCCGGGCGCGGCGTGGGCGGGCGGGCGCGGCCGACGCTGGCGCGTGCGGGCGTGGGCTCGTGTGGGCGCTGGCGACGGGCGCTGCGCGGCGGCGGGGCGCATGCGGCTGGCGGCAGGCGGGTGGGCTCGCTCGCGATATTTATTTGGCCCAGCCGCGCCATGCTCCATGGCGCGGCACTGCCGCACTAAGATCGGTGGCGCGGCAGAGCCCTGCCACGTCAACGATCGCGATTCCGGTCGCTGCCATGTCAGCCCTCTACCGCGCCACCATTCATGACGCGGCACAGACATTTGACCGCGCTAGGGCAATAGGCGTGGCCAAAAGTGTTAGTTTAAAAAAACAGACAGTGTTAAATTTAAAATTAGTTTTCAAAAAATGTTAAAATTAAAAAAAAATCAACAGAGCCCAATGCTGGATTGAGTCACCACTCACCAGCCCGTACACACCCGGCTTGCAGCCGGGGACTGTGGACTGCGGAGTGGCGGAGGGCGGCAATGCCGGTGAGGCAAAACCACTTAACCACCAGCAGCAAAACCACCGAGACGTGATGCTTGCCCATGGGTGCCGCTGTGCGTGGGTTCAACCTTGCGGACCTAAGCTCCAGCGGATTTTGGGCTTGCCAAGTAGAGGGCGCGGTTGTCAGCGGGGCCCGAAACCCAGCCTGGTCGAGCGACAGAGCGGCCGCTGGCGCGCGGCCGCCAGATGGGAAGCTGGCTCACCCATCACTCCTTGTGCAAGGCCGAGGCTGTACCGGCGAATCCGTGGCGCCTATCAATGTTCAGCATCAGCGAGGTGAGTACGTTGGGAAAAATATTAGTGGTTGCAAGTGTCCTGCAGTTGCAGATTATTCATAAATCATAATGTCTGATTAGGGCCGGACAAAATAGTCACGTTTCGTCAACTCGCTCGACTCGTGGCCGGCTCAGCTCGGCTCATTTTAACTTTTTTATGAGTTGAGCCGGAAGTCTAGCTCGCTATTTTAACGAGCCAACTCACGAGCTAAAACAAGCTGATGCCTATCAGCCAATGACCATGAATCCAGAAGATGATGATGCTGACCTAGAAGTGTACACTTATTCTATTGGTATGTAATCCTTATTTTTCAGCTGATTCATATGAATTTTAATTTTATAATTGTTGTGGTACTTAAATATTAATTTTATGGATTGTTTCCAGAGAGAAGATGATGATGCTGACAATGAATCTATGGACTTTCCTAAGTTTATGGTGGCAAGCAACTAGTTAGTATGCTGGAACTGCATGATCATGGATGAACCAGCTATCGCCATGTTCGCTTGGCTTATAAGTCATACTTTTTCAGCCAACGAACAGTATTTTTCTCTCACAATAAATCAGCCAATAGTAGTTTCAACTATGCTTATCAGCCAAGCGAACATGACATATGTTGCATGGTTGATACTTTTGATGAACCTGATATGTATTAATCATGTATGGTTGCATAATGGTAGACGACACCTTCTGGAATTAATGTAGCATAAACATTATAAACATGTACATCCTATTTTTTATTAGATCACGAGTTAAACGAGTCAGCTCGAGCTCTGTAACGAGCTAAGCCGAGCTGCCCCTCTAGCTCGGCTTGTTAGTCTAACGACCCAGCTCGAGTTGGACCGAACCGAGCCAAGCTGATATGAGAGTGAAATTCTTGCTAGTCGCTAGCCCCTTCAATCCACACGAAAAATGGTACCCTTACTTGGCATTAACTGCCTTAACTTTGGGTTGGGAATGGTGCTAGACAGTGCAGCCATGAACCATTTTAGAGCTTGCGCCCTGTTTTATAGTTTTATTGGCATCATGGAATGCCTACCATCTTTCAAGATGTGTGCTAACAGCAACCAAGAGGAGCTCGCAAAGGCATTCCCGGAGAAAAAAGAAAAAAAAATAAAAGGAGGGAAGAGTTATTGGACCCACTGGAAGAGCTTTCATTTGTTACTATGGCTAAGGCTTAAGAGTTTAAGCTGGCCAGGCCATTACAATAAGCTTAGCTTAGCTTTCAACACCTTCGATCTTGTGGTAATCCAATAGGATTGAACTACCACAGCATGCGTGCCATGCTCAATTTAGTTACTTACTACCCTAGTGTTGGACAATGGCGAATCCATGCTTATAACCCCCTTTTCCTATGTTGCAGCAATAGACCTGCTAAAAGACTTCAAAATGCAAGCCATCATTGGGCCAAAGACATCAATGCAGGCGAGGTTCATTATTGGCATCGGCAACATGACAAATGTCCCCATCTTGTCTTATTCGGCCACCAGTCCTTACTTGTCAGCTAAGCAGTCTAGGTACTTTATTCGGACTGCCCTGGATGATGCCTCCCAGGTCCCTGCAATAGCTTCTCTGATTGAATACTTCAGTTGGCGCCAAGCCGTACTTGAGGATTGGTAGAGGCATTATACCATATCTTGTGGATGCTCTCCAAGACATTGACACACACATCCCAAACCGAAGCATCATACCTTCTGTGTCCTACTGATGATCAGATAAACGTGGAGCTTAACAAGCTGAAGACTATGCAAACTCGAGTCTTTGTCGTGCACATGTCATTCGATGTTGTAGCACGCCTCTTTGCCCTTGCACATGATGCTGAGATGCTGGTTGATGGTTATGCCTGGATTGTGACCGACAGTGTAGGCAACATGTGTAGCACCCTTGATGGGAACACGATCCATGCAATGCAGAATGTTCTTGGTGTGAGGCCTTACATTCCATGGTTGGACAAGCTACTCAACTTCTGCGCTCGATTTCTTTCACGGTACAAACAACAGAACCCAGGTGCACCTGAACCAACAAATCTGAATGTTTTCCACATGTGGGCATATGACACAGCATGGGCCATTGCAACAGCCCTAACAAAGGTTGGACCCCTTACACTAGGCTTCAAATCGCCATCATCACATAACAGCAATAACTTCAATGATCTGCATGTGCTTGGCGTGTCACAAGATGGGCCAAGACTTGTTGATGCCATCTAGGCCACCAAGTTCCAAGGCATATCAGGTGAATGTATTCTAGTTGATGGCCAGAGGCAGGCATCAGTCACTACTACACAAAGCATTTTTAGGGGCAGCTGGTAAACCTTTGTAGAGGTGGTTTGACTAGCCACCCCTACCGAACCGTCTCTGCAAATTATGCATTTGTAGGGGCGATTCTCAGGCCGCCCCAACAAATCTATTTGTAGGGGCGGTTGGTGATTGAGCCGCCCCTACAAATCGTTTTGTAGGGGTGGCTGGCATTATGAACCGCCCCTACAAATCTATTTGTAGGGGCGGCTCAATCACCAACTGCCCCTACAAATCTATTTGTAGGGGTGGCTATAGTGCTAGCCGCCTCTATAATACCTATTTGTAGGGGCGGTTTAATCTAGAACCGCCCCTACAGTACGTTTTCCTGCCAAAAAAATTCAAATTTACAATTCAAATTTGACCAGAACTGTTTGTTTCTGCGTATTCCATCCAGCGTTCGCGTTGCCAAACGCTCCACGACCAATGTTCCGAACTGCGTTTGTGTTGTCGAACGCCCCGCGACCAACGTTCCGAACACGACTACCAGCACAATAGTATTATATAAACTACAATTACAAGTCCAATTCGTAAGGATATATACAATCCATCATTTAATATACAAATTCCATAAACATTGTTATCAACGTCCTAGAGCTAGCCTTTTAGTCTCACGAAGGTGTTGGTACTGAGGATTTCTACCTAAGTCAGACTCTTGGTCATGGTAGGCGCCTTTGACGTGTACAATCTAGTCCAATATGAAGTTGCAAAGGTCGCCGACGAGCTCTAAGAGTTGGTCATCCTTGTATGGGTCTTTTTTTCATTCCTTTCTCTTCTCTCCACTACAAGAGAATAAGTTTCAGTTTAATATTTCATACCATGTACGAAGTTTTTATACTACTGATGAAGAGGTTCAAACTTACCTTTAAGGGATGTCTCCTGTAGGCACTGGTGTTACTCATCATAGAACATATATAGTATCCACAATGTACACTCCCAGGCCTCTGCTTGGGGCACTGTGTGTTTTGCATATGAAAATGTTAGGTAATGCTTTTGATAGCCATGTAATGGAGTACTGAAGAAGTAAGTTACACTTACCGCACATAGTGTTTTTATAGCCAGCTTTTCCTTCCTCGCTGGATCATGCCTTCCGTGATGATGAGTGACATAGAACCTAAATGCCCTGTTCAAATTATTTTAGCAAATACAACTTGTTAGTATCCATAAGTGAACGTTACAAGTATGTATACAAACATATAAGCTAATGAGGATTGTCGATATGTATACATCTTGAGAATCGATATGAAGTCTTTGTATGTCACCGGGTCCTTATCTATTGAATCAAAGACCCATGCCATGCTCCTCCCGACATCGACGGCTATACAAATCCAGTGGTTGCTGCATGGATTTAATCATAGAACTAGATAAGCTCTTTTGCATCGAATAAAATATATCAAACAAAGCTTTAAGTATATAGTTGAACTTACTCGAAGTTGTATGGTAGCCATATAATAGAGTGTTGTTGTAGATTTTTGAAAGCCAGAGCAATGTATGCCGCAACCTTAAGGGACTCTTCCTTTAGTTTCATCGTAATGCGCTCTTTCTCCCGAAGAGTCTTTGCAGCAGCTAGCTCTTTGGCATCCACTGTCCACTATTTAGGGTAATTAAAATTTGGTTGGGCTATAGCTTGAGGGTCTACATACCTGGCTTTTAGACTTGGCATTTGTTTGACAATGTGCACTTGCATTCTACAAATCACGGCGTTGGTTAGTTACAACAAAATTCAAAGATTACATTCATATCATATCAGGAGGACAAGGACTTACAAGCACCATGTGCGAATTAGATTCATCTCCATTTCTCCTAGGTGAAAGCATGTGTGCATGTCATTGAAGTCAAAGACAATTTTCCCGGCTAGGCTTCCAAATGTGCCAGTGGGGAAGCATGCTTGTACGAGATCTATGCTCGTTGGGAGAACACTCAAGTACCAATCATGGAACCTTCTCATTCCAAGTGGTAGGCGCCGGATGTCCTGGTTTGGTATAAAGGGCTTGCCTCTTTCATATATTTTTGGGCAATCCTTTGACCATTTGATGTCATCAACATTTGGATACTGCTTTGCAATTTGGTGGAGTTTGCTAGTTACGGCCTCCTCAGAACCTCATTCTGGGACTTGTTTAACTTGGTTCTCAGGCTTGAACTGGTCATGTGAATACCACTTGGACACCGACGAGACGTCTTTCACTAAAACATAAACTGGCCTTATGTTGATTGGAATCTTCTTTTGAAGTTCCCATTCAGGCACGTCCTCGTCTTCTTGTGCATCACCTTCTTCAGGAAGCACTCGTTGTTCATGTATCGATTGTGCTTGTTGAGAAGACTGTGGCATCTCATCATGCACTTGCTTGGTACGAGCTAGAGAAGGTTGTGGCATCTCATCAGGCACATGCTCGCTAGGAGACAGGGAAGAATGTGGCATCTCAGGTATGTGGTGGTCATGAGAAGGTGAAAATATCTCCCCAACCTCAACAACTTGCTCCAAATTTGGGAGAGGGGGAGGCGGCAAAGAAGCAGTCAATATAATGTCCCATTTATGCTAGAGGATGAACTGCCCAATAATGTCTCCGAGTAACACCAGCCCCCCGAGAGTTGTGTAGTCTATCCTCCACTTCATGAACTCGGGCTTCACGGTATGCACCTCGACCCTAGTGTAGTCCAGTGGTATCTTATTATTGTGGTGTAAGCCACCGGGAGGATGTGCCACACCCATTGCCACCTCCATCACAGTGTTCTGTTAGCCGCTTAGAAACACCAAGGTGCAACTAGTTGGTTCCCGTATGCGATCGACGGGGGTTGAGGCTGCAGTGGAACCTTGGCTGCTAGGAACTTTCGGAGGGCTGCCAACTAATGCCAGTTCTCCCGACGACGTCACTAACACCCGTGGCTCCGTAGATAGTCCTTGCTCCTCCAGCACCTTCGCAACTAGAGCCTTCACTTGGAGCTCAAGACTAGTCTCCCGGTCTCAGCCATGTTTCTTGTACATGTGCCTGTCCTCTTCGAATCCTTGCTTCTAGGTCGTCCTTTTCCCTAGCCCCCGTGTGCGACCTGTGTGCTCCTTGTTTCCCAAGCCAAGGCTAAGCTCATCCCTCTCTCTGGAAGGATTGAAGGAGCCCTTCTCATTGTCTTTAGCATATTTCAGTATCCTTGATACCGCCTCTTGGGTCTCCGGCTTATCAAACTTAAGATTACTGCCGAATGTTTCTGTACTCCTCACATATATCTAATTCCTTGAGCGTACCTTTAGATTTGTCACATCGATATTCCTAGCAGTTGCGGCCTCTTCGTCCATCTTCCTAAACTGCTCTTCCTTGGCATAGTAGCCACCGGGGCCTAGATGATGGTGGTGTTTGTTCCTCTTCGCCAGCTCGATGTTATGAGCACTGAGCTCCAATGCCTCCGGTGAAGTCTTCTGAGCCACGAGCTCCTCCCATTGACTAGTAGTTATTTTGCTGAAATCTTTGAAGGGAGTTAACCCCTTTTGGATATACTTCGTGTTGAGCTCCGACCTCCAACATCGGAATACCTCTCCCATCATCCTGAAAGTATTTTTTTACCAGTTCATGCTTACCCTCTGGAAATCTAAAATTAACCCTCAGGTGCCTATCCCATAGTTCATTCTTTTTGTTCTCTGGTACCTCTTTCCAGTTAGGGATTGCTGGGTTCAATTTATCTCTTACTAGGGCCCCGATCGTATTACAGAATCGTCCTCTTAATTCCTTCGGCTCAAGGACCTCCCCTGTTGGCCCAACCTCCGTTATCACATAGCATGCCTTATCTGGATATAGATTTCCTTTTCTATCCCCTTTTTTCCTCTTAGGCTTGGTAGTCATGGTTGTGTCTTCAGGTTGTGGAGCAAAGGCATCATGATCCGTCTCTGTGGCTGTTGCCTCTGCTCTCCTTTCCTCTACTCTGTCTTGTCCAGTGAGATGTCGCAGACATCAACGTCATCTTTTCTGAGTTTTAGGAGGGACCTATATATATGATAGGTCAAAGTGTTAGCAGAGGTAACACAGCCGAAGCTTTAGCAAAATTTACAAGCTAAGGCTTTTTCCCTACCTCCTCGTTCGGGTCAAAGTCCTTGTCCAAATCTTCCTCCGTTGGCCTCCTTCTGGCTTCACGTGGGAAAGGATCCTCAGGACTTACATATCCCTCTTCTGAGTCATCATCAGCATCATCCTCTTCTTCTTCGCCTTCAGTAGCCTCTCCTTTAGGGCCTTCCTCCTCGTCACACTACTCCTGAGTAAGCATCACTTCTAGATCATTTTGTACCTCCTTATTGAACTGTTCTTGAGTAAGCTAGTCCTCTAGTGCTTGCTCCTCAAGGGTTGGCTGCTCATCATGCTCGGGGCATCAGGCTGCATTGTCCGGTGTCCGCGATATTATTTCACGCTTTATTCTAATAGATGCAAGAAAGTGTGCTTTAGGTACATGAGAAGGTATAAGAAATCAAAAAGGTCTATAAACCAAAGTAGTCTAATAAAACAACAATATATAAAAAACGAGAAGTAGCAGTGGTAGAGGCCACAGAAACATGTCAAACATCATCTGATCTTGAACTTGGAGCATCAAGGCATCATAACAGAGAAGAGAGGAGAAGATAATGTAGGGGCGGCTACTAATGATGCCAAGTTCCTCACAAGTTCTTGGTCATCAGCTCATATTCCATATAATGTATGGACTTGGACAATTTCATCATTGGCAAAACAAAGGAGAGAAGAGGAGAGGGGAGATTTGGCAAAAAAGCAACAGCTGCTTAACAAATATAGATAGGAAAAGGTGTAAAAAAGCAGCTGCTGCTTCCCAAACATAGAGGATAGTAAAGGTGGCAAAAATAGAGAGGGGAGATTTGACAAAAAAAGCAGGTGCTGCTTCCCAAAAAAGCAACAGCTGCCATACTGACTTAACATCATATGCTTAATATCTTCCGAACCTGATAGACAGATCGGACAATCAGAAGTAGTAGACAGTAGTAGTAGGAAAGTAGTATAAGTAGTTGATAGAAGTATAAGTAGTTGATAGAAGACAGAAGTAGAAGTAGTAAACAGTAGTAGTAAGGAAGTAGTAGAAGTAGCAAAAAAAAGCAACAATTGCTTAGGAGAGGAGAGGAGTAGAGTGGAGTAGAGGAGAGTAGTAGTAGAAGAGGAGTGGAGAGTAGTACGAGAAGAGTAGGAGGACAGTATAGTAGTAGAGTAGTAGTAGGAGTAGCAAGTAGTAGTAATAAGAGTTGTAGGAGACCAACCACCAGCCACTAGTAGTAAGAGTAGTACATGAAAGTAAGGCACATACAAGCTAAATACTGTGAAACATACACAAGAGATAAAAGTTCATATAAAACACAACGCATTTCTACACATGAAAAATAGCAAGCAAGGAGCAGCCAACATAAGGAGGACGTCGTGCACTAACTAAATAAAGACAATAGGACTCTCCTTTTTCCTTTCATCACAATTTGTTTGGTGAAGGTGTAAGAGCAAGTCAATAGAACCTATACAACTCCAGTACAACAATCATGTTCTACAGGTGCCATCTAGTTAATCAAAATCAGCTATCAAAGTATCTAAATTTTTAAGGCTGCAGCAATACAGATGCTTAGAAAAATCATAACTAGAGTTCTGGACAACGAAAAAGAATTATCCTTTAACAATCCGGAAAGCCTATGCAATTCTCTACATCTATCTAGTTATTACTAGAATCATACGTTGCAGTTATCAAGGTCAAAAATAACAACGACCCACTGCTGCGCAAAGCAAGGTCAAAACCTGCCAGGCTACATCTAAAAATCATAACCAGAGTTCTATCCATCCAAAAAGTATGTTCTTTAGCAATCCAAAAAGCTTGGGAAATACTCTACATCTTTCTAGTTATATTAGGGAGCTGATTAATAATACAACAAATAAGCACACAAGCTGATGACTGCATTGCCCACTATTTCACTGTCATATCTAAACAAGCTCAAGCAACAATGCACATATCTAAAAGTAGTGGGCATTTCTAAAAACAGTGAGCCTTCTTACAAGTTGCAGTAACTGACTCAAGTTGCACCATGGAGTAGGATGTGGGGGAGAGGGCTGTGCTCTAGGGTTCTCGTAGATGGTGCTCGTCGTAGCAGCAAGTTGATGTGGCCAGAGCTAAATAGGCAAGCCAAAGGGTGAGGGGCAGGCCAGCCAGATCACCGCAAAGCAGCAAAAGCATGTAATAAATCCTGGGGCGGCTCTATATTTTTGTTTTATCAAGTAGCTTAGAACTATGCATGAACTAGAGAAGAACTATATTTTTGTTTTATCAAGTAGCTTAGAACTATGCATGAACTAAACACCTCCTGTTTCTCATCACTGAACTATGCATGAACTGGAGAAGAACTAACAATACAGTTCTACCATATTCAAGAGAAATTAGTGACATATGTATACATCTAGGTCTAGCAGAATCAGAATGAGAAAGACAAATTAAATCTGTGTCAAATTCTTTGTTTTGAGCAGTAAAATGTGCTCAGTTTTCATGTGTAATTGAGTACTAAAAAACATGCTATAGATCGACACCTAAAACAGCTTGATAAACAGAACAAAGCAAAGAAATTTAATGCCAATAGGAAGGGGGTCAGAACTGTTTAATAAACTTAACAAAGCAAGCTAACTGAAAGGTGGCTTTCCTTCAGAGTTGAGAACTAAGACCAAACAGTACTAGCTGTAGTTGAAAGGTTCCATGCATATAGTATAGCTAGCCCTTTGTGATGCAGTTGGTCAATATGTGAAATGTGTGCATTCAAAAAACAAGATAGTACCATGATTCCCAGTTTCATTACAAATTTCACAGCCTAGCAGAACATGCTAAGAGCAAGCGCATCTCAAAGAAGCAGGTAGGCATCTAGCACAGGCATAGGTAGTACGACATATGATGTTTAATACATAAAGCATATAAACTATTAAACTTAGAGACTATATTCTTTTTCAGAGTATTGCAATATCAAGTATAACAGTTTTGATAACTGCACACTGATCTTGCAAACCTTTAAGTGCAAATATATCGCATAATTATTTAGTTCAGTACGAAGATTGTAGAATATTATTGTAGCACAATTAAATATATGTAGGCAGTAAAAATTGGGTCAAAGCATATTTCTGATGATATATGCCCAAGTACCAAATAGGAGTAAAGGTACTTGTATCAATGACATGAATACTAGAAAACATGCACAGATAAATAACAGTTATTCTACACACCACTAATAATAGTGAAGACTCAATGATAATAAGAATGAGTAAAAAAAAGATGCAAATAAAAAGGACCAACCAACTAGCGAAGAAGACTGAAATGCATCTATTGACAAAGCAATCAAAGTAAACCAAGGCTTCTAACAAAAAAAACAATAAATATAGGTACACATTTTACCAGAAACCATATTTACTGCAACAATTCTCATATGCAACGTAAATCCTAAACAAGCCAACATACCAATCTCAAATCTCATATGTCAACAAACATCTAGCATCAAGTGCAAACCAGCAAGGTGAGATACTAAGATCTAGTAAATAACCAAGACAGATACATATTATTGGTCATCATCATGATAAAACTTATCAGGAATACCAAATCTTGGTGATCCCAAGCATCAGGATAAGTAAGACAACAAATTAGAATCCAACAAGCACATCTGCAAGAAACTAACAAGGGCAAAGGAATGAAACTAAACCAGGATGACTCAACCCACTATGCAATCCAGGATGACTCAACCCAGGCAGTCAATCTCATGATAACCAACAAAACTAAATAATAGTATCACATGAGAATAGCTACTTTGTTTGCTACTTTCTAATTCATAAATCAGAGAGGGAGAGGCACAGGGAGAGAGAGCGGGAGATCACTGACTTGGCCACTGTGCAATCCTCCAGCTGCTTCTCGCCACAGCCTGTGTCGTTGATGCGCGGGGGCAGGGGGTCGGACGCGGGGCGCTGGGAGCGTGCGTCTTCGACGTGCGGGGGTGGGACGCCGGGGGCTAGGCGCGGGGCGCCGGGAGCCTGGTCGTCGGCGTGCGGGGCGGGACGCCGGGGGCCGGGCGCCGTGGGCTAGGTGCGGGCGCAGGACTAACGGCGTGGCCGGCAGCGGAAACCCTAGGCGTGTGGGGGCGGGCGCTGGGGGCCAGGTGCGAGACACCGGGGGCCGAGTGTGGGCCGGCGCGGGGGTGGGACCGGCGGCGTGGCCGGCGGCGAAAACCCAAGGCGCACGGGGCAGCCTGACGGCGTTGGAGGAAGAAAACAGCGCCCAGATAGTCTGACTCCCGTGCGACCTCCTATTTATACTTGGGACTATTTGTAAGGGCAGTTTCTGATCCAGCCGCCCCTACAAATGCATTTGTAGGGGCGGTTCTTGATCCAACCGCCCTACAAATAGTTTCTATTTTTTAAATTCTAAATTCTAAATTTTTGATATCATAAAAACACAAATTAATATAAAAAAATTGTGTATATGCACAAATATAATATTTTGTATTATTCTATATATGAAGAAATATATATATAAACAATTGTAGTCAAAACAATATAGAAAACAAAAAAACAAAAATTAAAAATTTGAATTTTAAAACTTCAACAATAATTTTATGATATTAAATGAAATAAAATGAAAATGTTGTAAACATAAAAGTTGTATAACTCATCGACATGTACAACTTTTATTTTAGTCATCTTGTCATGTGACTTTGTTTGAACGATTCAAATTTTAAAATTCAAACAATTTCAACTTGAAACAATATTTTGAAAGAGTAAATGATTTTAGATGAAAAACTCATGAATACCAAAGTTGTAGAACTCATCAATATGTACAACTTTGATTTTTATCATATTTTCATTTGACCAAATTTGAATAGTTGAAATTTTGAGTTTCACTAAATGGCAACTTCAAACAAGATTTTGAAACCTTAAATGATTTCAACAATAAAAGTCGTGAACATAAAAGTTGTTGAACTCCTCACTGTCTACAACTTTTATTTTGGTCACTTCTTCATGTGACAAAGTATTAGGAAACATTGTTCATAAATTCACATATGACTCATAGTTTCATGAACTATACGAGAAACATGTTGATTTATGAACAATGTTTACTATCACTTTATCATATGAAGAAATGATCAAAATAAAAGTTGTACATCTTGATGAGTTATACAACTTTGATATTCAACACTTTTTCAGCTGAAATCATTTAATGGTTGAAAATCTTGGTATTCTCACACACATGCATAAAATGTAGTCACACACAAATACAAAAATATGTAGTCTTACACATGTACATAAATATATAATCTCACACGCATGCATAAATGAAGTCTTACAAACACACACTTACACAAACACTCTACGTTCAACAACTAGCTAGCCCGCTGTAACGACTTTCCCCTTCACACCTTTTTGTTCCCATGGCATTATGTCTTTGGGGAGGTTCTTTTCCACAACACTGATCTTCTTAGGAAAGTTTGTGAATAGCGGCATCTCATCATAGTTATTGTAAGCTTCAACATCGTCCACGCCATCAACTCCAATAATGTGTTGTTTCCCGGAGGCAACCACGTGCTTTGTCTTCTTCTTCGGGGGGAGGTTACTTTGTGGGTCTGACATATAGAAAACTTGTGCGACACGTGAAGCGAGCACCCAAGGGTTATCTTGGTAGCCTAGATTCTTGAGGTCCAGGACTCTCAATCTGATCTCGTTTAGTTGGTGTTGTTTGATCCAGCGGCATCGAAACAGGGCCACCATTATATCCCTTCCATAGTCAAGTTCCCATATCTCTTCAATGATGCCAAAGTATTGGATCTTTCGCCCTAATCCATCAAGAGCCTCTATTCGAACGCCGCTGTTTTGATTCACATATTTACTATCCTTTGTGTGGGTATAGTACGTATACCCATTGATGTCATAAGCATTCCAAGATGTCACTTGTCTCGATGGCCCCTCTGCCAACCTACTGATAGTAATAGAGTCTATGGTTTCTCCAGGCGGTATATTTTGGTCCTTCAACCATGTAGTTAGTCGTTGCTTGTGTTGTTTCATGACCCAATCATCTAAACGACCATTTCTCTCCGCCATAATGATAGCCAAGTGTTCATCAATATACGGTTGCATCAGTTGTGTACTCTGCAAGACACTATAATGCGCTCGACTCACCTCTTTGTAATCATGGTCGATGAACACTTTTCTACCACTGGTGCCCTTCCCAGCCAACCTACCCTTGTGATGAGAATCGGGTTTACCAATCCCTTTCTATACTTTTAGGTACTCTTGACAGCACTCGACGACTTCTTCAGTACTATAACCCTCTATCATGGAGCCCTCTGGGTATGCTCGATTATGCACGTATCGACTTAGAACTGACATGAGCCGCTCATAGGACCACATTTCATGCAAGTAGCAAGGGCCAAGCGCCTGTATTTGATGAACCATATGAATCATGAGATGTGGCATTATATCAAAAAAGCAGGAGGTAAACAATCTCCAGTTGGTTTTATGTCTCCACCACAAATTCATGTAGGTCACTTAGCTCGTCCTTGCTAATCGTCTTCTATGAGATCTTCGAAAAGAAGTAGCACATGTGGTTGATGGCCATTTTCAAGAACTCTGGCTTTATAGCCCTGATTGCAATAGGTAGAAATATTGTCAGCATCACATGGCAATCATGAGCCTTGCAGTGTGTTATTGACAAGTCCTTCATCGACACTAGCTTCTTCACATTTGCTAAAAACCCAGTTGAGACTTTGATCCCTCTCAGGAAAGTGCATATAGCTCTCTTCTCGTCTGGTGTTAGGTTGAAGCACGCCGCAGGCAGAGTGTATTTTCCATTAGCCTCAGGTACTAGGTGAAGCTGTGGCATCACGTTTAGTTGCACCATGTCTTTCCGTGCTTTCAGACCATCCTTTGACTTGCCTGTGTCCATCAAGGTAGCAATGAGACTCTCAAAGACATTCTTCTACACGTGCATAGCATCAATGGCATGGGGGACCTCTAAGTTTGGCCAATAAGGCAGATACTGAAAAAAGATCGATTGTTTCTTGAAAGGTACGCCTTTGACAGGAGGTGTGCTTCTATCTCTATTCGTCCCATCCGGATTCTTCTTTCCATAGACGACGTGTATGTTTTTCACCATTCTATACACGTGTTCTCCATTATGACGTCTCTCTGGAGGGGGTTCAATCTCTGGGGCGTTGTCATAGAATCTAAAGAATAATTTGCTGCAGTACTTGTGACTTATCTTTAAGAAGCATCAGTTCCTTAGGTAAACTATCTTCTTGGATGCATCTAGGTACACCCATGTAGTACCATCCAAGCAAACCAAGCATCCTGTCTTCCCTTTGATCTGTCCAGACAAAGCAAACAGCGTAGGGTAATCATTGGTAGTAACAAATATTATTGCTCTATATATGAAGTCCTCCTTTCGGAATGCATCGTACATCTACTCCCCATGCCTCCATAGCCTCTCCATTTCTTGCATCAAGGGCTCGAGGAACACATCTATATCAATGCCTGGTTGTTTAGGGCCAGAAATAAGAATAGTGAGGAGAAGGTACTTTCTCTTTTGACACAACCATGTTGGGATGTTGTACATGGTCAAGATCACTGGCCATGTGCTGTGGTCGCTCATCCTCTCATTGAAGGGATTCATTCCATCGGTGCTCAAGCCAAACCATACATTCTTTGGGTCATCGCTGAATTCTTTGTGCTTCTTATCAAACCTTTGCCACTGACTACAATTAGCCGGGTGTGCAATCTTATCATCATCTACCATGCGCTCATCATCCCACCATGTCATGAGTGCGGCTTCTTTAGGGTTTACGAAGATACGTCTCAAGCGGTCGGTCACTAGCAGGTACCACATTATCGGGGCAGGAATTATTCTCTGCTTTCAATCGTTGCCTAATGGAGTGTCCTCTGGGGGCTGAGATTCTTGTACCACCTTTTTGGTACCCTTCTTATTCCTCTTTTTTCTCGTGGAGGCTTCGTCTCCACCGTAAAGGTCATTGTTCTTGCACCGGCTGGCCCCACACCGAGGACATTTATCCAGTGACTTGAACGTTTCGCCACGAAAAAGTATACAGTGGTTGGGGCATGCATGGATTTTTTTCAACCCCCATTGTCAATGGACTTATGACCTTCTTCGATTGGTATGTGTTGGTGGGAACTGAGTTTGGTTGTGGCAGCACCCATGACAGGAGATGCAATAGATCATTGAAACTACAGTTTGACTAGCCATACTTAGCCTTCAGGATGAGCAGCTCAAGCACAAAACATAGCAATGTTCAATGTATCGGACAACCTTTTCAACACCATACACAGTCTCCTTCGATGCTTTTGTCACCCTTTCCAAATTTTCTAGACCTTTCGGGCTATTTAGTAAAATTTCTGGTCCAAGGGCTCGAATCATGTCCTCCAAATCATCTTCATCCCCGACACGTGCTCCACCATCATTATTGGCACCACCTTCGTCGTTACCATCCCAACCACCAGCATCACCACCTTGTTCATTACCAAACTTGAAATCCATTCGTGCATCAAGCTCTGCTGAATATTGGGACATGGATTCTATGGTTTTGTCGTCGTATTCCTCCTCATCCTCGTCGTTAACAATAACCGTTTTACCATGATGAATCCACACTGTGTAGTCCTCAACAAATCCTCGTATAATCAAATGTGATCTGATGATAGTCACATCTATCCATGCCATACGGTTCTTGCAATCTTTACATGGACAAATAATTGTATCCTTATTCTCTTTCAATATCGTTGCATGCTTCTTTGCGGCTTCAATAAATTTATCCACCTCTTCACGGAAACCTGCCTTGAACCTTAACGAACCATACATCCCAGAGTTCATGTACTCCATCTTTTACAACAACAACAAAACAAACATTAAAGCAGTACTTATTCAGATATATATAAAAATGAAACAAATTAATAATTACTTGAGAATAATTATATATACTTCAGATATATATGAATATAAATCTAATATAATTACATGAAGCATACAAACACACCATGGTAAAAGAAAATTAATTAACGGCCCATTTATCCATAAATAATTAAAATACATATTTATTGATTACAATAAATAATTTCAAAGACAACAATTAGCAAGAATTATACTTTACCCAATATCTTTCATACAAACCCTAGTCCAATTTCATCAAACATAAATTTACAAAAATGAAATTAATAAAAAAACAAACCCTAGATCTAGATCCACATGCACATGAAACATCCATAAAACTAACTAATTGTTCAATAAAATCAAGAAACATGGACCAAATAAGGGTATGATCTTGTTCCCCTCCCTAATTTACCCTAGTACATTCAAAAGTTGGTTCTAATTTGCTTCATAAATAGCTCATGCAACATAGAAGAGAGAGAAAAACAAAACTCTAATTACTCACTAACCAACCATTAAAACTTAAAAAAGTATGGAATAACATTTTCTTACCTTCTACAATCTCTCCACCAAAGGATTTGAGACCAAAACCTTCCCCCCTTAGTAGAGCAATTTTTGGGAGGTGCCCAAGGCCTCCCCACCTTTTTTCATGGGTTGGAGTGAGTGACCCGAGGAGGAAGAATGTGTTGCATCTGTTTTATATGGGGGCATTTGTAGGGGCGGCTGGTGATTGAGTCGCCCCTACAAATCGGTGCTATAAATATGGGGCCATTTGTAGGGGCGGCTCAATCACCAGCCGCCCCTACAAATAGCATTTCCAGGGGCGGCTGGTGATTGAGCCGCCCCTACAAATCAGACCCCATTTGTAGGGGTGGCTCGTAACACCAGCCGCCCCTGCTGTTCTATTTGTAGGGGCGGCTGGTGTCTGGGCACTCGAGCACGCCACTATAGGGGCAGCTCCATCACCAGCCACCCCTACAAAAAAATCGAACCGTTGCTAAAAATCATTTTTTACGTAGTGAGTATTTGAGATATTTAATGTGATTGGTAATTCATATCAAAGTGCTGGGTTCTGGACACCCAAGTTTGGCCTAAGCAAGAAACTTGTTACCTCTTCTGGTCGAAGTGATACCGTTGGATTGAATACACTTATTTGGCCCGGTGGTTCAGCACAGGCTCCTAGGGGTTGGGAGTGGCCTGTGGCTGGAAAGAAGTTGAAGATTGTTGTGCCAGTAAAACCTGCTCCTAACGCATTTGTGAATGTTAAGAAGAATCCAGCTACTGGAAAATTCGATGTGACCGTATACTGTATAGATGTCTTTGAAGCTGTCATGCAGGAGATGCCGTATGCTGTCCCCTATGAGTATGTTCCTATTGTGGACCATCAGCCTATTCGCTTGGTCGTAAACGATCGTAAATTTTCAGTCAGAACAGTATTTTTCTCTCACACCAAACCAGCCAGCAGTAATAATCTACGATCGTATACGATCGTATCAGCACCAGCTGAACAGGGTGCATATCATACACTGAGATATGTCACGAGGTTTCCTTGAAGGTAAGCATGAAAATATTTTACATGCCATATGCCGCACTTGTGCTATTAACTTGATCTGATCGGTAAGATTCAACATGAATCAGAGAAATAAAATAAAATAAAAAAACTCGACCTGCAGAGGGTAAGACCACCCCGGGCATTGCTGTGATAGAGAAGAACTTCTCACACAGGCCGAGAAAATCCCCGAACCCCTGCCCCACCCTGACACATGAAATTCACTCCCATAGGGAGCCGAACTCAGGACCTGTGGAGTGCCGCCGAGGCACTCTAACCAGATGGACTAGAGGCTCGTTGGCAAATCAGAGAAATAATAATAGGGTAAAAAAGATGGACAAGGAAACAAACAGACGAGCAATAGTAACTCCAACGTATTAACTCAAACAAGTATGTGATCTAATTACTCACTCATTTGTGTTGAACAGAAATATGATGCAATGGTTGGGGACACCACAATAACCATTAATCGCTCCTTGTACGTGGACTTTACATTACCTTACACTGAATCGGGAGTGCAGATGATTGTTCCCATGAAGAAGAACTGGAGCATGAGCTTGTGGGTTTTTCTTAAGCCTATCGAACCAATTCTATGGGCAGCCTTCTTGGTTGTTCTTGTATTCACGGGTTTTGTCATATGGCTTGTTGAGCACAAGGAAAGCAGGGATTTTGGTGGCAGCGCTTGGAGGCAGCTTGTCAACATTGCTTATTTCAGCTTTCAAGCACTTCTTGCTGTTCCAAAGGGTGAGCTACAAAAGCTTCTCACTATCGCACTTGCCAACTTTTACTATCCTTTTTGCTCTTACCTTCCACTACTACACAAACTTTACTGGAGGCGGGCGTTTTTGGTTTCCCATGGCGGGCAAAGCCGTCCGCCGTGGCCTAGAGGCCACGGTAAATCGTGGCCTTCCCGCGGCGGGCCGCTTTGCCCGCTGCGGTTAATCGATTTTCCGCGGCGGGCACGTTAGGATGCCCGCCGTAGTTAAACGTTTAAAAAAACAAAAAAAACCTAGGAACCCACCGGCGAGCCCATTCTCGAGCCCACCGACGAGCCCATTCACAACCCAATACTGGCGCCACCGCACCTCGTTGGATCCGCCGCCGGGGTCTCCACCTTGCCGGATCTGCCATCGGGGAGGTCATCCTCGCAGGATCTGCGCCATTACCGCAGGTTGGGGCCGTCTCGCCGTGGATCTATGTCATCGCCGTGTGGATCCATGTCGTTGGAGCAGGGAGTAGACGCGGCCGCCCTAGATCCGCCGTCGTGTGGATCCACGTCGCAGGGAGTCGACGCGGCCGCTTGGATCCACCGCCGTGTGGATCACCCATCCCTGCGCGCCACGCAGCTCCTCGCCTACTAGAGAGAGAGATGAGGGAGGTACTGAGAGGAGAGAGAGGGTGGGAGAGAGAAGGAGAGAGAGATACCGGGCATGGCGGCGCTCTCCTCGCCAGATCCGGTCATGGTCCTGGACCCGCGTGGTGGCGCGCGCGACAGAGAGGTGGTGGCGCCCGCGACCTTGCTCAATGCTGCGCCGCGGAGAGGCCTTCACACGCCAGCGGCGCGCGCGATGGAGAGGTAGTGGCGCGCGCGACCTCGCTTGTCCCTGCGCCGCAGAGAGGCCTTCACACGCCGGCGAGGGAGAGAGAGAGGGAGAGAGAGGGAGTGGGAGAGGCCTTCACGCTGGCGACGGAGGGAGTGCGTGCGTCGTGGGGTGGAGGTGCTCGTCGCGGGTCGCGAGGTGGGCGAGGTGGGAGCGGCGCCTGGGGATGAGAGGTAAGAGGAACTGAAACCCTAAGTGCTCATTTTATACCAGTACCCGCTACAGGCCTCGCCCTGGGCCTATTGGGCCTCAGCCTTAACCGAGGCGGGCTTTATAGGATGCCCGCCACGGTACATCGATTTACCGTGGCGGACCTCTTAATATGCCCGCCACGGAAAATAGGTATTTTCCGTGGCGGGCATATTAAGAGGTCCGCCACGGTAAATCGATTTACCGTGGCGGGCAAAAGTGCCCGCCTCAGTAAATAAAAAATGCCCGCCGCGGTAAATCGTGGGATTTACCGTAGCGGGCAAAAATAGGAGCCCGCCGCAGAGAGCGTTATCGCAACGCTGCGCAAATTTGTTTTTGTAGTAGTGTTCTTACACTAAACAAATCTTCGCTATAGAAAGCATCTGCCTATTTTGTTTGTATGTATAACTTGCAAAGTTTTTCAACCTTTTTGCACTTAGCTATTTACACTAAACAACCTTCGCTGTAGATGTAGAAAAATACAATTGTTGTTTTTGCAATTTTAGATATTGGTATCAAAATTTAGATAAACCAAAATTGGCAACTTTGACCATACATTACCTTCTCTTAACTTGCAGATTTTTACCATCATTTTGCGCTTACCTTCTTACACAACCAACCTTCACTACAGAAAGCATCTGCCTATTTTATTTTATGGTAACTTGCAGCTTTTTACTACCTTTTTTTACTTAGCTTCTTACACTAAATAACCTTTGTATAGATGTCGAAATGCAATTAATGAACTATGGAACTATCTATAAAATAAAAGGATCATCGGAATCATACAGTGCTGGCTAGTTTAAAACACAAATATTAGCATAACAGTTTCTGTATATATTATGAGGACTAATTTATAGTTTTATACAATTGTTGTTTTTGCATTAGACATTGATACCGAAATTAACTTAAACCAAAAATTGGCAACTTCGATTGTTTGTGTTGCTAACATTTTAGTGAGGCTCTTATTCTCCTTTCATTGCCTTCAAAGTTTATTTTGTTACCAAATTAAGCCAAATTCTTAGGGAACCAAATTTTTTTTTGGTAATACAAAATTTTTTGGTATGGCATTTTGCTTTCTAACAAAATGTACATAACCCTGATAAGTTTGTGCTATATATTCTTGCAGACCCAAAACTGAAGAAATGGTTATCAAAATTTGCACTAATAAACTTGGTGTTACTGGTTTGGTTGTTGGAGAAACTCTACAGTGCAAGCTTGACCTCCATGATGACTGTACACCAACTCTAGCCAACGGTTGTTGACTTGAATCAACTTATTAGTAATGGAGATTATATTGGTTACCAGGGTGGGTCTTTTGTTAAGGATTTCCTGAAGAGCCAAAAAGTAGAGGAGCACAAAATTAGAAAGTACAGCTCTGCAGATCAGTATGCTGAGGCACTGATGAAAGGGAGCTGGAATGGCGGTGTTGCAGCAGTATTCGATGAGATACCGTACCTCAAATTGTTTATGTCGAAGCACTGCAGGAACCACAGTATTGTTGGTCGTGTTCACAAGACTGGTGGATTTGGCTTTGTAAGTGTTTCTTTTTTTTTTTTGTCCATTTAATCCATTTGCTTCCTGACTACTTCCTCAGGCCATAGATGTATGTCGTTTTGGAAGTAGAAACTTAAACCTAACGCCACTGTTTAACCAGGCACTCTTGTAGCTTTGACGTGGTTAAACTTTTGAAACTGTCAATATCCAAAAGGGCATGCGATTTGTGACTGGTCGGGAGTATATATAAATTGGTCGCTTTGGGTAGTAGTTAGGCAGGTGGACTTATGACTTGTCACTAACATTTCAATTTTCCTTCTTTTTGTGACTAACATTTCAATTTTCCTGTGCATCAAGTTTGCATGGTTTATATTTCAAAATTATTCATCTTATTCTGGTTGCTTTGCAACTGACAGGTTTTCCCCGAGGGCTCTCCACTGGTCACCGATGTGTCAAGGGCCATACTGACAGTGACAGAAGGAGACAAGTTTGCGGGCATTGAGCAGAGATGTGCCATGTTCGTTTAGCTGATAAATCATGGCTGAAAGTATTATTGGCTGATTTGTTGTGAGAAAAAAATACTATTCGTTGGCTGAAAAAGTACGGCTTATAAGCCAAGCAAATAGGACGATGGTTTGGAGACGAGGTGACCTGCAACAACCAGGCAAATGCCGTTGAGTCAGGCTCCGTTATTACCTTGAGCAGTTTAAGAGGAGTGTTCTTCATAACCATTGGTCTTTGGGCTGTTGTGGGGATAATCTGTGCAGTCATATGGTTCCGACCAAGGCAAGAAGAAGAGCCAGTCGAAGCAGTTGCAGAACTTGCTGTTGAGCATGTCTGTGGCAACAGAGATGAGAGTATTATTTGGCTCATTGGCAGAGATAGTCATCTGCTCATTCAGTTGCGTGGTAATCCACCACGGCCTGCTGATGCAGGGGCTGAAGGAGTGGCACAGCCAGAAGCTAGACTTGATGGTGTAGAGCCACCGCCGGATGCCATAAATTTGGAAGGACCGGATGAGCAGGTGCGTTTGGTGGAGCTCCCGTTGCTAACAGCTGCAGCAGAAAACGACAAGCGTCATGAATAACGAAACTGAAGCTGTACAGTACACTTGCTGGCGTTTTCTGCCAAAATGAAAACGAGCATGTATAATTTCTACTCCCTCCGCTTGTGTTTACTTGTCAGCAATTTTTTATTATAGCAAATTTGACCATCTATTTTTTCTTCTAAAAAAATCTTAGATACTTTAATGTGTATAACACTAATAAAGTATGTTCAATAAAGAATCATAAAAATCTTTTATAAAAAACGTACGATCAAAATTGCTACAATAAAAAATCGGTGACAAGTAAATGAAAACGGAGGTAGGTTTCTATTGTACGCCTCATCGCAGTGTGGTCTATGAACTAGATGTGGACAATGCAAACAAGGGTCTACACTGTGCACATGCCAACCTTGATTTACCTCCGTTCTCAGTCACCCATGGGCCATGGCTTAGTTGGGAATAATACTCTCTCTATTCAAAATTATAACGGTTCAAAATTTTAAGAGACGTTTTGAAAATTTTAAAAACATTATAAAAGTTATATATCTAAAAAAGCTTAAACGTCTTATAATTTAAAATGAAGGGAGTAACTTTTGTTTTTGGAAAAGTTTAAGTTTCTTTTCTTATAAGCATATTATACAAATGAGGCAAAACAATCCCCAATCAAAGTTCTGGAGTGCCCTTTGCTATCTTGTTTGTTTACTCTTGCGAGCTTTATACCTATCAAAGATTAGGAGTACTGTGTGAAGATTAGGAGTATATTTCTTTTTCATTCCTTCATTTGCTAGGTGTGAAGAAATATATGGCAGCACATCTGAGAACGTTCAGCCGCTACCTCCTCTGGAAGGAGGACATGGCCTAGTAGAAGACTGAAGAGCAAACGCCGGCATCGGAGAGCCACCACCGTCTCCACAAGTATAGCTTACGTTGCTCCCCGTCGAAGCAAAAAAACAGGAGCGCCGATGAGCGTAACGAAACCGAAGCTGCACTAGCCCCCGAACATCTGGCCTAACAGCGCGACCAGATGCAGCTCCCCACCCATATAGCTCCCCACCTGTACCATACGATCTACAGGAGCCCGTCCAATACGAGCGACTCGGCCAACCTTCCCAAAGCACGGCGCATGCCGCCCCAGCCCACCCCGTCCGCGGCCCTTGGCGTGCCGCACGCCGCGCGCCCCATCCACAGCCCCCCGGGCGCCGCGAGGCCCATCCCCTAGTGCCTGGGGGTCTGTTTGGCAGGACTAAAAAATACTGTTTCGGCTGATTGTTGTGAGAGAAAAATACTGTTCTGGCAGGACGTGAATAGTGATTTCATGAGGTGGCTGGCCAGCCAGCCGAACACTACCTGGGCTGTGCCCCCATAACTCTCTGAACGTATCTTTCAAACATGAAACACTTGTGATATATGTGTGAAATATTTACAACTTGCAACATGAAAATACTTATGCAACGTAAGATTGAAACGGCTAAAATATTTGGAACATACCGTTGTAGCATATGTGTGAAACATATGCACTATTTAGACTAGAACGCCTGCAACATACGTCTGGAACAGATGAAACATTTTGAACAAACGCTTATAAAATGCCTCTGAAACACTTGCAACATATGCAAACATCCCCGATCTACTTTTGCAACATCCATATGAAATAAATGCAACATACCTCTGAAACGTTTGAAACATTTGAAATATGCATTTATAACATAGGGGAGGAGTGGCCTGGGCCGGTCTATTCCTGCAGTCGGGGTGGGAGCCGGCGGCGCGCGGCTATCACCAGCATCTGGCCGCGCTCGTGGGTGCCCTAGGCTCAACCGGGGATGACCCGAGGCGCCCTGGCACGTGCGCCTAGCGGCCATCCATAGGGGTGGCTGCGGCGAGGCATCCCGACGGCACCGAGACGCCTTGGCACGTGCGCCCAGCGGCCATCCACAGGGGCAGCTGCGGCGAGGCATCCCGACGGCGTTTGGGGTTGGAGAAGAGGCCGGGGAGGTGCTCTACTGCCATCGGGCACGAGATAGAGAGCGAGAGATGGGAAGAGCAGAGGGGGCGCGCGCGAGGGATGGCCGTGGTGGGTGGGCTGCACGATGTGGGTGTCTAATCCGCATGGATCGGGCGCGTGATGGGCGGGGCGAGCGACGGAAAGGAGCGATTGGTGCAGGCAAGAGCGAGCAACACAGGCGAAAAGTGGCGAGGTGAAGTGTGGCGCGCGGCGTACGAACATGGAGCATTGGGAAATTTGAATATTTACCATCGTTGCCGGAGGCACTTGCCAGTTGCCAACTTTAGTTTTGCAATTACATATTTGTCATATGAACAGTAGACAGTGCTATATATTTTCCACTTTGAACGACGTGGCAAGCCAACTCACCCCAACAGCGTGTACAGACCGTGGGAAGTTGCGCTTGTGCCCTTGCCTGATCTCTTTCAGCCCATCTCCTCTCTCGCTGTCTCACTTCCATGTGGACCTGCTTGTCATCATCTACCTCCCGCCGGCTCTCACCTTCCGTCCATGGTGACGAAGAAGCCGGCCTGGCACAAGGCGGGCGCGCGCGTGGCCGGGGCTCACCGGGCCAGCCCAGCGCGGCGCGGCGGGAGCACAGGCGCGCGTGGCCGGCCAGTGTGGTGCCAGGACAGTGCGGCAGCGGCGGCAAGCTCGTCCTCCATCTCCGTCGATCTGCTGGCGGCGGGCGTCGATCCGGTGGCAGCTCGTTCTCTTCCTCCATCTGCCCAAGCTTCGCCCAGCTCTATCCGCCATGGCTACTGTCGAGGGGCCCAGCTCCTCCCCGCCGCCTGGGACTGGCCGCGCCGAGAAGAGGGCTTGACGGCGGGGCGGCGACGGTGTCGCGACGGGAGGAAGGGGAAGAGAAGTCGCGGACGGGTCGCAGCCCACGGGGAGGTGACAGCGCGGGTCCGAGGTGGCGTGAGTGCGGTGAGGAAGGGGTGCGGCTGGGGTGGCCGGGACGACGCATGAACAAAGGTAGAAGTCCTTCAGAAACAGAGACCGGCAAGGCCGGCTGGAGGAGAGGACGAGAGGATAAAGAGACAGACGGTCATTTTGCACGTCTTCTCCACGCTGGCACGGTTCATGTGGCAAATGTGTAATTACCAAGCTAAAGTTTACAACTGGCCCAGTGTCTCTAGCAAGGATGACAAATATTTAAATTTCCCGGGGGCATTAACCTTTGAATACGCATGCATGGGGTACATGCATGTAGATGAGAAGTCAGATGAATTGCGACTACAGATCACCGTTGCCATTCTGAATATTTTTCTCTAACAATTTCGAGTGCTACCGTCAGAAAATCTATTTGCCGCAACTACCAGCAGCATAAATTAAAGAAAAAAACTGTTATGCAGCACATATTTCAAAAGTCAACAATCACCGATCAGATTCTAACGTATTCCCTCGAGGTCACTCGTCATGAATCATGATACTTTAATTCCCTCACAAGAAAGCTAAGCCCCCACTGACTTGACTGCTCATTGTCAACACTGTCTTGATTGCTTCTAGACGGCAATCATTCTTGGTTTATTCGCCAGGAATTTCCTTGAATCTCCACTGCCACCGGCCGGCTTCAGCATGCAGGTACATCCGATGTTATATATTTAATTTAAAGGTTAGCACCTTTCACAAGAAAAAGAGATATGGAAGAGTTTTAAATTTTATTTCAGAGCTTACAGAACTGAAATGTAACTGGACCAAGTCAAAGCAAAAAAAAAAAAAAAAAAATCCAGACCTATAAGATTTTCCATATAAGACTGCTTTGGCACACACACACATTCTCCAAAACTGACACAACTCAAGGGGATGGAGTTAGCAGCTACAACCAGCGGCGGAAACACAGGGGGGCTGGGGCCTAATTTCTGGATTTCGCTTAATCACTGTAGCAAAAGCTTGATTTCACCATTAAATCTTCATGCAAATCAACATCTCCATTGTTTTAGCCCCCCCTTATCCCGCATCGTGCATACGCCACTGGCTACAACCACCTTCTTTGTTGTGTTCGTTATCCTCAGTTTTGCTCGTAGAGCTCCAATAAGTGGCGCAGCAACACTCAATGTTGGAGTGATCCTCAACTTGCAGTCATTGGTGGGTAAGATGGCACGAACCAGTATTTTGATGGACATGGAAGATTTCTACGCAGTTCACAGGAACTATAAGACAAAGCTGGTTCTTCACATCAGAGATTCCAATGCAGACAAGCTGCATCAGAAGGTAACTTTTTGGGTTATATGTAACTATCAATAAATTTTACTGGATGGAACTTACGAAACAAAAACCACCAAACTACGCCATATACTATTTGTAGAGACGACTCTAGAGATTTTTTAAGGTCCGGTTTGCCTAGCCGCCTCTACAAATCATGTATTTGTAGAAGCGGTTCCCAGACCGCTCTTACAAATCGATTTGTAGAGATGGCTGGTGTTATCAGCCGTCCCTACAAATCGATTTATAGAGACGACTGGTAACACCGTTGATGTTGGAATCGAGGCGGTTGGTGATTCAGACGCCCAGCAGGGGCGGCTATAAATCGACGTATTTGTAGGAGCAGCTCATATTACCGGCCGCCCCTACTGTGCTATTTATAGGAGCGGCTGCTGTGCAAGAGCCCGAGCACGTCACTGTACCCTAAAAAACTCGTTACTACAAACTGTTTTTCACGTAGTGAATTGTATTTGGGTTTGTGTATCATAAAGAGGTTAATCCATTTTAGTCCATAGTAAACACATCGAAGGAGCAGGTTCTAGCGTATTCTAACAACAAACTATCTATTATGTGTTCTATGTAAGCAGTTGACTAGTTTGCACCTCGAATCTCCTATCTCCTATACGGAGAACCCCATTAGCAGATTTTGCTGCGATCTCATGAAGCCACGTCATCATCTAGGGCCCGCTTCTCCACCTTCGTTGATGCATCAATGACTACTTTGCCTCTTCTCCTTTCCAGTGCAGCAAACGCCGGCGCCTGTTGCCACTCACGAGCAAATAAACAACCACTCTAGCATCTGAACATACCAAGAAGTAAGAACTGCGCAACTCACAAGCAAATAAACAACCACTCAATGGCTCCTTCATTAGTGTGAATGATTGTCAGGAACCGAGGAGTCGATTGATCAGACATATAAGCTAGCTACCTTCAATTCCATTCACCCTTTCATCTCGCCCATGAATTAGGTGTAAGCCTTCTCGATTGTGAGAACCATGCCGGCCATCTCCCTTGGCGCCAGCTTTGTCATGTTGGAAGGGCAGGGGCGATCAGCACGCTGCAGCAGCATGGCACATCACATGTAGCCCCGGTGGTAAGAGGCGAGGTCAGCAAGGAGAAGCGTCGCTTGCGCTCAAGAGACAGCTAGCAGTGGCGGCAACTAAGGGGGCGAGCGACAGGGGAAGAACGGGGGTGGCCTCCATGCCATGGTTGGCACTGAAGTTCCAGTGGCCATGGCTATACCGCCGCCACTGCACCGGAGACGGAGTCGCGCCGAGATCTCCAACCTCGCTCACGCGCACCGCGCGCTCTGGCGACATCCAGCCTCGCGCGCTTGCTGCGCACTGCGCGTGCTTTACTGCACTGCGCTTCACACTGCTGTCTCGCGTCGCTCGCTGGCACCCGTCGTTCCTCGGCTGGCACCAAAGGAAGAGATGGCGATTCTTTTTCTTAACTGAGAGATGGCGATTCGGTCATGAGAGGAAGGAGAGCAGCGAGTAGGCCGGACATGATGCTGTGGAGAAGGCATGGTAGCTCAATCATTTCTCCTATTTTCTTTTCTTCATTCTTTTAAATATTCAACTTTAATATGTAAAAGTTGCTCTATACCGCAGTATGTACAACGCTACAAATAAAAGTATCCGCAGCAACGCGCGGGGTATTATCTAGTATCTGGAAACTTGAATCCACTTATCCACCACTATCCCAAGAAATGTCTAGATAGCATGTCATTGCATCATCTCTACTTGATATCTATATTCTTAACCACAGTAGAATCTTCATAGATGTTCTTAAAATTATTCTTTCCTAATTCAATTACACAGCTGTTGACCTGCTGAAGAAGTACAATGTCAGAGCCATAATTGGACCACAAAAGTCTTCAGAGGCTACTTTTGTGTCTGATCTTGGGAACAAGAGTCAAGTACCAGTTATCTCCTTCACTGCAACTAGTCCCACTCTTACATCTGGCTCCATGCCTTACTTTTTGCGTGCAACACCAAGTGATGCAGCTCAAGTGAACTGTATTGCGGCTCTAATTAAGGGATATGGATGGAGAGAAGTGGTACCAATCTATGAATACACAGGCTATGGTAGGGGCTGTTATAAAACATGTTGCCAGGCGGTTAAGATATTTCCCTCTTCGTCTCTCATAATCAATATTGTAGATGAAAGTAATAAAACACATAGACACGAGATAGGGAGACTATTCTTTATTATTTGAATATTGGTGATTACACCATAAAACTCCCACGTATATATAGTCCTGCCAAGGCCTAAGAGTTCGGTAAGAGCCCACATGCAAACAGACTAAGATTAGAATTCCTCTTTTTTCTTTCCTTCTATGATAGAGTCCGTATGTTTTACAACACTTCTCCTTGAGCGATTACCACGATATGCACATGTCTCATTAAAAACTCAATTCGAAAAGCGAGTGGGAAAAAATGGTTCTCGGAGAAAAGAGTACATTGCATTCGTTAATTGCATTGCACATGTTGTCTCATTAAAAACCTTGTGTGAGAAACCTTCAAGTAAAAACTCACGTAGGGAAAAAAAAGAGTACAACATTTAACCTTCTTGGTCATGTATTCTTCATGATATTCTATTCTTTGTGAATAGATATTTATCTTCATGATAAATGCATAAACTTCAACATTTTAGCAAATATGATCTACTTGATCTGTGTAATTCTAGTGGTTTTAATTACCTTCAAGGTAGATTCAATCAAATTGCCCCCCCTCCCTCGTAAAGCCATCCTTTGAACATCATTGTTCAAACCACACTTTTCATAAATGTGTGCTTAATAATGGTATGCAGTACCACAATACTATATCTTTCAAAATATTGACTCGCAATTCTTCTATGAATTATAATATGAGCAAACAAGAGCAATATGCTTCATGCATAAATGGCCACTTATTAGTTGTATAAAGCAAATAAAATTTATCCTTCAGGATAATCCTTTTAGAGGATTTTGGGGTTAAATAGTTTATAATATTCAATATTTTCTAGATAGTACATCAAACTTATACCAGAGTTTGAATACTTTAGTGGATTTTCAAATTATATGTTATACAAATCTTTAGGACTTTTATTGTATCACTAAAATGATAGATCCAGTCATGTATTTGGCATTTAGGGGATAATTCAATTGCCAAATTCACCATTATTCTTATACCTTCTATGGTATTTAGAGGATATCATCACTTTAATGTTAGCTTTTCAATATGCACTTTCTAAGTGTTTATATGACACCTTCATGATGTTTATGATTCCTCATTTGCTTTCTCTCGGGTCTATATTCACTTCAGGGATTAATGGTGTTTATTTAAGAATCGACTGGTAAATCCTTCGTGGATTAATTCCTTCAAGGATGTTCTCATTCTTAGCGAATAGTATTTCTCTTCTACGAGATAGTCTCTGTCGGGATAAAAAACCCGGGGTCCCTAATGGACCCGCTTCCCTGCAAAACTCGGCCCAACAGGCGGCACAGCGACAGCACGTGCCTGGGCCAGCCCAGATACACAATGACAGGTCAAGACCACGATCCGATCCTCGACCGGCACCTTCGGCCAGGAGATCTGATCGGAGGTGCGACCGGAAGGCCTGGCCATGGTGGGACCACAGTCCGACTCCGACCTCCTTTCTCCGACCGAGAATACGACAGGACCTCTGCTCGCTGCTCTTTCCCGACCGACACGATCGGGGACGACTGGGAGCAATCGACCAGGGACGCCCGCTCGATATGGGCCCAGGGAGTAGGTGGAGCAGATAAGGTAAGGCGCTCAAGTCAACCGTAATACCGAGGACCGTACCCTGTCATGCCCTGCGTGCCTATAGGACGGTGCCATCAGGGCATGTTAGGCGAACACGATAGAGCCTGCCAGAAGCATCTGAACATAAACATTATTATAGACACCGACGGCCATCCCGTACCCGATGACATGGGCAACAAGACTAGGCAACGCCCGTATAAACTCTCTCTTTCTCTTTGACTTGTAAGGCGATCCCCTTTAACTATAAAAGGAGATGCGCTCTTTCCTACTAGAAAGATAGAAGCTTCGAACCCCCGAAGCCCCAAAGACTCGAAGACTCGAGGACTCGAGGACAACAACACAACGGCTCTAGAGCTCGACAGCTACACAGTCTACACGCTCTCAACAACTGATAAGCTCAGACACACAGAGCATACGCTCTAATACTTAGCGCACGTTTGAGCATCTGTCACTCTCTTTCACTCAGCTCAGAGTCCGACCGGGCCTCTAACACCCCCTTCTCATTCCTTATTCGTTTGTAACCCCACAACAAACTTCGAGCACCTGGGCTCAGGAATAAAGTCACCGACCGACCTCAACTAAACGTAGGGCCTGTTGCCTGAACCAGTATAAATCATGTGTCATTAAGTGCTAGGCGATATCCGATCACAATGCACGGTAAAACTACAAATATTTACTTGTTGGCCACATTTCGCACCGACAGTCTCTACTACATGAAAGATTATTATGTGACATACATAATGAAATAGTGTCATTCACTACAAAATCGTTCAATGACTCTTTTCCTTTCAGTACATGCTCTTCTTGAGACTTCAATATTCAATCAGGAATATATTCTACCTTAGACTTCTTCTTAATACTTAGTATAAGATTCAATTTCCATATGTTGCGATTTTCTATTCTTCGAGAATTATATGGATTTTCAGAATCCACTTATTAACTGCGTATTTCATATTTAATCATTTCATTTGCCAGAGATATAACAGAGCATTTATTTCTTCTTAGTAGAAGATTCAACCTCAATTGCTTTCTTCATCGACCCGATATAATCGCTACATGCAACTTTGCCATGTACTTTGTTTTCCAGATATGGGTTCTCATAAAAGAAACATTTACAATTGTAGAGGTAGTGTTGTCGAAACTATTATTTTCTCCCAATATTCTCACAACGTGAGATTATTCTGTCTTTTTGTAATTTTTCAAACAAGAGATGATTTATTGTTCTGCATCCCAACACTAATGATGCGCGTGTTTATTGTGTTGGATTTTATCTTCATGATGATCCTCTTCATGAGGTGCTTAACCTTCTTCATGAGGTGTTCCCTTCATGAGAATGGAGGAGTTTCATTTTATTTCTATTCAAACAAGTACACACTAAACTAGAACCTACAGGCGTCCCCGTGGATTTTAGCTTGGTAGCATACAACATTTAGTTTACTACTAGTAAACACATCTTCTAGTTTATAACTTTAAGTTACTCCTCTCATTTTTCTAAAATATCTGGCATATGCTCCGCTTCATGCTTCACAAGAGCATTAATCAAACTATTGTTTGATTTAGTGCGTGATAATATTCCCGCTTCAAGTTTCAAAGAATATTTTTCTCTTAAGATCATTTTCCTTCTATAAAAATAATATTTGACATTCAAAATAGGCTCTCTCTCCCCCTAATGCCAATATTAGATCTTTAATAGCATACTTCAAAAGATATTCCCTGTCATGGGCTTAAAATAGTTAAAATTCATGTATCTCCAACTACAAGGGGATGCCCATTCATGTATGCTATGATGAAATTTTATGGAAAATATTCACACACATATTTAAACATGGGGGTTAATATTCATTAAATGCAGCAAGCTAGAATATAATACATAAAGTGCGCTTAAGAATGTTCAGCATTCCTATAAACTCAGGGATGTTCTCCCCCTAATTTGCACATATCATAGTTTACAAAAAGTATTTCATTATCTAGCTCCTTTATTGTTTAGCCCAAAATTTTGATCCAAGTACACATACATAAAAAAATAGGCCATAACTTCAAATATATAAAATATGCAACATTCAACCTCACATGAAATTGCTTCTAGAATTTTCTAATTGCCATTAATGCAAAATTTCTCAAATGCCTTTTCTTCGTAAATCACAAATCATTGTAAGTGTTTTATCTATCAACTCAATTTCCACTATAATCTATCCCATTCAATTGGGTCACTTCTCCATTTAACCAATTTCAATTTAAACAACTCCCCCTGATCTTAGGCTACTTGGCCTAGACCAATTTATTATTTTTACATGCAATCCATTGAAAGCAAGATATTTCTTAGTTCAACAGGAACTACAAACATAGCGTATTAGCTAGCCAATCTAATTATGGGGAAGTGCAAGGTAGCTACTAGCTACAAATATAACTTCTATGCTAATATTCATGCAGGAGATAGTTGCAGCTCGATGAGAGCACAACATAGTGATACACATTCGAGTGTGTGGAATGTTGGTATTCAATCCAACGTAATAGATAACAACAAAATGCAAAATCACAAGCTTGCTTGTAATTAGTGCAATGTAGAGAAAGTTAACTCGGCCAGAAGGACGCGACGAGAATTTCAAGTCCTTATACATGCACTTAAAGATAGATTTAGGAAGGCTACGCCTATTAAATATTTATTACCCACATTTTCTCATGCCTTTACCCAAGTTCCTCCCCCTTTTCGTGCCATTAATTTGCTTCATGCATCATCTATGAATAATTATTTTTAATGTTCCATATAATCCAATCATACTTCTATAATATTCATTGGTTCGGGCATGAAATTCACATATCAAGTTTACTATTCATGTACAACAACATATTCAGGGTAGGACATAGACTTTAAGCTTTTGGGCTATTAATACTTAGTTTTAGGGCCAGCGGTTAGGACCTTTCCCTCTCCGTCTCTCATGATCAACATTGTAGATGAAAGTAGAAAAACACATAGACACAAGATAGGGAGACTATTCTTTATTATCTGAATATTGGTGATTACAACATAAAGCTCCCACATATATATAGTCCTGCCAAGGCCTCAGAGTTTGGTAAGAGCCCACATACAAACGGATTAGAATTAGGATTTCTCCTTTTCTTTTCCTTCTATGATAGAGTCCATATGTTTACAACAGGGCTATCATACCATACCTGGTTGATTCCCTCCAAGAATTTGGGGCTCCTGTAACTTATCGTAGTGTGATCCCTGTATCAGCAAGCAATGATCAAGTTGAGAAAGAACTCTACAAGCTAATGACAATGCAAACAAGGGTCTACATTGTGCACATGTCATCCTCAATTGCCTCTACTCTCTTCACGAAGGCCAAGGAGTTTGGAATGATGAGTGAAATGTATGCATGGATTTTAACAGATGGGATTGCGAATATCGTTAACTCACTCAACCCTCCAATTCTTGATTCAATGAATGGTGCACTGGGTGTCAAATTTTATGTGCCTAAATCAAAGAAACTTGATGACTTCACTGCAAGATGGGACAAGAGATTCAAACAGGACAACCCAAATTATCCGTCAGCTCAGTTAGGCACCTTTGGACTCTGGGGTTATGATACTATTTGGGCATTGGCACAAGCAACAGAAAAGGTTAACATGGACGATGCCATATTTCAGAAGCAGCAGGACAAGAAGCCCTCAACATGTCTTGGAACTCTGGGTGTCTCTACTATTGGTCCGAAACTCATAGATGCAATCTTACATAATCAGTTCAGAGGCCTAAGTGGCGACTTTGACCTTAAAAACAGGCAGCTGCAACCTTCCACATTCCAGATAATTAATGTCGTTGGAAGAAGTTCACAACAGATAGGCTTTTGGACAGCAAAGCATGGAATCATCAGGACACTGGATCAAAATGGATCAAAAACAACAAATGCAAACTCCATGCCTGAACTTAATCCAGTGATTTGGCCAGGAAAAGTATATGTTGTGCCTAAAGGATGGCAGATTCCTACTAATGGAAAGAAGCTCCGAGTAGGTGTAACAACAAGTGGATATCCTGAATCTATGAAGGTAGAAAGGGATCCTATCACCAATGAAACAACTGCTACCGGATATGCCATTGATGTATTTGAAGAGGTGCTGAAGGGACTACCATATGCAATACCTTATGAATATGTAGCATTTGATAATTAAGAGTCGAGCTATAATGATTTTGTCTACCAAGTTCATCTTGGGGTAAGAAATTGCTATTCCCATTTTGTTAGTAAGATCAAGGGTCATATATTGGTTGTTCTCTCTGGATTTTTTTTTCAATTTTTTTTATAAAGAATTTAACAATCACAAGTGAATTGGTGCTAGAATCAGATATGCAGGAAGACAATTAATAGGGTGTGTGAAAAGTGGAAACTAAGGCATTAATTCAATGTTTTATTAGCACAGATCTAAAACCATATTTAGTCAGCATTAGTATTTGTACGAATCCACTAGTTAAGGCATAACTCGCTGGATATTTACTCAATGCATAACAGCAATATGATTCCTTTTCAATTTGTAAAAGAATGATACAATGTAAGTTGTAACTGTTGACATTATCTGTTTTTGTTGTCCAGAAACCCTAATAATTGTCAGTGCGCAGAGATCAAGGAGTTACATATTGATCATTCAGTAATTCAAGTAAAACTAACATCATTGTATTTATATAACACCAAAGGTCATGTTTGCAGGTATATGATGCGGCAATCGGAGATATAACCATCAGGTACAATAGAACTTCCCATGTTGACTTTACCCTACCTTACACCGAGTCTGGAGTAGCAATGATTGTGCCAGTGAAGGATGACACAAATAAGAACGCATGGGTTTTCTTAAAGCCATTAACTACTGATTTGTGGCTTGGAAGCATCGCATTCTTCATTTACACAGGGATTGTCATCTGGTTATTGGAGCGACGAATCAATAATGCTGAACTGACTGGTTCATTTTTTCGCTAGCCTGGGATAGCAATATATTTCTCCATTTTTGCAGATAGTGAGTGATGATATTTGATATCTGAATTTCTTATTTCCGCTTGACATACTGCATTGTGTGGAAAAGAGACATAAGTCTGACTTTTATATTTACTAATGTTAGGATGAGCAGGAAGGGCAAAATAAGTAAAATATCTTCCTATATTTTCGCATAATTCATTTTTCACAAATGTTTGAAAACACATTATTTAGAAAGTACAAGAAGGGTATTTTCATAATAAGAACCATTCATATTTAATTTGAAGTTTCTTATTTGGCAGTTTCCCATCATTTTGCAGGGGAGAGGGTGGACAGTATTTTACCTAGATTGGTTGTCATATGGGTCCTTGTACTTCTCATGATTACGTCAAGTTATACAGCCAATCTATCATCAATTCTCACTGTGCAACAGCTTCAACCTACAGTAACTGATGTTCATGAACCCATTAGAAAAGGTGAATATGTAGGGTATCATAATGGTTCTTATGGGGGGGGGGGGGGGGGGGGGGGGGGGTGTCTATTAGAAGAACTTGGCTTTGACAGAAGAAAGATCAGGGCATACAAAACTTCAGAAGATTTTGCTGATGCACTCTCTAAAGGGAGCAAAAATGGTGGTATTGCTGCTGTCATACATGAAGTTCCATACATCAAGATATTTCTTGCAAAGCATTGCAAAGGTTACACAATGGTTGGACCAATTTACAAATCCGAAGGCTTTGGCTTTGTAAGTTAACTACACCAGATATGTTTATCCGTATGCTATAGGAAATGTATAGTTTTGAGCTTCTCGGGATCAAGAAAGAAATGTTAACTCCTGAAAAAAATACTTATTAGAACAGAAAGAACATTTGGAAATAAGGATATAAACTAATGCACTTTCTAAGAGCCTAAGACCCAAGATAATAACAAACAGGTCTACTCAAACAAGGCCAGCATGGAAAGATCTTCTGCACGACCAGTTATCACAAAAGGCACTATACGAATACTGTAAGTCATACAATCACTTGTAAGAAACTTTTTGTTATTATAAGAAAATTATGGTAACAGACACCATTGGAAAATATTGTGAGTTAATGCACTGATGACTGGCAGCTATTCGCTATTATCTTTCTTGCTATTGCAAATTGAATAGTGGCATGCAAACTCTAACTTTTTTTGAGCAGGAACCGTGGGGTATCAACCCCCCGGCGGCATTTATATTAAAAAAGGAAGAACCCAAGAAAGGGTTCAAGGACTAACAAGAAGTTAGCCAAGAGTTACAAACAAAAACAAAAATTGTGCAAACGTAATGGAAATTGTGCAAAGGTATTTTGGGTGGGTTGGGGTTGGGGACCTTGGATTTGTAATGGTTCTCTCTCTTTAGTGAAATGGTATGCAACTCTCCTGCACATTGAGAAAAAATAATTAAATGAAAATTGTTCAAGAGAACTTCGATTAAAAGTAAATCTGATCCTAATAGGGATGAAAACAATTGGAAATAATATTGCAAAACAGAAAACAGAAACAGCCACAGTCAAGATTTTCCCCATGTTTGTGCAATGAACAGTTAAGTGCCAGTTGCAAGTGAAATTGGTTTAAAGTGACAACTTTAATGTCTTTACAAAATCGGAATAATGCAGAAAACGGTATTTGGACAGTATCAGAATTCTCACACCTGCTTTCACCCCTAATACTAATAGACTAGGACAAGGAGAAGCAACATCCATTCATATATTTTAAAAGGAAAGATAGAATATACCATTCACAGATTTCTGTTTATTATAAATCACTCAAATTTGAATCTGGAATTATTAATGACGAATCTAACCACAAAAATGAATTTGCAAAAGCTGGAAACAACAGTGCAATTCATTTACCTTAACCTTTTTTGGATGATTATTAAGGATCTTAGAATGCTAGCCTTTTTAATTTTTGGAAGAATTAATGCATTACTTAACCAATTTGTATATCACTGAAATTATTTTAATTGTTAACTAGGTATTCCCCAAGAGATCCCCTATGGTCAATGACTTCTCCAGGAGAATCCTCAGCATAACAGAAGGAGATGCCATCATTCAGATAGAAAAGAAATGGATCGGAGATCAACATATCTGTCAAAATGATGATGCCATCGCCAGCCCCAGCAGTCTAAATTTCAGAAGCTTTTCTGGACTCTTTCTGGTCACAGGTGTTGCTTCAACTTCTGCCCTTTTTATAGCCCTGGTGATGTTCCTCTACAAGAATAAACACAAGATAAGGAACAGTATAAGTCGAGTCCAGACTCAGGGAAGATATGGATCAGTGCATGCAAACAGACAGAATGAAGAAAGAGAACTAGATTGCAACCAGGCCCAGAGCATGCAGGTGACAGTGCCAAATGATCTAGAAGATGATGCATGCCAACAAGAGATAGAAATATCCATAGAAGTCACTAGTCCTGGTTCTGGATTCCCATCGAGTCCGGGCTTTGCATCTTGCGAAACACCAAGCAACAGTGTTTGTGCAATGACAAGTCAGCCTAATCCAGAATTTTCACACCTCCATTCTCTAGAATTTACCATTTGACATGTAAACGCATGAGCACATGTGCGTCCCCTCATTTCAGTCAGTACTCAGTACACCAGCTGATGAGCATTTCCAACAGTAAACTAGATGCATATGTAAGCTAGTGCGTCCCTGCATTTCAGTCAAATGAACCAGCAACCCAACAGTAAGATTATTGCCTGCGGAAACTAGTCAGGTGTCAAATGTACATCAACCAGGAATAACTGTAATCCAAGCCCCGCAAGAGCAAATAAACTAGTAAAATGGTTATTCATTCACTTGTTTGTATAGGATTAACTACCCCACTATACCATCAGAGATGCAAGCATAAGAACAATACAACTAGGCGTGTACCCTTACGGAAACAGGAATCTAGCATGAGTGCGTGCAAATGCGCCCGCGAGCTTGTGCTCACCTAACTTCCCATGGGCGCCGACGAGCAGAGCAGGAGCAATCCTCAGCGCCTCCAGCCACATCTGCCTTCCTGCCGTCGCATGCTGCAGAGGCCCCCCTCCGCCCGATAGACAGTAAGACTGCACCGTGGCCTCACCGTCCCCAACTACCCGTCAGCTGGTTACATGGCACCACCGCACCACCCAAGGGCCAAGGCGACTTCCTGCTTCGGCGGCGGTGGCCGCCGGGCGCCGGCAGTTCCATTTTCCCGTGGCTAATGTGGACCGGGGACGGTTACCAGTTTTAAGCAAGGCCGTCCTAGTAAAGAGATAGTGGACCGAAAAGCGGGGTGCGTTGTGAATTACGGACTGGGCTGGACGAAACCAGTTTCGTCGTGTTGGCCGACGTTGACGGATACGTTGATGTGTTCCGTTACGCAAGTTCCCGGAAGACAAATATATTTAGAAGGAAAATTAATCACCTTATGATTATTATATACTATTGATGGAGTATTATTTAAAAACTGACTTGCTAGCGGCTGGAGTTCGATCCGGAGCGCTATGGTCCGGATGGTGCCCGCACCGCGAGTGAGCGCTCCAGCAGCGGGCCCGCTTCCCAGGCGTCGCCCGTGCCGCCTAGGACGTCGCCCGCACCGTCTGCTGTTTCCCACGCACATCTCATGTACAACGTCCGATCTATTTTGAAACATCTAGATACAACATATAAAATAAGATAGATGAAACACTTGAAATAAGCGTATGAAACACTTGCAAAAACGTCTGAAAACACTTGAAAATCATTGCAAACATATGTAATATCCAGATAAAACATTTGCAACAAGTATGAAACACTTAAAACATATGCTTTACAACATGCATGTATATGCAACATCCAGATCTATTTTTACAACATCCAAATAAAAAACTTGCAGATGAAATATTTGTAATATACACTTGAACACACACGTGTATAGCCTTTACAACAGTGCAACATCCCAATATACTTTTATAATATCAATATAAACACTTGCAACATACCTCTAAAATATCTAAAACACTTTAAACATACTCTTGCAACATGCGTTTTTCAGCAAAACCTGGCAAGCGTTCATACGTAGCACTGCACAGCGAGATCCGGCGCTAAGCCACGATGGAGAAAGAGGATGGCAGTGGGCACACGGCCCCTGTTGAGCACTGCACAGCGAGATCCGACGCTAAGCCACGATGGAGAAGGAGGATGGCAGTGGGCACACGGCTGCGCGGCCCCTGTTGAGCGGCCATGTGCCCCCCCCCCCCCCCCCCCCCCCCGCGCGGTGAGTGGTGGTGCCCCGGCAAGCGATACCCGCATTGGAGGCAGCAACGACGATCGGGCAAGTGTGGCCTTGCACGGCGAGGCGCCCCCGCGCCAGAGAAGGTCACAGCAGGCTGGTGCCGTGCCCGTGGCGAGGCGCCCCCGCGCTGGAGAAGGCCGCGGCGAGCGGCAATCGCGCTGGAGGAGGTGAGCGGCTGGCGAGCGGTGGGGAACACCGGTGGGGAACACCGCGACAGTTGTGTGAGTTGAAAAATGTCAGTATTTTTTTTAAAGCCGTGAAGAGAGGTAGAGGGGAGTAGCGCACAGGCCATGAAGCGCGGTGTCCGGACGTTGGGACGGCCGCACCACGACATTTCCGTTTTAAAAATAAAAATAATAATAGTTTGCATGATTGAAAGCACTTTTAAAAACGCATTGTTTTATGGCACCGTTTTTATGCCGCGTGGTCAGTCATATCGCGGGTGGCTCTGACTATTGATTTATTGAGTCTCATGGCAGTATGGCAGTTCGCAATCAGTGAGTCTACGCGTCCAACACCCCGATACCACGTAGCACAGGTCTCATGGGAAAAAAAGAAAAAGAAATCCCAGGCGCACCCCTCCCTCTTGCTTAACTTCGGACTTCTAGTTCTGACCGAGTGCTCTTGCTTAACTTCGGACTTCTAGTTCTGACCGAGTGATCTTGCCGAAGAAATCTCAGGAGGTGTGGACAAGAGCGAGCCAGAGAGCAAACATGAAAGTGCAGAAACGTAGCCCACACAGCACAAACGTTAGCACGTAGCTTCCGACGAGCAGCAGCTGAGGTTCGCAAAAAACAAAAAAAAAAGACTAATCCAATGGATCTTGCAGACTTCGATGACCAGCGATCTGATTCTCAAGCAACCAACTCCATGGCATTTGCAACTTGCAAGTCGACCACGAAGGTTTTCTTTTGACTTTTTGAGGGTCATATAAATGGGGACTTGGGACTTCATCCTCACAACAGAAGCACATTGACTTCCGCACCGCATGCTGTCTTACAGCAGCATGAGCTGTGTATGACAAGGCCATTCTTCAATCTGCAGAAATCTCAAAGCCTCTTTTGAAAGAACGAGTAAAGATCATCGCTGCGCATACAAGTTAGGTCAAATGACAGTGGGTCAGTGGCTACATTTCTATTTGTGAGGAGAGACAACTAAGTTCATATACCTTAATTCTCATAAAAAAGAGGCTTAATAGCGGTCCAATGCATAGGATAGTTCTAGTGTCCATTGCATGCTAAACGTCACCTTTGACTTCTCACAGTCCCAGACCCCCAGTTCTTTGGGCCAAAAGATTGACTATATATGTAACCCATCCAGCTCATTGATTCTTCTTGGATTTCTCATTTTCACCCTCATCACTGTAGAAAGTAAGTTTCCAGAAACAATGGCGTTGTACACTTGTACCTGTCATTCCTGTCCAACTAAAAAAAACATTGTGTTTGTCAACAGTGAGGTGTCTCTTTTCGCAAGCAAAATGTAAGAGGAAAAGGTAATCAGAATGGAAACTTGGCATTGTAGATCAGAGCTGACCAAGCCAAAACCTAGTTAGAATAATGGTGCCTCGAACCAGTTATATAAGGCATCACAGTGGCTCCACAGGTCATGTAGAACTCAACCCTCGGGGGATGGAGATGCCATCCAGGATCATCTTCTTGTTGGTATTAATCTCCAATATCACAGCTACTCAAAATGCAACTGAAACAGAGCCCAGAACAGTAAATGTTGGAGTCATCCTCAATCTGCAGTCATTGGTGGGCAAAATTGCCCATATGAGTATTTTGATGGCCTTGGAAGATTTCTATTCAGTTCACAGTAGCTACAGAACAAAGTTAGTTCTCCACATGAGGGATTCCAATGAAGATATCCAAGCTGCCTCAGCAGGTACATTTACAATTTGTTCATTGTTAGAACTTAGAAATGAAAGCATAAACTAGCTGTGGAATTTTGTTTTGTATATCATGCGAAGACTAGAGCGTTAAGAATGTGTGTGTGTGTGTGCGCGCGCGCGCTTGGTAGTCCTAGCTTCAAAAGGTCTGCACCGAAGATGCCATCTGTACAGGTAGTCCTACCTTTTTTTCTTGGATACACAGGAGAACTGTGTATCATTACACTAAGAAGGGACAAAATTCCATATTTACAAGAGAAACACCCACACCATCCCTCTCTACTTAAGAAGGTAGTCCTAGTAAAAAAAGTGGGGTTCATGACTAGAATCCATTAGTAATATGTATGGTGCGGTGCATGCTACAAATTTTATTTATACCATTCTATTTGTTGTTGTACATACGAACATCTGGCATGTTTTGTCCATAACTGAAATGTTATGTTCACTAAAGTGTTAGTCTGATATGTTGTTCAATATCTCCCCTAATCATCAGAAAGTAGAGCTGACGTATATGCAGAAAGTTAGTGACAAGGTATACCTAAGAAGAATGAAATAAATAAAAGAAAAACACATGCTACAAAACTAAACGAACAACAATGAGGCACCCAAAGATAAGGGTAATTTCTGCTTTCAGTACTTTGATACTTATATTTGCACCTGTTCTGAAGTACTCATGTTTTATTTGCCCACATTAACACCATAGGAATTTCTTCCAAAAACTCCAACTAAGAATAATGCCATTCTTAGCTAAAATCAGAAAGTTTTTTAATATGTATAATCAAAAGACTGAAACAGGGAATATGGATTATTATACGGGCCAGTGAAAGTGATAATATTTTGAGTTATAGCACTACTGCTTTGCATACGATTTCAGATATCTTAGCTACAACCAGAATATAAACAAATGCACTTGTAAACTAAAGTTCATCCCTGTTACAATTATTCAATTTTACAGCAGTAGACCTGCTGGAGAATTATAATGTGCAAGCAATAGTTGGTCCCCAAAAATCTTCAGAGGCTATTTTTGTGTCTGATATTGGAAACAAGAGCCATGTTCCGGTCATCTCCTTCACTGCAACAAGCCCCACTCTTTCATCTGGAAATGTCCCATACTTTTTGCGTGCAACACTAAGTGATGCAGATCAAGTGAATTGCATCGCTTCTCTCATTAAAGCCTATGGTTGGAAGGAAGTGGTACCCATCTACGAGGACACAGACTATGGCAGAGGTATAATACCATATCTGGCTGATGCACTTCAAGAGTTTGGAGGGTTTATGCCTTATCGTAGTCCAATCTCTGAATCAGCAAACAGCGACCAAGTTGAGCAAGAACTCTACAAGCTAATGACAATGCAAACCAGGGTCTATATCGTGCATATGTCATCTGCTATTGCCTCTATTCTGTTCATGAAAGCCAAGGAGCTAGGAATGATGAGTGATACGTATGCTTGGATCTTGACAGATGGGATCACAAATATTGCTAGTTCACTCAGCCCTTCAATACTTGAAGCAATGAATGGTGCACTAGGTGTGAAGTTCTATGTGCCTAAATCAAAGGAACTCGATAATTTCACTGCAAGATGGAATAAGAGATTCAAACAAGACAATCCAAATGTTGCAGTTGCACCATCTCAGCTAAGCATTTTTGGACTCTGGAGTTATGATACAATTTGGGCCTTGGCGCAAGCAGCAGAAAATGTTAGCATGGGCAATGCAGTATTTCAGAAGCAGTGGCACAGGAAGAACATAACATGTTTTGGAGGTTTGGGTATTTCTACAATTGGTCAAAACCTCCTAGATGCAATCTTACATAGTAAGTTCAGAGGTCTAAGTGGTGATTTTGACCTTAAAAATAGGCAGCTGCAGCCTTCCACATTCCAGATAATTAATGTGGTTGGAGGAGCTCCACAAGAGATAGGCTTTTGGACAGAAAAGCATGGAATCATTAGGAAGCTGGATCAAAACAAATTAGAAACGACAAATGTAAACTCTATGCCTGATCTTAATCAAGTAATTTGGCCAGGAGAATCATATGCAGTGCCTAAAGGATGGCAAATTCCTACTAATGGAAAGAAGCTCCGAGTAGGTGTACGGTATAGTGGATATCCAGAGTTCATGAAGGTGGAAAGAGATCCTACTACTAATGCAACAACTGCTACTGGTTATGCCATCGATGTATTTGAAGAGGTGCTGAAGAGATTACCATATGCAATACCTTATGAATATGTATCATTTGGTACTGCAGACTCTGGGAACTATAATGATTTTGTCTACCAAGTTCATCTTGGGGTAAGGGAATTCTTATTTTGTTAGGCAAGGTTCAGAAATTATTTTTTTAAGAATTGAACCATCGTAAGTGAATTGGTACCAGTATCAGATAGAAGTTTTTTAGGAACTAAGCCAACCTCAGTTAGTGGGAGATGTTGATATACATTGTCCATCACCCAAGTTCAAGCCAATTTCGTCTTGAAATGAGGTTGAGTGGCTATTTCATATTTACAATGCCGCCTGGTTCGTAGTTCCTTCTAGGTGGTCGATTTTTTTTAAGCGCTGTTTTCTTTTCAAAATGTGTGAACAGTGAAACAACTAAGATATTAATTCCCTGCTTTATGAGCACAGAACTCAAACCATATTTACTCAGGAGCATTATTAGTTGTACGAACCAACTAGTTAAGGCACAACTGACTAGATGTTTTGTCTTCCGTTCTGCTTGTAGATAGAATGCCGACTGTGATGTTTCTATTATCCTTATGTTATTCACAAACCCACATGATTGCCAGTGTACAGAGCTTAAGGATTGGCATAGTGATCATCCTGTAATTCAAGTAAAACAAACAGCTTCTACAAGGAGTAAGGACAGAGTTTAAAGTATATGTACACGTTATCTCTAATACTAAATTTACTTTGTATAGAGGGATATCATTGCCTGAACCTTGATTGCTTCTGCTGGGTTTCAACTCTAGCCTACCCCAACTTGTTTGGGACTTAAAGGCTTTGTTGTTGTTGTTGTTGTATAGAGGAATATCATTAGTTTTATGGGTCCAGTAGTTAGCACAACTGATCAGATGTTTAAGTAGAGGTACAGTTATCTTCCAAAAGTTCAAGTAAAAGAAGTGACTTAATGCCTTATAACACTATATAAATGTTATGCTTACAGATATATGATGCAGCAATTGGAGATATAACCATCAGGTACAATAGAACTTCCTATACTGACTTCACACTACCCTACACTGAATCTGGGGTAGCAATGATTGTGCCAGTCAAGGACAACAAGAATAAGAATATATGGGTATTCACGAAGCCGTTAACTACTGATTTGTGGTTTGGAAGCATTGCATTCTTCATCTACACAGGGATTGTCATCTGGCTATTGGAGCGGCGAATCAATAATGCCGAACTGACTGGTTCATTTTTCCGACAGCTTGGGATAGCAATATATTTTTCCTTCTTTGCAGATAGTGAGTGATGATTCTTGTCATCTAATTTATTGCATTTGCAATAGCTAATAAATCCTTTAATAGGTGATGAATTTCTTAATGAATTGTTTGGAAAACAAAATTAATCTGACTTGTACTATTAAAGTTAGGGTGAACAGAAAATCTTATATATGTAAATATTCTCCCATTGCAGTCTATCACCATAAATTCATTTCAATAATTGTTTAAATTTCTCAGTACAGACATGACCGATAGTACGTTTAGCATTCACGATTTATTTGAAGGCACATTGATGGTTGTTATTGCTCATCGTGTTGCAGGGGAGAGAGTGGACAGTATTTTGTCTAGATTGGTTGTTATTGTATGGGTATTTGTACTTCTTGTGATTACATCAAGTTATACAGCCAATCTATCATCAATTCTCACCGTGCAACAGCTTCAACCCACAGTAACTGATGTTCATGAACTGCTTAGGAAAGGAGAATATGTAGGCTATCATAATGGTTCTTATGTAGTGGATCTATTAGAAGAGCTTGGCTTTGACAGAAGAAAGATCAGGGCATACAATACTCCAGATGATTTTGCTGATGCTCTCTCTAGAGGGAGCAAAAATGGTGGCATTGCTGCCCTCATACATGAAGTTCCATATATCAAAATATTTCTAGCAGAGAATTGCAAAGGTTATACAATGGTTGGACCAATATACAAGTCTGAAGGTTTTGGCTTTGTAAGTTAGCTACACCAGATATGTTGTGTGCATTATAGGCCTCTAAATGTTATGAACTAGGAAACATATACTTGAAATCTGCTTAAACTTGAGAAAATAATAATGGAGAATCCCTGACGGAATTTCTATAAAAACACAGACCACATCTGAAAATAACAATGCACAGTAGCTAAGGCTTTATTTGGCATTGTGGTGGCTTTTCAAAAACAGTTATTTCTTTGTAAATTCAGATTTTGCAGAAAAAATCTTACTAAAACTATTGGCTAATGCTGCAAGTTACATGCAGTCATAACTTGCAGCACTTGTGGCTCAACACATTTCATGTTATTTCAAACAGAATACTGAAATGGAGATGCAAACATGTAAATACATACACAGTGGAGTAGGATTGTGTATATTTAAAGTTTTGTTATTGGTTCTTGAATACAAATTGTTCTGAGAAGATGCCAGATGACCAAAAGTACATGAAGACATTAAATGTACTGACACGCATCAACAAAATTTATGTATCCTACTTTGATCAACACCAGGGGAAAATGGAAAAATGTAGGTTACCATTCACATATTTCTGTTAATCATAATGTTCATCCAACCAGAAACTGGCACTTCCAATGATAGTAGATCACTCCAAAAGTTGGAAACTGCAAGAACCATGCAATTTCATTAATCTTTAATGCATGTTTTTTGTGGATGTTTGTGAAGCTAAGAATGCTAACCATTTCATTTTTTTTAAAAAAAATAACTATTAGGTATTTGGTTTGTGTATTACTGAATCTGTTGTTTTTGTTGAATAGGCATTCCCCAAGAGATCCCCTATGGTCAACGACTTTTCTAGAGCAATCCTCAGCATAACAGAAGGGGACACTATCATCCACATAGAAAATAAATGGATCAGAGAACGACATACCTGTCAAAATGATGGAACCATCGCCAGCTCGAGTAGTCTAAACTTCAAAAGCTTTTCAGGACTCTTTCTAGTCACAGGGATTGCTTCAACTTCTGCCCTTTTACTAGCCCTGATGATGTTCCTCTACAAAAACAAGCACAAGATAAAGAACAGCATAGGTTGTGATCACCAGACTGAGGAAGGATATGGATCAGAGCATAGCAACGAGCAGAACCAAGACAGGGAACAGGATAGCAACCAGGCACAAAATATGCAGATGACCGTGCCAAATGATGCACAAGATGACGCTTGCCAACAAGAGATAGAAATATCCTTAGAACTCATCAGCTCAACTGGTTCAGGAGTCCAAACATGTCCAGATATTTCATCTCATGGAGCAGCAAGCAATGGTTTGTTGTGCCAAGATTGAGTCGATGAACCTAATCCAAATTTCTATTGGGTCCATTCTCCAGAATTCACCCAGACACATTCAAGATGTATTCAAGATGTATTATGTATATGCATGTGCACATGTGCGTCCCAGAATTTCAGTCAATAAAACCAGCTAACGAGCAACCCAACTGAAAGCTAATTGCATTGCAAACTAGCGCATCTTAGCTTTTCAACCAGCCATTATTGTAAAATAAAAAACATCTCAACATTTCAACCAGCCATTATTGTCAAAAAATTATTAAAACAAAACTAGTCTGGTAGTCCACTTCATATCATGTTTATATGCCATAATACCAACACAAAATGTGTATAAGAAACCAACACAAAATGTGTATAAGAATAATCTGGCGAGAGAAATCAAGCAATATGGCATGCGCGTTTGGGCATGCCCAATCGACGACGATCTGCGCAGTAAAACCTCTAGACCAGAGGAAATGAAATTGAGGAATCCTCGTGCAGGACAGACAGCCTCACCGGCCGCACAACTTCGTGGCCGCTGTCACGGCGTCACCTGCGGGATCCCCTTTGCCGACCGACGAGCCGCCCAGCGGCCGGCCAGCCGTCCGTCCCCAGCCCGAGAAGCGGCTTCCTTGTTTTGCGGAGGCTCCATTTTTCCGTGGTGGGTGTGGACCACGACGCAGGAAGCGGACTGCCTAATGGGCCAAAAGGGTTGCGAATACCGGCCGGACTCCTTCTGGCCTGCTTTGTTGGGCCGAAACCCCGACCCGTCCGTGGGAAAGAAAAATGATTTATCCAGTGAGAAATAGTGAAATAAAAAATTTCTAGAGTTTGCTTTTAGTGCACATGAACCTCGTATTTGTCATTTTCGTATGATTTTTTTCTAGTTTGAATGTTGCATCATTTTTTTTGTGTGAGTACATATTTGTATGTACTATAGATGTGCTAAATTTCAAAATTTTAAACCGAAATACACCACATATTTTGCATAATGGGATTTGCTAGCGCCCGGACGTCTGATCCGGGATGCTAGCGTCGGACGGTACCCGCTCAGCGAGCGAGCGAGCGCCCTATCAACGGGCCCACACCACCTCGGACGCTGCCCACGCCGCCAGCCGCTTGCCACGCGCATCCCATGTGCTACACCCGATCTACTTTTAAAACATTCAGATGCAACAGTCGCAATAAAGAAAGACAGATGAAACACTTGAAATATACGTCTAAAACACTTGCAAAAACACCTAAAATACTTGAAAACCATTGCAAACATATGCGACATCCAGATGAAACACTTGCAACAGACGTATGAAACACTTGAAACATACGCTTGCAACATACATGTATATGCAACGTCCAGATCTACTTTTGCAACATCTAGATGAAAGCACTCGCAACATACGTCTGATACAGATAAAACATTTGAAACATATACTTGAAACATATGTGCATAGCCATTGCAATATATGCAACATCTTGATCTACTTTTGCAACATCGATACAAAACACTTACAATATATATCTGAAACACCTAAAACATATGTTTGCAATATGCGCTTTCAGCGCAACATCTCCTTGGCTCGTCGCCATGTGGAGTTCACTGGTGTAGAGCTTGCCAATGGCGCAGAGCTTGCCACTCCGGTGGAGAAGGCCACGATAGATCTGGCGCGAGTGTCACCGCTCCGATGGAGAAGGCCGTCCGTGCGATGGAAAAGGCCGCGACGATGGGAGGCGCAGCGGAGATGGAGGGGATGGCGGGCGGCCACGGTGGGCTGGATGTGTCGGTGCAAAAAGTGACCAACACGTAAATATTTATAGTTTTGTCATACGTTGTGATCGGAGGTGGCCTAGCACTCAATGACACAGTGTTTATACTGATTTAGGCAATGTGCCCTATGTCCAGTTTGAGTCGATCAGTGATTTTATTCTTGGGCCTAGGTGCTCGAAGTTTGCAGTGGAGTTACAAACGAGAAGAAGAAAGATGGGGGTACAAAAAGTCTGGTCAGACTCTGGTCAGAGGGGCCGAGAGTGACAGGAGCTCCACTGTGTGCTATGTGTTCGAGCGTGTACTCGAGGTTTGAACCTGGTGGTTCTATTGTTGTGTACTAGTGAACTTGGTCGATCTAAGTGAACTGAGTCTTTTAGGAGAGAGCGCATCCCCTTTTATAGATGAAGGAGATAGCCTTACAAGTGAGAGGGAGAGAGTACGTATGATGCTAAGTCTTGCTGCCCACGCCGACGGGTATAAGATGATGGTAGGCGCCCACAATATTGTTTAATGTCAGATGCATGTGGGAGGTTGCGTCGTCTTCTTTAGGTATGGCAGATGTCGGCGCTTGCCACACTGTTTTACCATGTTCGCCCGGTATGGTAAATACCGGCGCCCACAATACTGTTGATGCCCCAGAGGCATGTGGGGAGCCTTACCGTATTTGTCTGGTACGGGAGTTGATGGCGCCCATAACACTATAGGAAAAAATGTCGGTGCCTACAACATTGCTTGGGTTCTGTCATGTCACGGAGGTCGCAGGGTACTATCTGGCAGGTGCACAAGGTATGGTCCCTGGTATTACGGTTTCACTTGTGCGCCCTACCTTACTTTCTTCGTTCGTTTCCTGGTCCTTACCGAGCGGGCGTCCTCGGTCGATTGGTCCCAGTCGGCTCTGATTGCGCCAGTTAGAGAAGAGCAGTGAGCATAGGTTTGGCGCATCCTCGGTCGGAGATGCGAGTCGGAGTCAGAAGTGGTGTTTATCTAGGCCTTCTGGTCGGAGAGGCCGTTAGGAGGCGGGCTGGAGATTGAAGCAAGCGCTCTGGTCGGAGAGGTGGGCCAGAGTCAGAAGCGGGTGCCGTTCCTCCTCGATCAGGCCTTCTGGTCGGAGATTGGATCGCCCTTCTGGCCTATCGTTTAGGTTTTTAGGTCGGCCCAAGAGTTATGCGTTGTCGCAACATTGTCTGCTAGGCCGAGCCTTTGCTTAAAAGCCGGTCCATGAGAGACCCTAGGTTTATGAACCCGACAGGAGCCCCCGAGCCCCCGGGTGATTCGGGTAGAATCATCTGGGGGATTTTTTTTGTTTTGACGATCAGGTGCACGCGAGCGCACCCGCGGGTGTAGCCCCCGAGTCCCCAGGTGATTCGGGCAGAATCGCCTGGGGGGTTTCATCAGCGGCATGTGTGCGTGCATTTTAGTCGAGACAGTTAGTTTAGGGATCGTGCGAGACAGAGCTCGTGGATCCTGGTGTCAGTGTAGTCCCGCGCAGCCGAGGTAGTTAGTTTAGGGATCAGGCGAAATGGGACTCGCGGATCCTGGCGTTGGTGCAGTCCCGTGCAGCCGAGGCATAGCCGAGGGATGGGGCGAGTTTGGGGTCATAGACCCATGCGTTTGGTGTGCAGCCGAGACATAGCCGAGGGATGGGGCAAGTTCAGAGTCACAGACCCATGCATTTGGTGTGTAGCCGAGACATAGCCGAGGGATGGGGTGAGTTCAGGGTCGTAGACCCATGCGTTTGGTGTCTTGAGCCCCCGAGCTCCGTTGGGCTTGGTAGGGGTCGGTTTGAGTTTTGTGTGTTACCCCATCCTTGATTTCTCATAACCGGAGGGGCTAAGCTTTGTCGCTTGCCTCGATCACTCGGGCTCGAGTGACATGCTCGGTGAGCTCGCTAACGGGTATGATCAAGTGGAATCCAGGTCCATCGTTCATGACGGGGTCGGCATAGCCCTCTTGTGACATTCCACTGCTCCCTTACCTGTAACCCGGTAGATGCCTAGGTCATTCCAGAGACCGACCCAGGTGGCCCGCTGGCCTCCCCTCGATGGAGATTCTGTGGATCTGGCAGAGGTTTAGAATCGAACGAGAAGGTTGAAATGATCCTATCCGCTTCGGGGTAGACTGGGCAAGGGCCACACGGGGCTCATCTGTGTTTTTCTCCCCGGGCTCTATTTGACACGAGCCAGCCTCAATCCCTTTGTGGGCCGGCCTTCGAACCCTGGTCGGTCGTTGCTCATGTTTGAATGAGGCAACTGCCGCTTCATGACGCAACACGGAGCGTTGTGATGCATTTGACTACATACGTAATGCTTTAGTTCTTGAGCCCCCGGACAATTCAGGTAGAATCGTTCAGGGGGCATGGGCGAATGGAATGAATGTGTGTATGGATGTATGAATGATTATAAAGAAAAAGCGGGGGTCAGTAATATTACCTTGATGACTCGAGTGACGGGGTTTGAAGAGCTCCAATCGAAAATGTCCGACCAGGACCCGCGCTCGTCGTTCGTGACAGAGTTGGCATGGCCTAAATGGGGCATCCCTTTGCTCCTTACCTATCTCTTGGTGTTTTTTGAGCCGTTTGATTGACTTTAGGAGGCCTGATGGTTTCTCCTAGCGGAGATCCCATTTGTTTCAGTTTTTCCAAGTCCCACCTGAGGAGACGGAGAGCCGCCTGCGCGTGGTGGTGCTTTGTTTTTCATGCCCAGTCGTGCGGTATTGGTGGGCCATACCCAGGCCACGTCCCATCTAATCAGGCGCCGTTCCATCGGGCAGGGTGCATCTCATCGGTTAGGACGCGTCCCATCGTATCTCATCTGCATTAAATGGGGAAGGGAAAGGGTTTTTTGCCCCTGTCATTTCGCCTTTCCCTGATTGCCATGCCTTCCCCAACTGCTGCGCCCTTTTCCTTAAGTAGGAGAAGGGAGAGGGCTTTCGCCCTGTTCTTTCGCCTATTTCTCATCTTCCTTCTTGCCGAGAGCGTTTGAGCGCCGCGGCAGTTCCTAGGAGAGAAAAAAGGGGAGAGCGAGGGAGAGGAGAAAACTCACCGTTTCATTCATAAACCCAAAGCGAAATGTTAGGCTGGAGGTCATCCACTGTGAGGGAGTCGGTGCTAGAGGCCTTCGCCGTCAAGGGGTTTCTGCCACCGAAGGAGGTGGCGCACTGGAGGGCTTCCGGGAGGAAGGAGGTGGTTTCCTTCCTTGCTTTCCAAGAGCGTGGGCTAGGATACCCAGCACACTGGTTCCTGCGCAGGCTCCTCAATGAGTGGGGTTTGGAGTTGCAGCACCTCAATCTGACTAGGGTGCTGCATATCGCTGGCTTCGTCATCGTGAGCGAGGCCTTCCTTGGGATGGAGCCACACGCAGACTTCTTTTGGCGGCTGTTATCTGGGCGAACTTTGTCGGTGGTGGATCCGCCCGAGGCTACATCGATGGGGGGCTTTGCCCTATAGAAGAAACCGAGCGCAGAGGGCTCATATCCCGTGTACATCCCCTGCGACTCCAATCGGGGGTGGCACAAGGAGTGGTTCTATATCAGGAACCTAGTGGAGGCGCCGTTCCTAGCGTTCACCGACGAAAGGCCAGAGAGGTAGGAAAGTTGGTCGTGGGGCCCTTCTCGTCGGGAGAAGAAGAATGTGGAGATCATCAAGGTAGAGCTCTAGAAGTTCATGCAGCATGGCCTTGATGGGGTGCGGGTGTTCCACACCCTCTACCGCCGTCGGGTTGCTCCATTGGCAGAGAGGGCGCGACCGATGTGGAAGTACGGCCGCCCGACAGACCCTGATCATGCATCACCGGAGGAGCTGCCGAACGACAAGGTCTGGAGTCACCTTGACCGGGTGCTATAGCTGAAGCCCAAAGAGAAGGTCGACAGAAAGCCCGGACCTCTCAATGCCTCGGTGGTGTCCAAACTGGTATGCTCCCCTTTCTTTACTCCGTGTTCTTTTTCCCATTTGCTTTCCTGCTTTTTTGATTTGGAGTCGCCTGTTTTGTAGGGACTTGAAGCTTACAAGTCCCAGCCACACCTTTCGAAGGGCGCGGCTCGGTAGGCCACCCAGAAGGAGGCGACAGATGCTAGGAAGAAGAAGAAAACCAAGGAGGTTCGGCAGAAGCAAGAGAAGGAGAAGGAGATCGCCTGACGCATGAAGTCTAGGGAAAATAGGAGCGATGTTGAGTCAGAGCTCGAGTCAAAGGCCCCCATAGAGGTGGGGGATGACATGATCTTCTCTGAGGAGGAGGAAAGCCAGGAGGTGCAGCGATGTCCCCACGCCAAGGAAGCGTGCTACGAGCACGGACACCGTCGATGAATGGGAGGTGAAGCAGATGCGGTCATCGTGCCCTTCGTTGGCATCATTGGCCTCGTCCCCGCCTGCTGTGGATGCGACGGGACAAGCTCGGTGGTCGGAGGAGTGGGCTCGCACCCGCACATCATCGAGGCTGGCGTTAGCGCGTGACTCATAGCGGGAGGATGCCCCACCTGCTACTTCGGTCGTCGTGCCCCAAGCCAAAGGTCACGGTGACTCGTGGGCCGAGCAGGACCGGTTGGATTGACTCCACCCCCGGCTGAAGTGAGGGGGCGCGGGTCGTAGCCTAGGAGCGGTCCTCGCCCTATAGGCCCATCGATGTCGGGTCTTGGTTTTAGAGTCATACCACTTACATCCCGGTATGTCTTTGTTTCTTTTTGATCTTGCCATTGAGTCTCTTTGGAGTATGACTAACCTATACTTTTCACAGTGGTCGGACACTGATGGGGTTGAGCATCACCCCAACTCTCGTACAGGAGGTTTGGAGGCCCACCTTGCAGCGTGTCACGATGAGCGGCGGGGAGAGCAGGGTGGTGGCGGTGAGTCCTTCCCTTCCAGGGGTGGTGCTCCCCGAGTTGGTTGCTAGTACGGCGACAGCGGCAGCGATCCCAGTGGTGACCGCAGAGGCTGCATTAGAGGTGTCCCTCATGGCCCCTCCACCGGCTGTGGTAGAAGAGGAGAGGGAGACTGGGCTTCCTGCCTCGCCAGGTGGAGGGCTGCATGGCTCTCCTTCCTGGTCAGCGCTGGCGGTGCCGGGGGGAGATGTGGCCGGGACAGAGCCAGAACGCCTGTCGGTGGCCTATGAGACCAAGGTGGTGAAGATCACCTCTGACGACGAAGCAGATGATGAGGTGGAGCCGCCGGTGCTATCGTGGGAGCTGGTGGTGGTCTGGTCAGGGGCTGGGCCCTCCCATGGGCTAGAGGAGACCGACCTGGAATGGCCCTACCCTGAGGACCCGACCAAGGTTCGGTTCATCCTTCAGGATTCGCATTAGTGTCAGCTCTAGGACATCCTTAGGGGCAGAGGACTTACCATGGAGTCCGATCTTGTTGATCTGTCCATGAAGCTTGAGGAGGCCCAGGAGCGGGTTAAGGCCATCTAGCGGATGGTTAAGGTTGACCTATGCCATGCTGTGACGGTGAGTTTCCCGTGTTCGTCCTTGATCCCTTGGTCTTTCGTCAGTTGCCTCAGCACACTTGCTTCTTGTTTTTTGCAGGGTTTGGAGGAGATGTCGTGCCACAAGTCCTGTTTCCTCTAGATGGAGCATGCCTAGATGGGGGAGCTCGAGCGTCAGCTAGAGTCCGCCCACCACGAGTCCAAGGACTGGGTGGCGGAGGCGACCGAGGAGCGGTCGACGGAAGCGCTTGCGGTGGAGTGGGCAACTACCGCCGAATAGGGGCTTGAGGCGGCCAAGGCCCGCCAGGTGGAGACCGAGGCGGCACTGCGGAAGTCCCTAGCGGACATCGAGGTGGTGCTCCGAGATTCCCTAGAGGCCCTAGAGATAGAGCAAAATGCCCTAGCATCGGAGCGGAAGGCCTGGTCGGAGGCTGACCAAGAAGTGCTCGCACTTCGAGGCTAGGTGATGGGGACAGATTAGGTGAATGCCCAACTGCGCGAGCAGGTGACCCAACAGGCGAAGGGACTCTTCGCCCTCAAGAACTCCCGCCTCGGTACGTACCTTTTCTGTTTTTCATCGTGTTGGTTTCTTCCTTTAGCTTGCTTCTAAGCTTGTCGCCCTTCTTCCAGAGTTGGGTGGAAAGGTGGAGTCATTGGAGCGGGACCTGGAGACCGCCAAGGCGACATTTAGCCAGAATGTGGAGGCATTGGCCAAGTCCCTTGAAGACTGGCGTGCTCTCGAGGGGGAACTTGACCAGATCCACAATGTTTCCTTGCTTATCGTCTCAGAGATCTTCGGGTCGACGCCAAGTACTAGCGTGCCCGCCATCCGGCTGGCGGAGGTTCCAGATGAGGTCCAGACCCTCATCACCCATGGGCTGTTCTATGGGGCATCGGGGGTGTTGACTTCGGTGGTGACGTACCACCCAAACTAGGATTTTGCCACCATCTGCAGCGGGTATGCCGATGGTTTGAGCACGGAGGACATCCAATCGCTCGGGGAGAGCTTGCTGCCACACGCAAAGTTGGTGGCCGAGCAAGTCTCCATGCAGTGGGTGATGGATGCTCGCCGTGCGAACATGGCCAGAAGCATGCTTCAGGAGGACGTCGCCCAGCGAGCAGATGGCGTGGAGCCTGGGTCGGAAGTGGACGTCGCCCCACCTTCAACCGAGCCGAATGTCGTCCAGCCTAGGAGCGAGCAGCCCGTGCCTTCACCGGTCGCACCGACAACAGATGCCACCGGGCAGCCCCAATAGCTTGTAAAGTATAAGTAGTTCAGTAGATGTAAAAAGTTAAGTTCATGGGGGAGCCCCCGTGTAAACGTTCTTGTGTACTTAATGAATATAATCAGTTTCATTTTTGTGATGGAATCACTCCGTTCAGGGAAACTTGTCCCATTCGTTCCTTAGTTTTACCTTAGCATAATTTTGTTTTTTCATTCTTTCTTTTTTGCACTTGCCCAATCGTCCCATAGGCTGCAACCTTAGGAGACCGAGCGTGGCCCATGAGGCTCAGCTGCTCGTAACCATAGGTAGAGGCGGGGTGCGATCGGTCGGAATATTTAAAGCAAAGCTACGTAAGGTAATTTAAAGGAACAAACTACCCTTTTGTTTGGGTAGGAAGGAGTTTTACCATATGATAGTAAACGAAACGAGAGGTGGTAGTGCACCCCCATGGAGCCCCCGAGCGACCCGGGCTAAAAGTTTTGGGTCGGGGCGCTTTTATAGGAGCAAACATTAAGTAAACAATGGTAAGACTGAATTTTAGGGGAAGAAACGACATAGCTGTTCCTAGCGTTGGTGAGAATGTTGTTGTTGTCATCCTTCAGTTAGTAGGCGTCCGGTCAGATCACCTCGACCTTCAGTCATCTAGATCCTTGCCCGCTACGCCCTCTTTCTCGGTCGTTGCTTCTTTGCCTTTTTTTTCCTTTGGCCCGCCGGCCTATCACAGAAGGCACTTGAGGAGCTCGCAATCCTTGTAGAGATGTTTAACGGGGTAGGCGTGGTTGGTGCACGGACTCTCCATGAGCTCATTGAAGTGGTCCGGAAGGCCATGCTGGGGCTGCTTTCCCATGTGATCAGTCGTGGCGATCAACGCGGAGTTGACCGATCGGCGGTGATCTTTTCTGTTCTTTTTGCCCCTCTGCGTGGAGGGGCCTTCGTCCCGAGCCTCACGCTTGGTCTTGCCTTTGCCTCGGCCTTCGTTGAAGCATTGCAGGAGCGGCGCTCTCTGGATGCGTTGGGCGAAGGCCCATGGTCCTGGGCCATCCGGACTAGGACTCCGGTCGTTCGGCTATCGGCCGCGCCTAGGGTGTGTTTCACCACTCCTTGCGATGGTCCGGCCGGGGTTTTGGCTTGGCCCGAGCCGCTCGCGTATAGGCGGTCGGTGTAGAGCGGGCGCTAGGTCAAGCTAGGGCGCAGATGTGGCCTCCTACGCCGCGCTTGGTGGCTGTAGCGGTGAGCGGGTGGAGCGATTCGTCTGGTGCATCCCCACTCCCCTGGCGAGGAGAGAAGCTGTGAGTCGGTGTCGTGACATGGAGCTCTTCGCCTATTGAACGGCGGCGGTTTCCACCAGTGCCCGGAGGTTCCGGTGGATCGCCTATTCCTGGGGGTCGTTCGGCTCGGGAAGGCCGTGTAGAAGCATTGCCGCAGCGGTGATATTCTGGTCAGCCTGAGCAAACTATGGGGGATCGTTCTCCCCGTCCGCGGTGCTGCGTTGGACCTAGCGAGCGTGACCCTAGGCGCCGCTCGCTAGTTTATGCGCACGGGGCGTAGTGTGGTACGCCGAGTGCGCTGGCGCAAGTGGTGGCTGGTTCTACCGCCGTTGTCGTAGCTCCTCGCCGTGCTCTCATGTGAGCACGAGGGTCCCTACACGAGGGTCCGAAGGGGTGTGAGTCTACAAGGACTCCGCTACCATCGGTGGCTGTCCCAGAGCGTCCGCCATGGCGCTCTCCCGGGACGGACGGTGGCTAGGTGCCACATCACCGATGCTGGAGCCGTCACTCTCAACATCGTCATCCATGAGGTTGAGGAAACATGTGGGAGCATAGCTCGCCATCCCCACGAATTCGGATGCGAGAGGGTGCGGCGTCAGCACTTTTTGGAGCCCCCAGGCATACGCATCCGTGGGGGACGCGAGGCCGTAGGGGAACCGGTCGTACGATGGTTGCGGTGCGAACAGCGCGATCCCTCAGGATAATCAGCGAAAGATAGTAAATAGTGAGTAAATAACAGAACGTATATTACTCACAGTAGGGTTTGAGCAGAGCATTTGCTCAAAATGAAGCGTAGGCGCCTCGTCGTCGAAGTCGTTGGGTGTCCCGGAGCCGGCAGGGGGCGTCCCTCTGACGGGCGCCGGGATGGTTGTCTCCTCGCGGAGGTGTAGTACGCCGAGCCGATCGACGACAAAGTCCAGGCTTCCGAAGATGAAGGCCTGGGACGGCTTGAAGACGGGTGGAATCTGCATCTCAACATGTGGGAGTGCGGGAAACTCCAGTGAGCCGAAGCGAGTCGAATCGCTTGAGCCCGCCGTGGCGAAGGTGGCGCAAAAGTGGGCCATCCGATGACCAAAAGGTGTTGAGCGTACAACGTTTTCCCCACAGACGGCGCCAACTGTCGGTGTAGAAAGTGACCAACACATAAATATTTGTAGTTTTACCGTATGTTGTGATCGGAGATGGCCTAGCACTCAATGACACAGTATTTATACTGGTTCAGACAACGTGCCCTACGTCCAGTTTGAGTCGGTCGGTGATTTTATTCCTGAGCCTAGGTGCTCGAAGTTTGTAGCGGGGTTACAAACGAGAAGGAGAAAGATGGTGGGTACAAGAGGTCCGGTCGAACTCTGGTCAGAGGGGCTGAGAGTGACGGGAGCTCCGCTGTGTGCTATGTGTTCGAGCGTGTGCTCGAGGTTTGAACCTGGTGGTTCTATTGATGTGTACTAGTGAACTTGGTCGATCTAAGTGAACTGAGTCTTTTAGGAGAGAGCGCATCCCCTTTTATAGACGAAGGAGATAGCCTTACAAGTGAGAGGGAGAGAGTACGTATGATGCTAAGTCTTGCTGCCCACGCCGGCGGGTACAAGATGATGGTAGGCGCCCATAATACTGTTTAATGTCAGATGCATGTGGGAGGTTGCGTCGTCTTCTTCAGGTATGGCAGATGTCGGCGCTTGCCACACTGTTTTACCATGTTCGTCCGGTATGGTAAATACCGGCGCCCACAATACTGTTGATGCCCCAGAGACACGTGGGGGAGCCTTACCGTATTTGTCTGGTACGAGAGTTGATGGCGCCCACAACACTATAGGGGAAAATGTCGGTGCCTACAACACTGCTTGGGTTCTGTCATGTCAGGGAGGTCGCAGGGTACTGTCTGGCAGGTGCACAGGGTACGATCCCTGGTATTGCGGTTTGACTTGTGCGCCCTGCCTTACTTTCTCCGTCCGTTTCCTGATCCTTACCGAGCGGGCGTCCCCGGTCGATTGGTCCCAGTCGGCTCTGATTGTGCTAGTTGGAGAAGAGCAGTGAGCAGAGGTTTGACGCATCCCCGGTCGGAGACGTGGGTCGGAGTCGGAAGTGGTGTTTGTCCAGGCCTTCCGGTCGGAGAGACCGTCCGGAGGCGGGCTGGAGACCGAAGCGAACGCTCCGGTCGGAGAGGCGGGCCAGAGTCGAAAGCGGACGCCGTTCCTTCTCGGTCAGGCCTTCCGGTCGGATATTGGATCGCTCTTCTGGCCTGTCGTTTAGGTTTTTGGGCCGGCCCAAGAGTTGCGCGTTGTCGCAACGTTGTCTGCCGGGCCGAGCTTTTGCTGGAAAGCCGGTCCATGAAGGACCCTGGGTTTATGAACCCGACAGGATGCATGATGGAGATGGAGGAAGGCGGGTGGCCGCGCACGGGCGCGATGGAGATGTCGGCCGGCGGGCACTCAGATCGGATGTCGTGGGGAACACCGAGGCAGCGCAACAGAGTGCGGTGGAGAACGAAAGTGTCCGAGTGTCGGAGATATACGACCGTTGGGCCGTTGAGCTGGTCTCGTGGTCTGGTTGCCTCCGGACGATCGGACGCCTCGGCACAGCATTTCCGTTTGCCTAGTATCCATCCACTCAGTTTTTCCGAGGCTTCAATGATCAATCCAAACGTTCTAGATGGTCAGAGTCGTCCCACTTCGTCCAAATCGACGCCCACGCCAAGTTGCCGGAATTGATTCGGGCACTGCTCCTGTTGCTCACTTCGCTGGAAGCACAATTCGGCCGCCCAAGTCAGCCGCGCGCGTTTACTAGTTCAGCTGGAGTATATCTGCATCGGATTGCTTTCATTCTTCCATAGTTTCTGAAGATGTGATTTGCATTGTGGCAAACTTTTGGATTATGTACAGAGCAGTGCAGGTACACTCATACATCAGGTTGTAAAAGGGTTTCACTATCGTCATGGTTTCTGATTCCCCTCACGGGAATCAAAGAAAAATAAGTTGACGCAATAACCAGGATATTAACAGTAGTAAGGTTATTACATACCGTTTTTTTAACTAAAGTTATAAAAGAAACTGAACACAAGCATATTGTTGTGGTACAAACGACTGAATCTGTGTTTTTATTCTCACCATTTGGCTACAATTTTCGTTATTCTTTTTGCAAGTATGAGTGCTATACACATTCGCGAACACAACAGGTATGCCATATCCTTTAGCTCTCAATCGTCTGGCTTAGTGCATACAAGAGCATAAATTCGATAAGCATGTTTGTCTTTCCATAGCAGGATCATTCTACTTTAGAGCACTTTGATCTCGATCATAACTAATTTCAGCTTTATATCACTCCTACAAACCCCCTATGCTGCACTTGTTGTTCACTTGAGAGCACGGGAGGCACAGATTAAGGCGATTGGATGGAGAGAACAGCAGCGCATCATGTCGACATGTCCTACACCAACAAGTCCTTGGAAGCTTCGTTCTCGTTCGTTGCATCGCTAGACACGTTCAGTTCCAAGCGTAGAAAGGAAGGTTTCTTAAACGACTGAAGAAGATCTATTTACTTTAGTATTAAGATATAGGTATAGTTGGTTATATGTAAGTTCTCCATATTTTCCTCCTCTGTTTCCCGTAAAATACATTTGTTGCAAAAGGGAACGGTACTTTGCAAGTAAAGGGGAATAAAACTTTCGGTTAGCCCAAACAAAGTAATAACATATTTCAAAACACATATAGGAACAAAACTTTCGGTTGGCTCCAAGAAACGAAATGTCAAAATGATATGGGCTATGATGCCATTGTGCATGGGTTGGACATGGGTTCATAGGTTTTCTCAACCTGTACGAGAATGTCTTCTTCTTAACAAAACGCTTGGGTTGTTTTACCCTCATAGGTCGAGAGCTTTTTTTAATAAAAATCTAAATTTTATCGATCCCTTCCCGGCTTCCCCATTGATGCAACTGTAAATTCCCATGGCACCACAGTAATCAGGATTGAGAGACACGGGGGGTAAAATTAGGTAGTAATAACGCCGTTCGCTCCTATTCACCTTCGTCGACGTATTTATCAGTTTATCTGTGTACTAACTTGTTGGAACTAGATGACTAATTGCTAGTATGTATTACTCCCCCATTGTAAATTTTAGGACTTTTTGGCTTTTCTAGATATACATTATTTAATGTATCTAGAAAAGTTAAAACGTCTTATAATTTAGAATGGAGGAAGTAATACTGTGATAGCATTCAAATATTCAGTTAGACTTTGATAACTTGCGATCTAATCTTTTACCAATGAACCCCAAGTTGAAGAAGGTTTTCTTCAATAATCAACTTAGAAGATGGGGCTTATCCTCCCAACAGGACCGTATTGACTTGACTGCAAGTTGTCTTATGACGACAACATAAGTTATTATGGCAAAGCCATTCTTCCATCGCAGGAATAATCCTAAGCCTCTTTTTAGAGGAAACATGATAAACAAATTCAACGCGCTCTTTGCTTCCTGAGAAGGGATTCCACTGACCAGCAGTCCAGCACACGCCATTTAGTTCCCGAGAACCAATTGGTTTGGATTTGACTTGACTTTGCATGTAGCTTGCTGCAAACCCAGCAGAATTTCCCAGGGCTTTGGGCTACAGCAAATAAGCAACAAAAGTCATGTAACAGAACCAAACAAACATGGATACCGAGTGTTTCTATTAGTTACTGTTTTCTGTCACCGGTAAAATAAATTAAGCCGTGAGACATTAGATGACAGAAACTACTAACTGAACTTCCTTACAAGTTCCAGATCGATGATCAGTATTCAGAAGCAACACAACCTTTCGTCCCGAGAACAAATTCCAACAACCAATTCGATTTGCATGTAGCTTGCGGCAACTCAGCTGAACTTTCCAGTGCTTGGACTACCGAAACTGATATCTAGAAAAGCTGTAGACCAGAAATCAACTAAAACTAAGGTAGGATATAGAAACAATCAACACCGAAACTGATACAAGATGGCCAGATGTCATTATTAAGTATATTGTATATACTACTTCCTTCGTCCACAAATATAAGTACTACTAGTATTCAAATTTTATCAATAAATATAACAATTTCTTAGTATTTAATCAGGAGCTGGCCAATCGGAAGCTAGCTAACCATCAATTGTGCTAATCAAGACTGGCTGATTCAATGATGGGCATAAATGACTTTCCTTCTCTACTTAATTGCCCCTCTTTGATACCACTTGTAGCATTTGCTTGTATACCATTTACAAAACTTGTATACCACAAGGCTGAGAGTTGTGCTCCTCTATGTCCATGGGATAATCAAATTTCGAATTCTCAGTTTTGGGAATAGACATATATGCAGTCCTCCTTGATCCTTGATTTCCTCCTTTGCAATGACTTCCACCTCTTGTTGAAGCCTTCCCTTTGTCACCAAGAGTTGTGAAAGATTGCTTCAATTGACTTCCAAATCTAGATAGCTTCTTTTATCCTTGTAAGGAGTAGCCCTGCCTTCTTTCCTTCTTGGAAAGAACTTCTCTCTTCAATGGAAAGTTTGATTTGGCTACTAGCTCTCCTCCTTTGTCATCTATCTCAAAAAAGACAGCCATACAAAGAGGGGCATTCATAGAAAAATATTCTTGTGGGGGAAATTCTTACCATTGTTCCACTTAGGAGCACTTGGCATATGGGTGAATCTGATTTGGCTTCATTTCTCCACTTATGACATCTTTTGGGTTGTTCATGATGTTGATTTCTATTTCTTCCATACATGGACGTCAAGCTTTAGTCTCTAAAGGGACTACATAAGATAGTCTTGAAAATATGTTAGTCCAAGAGGCACAAGCCATAGATCATCCTCCCTGTAAGGAAAATGGCAAGGTAGGGCTATCTGTGATTTTAGTGGTCTAATGACAACATGATCATTTGGACTAATGTGATTTGCTAGTATACTGTAATAGCCCATGTCCAAAAACTGCTTATATGGTGTAGCTCCTCACATGGAACGAACCATCATACATGTAGCACCTCTCTTACACTTATGTCATCGCTTCGTGTAAATGGGTTAACCTGGAGGTGCTACATTTGGAGCGACAAGGATTATAAGTTGGCCCTCACCCTCATAACTTCCAAGGTGGTACTAAACCCACCAACCACAAACACACATGGGCCTCATTTGGCAACTAGTACATGCTACTAATGGGCTAGGGTGTTATATTTTTTGGGGGAGGCTAGGGTGTTACATATACAAGGTGTTTAGTGTATTGGATACAAGGATGGACTTGGACAAAAGCAACATAAAGGTCAAGTGATCAACACCTCAAGCAAGACAAAGAGTTGTTGGACACCCTAGAAAACGAAAATCTCTTAAAGATCATTTTTGGGCATCACAGGTAAGTTCAAAAAAAGAAGTATAGAAGGAAGACACATTTTTTTGAAGGCTATACAGGTAAATATCTCTTTCTTCATCACATGTTCTTTAGGTGACCATGTTTTGCTGCTCTAATATATAGTGCTTTTGTAAAAAATGGCAAGCAAATTGGAGAGAGGTGATGAAGGGTCGAGAACAAAATAGCAAGAATGGAGGAGGTGGAGGCTTTAACTTTGCATGAAGCTCCCTGACTGGTAGCATGGTGCCACATTACTTTTGTTGTATGGTGACTCAAATCCTATTTGGACTAGGAATCAAGAGAGGTATGTTATTATGACTTCTAGTTCAATTAGGACTTACGTAGTATAGAATCCTACTAGGAGTAGGACTCCTGCTTACATGTATAGAGGTCTTAGAGGGGACTATATAAATAAGAGGTAGAGGCCATAGACATCAACCAGCAGCCAACACAAGGGTCTTATCCAAGGCTTTGTAAGGAGCAATTAGGAGCGTTCAGGAGGATTAGGCTAGAAGTTCTATTGCACTAGATTCTTGTATAAGGCAAGAATCAATTGGTCCTAAAGGGTCAAGTAGTGTTGTGACTTGTGAGAGAGCAACAATTATTTGTACTCTTTTGAAGTTGTGCTTATAGAATTGCGGCTGGGTCCACCAAAATCTTAATTTCTTGTCGTGTTTGCTTCAACATCATCTCGACTACATTGTTTCTTGATATGGTACAAGCTTGTGTCATACTCGCAATATACTTTCAAAGATCTAAGGGCTGCTATGCATAACTAAGGTACCAAATTCTAACAATTGTGGCAAGCCGGCAGCTGTTTGGCACAACTCTAGCTTTGAAACCTAGATTGGATCTGTAGTTTGTTGATTAAATTAAAGTGATTAAATATTTGTATCTAATTCAAATTATTAATAAAACAAATTATCTAAATTCTCTCAATCTCTTTGTATCTTTCGATCCATGAAACTTCTTGGAGCTACAAATATTGTCTTGGAGCTGAAGCTCAGCCAAACCTGACGGAGCTGAGTTTACCTTCGCAGCGTGTGCAAAGGGAAGAAAATGGATTTGAGTGTGACACGTGGGAATAGTGTTTTCCCCCCTATAAGTGATTATATTGCTGAGGTCATGACATTTATGAAAGTGGACGCCAAGCATTCCACTGCAAAACCACTTATAACATGATACAGCCATACATGCCGTCGATTGATTTGCTTTGATAATAGAGGGATTTTTTCTAGGCGGTTCCACTCAGGCCAAATATAGTTATAAAACATTGAAAAGTAAACTTTTTGATGTTACAAGAATCTAGGCCCTCAACGAGCTGTGCTATAAATGACATGCACAGCAGCGCAAAACAATTCAGTGGCCGTGCATGCAGCTACGGTAGCAATGAAGAAAATACCTCAAACCATACTGTTCCTTCTTCTACTGGTCTTCACTTTCGTTGCAGCTGAAAATAGCACCGCACATAGAGGTGGGGGTGGGGCAGACGAATTCCATGTAGGGGTGATCCTTGACTTGGGTTCGTTGGTGGGGAAAGTATCACTAGCCAGTATTTCACTGGCTGTGGAAGATTTCTATTCAGTCCACCCCAACTACAGCACGAAGCTAGCCATCCACGTCAGGGATTCCATGGGCAGTGAAGTCCAAGCTGTTTCAGCAGGTATGTCGATGTTACAAAATCATAGAAATACGTAGATATACTCTTGCTCAGTTCAGCTTCAATCAACAAAAAAAAAACATCCGTATGTTTTATTACAGAAACCAATAATATTATCCTACACAAACATATATATAGCTTTTGATTGCAACTGTCATATATAGACGAAGGCGACACAAGTCATGGTAGCAGTCGCTCAGATAAATTAAAATAGAATACCACTTGAGCACATTTTTATTAGAAAATGGAAAAATCCGGGCCTCTGCGACCGCACACAGCCAAGACCACTTGAGCACATGAGGTTGAGTATCAATTGCACACCAGATTAGCAGCAGCGAATCCAGGAAAAAATTTAGGAGGGGCTGAACAAAAGTGCGACAGCAACATATCTCCGACTGCTGCTCGATCTTAAGTCTCAGCCCCACCTACACGTAGAACTTTACCTAAAAATTCATGGGACCCAGGGACGCTCCACTGCTCCGGTATCGGTAGGGGGGGCTTGAGCCCCCCCCTCCCCCCCCCAAAATGCCATATCACACAAATCTATTGTAGTCATATAAGGAGGTGGACATGGCACTAATGCACTTCTCCTTGCTACTTTCAATGAAAATACCTATGCACCTCACTCTCATGACCAAAGTCAACAATGTTGACATACAATTATTAGTTTACAAGGTTATAGATAAGCTCACATCTTGTATGTTGGGGCCTATTATAAGGGGCGACCAACTGATCCTCACCAAGTCACAATCACCATCTATCTAGCCATCTCAACCAATCTTCACCTTGGGCTACCACACAATTGAAAACCTTTAGAGAGCCTTCTTGTGGTGAGGAACTTAGACCATCTCCTTTGGACATTTCTTGGTTACTTGGCTAAATATGTGTTTCCCAATGGATCTTGGAGGTCTAGGCAATGATGAGATGTTCCTCTTTGGCATTGTTGTATGCATGAACTGGCTTTCGATGAGCATGATAGATAGCTCTCACATTTTGTTATCTTTCCCTATTAACTACAATAATCCCAACATGATCTCTCACTATTTGAACCTTCTGTGATAGTCTAGGTTGGGGATGTATAGTCTTGTTTCTTCTAGAGGGTCAAATGGATCAGTGACCAATTCATTAAGTCCCTTCCCCTAACCTTTTCCTAATAGTCCCAAGGAGAGAAACGTAAGGACTATCCATGAGGTGCTTAAATCCCATCTTGTTGGGTGTGAGATTTGTGAGGAGGTCTCACCGTCCAAGTGATCCTTGAGTACCTAAACTTATGGATACAGTCTGCCTCCTCCTAGATGCCCCTAACTCCCACATATGGAAGTATATAAGGTATGGGTTGTACTCTATGAGTTCAGCCTCTCTTAGTCTCTTCATTGCACAACCTGTCATGGCTAGGGACATGCCAACCATGTAAGGTTTATTCAACAACAAAGTGTCACTTCTTTGCCTAGCTTGAGGTACACTGACATTTTTTTGGACCTTCAAGCGCTTAGAAGCATCATCAGCTGCCTAATAGTGGCCAACATGCTATTTGCTCATAATGAACTCCTAGATCACCTCTTTATGGATGTGTGTACATTAGGAAAACTTGGCTCAACCTTCTTCAACAACCTCACTTGCCTGGACTAGCACCTATGATTGACACACCTTTTTGGAGTTGTTGAGTGAAATATGGAAGTTGGTAAAGCCGTGAAGATGGAGTTTTGGCTCGATTGTTGTCCTTTGTATTTGTTGGAATGAGTGCAATGCGGTCAGGTTGCGGAATACGTGCAATGTAGTCCCCTTATTTCCCACTAGAGACTAGTCCCGCCCTCGCCTATGTTTGTTGTTGTCGCTACGATTTTCAATATTTATGTTCTGTTGTCTTGTGGTGTTGTCACCAGAATCATTTACAACCTTAAACAAGCCCATCATGCTTAAATAATTTTTTCCAATTTTAAAAGCACTGGAAAACAAAGATGCACAAGAATTGCAAGTCTTTTTTCACTGATATTATTTGATCAAAGTTTCATTCTTATTCAATTCTCAAGCTATTGAATTACGGGAGAACTACAAAGTGCAAGCCATCATTGGCCCGCAGAAATCATCAGAAGCTGCATTTATATCAAAACTTGGGAGTGTAACACAAGTACCTATTGTATCATTCACAGCAACAAGCCCCTCTCTCACTTATGATAGTTCACCATATTTTGTGCGTGCGACATTGAATGACTCAGTTCAAGTGAATAGTATTGCCTCTCTTATCAAAGCGTATGGATGGAGAGAGGTAGTGCTGGTATATGATGACACTGACTATGGGAGAGGCATTCTACCACACCTCATTGATGCACTTCAACATAGTGATACTTATGTTCCATATCACAGTGGTATCTCTTTGTCAGCAACAAGTGAAGACATTATGCAAGAACTATACAAGTTAATGGCAATGCAAACAAGGGTATTCATTGTTCATATGTCATCGACAAGGGCCTCTCTTATCTTTACAATGGCTAAGGATGCAGGGATGATGAGCAAAGGATTTGTGTGGATCATTACAAATGGATTAGCAAACATCATCGATTTACTCAGTCCATCTGCCATTGAGGCAATGAATGGTGTAATAGGAGTAAGATTTCATGTTCCCAAATCACAAAAACTTGATACTAGTTTCTTAATAAGATGGAACAAAATTTACCAGCGATATAACCCTAACAAATTGCCACTTAATAAATCAATAAGCATAGTTGGGCTATGGGCCTATGATACAGTTTGGGCTTTAGCACAGGCTGCAGAAAAGGTTGGGGTGTCTGGCAACAGAAATAAGAGACTGCAGCCCCATAAAAACTCTACATGCTTGGACTCATTGGCTATTTCCATAAATGGTACTGAGCTCCTAACAGAAATTGTACAAAACAAATTTCGAGGTATAAGTGGAAACTTTGACCTTACAGAAAGACAATTGCAAGTTTCTGTATTACAAATAATAAATGTCGTTGGAGGAACTTGGAGACATGTTGGGTTTTGGACTTCGAAAAATGGACTTTCACGGTACTTAAATCAAAATGAATTGGAAACAACAGGGTCATCAGCCTCAATGCCTGATCTGAATCCAGTAACTTGGCCAGGAGAATCAACAGAAATACCAAGGGGCTGGGAATTTCCTGCAAGTGGTAAGAAGCTTAGGGTTGGTGTGACCTCAAGTGCATATCCAGAGTTTATAAGCACATCAAAGGATCCTGTCACGAATGCAACAAGAGTGAGTGGCCTTTCAATAGACATATTTGAGAACGCACTAAAGAGGCTACCTTTTGCACTTAGCTATGAATACCAGGCATTTGATACAGATGGAAATTCAACGAGTTCAAGGAGTTATAATGATTTCGTTTACCAAGTTTATCTTCAGGTAAGAAATGATTTATAAAAGATATTGTCCAGTTTCTCAATCTGCCTTCCATATATATTTTAGTATAGTAAATATTAGAAATGTATAGACAAACTGATCGTATGGTTGTTGTATTCTTTTAACAAAAGTTGCACCAGGCTATATAAGTGCAAGTCACTCCATAGTGGGTGCAAGGTGCTTCCCAACTCCTTTCTACCTTTCCACATAGTATTATGAGTCCAAGTTTAGATATGTCGCTTCTTTTAATACCCGAATATAGTTTGCATGTATAGGCTGAACAAGGAGAGGAAATAGGAAAGAAAGAATGCAAGAGAGGTTGCCACATGCCCCCTCCTTGCGTTTTCTTCCTTAACTAATGGGGGCATTGAGTTATTTCTCCTTCAAAATTGGTCAAATATTTTAATTGGAGCTATGTCCACTAGTAATAACTACCTTTTTCATTAGTGTCTAGGAGCAAACATGAATTTCCCCTTGTCCTCTATCAAAATCCCTGAAAATATAGAGTGGCCAACAGAAAATTTTCCCATCAAATGTCTATTGACCACTAATTTTCTCCCTTTTCTTGGATATAAAAGAGCATGCATTGTTGAATCATTTGTATCTCACCATTTACAATCATTTTTTAAGAAAATAGAAATACAACTAACTATTGCTATTGCAGAGGTATGACATAGCAGTTGGAGACATAACAATCATATACAACCGATCATTGTATGCCGACTTCACGATTCCGTATACGGAATCAGGTGTGGGGATGATTGTCCCAGTCAAGGAAAAAGTGGACACAAATATGTGGATTTTCTTGAAACCACTAAGCCAAGGAATGTGGTTCAGAAGCTTCATATTCATTATTTACACAAGAATTGCTATCTGCCTGTTAGAGTATCTAAGTGGCAACAGATATCTACATGGTTCCTTTTCACTAAAACAACGACTGGGGATTCGGATTCTGATGTTCTTCTTCATATTTGAAGAGAGTTGAGTAAAACACTAAAACATTATTATTTTTTGTTGGTCTATGTATTCAGTTTTTTAACAACCATGGCAATTAGTGCCAAATAATTAGATTATTAATGTACAGTTGTCCTAGATAATACATGCATTGAACCTTCTTAAAAATGTAGAAGCATTGAAAAGTTCCTGCAAGAAGATTTTTAACACTAAAGCTCCATTGTTTTAGAAAGCAGAATGCACTGTATAACTCATCTTGATTTCCTCAGGAAAAAGGTAGATTAAACCTGAAAAGATATAAATTCTAAAAATAAAATAATAATAATAATAAAGGAAATAGCCTCAATGAACAAACACTGGATGTATAGTCTGAGAAAACAAATACTACATATCCGCTTTGTTGAAAATCCCATAGTAGCATGCTTGCTTTACCTCAGCTTTGCACATTGACTTGGTTTATTATAAACACATCTTTTTATATTTACTTCTGCAGAGGACATGCTCGAATCTTTTCTATCTCGAATAGTACACCGTGTATGGAAGATTGTTCTTCTAGCCCTTGCATCAATCTATACAGCAAGCTTTGCTTCAATACTTACTGTACAACGACTTTCACCAGCATTGACTGACATTCATGAACTTCAGAAGCAAGGTGGATATGTAGGATTCCACCAAGGTTCCTATATGGAGGGTCTATTGGTGGATATTGGTTTCGATAGATCAAAAATGAGATCCTATGATACTCCAGATAATTTCCATGCTGCTCTTTCTAATGGAGTTGAAAATGGTGGTGTTGATGCACTTGTTCTAGATGTTCCATACATCAAGTTGTTTCTTGCAAAGTACTGCAAAGGGTACACAATGGTTGGACCTATTTACAAGAGTGCAGGGTTTGCATTTGTAAGTTCAGCTTCATCTATCTCTTAATTTTTGAAAAAAGAATTGCTACTAAGCTACCATGGAACATGTACTGTTGAAAAATTATGCCTTCATGTGCTGAATTAAATTCCATATTCCTATGTCTTACTTTACCTGAAAAGGTTAGATAAATCAGGATGAATAAATTATTTTTTTATATGCATGGTTTTGTTGAATCTGATACAATGTGGTATTCTTTCTCTATTGTGGTCTGGTTGTTGGTATCTCAGATCGGTTAGTGTTAAACTTTCAACTTCTCAGTTGTAACAGGTCTACTTTTTGGCTCCCTAGTCAGGCTTAATTATTTGCTAGACTTGTTCCTTTGGTTTGATGGTCTATTTCTAAACTCTTAGTCTTAAACCTGTTTCTCCATCTGTTTGCCGGGTGTTTCCCTTCATAATAGAAAATGGTTTGCCCTGGTTTGAAAAAATAAGGTACTCTTTGAATAATGTCAGTATGTTTAACCTAATATAAACATTCTCTTTACTGATTAGGCACTTCCCAAGCGGTCTCCACTACTTGCTGAGCTATCTAAGGCGATCATCAACATAACAGGAGGAGATACAATCATTCAAATCGAAAAGAAATGGATTGACCAAAATAGTTGTCAACATGATGAAGAAATGGATGGTTCGGGTGCTATCACTTTTGGCAGTTTTAGGGGGTTATTCCTCCTAACTGGATTTGTCACAGCCTGTTCCATTCTTGCAGCGTTTCTTATGTGCCACTGTAAAAAACAAGAAGAAAGTCGTCATATTCAAGATGCAGATAAAGGTAATGAAGAAAATGGAGACTGCAATGATGATATAGATAATCAAGCAACAATATTGGTGCCTGATAGTCCGAACACAAATAGCATATCTGATGGAGTGTCCGCCGAGCCATTTACACAAACTAACAGTTGTCAGGCTTTGTCAGCGCACTTCGTGCACTAGTGGAGAGTCCACCGAATTTGACGGACTGTCCGTCAAATCAGCCCATGCAGCAGCACTTAGGTGACACTTTGAGAGTTTCTTTTGACCCCACACCCCAGCCCAGCTGTTCACTTTGTGGAGAGCGAAACCAGAAGCACCAGCCAGCCCACACCCTCACTCTCACACTCTCACTCTCACTCTCACTCTCTCTCTAGTTCATCCCTCTCTCTCTCTCTCTCTCTCTCTACTCTCTCACACATCCAAGCAAGTAAGGAGGAGGAAGAGAGGGGGAGGAGATTGGAGGCTAGCACCAGCACCTTGGAGCCATCTCATCCTCGCCATTTGGGAGCTAGGAGGAGAAGGAGGCAAGAAGGAGAACCAAGTCACCAAGGGGGAGTTCCAGCTTCTCCACTACACTGAGGAGCTTGAGATCTTCATCTTGCTGCCCTTGGTAAGCACATTTGAGGGTCCATCACAAATTCTTGCTTCACATGAACCTAAACCTAGAAATGACCAAATCAAGACATAGGAAATGTTTGAACACAATGTAGCTAGAACCACCTGGCTAGATACATCCTATAGTATGCTAGGAACTTCCCTTAGTAAGGTTTTCCACATGCAAACACCATAGCACAAGAATTGCATTTCGAGTTGTACCAAAATAGCACTGTCTAGGATCTGGCGGAGAGTCTGTCCCACCTGGCGGAACATTCCGTCAATGCTACAGCACGCCTAAACACTTAAGCAGAGCACTGAATAATTTCACGGTGCGTCCGTCACCACTAGCGGAGTGTCCGCGAAATTACTCATCAACACAGAGAGGTTAGGAGCTACAGACTTGTCTTGGCGGAGTCTCGTCAAACCCCATGGAAAGTCCGATAGGAATACTTTTAGGATTAAATTCCAACCTGAGAGACGTGAGTTCGTGGTGGAGCATCCGTCGAATCTGGCAGAACATTCCGTGCGAACCCCAACATTTAGAAAAACTAAGTACCCTACAGACTTGCCCGGACGGACTACCCGTCACCCCTGACGTAATGTCCCATCCTCCAATTCTGGAGAACAGAGACCTCCAGAGGCTACATACTTCACTGACGGAGAGTTCGTGCCCTCTAGCGGAGTGTCTGTCACTGCTACACAAACTTGATGGCCAAAATGCCTAAGTCCGTGTATGCTCACTGAGTGTCCGTCTAAATAAATTTTTGCAACCCGAGGCTAGTAAGCTTCTATCCAGCCTTGACGGAGCGTCCGTGCCTAGTGACGGAGTGTCTGTAAGTTCAGACACCCACAATTTCACTAAGTGTCAACCACCGCGGATTGTCCGATAGTATTGACAAGCACCCGTCAATACAGGCCGACAACCCTTACACCCTATGCCACATAAACATAATACATGTGATTAATTCATAATGAAACAACATCAATGCATAGCATGTTACATCATTTACTTTATGCATTTTTACTCATCAAGCATCATACATGTACAGGTGACGGAGCTCTTGAGAAGGTTGTTGTAGAAGAACCCCAGGAGGTTGAGGTCATTGACGAGCCACCTGAGACTGCTCAAGGCAAGCCCCTATGCATCCCTGTGCTTTGAAAATGCACTAATGAACTATGGTTAATTAAATGCATTGCTATGTTACTATATGATTAGTTTACCTATGAGTTTCCTAATTGAGCTTTCATACCTTGATGTTACCACACAACTCAAACATTGTTTGTTTACCTTTAAGTATCGAATATTAGTATGCTTAGATGGTAGAAGTCGGAAAGATGATGGGTTTCTCATCTCTCGTTATGTTTGTCCACTAAAGCAACATAAATGGATTATGATCTAAAACTTGATCAATGGTGAATGAATGGTGATGGATGGTTAGCGAGGGGTAAGGTCATGGCAAAATGGGTAATGGTTTTGGATGACATAGCTCGCTAACCGATTAAGGACCGTGTATCCGTGGTAGCAAGTCATGAACAAAATTGTACAAGCCACTTGTCATAAATGGGGATGACAAGCCAAGTACCTAATTGCGACCGCTCTATCCATGAATTCGGCGTGAAGGTGGCGCTAGGTAGATAGGATGCCATTACCTGGGCACCTATCTAACTGTTCATGGACACCCTTGGCTGGATTGGTGAAAGGTTGAGATACCAAGATATCCCTTATGTACCGACGGGTCTTATGGGCGATATCCCTTGTCTTTGGTAGGGTTAATGTGTTTTGCTGAGTTTCTTATTCGAAAGCTATAAGTTATATACTTCTAGATACAGATTAGAGTTGAATTAAAACAAGGACTCATGGAAGATCGAGATCCAAATGCAAATGCTCATTTCATTTAACAATGCTACGTTCGCGATTGCTTAAGTTTGTAGTTCACATCTATTATTCTTGTATAAAATGTGTTTATGCAAATTCAATTGTATTCCTTGCTACTATCCAAATGCATACTCCTTTGTTTAATATATTGGGTAAGTCCTATGTAGTACAATTGAGTACTCACCCTATGATAATCTTGAATTTTGTAGGTAACGTTGCACCCATGCATGGCTTCTTCTATGCTCCAGAGTCCCAGGAGGACCAAGAGTGGTAGAGAGGCCAAGCCTCGTAGATGTGTGGACATGGCACACGCACACATTGTTATCTTTTAAAACTATGTTAAAGACTTCCGCTAGACTCTAATGATGTTAGACTTGTGATGTATGAACTATGTTGGTGTGATGGACTAAGTTTGTGGAACAACCTGGTATTGTAAACTTAAGTATTTGGACTTGTAATATGTTCTAGTTGTGCTTGTGATATGTGCCTTCCCTTTTGCTTGATCCTAGATGAAGGTTGGTATTATTTAGTACATTGTATAGGAGGTGTACCGGGATGACCGATTAAGTGATTTATCTAACCTAGTGGTCAATGGAAGACTACTGAGCTGGGTACTCATTTAATTAAAAGGGTGTCGATCCTAACAAAGACTACACACCGAATAACCCGGAGACAGAAGCAACTTATTAGATCGCAAAGTTGCTACTATGCCACAAAGTTGCTCAAGTATAGGACAATTTTATTTCAGTGGACCACCTGATTGATGTTGTTTTTTCAAATAATTTTATTTTAGTCATGGGTTACTAGACAAGGCCACAGCGGATAGCCTGGTTGATGTTGGGTTTTGAAATAATTTTATTTCAGTAATGGGTTACTAGACAAGGCCATTCAATCTCCATGCCATATTTCCCTTGAGTGGTTCATCCTTTCTACTCAAATAATTAATCATAACTTCCGACGTTTGCACCAACTATTCTTTAGAGAACAGAAAATGGAGTTCTCTCCTTTTGCATCGCCTCATGCATACATTATTAGAATAACGTACAAATCTTCACTATGTGAAAAGACCAAATAGACAGGCAATAAGTAGCGAAAGTGACGGGCAGCATGCCCGTCATCCGGGATGCATCGGTAATGACTAGTCAAAAGTGACAAGTTAAGGTCCTCACTTTTGACATGCAATTGTGATGGCCATAATAGTTTTCTCTCATTAGTTTGTGTCACCCATGGCCCAGGGAGGATTGTGGTCCGACACTAATGACATAAAAAGTAACATGCCACAGAAAATTAGTTATTTTTATTGAGTCAAAAGTGAATGTTTATTAGGCCAGTCTCAATGAGATTTTTATTAGTTTCATGGCATTAAATAAGCTGACATGGCATAGTATAAATGAGGAGAGAGATGATAAAAGTTTCATGTGATGAAATGAGTTTCATGAGGATAAAACTTGTGTTTACACCGTTTCAACGCTTCAGAGTCTTGAAAACAGGGATATGAAACCCCCACTGAGACTAGCCTTAGGGCACGTACAATGGCCGTCTGTACCCCGTCTCGGAGACGTCCTTTTTGCGAAAAAATCCTCGGCTCGGCTTGCAGACGCTCATCCCGTTGCCTCGCGAGGCGACGGCACGGGCCCGTGCTCCGAGGCGGAACCAGCGAGCGCAGCAGCGTTGTAGGCCTTCGTCTCCGTGACTCGCCCCCGCGCTCGGATCCCACACGGCGCTCGCGATTTTGCTTGTTGCGCGCCAAGAATTCATCCGACAGACGGTCTTGGCGGCGGGCGGGGTAGAGATGCGACATCGGTAGGAGTGGAGGAGGGAGGTAGAGGCGTGTGGCCATCGACGGCGCGAGGACGCTGCGCGAGGAAGGGCCGGGGCGACGCCGGCGCAGTTGTCGTCGGCGGGCAGGCGGGCAGCCCGCTCGGGCTCCCCTATGGCATCGCGCCTTGCGCCGTCCTCGGCGACCTCGACTTCATGCATGCCGCGCTGCTTCTTCTGCCGTCCGTTCCCGCTGACGTCCCCGACCAAGCACATCAAGGCGTTTCTCTCGTGCATCGGCTCGGCCACCGGTCGCCGGCTTCCACGTCGCAGGTGCCCATGCCAACGGCTGGCTTCTCCTTCCGTCATCTTTGTGTGTGCGATTGTTCATTTAGTCTGTTGTTGGTTCTGGCCATTGAAAACTTGTTTGATCTCATCTCGTGCACTGATGACTGATGACTGTTGTTCAGCTATGGCTTTCTGCAAAGATTGGTAGAATCTGAAGGTTCCTTTGATCTGAGCTGATGCTCTGAAATTGACTACTGATCCATTATCTATTTTTCAGCAATAAAGACATACATCCACTGTGCAGTAGAAGTGGAAATTCCAAAGATCTTGTGTACTCTGTACTCTAAATTTTGTCAACCATGTGCCTCGTGCAACAGTACTTGCATGGTATACAAAAATTTATTTATAGTTGATCCTAGCTACATGCAAAGCATTAAACAGTTTAGAGACAGATCCTTATCTGTGGGTTGTATGATATGTCTTTATACTTGTCTGTATGCTATATTCGAGGCGCTTAGAGACGGAGCCCCGTCTATGGGTTGTACATGCCCTTATAGGCCCATCACTTTTTTACTCACTATTAATAGTGGTGTGTTTCCTACATGCCTATCACATTTAATTTACTCATCAGGAGTGATGCTCTTCCTTTATGCCCATGTCTAATTGGATGCATAGTCAGTGCTAATAGAAATATAGGCCTCGGAAGCCATGATGCAGTTATTGCATGTAATGGTCATCAATCCCCATTTGTGAGAATGGCCAGCTGTGACGATCGCCAATGATGCAAACTGCGTTAGGGGTGAAGAAGCACACGGGTGCAACACTACATTATGTGGTTGTGGTAATTTGAGATAACAACAGCTATGGCTACAACAAATCATGCAATGATAGCAGCAGCAACAAGAAGGGACCAACATGCCAACTATCACAAAAGTGGGCACATGGCCATAAACTCCTCACATAGATTCAATGAAATTTTTGTTCATCATGAGATAAACACAGATCATTTAGTGTGGACACCAATTTGTACACAAACACAGGAATAACAATCACGTCACTTGAGAATTGGAGAAGTTAACCATTCGAGACTAGTGTTGTAGTACCTTGTCCAAAATCTACTTATACCCCAGCTCCCATGTGGAACTGTCGATGAAATACGTCCAGCAGTCTATCAAGGGGTATGCCCATGATAGTAGATGAATCGATGGAGGTGCACATGTGGGAACCGGATGGTGACACAGAACGCAAGAGACAGCGATTAGACAGGTTCAGGCCGTCAGCTTTACGTAATATCCTACGTCCTGTGTTTGGATGAAAGCGTGGGGGGTCCCTACCCGCCTTATATAGCATGGGAGTAGGGTTATAGGTTGGTTGCATCTATTCTGTTTGGTTACATGATACGTGTTTACAAGGAATACAATATCTAAGATATCCGATCAGATTCTCCTTCGCCGTCAAGGAGGTTTCACGCGGTCTTGCGGCGCACGCCGACCTGTGTCGTGCCCCGCGCGGCTTGATCTGGTGGGCTGGGCCTCCCCTGGCGGCTCGGCCCATGTACAACCTTGTGGATATCGGGGGTTATACCCCCACAGCTAGTCCCCAAGCGCATTATATCTGTTGAGCAACACCGTCTTGAGCTTGTCCGAGCTGTCCAACTTGTTGTCAATCAGCAGGAGCAGGCTTCCGACTAGTTTAACTGGGAGCTGAGCTGTTGAGGAAGTCGTCCGAGCAGTTGAACGAGCACCCGAGCTATTAGAGCATATGTCCGAGCGGTTCAACTAGGAGCCGAGCTTGAACTCACATGAAGTCGAGATTTGTCAGAAGGGTGTAAGGAGCTCAAGTAAAAAAAATTTGAAGTCTCCATCTTAGATGAAGTGTGCCCACTTAGGTTCCGGGCAGCGAAGTTAGATGCTTAGCGTCCCTGATTTCGTCAGCGCGGAGGAACTTAGTTCCTTAGGAATGAATAGAGATGCTTAGCATCAATGCCTTAGATAGAATTGACTCTTAGAGCCAAAAACAGGGGGCTTGGACGATTACAATCTACGACTTAGTCGCTTTGTAGAGGACCAAGTCCAAAAATAAGCACATTCACCGCTCGGTGAAGTGTGCCCACTTAGTCCCCGAGCCTGATAGTAGGTGAAGTAACCACGTGGTGCCAGGCTCCAAAGTAGGAGTCCTCAGGTGCTAACCCAGTCCCTAGCTTAGCTGAGAAAAGTAGTGTAGAAATAAGTACAGTCACCGTAAGATGACGTGTACACATGTAGTCCCCGAGCCTGCTAGAAGATTTCAAAGATATCTTGTAGTAGGGTAAGAGAAAGAAAATATCTTGTCAAAAATATCTAAAAAACTCCGTCGAAGCAATGCTTAGCGTTGAATTTCGTTTCGTTGGCCCGCGTAAGATGCGGCTTGTCGCAGCGGCCCAGCGGCGTGCGGAGAATGCGAGAGAGGATGTGGCGGGGCGGGCATGGTTTCCCAAAAAGACTAGAAGGCGAAGGGTAAGGTGTCGAACCGTTATAAGAGCACCGTGGCCCCGGCGCGCATTCCCCGCTATTTCTCCGTCACTTCATCTTCTTCCTCGCTCCCACACCGCTGCACCTAGCAACCGCTCCATCGGTAGAGCAACTGCAAGCACGTAGTCTCCTCTAGGCCACAAATCTATTAGATGGCGCCCAAAAGAAACCGCGGTGGCTCGAGTAAGGCAATGTGTGAGCTCAATCACGTCGAGGAGTGGGTGGAGTCCGTCAACAACAAGGCAGCGCTCAATTAGTTGGTGGTGGATGGCGTGCTGCCCAATAGGGCAATGTCGGGATGGTGTCCAGTGGCCGATGAGAGTTGTCCTACTCCTCGTGGCGATGAATTAGTAGTTTTTGAAGATTACTTTATTGTGGATTTGGTGTTCTGATCCATCCGTTCCTCCGTGGGTTGATTGACTATTACGGGATCATTCTTTGCAATCTCAGCCCAAATTCCATCATTCATGTCTCTGTCTTCATCCATTTCTACGAGACCTATCTTGGCATTCTTCCCCATTTTGATCTCTTCCGCGACTTCTTCTGTTTGAAAACCCGGGGGGGTCTAGATCTAGGATCGTGGGCGGTGCATACTTGCAGCTTTGGGATGGGATGGTGGGTCAATACATCATCACCCCATTGAACACAAATGTGAAGTATTGGGTGTAGCAATGGTTCTACATGCCACAGGTGGAACCGTATGTGGCATGCGACGTTGATCAGATCCCCGTGAGCATCGCCAAGTGGTCGGAGAGGCCTAATGCTAACAGAATGGAGCAAGTGACGGAGCTCTTGGCGCTAATGAACCAGAGAAGGTTGGATGGGGTGATAGTAGCAATGAATTTCACTTTTCGATGAATCCAGCCCAACAAGGAGAGGGCACATCATGGGTATGAATTCCGGGGGGAGACCGATGGGACCTGTGAGGTACCCGAGGAGATCAGTCATGATGAAACCAAACAACGCATCTCGATGGTGTTCAACCTCACAGGGTGTCCTAGGATCAACGAGCAGTAGAGGCCCTTTAGTGTAGGGAGCCTCCCACCATGGGTAAGAGTCTTCTTTTTTGTTTCACTTGTTCCCTTATCTATTGCAATGTACTCATTCGTGTTCCTGAAGATTCGTGGGTAGGACCGGGCGGTGTACTTCTTGGCGGTGCCATCGGCTGACTAGCCAAGGGGGGTTGACGCTTGGACGAGTAGTCCCTGGCGTCAAGCTAGTTCAGAGGCTGGTGGGGACAGCTCGGTCGACCTTGACGACGAAGATGAAGATGAGCGGACGTCGTATGTCTGTGAGAAGCTCTAGGGGAAGTGGCCTACTAGCGAGGAGCTATCCCCAAAGAGAAGAAAGATGGCAGGGTCGTCTCATGGCGAGGAGAGGTCGGTGAGCATTGGAGCGTTCATCCAGCCTCGAAGACGGCAGATGATGGTGTCGAGCTCGTTAGACAATGACGGACCGGTGACACCTCCTTCACCGAGGGCCGTGACACCTCCGCCAGCTACACCAGCTGGGGCGGAGACACGCGAGAGATGGCAGATGCAGGAGGCCATGGCAACGATGCCCGATAGTACTCGGGCAACACCAGCGGCGACAGCTCGGGCGACCACTATAGTCCCTGAGACCGTGCGGATGACTCTGGTGGCAGCGGTGTAGGCAGCCACCGTAGTCCCCAGGACCGCGCGGGTGACTCCGGCGGCGGCAGTGGAGACGCCGAGCAGTTTGGGTGCTGGAGAGAGCGGTTCTAGGCGAGCGCACCAGTTCCAAACCGTGCGGCGGGAGTTCAAATTATAAGTTCCCTTCTTTATGCATGATTTTTCTCCAGCATGATGTTTTGTTACTTGATGAATTGCTTGCTTGTTGAAGTACGGAGTCTACTGAGGTCCTACAGCCTTCTACTATTGATGATGGGGGGTGTAGAGGAACCAAAAACTCCCCACACCCAGCAGGGACAAGGGGGGGCAGATCTGGTTGCCCCCACCGTGGAGCAACCTACGGCTGCGGAGCCGGTCGTCCCTGCAATGGAGGAGCCACCAGCTACTAGACCGACCTCGCCTAGCAGTGGGGTGCACGACAAGGGTGATCCGGGTGATGAGGGGTTGTGGAGTGTTACGACGATGTCGACTAATCCTGCTAGAGTAGGAGCAGGGGATGCACCGAGCAGCGCGACATGGGATCTGCCCAAGCGGCTGCACCGATGGCGTCGACAGTGAGAACAGGGCTCGGATGACCTATCCGAGCATAGCAGCGACCAAGGAGGGCACCTCTACAAGCGGCTGCTATGGAAGTTAAAGAGATTGCGAGGGGCCTGCTCTGCCTCCCTAGCTCCTCCGCATAGTTATCCAGTGTGGTGAGGAGTTTGAGATGCTAAAGGAGGGGGAAGCGAGCGCAGAGATGAAGAGGCTAAGAACCGACCTGGTGGCAATGATTGGCCGCATTGAGGTAAGCCTAAAAATCATTCTATTGTGTCCCTTGAAGATCGCATTCTTTTGACCCCTTGCTCTTTGCAGAATGTCATGAAAGTGTCCGAGCAGCGCCACTGGCAACTAGAGGAGATGGCCCCGGTGCTGGAGGAGAATAAGAATCTGTAGGCATTGGTGAATGTCCTACAGGTGCGCCTACTCCAAGAATGCCACCACAGAGAAGATTTGGAGGTGAAAGTCCTGGCATTGGAGATGGAGCGCCAGCAGATGGAGGTGGAGAGCCAGTCACTGGCCAAACAGCTTGGCCATAGTATCGACCAGCAGAAAGGTATGATTTTGGATCCTATTTTGTTAATGCTCAACGTTGTGAGATGTCTGGCTGTGATGAGCAGTGCTGGAGATGGAGCTTGGCCTTTCCTAGGAGGCCGTCATGCAACTGACTGTGGGGAAGGAGGAGGCAGAGGAGAAGGCCAAGAGGGTCATTGAAGATATTCAATGTGAGTGCTTTCCACTTTATTTTTACTTGTGTAGCATTGGATGCATGCTTAGCATACAACTACTTTTTTTGTAGAGTATCGGCACCAAGCGCACGCGTAGTTCAAGGTCTTTGGAGACCAGGTGAAAGCACGTGATGAGAAGATTGAAGCGATGATAGCAGGGATCAAGCCCGTGCTTGATTGCATTGGCTTCCAACCATCCAACAAGAGAGAGCGGCTGCCTAGAGACCCACCACCTCGGTCAATCATGGACTGGTGCCGTGTGGCATGGTCGGACTTCAAAGAGTTCACATGCAGTGCCGCCCAAGGAGCCATCATCCATGCACTTGATCAGCTGCGATCGCACTACCCTTTGGTGGATCTCCAGTGGGTGGTGACCGTCTATGCCTGAGGGATAGATGTGACAACGATCGCCAAGCTGGAGGACGAGGCAGAAGAACTAGTGAAGAGGTTGGCTAGAGACGTCGACCTGTTCGGCGAAGGAGGGAGCAGTACCCAGTAGATTAGGAAAAACTTATGTTGCAACATTGTGTAAAAGTACTTAGCAACTTTTGGTGAACACTTAGTGTTTATGGTAGGTTTTGTGTTTATATTTAATATAAACCATTCAAGCAGTTTGTGTGTAGCTGAGCCTCCAGCCTTAGCTAGCCTATTACCCATAACGTGGAGCGCGGAGCCTGTGTGTATGTAGGAAGAACAAAGCATCGCCAAGGAGCCGTTGTCGGCCACCCATAATGTAGAGGGCAGACGCTCGTGCACGTGTAGGGAGAAGCCAAAGATAGGGTCATCTCTGGAAACATCCGAGCATCAACATGATTGTTCAGGGATTTGCCTTAGGCATAGTTTGCATGTCATCTTTAAGATGTATGCAGAAAAAGATTCGCTTAGCGAAAGAGCATGGAGAAAACAATATGGAGAAACATCAGGGCAAAAAACTTTATTTAATACTCAAATATGAAAGGTATATATCTTTGAAATGAACGCTTCAAGTGTAGAAATGCCTAAGGAGATCGATGTGCCAAGAGTTTGGGACATCTCTCTCGTTCATGTCGCATAATCTATAGAATTCTAGTCAGGTGACCACCTTGATGATGAAGGGTCCTCCTAGGGTGAGGAAAGCTTGTGCATCCCGTCAGTCTTCTGCTTCTTGCGGAGTACTAAGTCTTCAGCCATGAAAAATCGATTGTTGATGTTGCGGTTATAGTATCTTCACATGCTATCTAGGTACTTCGCCATCCGAACACATGAGACCAGGCGCTCCTCTTCTAAGCTGTCCACTTCATTGAGCCAAGCTTGGTCGGAGTTCTCCTTGTTGTAGTTCTCCACCCTGGGTGCTCGAAAGGCAATGTTAGCAGGTAGAACAACCTCGGAGCCAAAAACCATGAAGTATGGAGAGACACTGGTGTTGCGACTGGACTGGGTCCTTAGTCCCTAGACCATAGCTTGTAGTTCCTTGAGCCATTTGCCAGGGTGCTTCTACTTGTTCTTGTAGAGCCTCTTCTTCAACATGTCTAAGATCATACCATTGGCGCGCTCGACCTAGATGTTAGCCCTGGGCTATGCCACCAAGACGTACTTGACCGAGATGCACCTTTTGTCGCAAAAGTCCTAGAAATCAGCGCCGATGAATGTAGACCCCAAGGCAGTGATGATGCTGTTCGGAAGGCTGAATCGATGAATGATGCTATCGAGCAGCTCGGCTGCCTTCTTCGCTGCAGCTTGGACCAGGGGTTTGTATTCGATCCACTTGGAAAATTTGTCGATGCAGACATAGACCTAGCGAAATCCTCCTATGGCGGGCTTGAAGGGCCTGATCATATCCAATCCCTAGCATGCGAAGGGCCAAGATGCAGGAATCATTTGTAAGGCCTAGGCTGGGACATGGATTTGCTTAGCAAAAAACTGACAGTTCTCACACCGATGAACTAGTGACTCCGCATCGGCGACCGCTGAAGGCCAATAGAAACTAGCTCAGAAGGCTTTGCTGACCAGTGTTCTAGAGGCTGCGTGGTTGCCACAAGTGCCATTGTGGATCTCCTTGAGTATCTTCTCACCCTCTTCCATGGTGATGCACTTCTAGAGTAGCTCCTCCTTAGCGTTCTTGTGATATAGCTTTCCTTCAACTAGGACGTAATGCTTGCTGTAATGAGTGAGGTGTTCCCTCTATGTGTTGTCAGCCAGGATGTCCATAGTGGTGCAGTATTTAAAGAAGGGCTCCCTCTAATCACTACTCAGCCTAGGGACCGTTGCGACTATCTGCTCAGCAGGTGGCTTTTCTTCAATGCCTTCTTGCCCCTGCTTGATGGACGGTGTCACAAGGTCCTAGACGAACACTCTAGCTGGGACTTCATCCTAGGTCGACCCTAACTTTTATAGCTCATTGGCTGCTTGGTTGTCAGCCCAGACCACGTGGTGGTACTCGATGTCGTAGAACTTGTCTTCTAACTTTCTTATCGCGGCGTAGTAAGTGTCAATCTTCATATTGGTTCAATTCCAATCCATGTTGAGCTGATTGATCATGAGTACGGAGTCACGGTACACCTGCAGGCATTTAATGCTAAGCTTGATAGCTATACGAGGACCATGAAGTGTTGCCTCATATTCAATGGTATTATTGGAAGCTTATCCCCCAATGGCGAGATGAAATATACACCTGCTCTAGCACCGTCGAGGTTGAGAAACCCATCAAAGTACATGGTCAAGTGCTTAGGGTGGTCAACCAAGATAGGAGTCTGCATATCCATCCACTCAGCGATGAAGTCGGTGAGCGCCTATGACTTGATCGTGTGGCAAGGCTTGAAGTTGATGGTATAGGTGCCGAGCTCGACCACCAATTTAATGATGGGGCCGCTGGCTTCCTTGTTCCGTAGGATGTCACCGAGTGGGTACTCAGTGACTACTACTATGTGGTAGGCGTTGAAGTAATGGTGGAGCTTCCAGGATGTGATCAAGATGGCGTACAATAGCTTATGGACCTAGGGGTAGCGAGTCTTAGACTCGTTTAGGACCTTGTTGATGAAGTAGACTAGGCACTGGACTTTGTATGCATGTTCGGCCTCTTCATGTTCAACAATGATGGCGGTGCTAACTACTCAGTTGGTCGCCGTGTTGTAGATTAGCAGGGTTTCATCCTTTTGGGGGTGGTCATGATTGGAGGTGTGGTGAGGAACCACGTAAGCTCGGAGAATACCTTGTTAGTGTCCTCCGACCAGATGAATTTCTCTTGAGCCTTCAGTAGCTTGAAGAAGGGGAGTCCCTTTTTGCCTAGATGGGATATGAAACAACTTAAAGCCACCATGCACCCCATTAGCTTCTAGACATCCTTGACGCAGGTCGGCGGCTTCATGTTGGTCACCGCCGCTATCTTCTCTAGGTTGGCTTCGATGCTACGGTGGCTGATGATGTTGCCTAGCAGGATACTGAATGGAATGACAAAAATGCACTTAGTAGGATTGAGCTTCCATCGGTATACTTTTAGGGCTTTGAAAACTTTGGTGAGTTCAGCGATGAGGGTGTCGGTAGTCTTAGACTTAACCACCATGTCATCGATGTAGGCCTTGATGTTCTTTTGAATCTGGTCCTTGATTCAGCGTTGGATGGCTCTTTGATAAGTCACACCTAGGTTCTTGAGACCAAAGGACATGGTCATGTAGCAGTAGGTGCCAAAGGGCATGATGAACGATGTCTTGATCTGGTCTTCTTCCTTCAACGCGATCTGGTGATAACTAGAGTAGCAATCTAAAAAGCATAGGAGCTCACAACTGGCCATGGAATCTATGACCTTGTCAATGCGAGGTAGGACGAAGGGGTCTTTAGGGTAGTGTTTGTTGAGATTGGTGTAATCAACGCACATTCTCCATTCTTTATTCTTTTTTTCTTACAAGAATCGAGTTGTCTAACTACTCTGGATGATACACCTCTTTGATAAAGCCAACAGCTAAGAGCTAGGTTATTTCTACCCTAATAGCCTCCTTTTTGTCCAGCATGAATCATCGAAGCTTCTACTTGATTGGCTTGGTGGTCGCCGAGACATTCAAGGAGTGCTCGATTAGCTCTCGAGGCACGCCGGGCATGTCCATAGGTTTCCACATGAACATGTCGACATACTCCCTTAGGAAGCTGATGAGCACGTCTTCCTATTTGGGATCGAGGTTGGCCCCGATCCAAGCTATCTTAGACTGGTCACCGAGGACGAGGACCACTTCCTTTACCTCCTTGGACTTGGTTGATGCTCGGGCGGCCTCCATGGTTGGGATCTCTAGGTCCTCTAGGGAAATCTGCTGCAAAGTCACGAGGCAGTCCTACATGAGGATGGAGATGTCGGTAGCCTCGGTGAGCGCAAAGCTTTCCTTCTCATAGGAGTAGGCAATGTTGAGGTTGGTGCATGGGGAGAGGACCCTCTGCTCCATCAGCATCTTCAGCACTAGGTACGTGTAGTGTGGCATGGCCATGAACTTGGCGAGAGCTGGTTGGCCAAGGATGGCATGGTACGCCGTGTTGAAGTCAGCAACCAGGAAGTTGACGTAGTCGATGTGGAAGTGCTTGGTGGTGCTGAACTGTACCGATAGTGTAATCTATCCTACAGATAGGGATGCTTTTCCAAGAATGATCCCCTAGAACGTAGAATCCATGGGGGTGAGATCTTCCTTCTTGAGCCCTAGCTCCTCTAGGGATCCGATGAACAAGATGTTGAGTTCACTCCCACCGTTGATGAGGACCTTCTAGAAGTGTACGTCCTTAATGATGGGATCCAAGATGAGCAGGAAATGCCCTGGATATGGGATGTTGGACCACTAGTCAGCCCTAGAGAAAGTGATCGGGTGCTCTGAGAAGTCGAGGTGCTTGGGATCAGCAATGGGGCCATCATACATAGCGACCAACAAGGCACGTTGGGCTACAAGCTTATGCTCATGCTTGTTATCAGAGATGGCTCTCCCACCAAAGATAGTGGCAACAGTCTTGGTGGTGCCCTGGTATGTAGGGCCCATGCTCTTGTCTTGATCTCTGCCTTGGCCATCTTCGGTCTCATCATCGTTGCGCCATGGCCTTTTCGATGGTTCACCATAGAATGCTTTGTTTAGGCCTCTACAGTCTCCCATGGTGTGCTTGGCATCCTTGTGGATAGGACAAAGATCGTTCATGAGCTTGGCGTAGTTAGCGTCGTAGGTGCGCTTAGCGCGGGTGTTGATGGCATTAACAGAGTTATCAGGCTAGTGGCGGTGGCCTTGTCTAGCTCTCAAGCCCTCCAAGCGGTCATCGCGCTGGTGCTCGTGGTCATCTTGGTGTCATTCATGATCATCATGGTGGCGGTTGCGATCATCGTGGCGATGATCTTGATTGTTGTAGCGCCTATCCTCATGACGTTGGATGCAATCAGGATGGGCAGCCCATTTGGCTTCCTTGGTGTTGGCATAGTCATTTGGTATTTGTATTAGTTCATCGATGGTCATGGGCCTCTTTGGGTATAGCTTTCCGCGGAGCTATTAATGCTATAGCCCTTTGCTGAATGCGGCAAAGGCCTCATTGTCGCTAATGTTGGGGATGGAGTTCCTTGTCTCCGAGAAGCACCTAATGAAGTTATGCAGGGACTCCTCGGAGGTTTGGTGAAGCTTTTCCGGGTCATACTTGGTGCCAGACTGCTCGCATGTAGCCATGTAGTCCTCGGTGAAGACCTTTTTGAGGTCATCCCAAGATCAGATGGAGTTCTCCCACAGACTGAGAAGCTAGTTGTTTGCAGACTGGTTGAACTTGATAGGTAGGTAGTTTGCCATGATGTCTTCACTTTCGCCCACAGCTCTCACTGTGATCTCATAAAGAGTTAGCCACTGGGCAGGGTTTGCCTTGCCATTGTAAGTGTTGACCCCGATGATCTTGAAGCCCACAGGCCATCGGACGGCTCAGAGACTTGCTATGATGGGTTGGAGTTTGGAGCTAGTGGTGGGGGTGATGGGTGGTGCTCAGGGTGTAGCAGGTGCTCTGTGCTCTTCATCGAACTACCACTAGCATTCCATCTCTACCTCATATCGCGTGGATTTGCTCTTCTCGATGCAACCTCGTATGTCAAGATTGGCGTTGATGCGCTCGCGGACGTCGTATGAGGGTTGATTTACCTCCTCATTGGCATCACAGTTGCTGCCCTAGCCTCCTTGGGGGCACGAAGGGCGCCCATCTTAGCATAAATGTCCTTCATAGTTGCCCCTAGATCCTCTATAGAGATAGGGGCCACCGCAATGGTGTCAGGGGAGCTCGACGACTTGATGTTGGCTTCCTCCATCATGGCGGGAGCGATGGCTATGAGCCAACATAGTTGAATAAGATGGTCTGGGGTTTCAGAACTCGTTGGCTTGGACTTGAGCTGCTATGATATGCGCTCGGACCTTCTCAACCTCTGGAGTTTGAGGAAGTTTTTTAAGCTCATTGAAAGCAATAGCGAGATTGGCGCTTGGGGTCTGGTGGACTGGCTGGTCTACCACCATGTCAAACTCCTCCTCTAGATTATGACGATGGCGCGGTGGGCCTTATCTATCCTCATTGGCTCTGCAGGACGCTTCTGCATCTCGGTGACGTTGGCGATCGGCGTTCTTCGCTAGGTAAGTGTTGTGCTCGTCAGCGGTTTCGCTGTCCTTGGTGGCGCTATCGTGGCTGACATAGAAAATCATGCCCCTAAACCCTAGAGGGAAAGTAGGATAGCTTGATATAGTCTTGGTTGAGCCCTCGGAATAATCACCCGGGCTCTCCTCCAGGATATTGTGGAGGGAGTCATCCGGAAGCTGGTGAATATTCACCATGTTGACCATGGGCATCAGCTGATCGAACTTAGTCAGATCAATCATGTAGAGGTCAGTGACACAGTCGTGCTCGACATGGTCAGTGAAGAGGTGGTGGATGGCGTTCTGGTACACGGATCCCGCACCCTCTAGCCTGAAGGGATAGGGCTTTGGCGGGTTCTCTATCGAGGCCTCATAATCCACGTCCTCTAGCCTGAAGTGGTTGGCGCCATGCCTTGCGCCCCTCTAGAGTGGCTATGATCACTAGATCAGAATCTGGCTGCCTCGAACGATGTGGCCGAGCAGGTCGCTCAACTCTAGCGGCTTGGTGATCTTGGAGTGTAGGAAATTCGTTGCTCGCGGCAGACCGATCTAAGATTGACTCTGTGAGAGACAAGCATTTGGATAAGCCGTTGGTGACCTGATTGATAGATGCGATCAGATCATCGTTGTTGATGGATCTCCTAACCCAGCGGCGGGGCACCAGGATTGGAGATGTCGTTGCAGACATTAGCGCGATCGGCGTAGGGTAATCCTGCACCGCCTCCATGATCTCCCTATTGCCATTAGGGTCGATGACCCAGGTCATGGATCTGACCTAAAGATCTAGCCCGGCTCGAGAAGGACCATGGAGCTCAGAAAGTGGACCATCTAGCTCACCATGGATTCAGCACACACACCCTCTACCTGGCGTGCCACTGTTGATGAAATATGTCTAGCAATCTATCGAGGGGTATGCCCATGGTAGTAGATGAATTGGTGGAGGTGCGCGTGAGGGAACTAGATGGTGACACAGAACGCGAGAGACAATGATTAGGTAGGTTCGGGCCATCAACTTGACGTAATACCCTACATCCTATGTCTTTAGTGGATTGTATTATGAGAGATTGGATGAAAGTGAGGTGGTCCCTACCCGCCTTATATAGCACGGTGGGTAGGGTTACAGGTTGGTTGCATCTATTCTATTCGATTACATAATACATGTTTACAAGGAATATGATATCTAGCATATCTGATTAGATTCTCCTTCGCCATCAAGGAGGCTTCACGCGGTCTTGTGGCACACGTCGACCTATGTTGTGCCCCACGCAGCTTGATCTAGTGGGCTAGGCCTCCCCCAGTAGCTTGGCCCATGTACAGCCCTATGGGTATCAGGGGTTATACCCCCATAGGAACCCTAGTCACATTAGAGAAGCCAAAGAGAAGGAGAGATGTGATGATCAAGTGTGTGCCTTAGTGCTATAAGACCTTAGTGGTCAAGTAAGAGACAATTATCCTTGTTATACATGTTGTATGAGCTGTAGGCAGTCTTAGTGCTGGTGGTTAACTAGTTATCGATGATCTAGAGCACTTGAGGTCTTTGTTACCGTCTGGTGAAGGTCTTCATGGCCTTCTTTTGTAGACCCTTCCATCTTCATGTAGAGTGGCGACTTCTTAGTGTGCATGGGGCTGGGGGGCCTTCCTTCATGGAGAAATTCCATAGTGTAAAACATCATCAAGGTCAAGGTGATCGAAAGAGTCGATGCAAAGATGAGACTTAGTGACTCAGCGCACTTGACTTTGTTGGTGGTCTGTGTGACTAGGCCAACACCTTAACTGAAAGAGACATGATTACCAAGAGCATACCTCAGTGGAACTCCAACTAGGATTAGAGGTTGTGTTTTGGAAAACAATTCCATTGAAAAAATCTAGTTGTCTCATTGCCTCTCTTTACATTCTTGCTTTTTTCTCATAGCTTAATGCTTTGCTTGTTGTTGAGTACAAGGACCTTGTGTGATAACTAGCACTATAAGAAATTTGGGCTTTTGTGACTATTAGATAATGACGAAGATAGCCTATTTCTTGTCATCGACTCAGAAGGTGGGTCACTAACCAGCTTCTATGACCACCAGAGGACGTTGTCATTGATACTATGACAATAGTTCTCGTATCACTAACTTGTGATAGGACTAAACTCGTCACAACATATTGAACAGAATAGCGACATGTGTATATGGTGACATGGCACATGTGACATGGCAGATGACATGGCAAATGACTTAGTTATAGGACTTAGTTTGTAACTAAGGACTTTATTTTATTGTGCTCTTTGCTAAGGACCTATATAGTGTGATGGTTGTATGGACTTGATCTTAGTATGAATCTTTTAGTTTTAGGGAAAGAATAGCAAGTGGGGGAAGTAGTATTGCATATGTGTCAATGAAATATGGTCGGCAGTCTACCTAGGGGTATGCCCAAGGTAGTAGATTGTCGGCAGACAGATGCGCAAGCCACAAACAAGATGGTGACGCAAGACGAACACGAGATTTTATCTAGGTTCGGCCGCCAAGAAGGCGTAATACCTACGTCCTGCATCTGATTGTATTGCTGTATGTCAATGAGAGATGTTTTTTAGAGGGGTCCCCTACCCGCCTTATATAGTTCGGGGGGCAGGGTTACAGATCTGGAAACTAATCCTAGTCAGTTACAATTGCCATAGGTGGCCGGATAAGGATTCCTATTCTAACCGACCAAGATCTTGCTTGATCACCAAATCTATCTTGACTCCTTGCGTAGGACTCCAAACAAGTTGGCCGGGCCGCGCGTCGTCTTTTGGTGGACCGGACCCATTGATCTGGGCCGACCCAAGCTTAGCCATAAGGGTATAGGGGTTAATACCCCCATAGCTAGTCCCCGAGCACTATGTATTATACTGCAACACGCCATTTTAGCCTTCTTCAAATAGTGAGGCTTGAGTCTTGACATCTCTGACCACCGTTGTCGCCGAAGAAGTAGGTTGTTCGAATAATGTATGGTGCTCTTAAGAAAAAAGAAAAAGATTTCCGTCCTGTGAAGTGTGCCCACTTGTATTTTTGAAAAGAAATGTAAGTGAATCTTGAAACGTAGCATCCTTGATCATCAGAGGCGTAGGGGTCAAAAAATAAACACATTCACCACAAGGTGAAGTGTGCCCACTTAGTCCTCGAGCCTAGTAGTAGGTGACGTAGGCACGTGGTGCCAGGGTCTAAAAAGAATTCCCAGTTAAATTGAGAAACCAATCGTCGTACAGGCGATACGAGATGCACCGGCAGGTGCATCGTACTGATGTAGTCCCCGAGCTTGCTGGAAGGCGAAGTATGAGCCTTGTAGCAAGGTCTAAATAAATGTCTCTTAACTGTATGTGAGTACAAATCACATGTAGCCGAGGAGAATGATCTTCGAGCAGTGGTCGGGATAGTTCCCGAGCATGAAAGTAATCCTTACAATCGGTCAAAGCATAGGGATCGATTAAATAAACACATTCGCCGTAAGGTGAAGTGTGCCCACTTAGTCCCTGAGCCTGGTAGTAGGTGATGTAGGCACATGGTGCCAGGGTCTAAAAAAGAATTTCCACTGAAGTTAAGAATCCAATCGTCGTACAGGCGATACGAGATGCACCGGTAGGTGCATCGTACCGATGTTGTCCTCGGGCTTGCTGGAAGGTGAAGTATGAGCCTTGTAGCATTGTCTAAATAAATGTCTGTCAACTGTATGTGAGTACAAATCACATGTAGCCAAGGAGAACGCTATCCGAGCAGTGGTCAGGACAGCCCCCGAGCACAGTAGTGGTCATAGCAGTCCCCGAGCACGGTAATGGTCGGAGCAGTCCCCGAGCACGGCAGTGGTCTGGGTAGTCCCTGAGCACGGTGGTGGTCTAGGTAGTCCCCGAGCATTGTAGTGGTCAGAGCAGTCCCCGAGCACGGTAGTGGTCTGGTTCATCCTTGAGCACAAGACATGCAGCGAAGAAACGACCGTCGCTTGTACTATTATTTGGTGTATTTATTTATCTCCTTACTCTATCAAGTCCAATCTGACATGTCTAGTCAAAAAAGCAGATGGGTATAGCACGTCACACTGTCTTCTTGCCCTTTCTAGCAAATAGTTGCTTGGCACCTGTAAAGAGGTGCTTCAGTGTGGGCCCTCTCACACTAGCAACGAAGAGGCGCGTACACGGGTAACGAAGGGGCGTGTTTATTGGCGTAGATCTCGAGGTTATGAAAACAACCATCTGCAGCGCATGTGCACGTCTCCCAAGAATCTTGGGTGGACGTAACGACGGAGCTCTTGGTTATTTATAATATAAAACTGGTGAGTTATGTTTTACCGATCCCCATTATCATTCACCGCCGCAGCCTTCTTCTTCCTCTTGCCGAACCCTATACCTCCAAAATCATCACCAATCCCCCCTCCACCGCATCCACCCCTTTAGCAAGGATGGATTAATGGCGAAGAGAGACGCCCAGAAGAAAGCCGGAGCCATGGCGAAGGAGTGGTGGAAATCAAGGAGCGACGAGCAGACCATCAAAGACCTTGTCACCATGGGAGTGCTCCACAACAAGGCACTCGCAGGATGGCGCGTGCTGGAAGGAGAAAGCTATCCCGATCCACAACCAGGTGAGATTGTGGTTTTTGAGGATTTCTTCAAGCGGGGTTTTGGGGTTCTAGTGCACCCTTTCCTTCAAGGGCTCTATTTGTATTACGAGATTGGGATTTGCAATCTGCATCCCAACTCGATTCTTCTTGTCTCCACCTTCATCCATCTTTGCGAAGCCTATGGTGGCTTCCAGCCCCATTTCGACCTCTTTCACCATCTATTCTGTCTGTAGAAGAAAGGAAGTGGCGGCTCAAAGATAGCCAGAGGCATATACCTCAACCTATGGGATGGGATGAAGGCCCAGTACTTGCACTGCCCTTGGAACACATCGCTGGATGAATGGTACAAGAAGTGGTTCTACATCTACGAAGAGCCAAACACGATCACCCTATGTGACGTGGGGTTGATTCCGGAGAAGAAGAATAGCTGGTCGGAGAAGCCCGAGCACTTGGAATAGATCACAGAACTGCTCGAGATGATCCCATGGAGGAAGCTGGATGGTCCAAGCGTGGTCGGGAACTTCATCAGCTGAAGGATCTAGCCCTGCCAGAGGAGGGTACATCCTGGTTACGAATACCAGGGGAGCGCATATCCAACGAGGACCAGAAAAGAGGCACTTGACAAGATCGAAGTCAAGGCCAGGATTGGGGAGCTATTCAACTTAGCTGATCCCAATTATGTCAGGTTAAGTGATATTGAGCACGCCTTCAAGCTGGTATGACCTCCCCCAAAGGTAAATTATGCTTCCTTGTACCTGTAGAGTTATGTTGTAACAAAAATTGACTGTGTTGTCGTCTTTATGTTTCCTAGAATAATGGTTGTGATAGGGCAGCAGTGTTCGTGTCTCCACCCCCTGGTGTGGATTGGCCGCAAGTTGCCGGCCCAACTGCCCAGACCAGTGCCAGGGCCGAAGACATCGACTGGGCGGTACTTGGTGTTGGGGAGGAGGCGATGGCTAGGGCTGCTGGCAAGTGGCCGGCAGCCAACAAACGTTGTCAGGCCATCTTCCCACTGTCAAATGATGAAACAGAGGATGCAGACATCTTCCGACTCGTCCCTCGAAAGAGAAGGAGACAACTGGAGTCGACGGAGCAAGGTGGCTCCTCTATGCCAGCAGGGATCGCATCTCCGACCACTGCAACACAGAGGACCAGCGGCAAAGGGGTCGAGCACCAAGTCCCGACACCGATACTGGTCATGGAAAAAGACCCGGTGGAACCCGCCGAGCATGTGGAGCAAGCATGATTGAAGAGACGCTCCTTCGCCACGTCATTCCGTGCTTCCAAGCTATAAGTACTTGTAACCTTGATGTAAGCTTATAATTTATATTGAATACTATTGTCTTCTGAACTTATCATTGATATATTAGGTCGGCGTCCACCGAAAATCCTGACCAGCTAGCTAGGTGCGGCATGGCTTCGCTAGTACTAGTGGAAAGAACTACCCAGCAGCCGGCTGTGGAGGAACTTGTAGAAGAAATTCCACCGGAACCTCAGCAGACGAGCGGCCAGACGATAGTCCCCGAGCAGCTGGTTGAGAAGAGAGTCGAGCCAAGTACAAGTGCTCCGAGCACTAACCCTACTGAGGGGAATACCTTGGCGCCAAGGGAACCAGACCAAGCCGAGGAGCAGCAGTCAGAGGTGGCACAGAGCACGCTTGCTGATGCTACGGCTCGTGGGAAAGCTATAGTGGTCGTAGAGACTACAAACTGCAGACTAGCGCCACCCCCTAAACAAGAGGCCGAAGAGGACGAAGTAGAAGAGGTCCTAGGCCATCCCTAAGACAAGCGACAACATGTATATGTGTCGTGCTAGCGGAACGACAAGTGGGTTATGCATGAGGAAATCCCAGAGGTCGAAGAGACCCTAAAAGTTGAACGAGTGGCAAAACGTCTGGTGATAGAAGTCCAGGTATGTTTGGCTTGACCACTTGACCCTGCTATTTAGTTGAACTGTCTGACTTAGCTTATTTATATGCAGGACTTGATGAAGACCTCAAAGTACCAAAAGAGGTGCTTCGACCAGATGGAGGGAATCACAACAAACAATAGAGAACTGGCGGACAAGGTGGAACGCTTGCGCCGCCAACTTGAAGCCGTCGACCAGGAGAGGACGGAGCGAGAGGCACAACACCAGAACCTGGTTGTCTAGCTCAGTAACAAAGAGCAGGAAAAAACAAGTAAGTTGTCATTTTATCACAGGAAGTGCATGACATGTGTTGTTGCATTATTGGTAGTGACAGCTGTAGTGTAGGCTTAGAAGCCGGAGTAACCCACGTCTAAGAGGAGAATAGCCGTGTAACCGCAGAGTGTGGTCGCCTGAAGGAGGACAATGAGAAACTGGCGTGCGACCAGTCTCAACTCCGGGACCGCACAACCAAGATGAAGGAGGAAATGAAAAGTAAGTGTTCCAGACCACCTTGCTCATTCTATTGCCTGCCTTATCTTGTCGTGCCATTACATTTTGATGTCTTGTACTGTTTGTAGTTTTGAAAGTAAATGCCAAGAAACATCTAGAAGCCGTGATGAAAGATCGTGATGGCTAGAAGGCGCGATGCCTAGAGGTCACCGAGGACCAGGACACATGGAAGAACCAGTGCCAGGAGGTGTCAACTGGCATCTTGCCCGTCCTCGACCTTATCGACCCAGCGCTTACAGAGGAAGTGTCGAGGACACCGCAGCTCGGACTGGTCGAGAGATGCCGAAAGGCATGGGGATGGTTCCAAGAGTTCGTGAAGGAGGCGGGTGAGTACACGGGTGCACATGTGCTAAGCATGGTGCATGCCCACTACCCTCTGATCAACCTCAAGCACCTAAAGGCTAGGTACCCAAAGGAGGTAGACCTAGACAAGGCTAAGGAGCTTCGGATGACCCAACTGGACCTGTCGTCAAAGATAATTGGTGACATTAACCTGTGTGGAGGTGGGACAACACCTGTATAGGGTACGCCATCGACAAGTCAGCTGGAAACGCCATCAGTTGCAAGCCAACTGACAAAACCTACGGTCTCGACTAGCCTGGCATCGGTGGGGCCATCCCCTTCAGCTAGACCAGTACAAGAGTCCCCAAGACTCAAGCAGGATATCAGAAGCAGCGAGCAGTGAGTGCCGCATGTCCCGACCAGCCAATAGAATAGGCTAGAGCTGTAGAAGAAGGACGTAGTTGTGTTATTGTAAACTTGGGCATCTTTAGGCAAGCTTGTAATAACGTAACTGTATATCATCATAAGCTTGTTTGTTTTGTATAAAACGTATTTAAGCTTGAGATTCCTTTTTGTGTAACTAAGTGAGAACATGTTAGTGTTCTGTTTAGTTGTACTAGTTTACTCGACGATGTAGATGAGTCAAACCAGGGGGACCTGTCAATCACCCGTAGCGTAGAGAGCGGATCTCGTGCACGCGTTGGGAGGAACCGGAGATAGGGCCTGCTCCAAAAACCCGAGAAGGAATGGTGGTCGGCTTTGTCTGGCTAAGTTAAAATAGCCATAAAATTCAAGGTGACACATCAGAGTGGTCGGAGAAATCATAATAACTTTATTGAAGTAAATCGAAAGTACAAGAGGAGTATATATCTCAGTAGTTAAGCATAGAAACATCTAAGCTTGTCGATATGCCATGAATTTGGTACGTCCGTACCGTCCAGGTGAGCTAACCTGTAAGACGTTGGTCGTGTGACTTCCTTGATCATGAAGGGCCCCTCCCATGGGGTTGCAAGTTTATGGACACCAACCTAGTTCATCTTCCACTTCAGGACCAGGTCCCCGCCACAAAGAACTGCTCTTTAATGTTCTTGTTGTAGTACCTGCGCAAAATAGCAAGGTATTTGGCTGTACATACACAAGAATCAAGCCGCTTCTCTTCTGCACTATTCACTTCTAGCTCCCATACTTCATTGACCTTGCCTTCGTCGAAGTTCTCTACCTGTGCTGATCTGAAAACTATATCTAGTGGGAGGACTGCCTCAGCGCCATAAACCATAAAGTATGGTGAGACGCCGGTGTTACGACTGGGCTAAGTTCTGAGGCCCTAGACCATGGCTGGTAACTCTTTGAGCCATCTTCCAGGAGCTTTGTCATTTTCTCTATACATCCTCTTCTTCAATGCGTCCAAGATCACGCCATTTGCCCACTCGACTTGTCCATTAGCTCTAGGGTGCGCCACCGAGACGTATTTTACTACTATGCTCCTTTCATCGCAGAAGTCCCAAAAAGCGTTCCCGGTGAACTGAGTACCCAGATCAGTGATGATGTTGTTGGGTATGCCAAAACTGTGGATGACCTGGTCGAGGAACGTGATAGCCTTTTTTGAGGATGCCTGCACTAAAGGCATGTATTGTATCCACTTAGAAAATTTGTCGATTAGCACAAAGACGCATGTAAATTTCCTAGGAGCCGGTTTGAAGGGCCCGATCATATCTAGTCCCCAGCATGCGAAGGGCCAAGAGGCTGGTATTGTCTGGATCTCATGTGCTGGTACGTGGATTCTCTTGGCGAAGAACTGACAACCCTCACAGTGGCGGACTAGCTTCTCTGCGTCGGCTACTGCTGACGGCCAATAGAACCCTGCTCAGAAAGCCTTACCGACCAGTGTTCTTGAGGCCATGTGGTTGCCGCAGGAGCCAGAGTGGATTTGGTCCAGGAGATGTTCGCCTTCCTCCTGGGTTATACACTTCATCAAGATTTCCTCCTTTGCGTTTTTGCGCCATAACTTGCTATCGACGAGCAGATACTACTTACTGCGATGCATCAGGCGCTCATTTTCTGTCCGATCAGTGTAACCGCTGCCATCTGTTAAGTACTTGATGAAAGGTATTCTCCAGTCGGGCTCATGTGTGGTCGGAGGCGGCTCGGTGGTGCTCGACGCTAGAACCGTAGCCACCAATTGCTGGTCTAGGGCTTTGTCGACCGTGGAATCTTCCTCTTTAATGGAAGGCATGAGCAGGTCTTGGACGAATACGCCATGTGGGATTTTGGCTCGGGATGATCCTAACTTTGACAGCGCATCCGCTGCTTGATTCTTGTCTCAGACCATGTGTATGTACTCGATGCCATAGAACCTGCCTTCCAGCTTTCTAATTGATTTGCAGTATGCATCCATCTTTTCGCTGGTCGTGTCCTAGTCCTTATTGAGTTGGTTGATGACCAGAGCCGAGTCTCCATAGACATAGAGACGTTTAACACCGAGCTCGACCGCAATGCGCAAACCATGTAGGCATGCTTCATATTCGGTGGCGTTATTAGATGCTGGGAAATAAATCCCGAGGACGTACCAGAGCTGCTCCTTGGATGGTGACACGAAAAGAACTCCTACTCCTGCACCATCGATGTTGAGAGAGCCATCGAAGTACATCTTCCAATACTCATCGGGCCCCTAAAAGGTAGGCGTGCTTAAGTCTGTCCACTCGACGATAAAATCGACAAGTGCCTAAGACTTGATTGTAGTACGGCTTGCAAATTCCAAAGATAAAGGGCATAGCTCCATTGCCCATTTGACGATGCGCCCGTTTGCATCCTTATTACGAATGATGTCCCCCAAAGGGTACTTGGTCATGACCACCACATGATATCCGTCGAAGTAATGTCTCAACTTTCAGGATGTTATCAGTATGGCGTAGAGCAGTTTCTGAATCTGTGGGTACCTGGTCTTGGATTCATTGAGTACCTCACTGATGAAATAAATTGGTCGCTGTACCTTGTAGGCGTGGCCCGGCTCGTTGCACTCAACCACCATGGTAGTGGAGACCACCTGATTGGTTGCCGCAATGTAAAGTAGGAGAGTTTCATCTTCCCTAGGAGTAGTGAGAACTGGAGGTGATGTAAGGTATTGTTTTAGCTGCGTGAAGGCAGCGTCTACTTCCTCCGACCACTCAAACTTCTTAGATGCTTTGAGCAGTTTGAAAAATGGTAGTCCTTTTTCTCCTAATCTTGATATGAAATGGCTTAGAGCAGCCATGCTTCCGGTAAGCTTCTGGACATCCTTCACCTTTTTAGGGGGCTTTATGTCTAAGATAGCTTTGACTTTCTCTGAGTTAGGGCGTATGCCGTCGTAACTGACGATGTTGCCAAGCAGTATACCAGAAGGAACACCAAAGATGCACTTCTTTAGGTTTAATTTCCATTGGAATGTATTGAGGGCTACGAAGGTGTGTTCTAGGTTGTCAACAAGGGTATGTGCTTCCTTGGTTTTGATAACTACATCATCAACATAAGCCTCTACAAGGTCATCTTTTATCTCGTCTATGAGGCAGGCCTGTATGGCGCATTGGTAGGTAGCCCTAGTGTTCTTGAGCCCGAACGACATAGTCGTGTAGCAGTAGGCACCGAAAGGCATGATGAAAGATGTCTTGATCTGATTGTCCTTTTTGAGAGTGATCTGGTGATAACCAGAGTAGCAATCAAGAAAGGAAAGCAGCTCACAACCGACAGTTGAATCTATGACCTCGTCTATGCAAGGTAAGCCAAAGGGCTCCTTAGGGCAGTGTTTGTTGAGATCAGTGTAATCAACGCACATTCTCCATTTATTATTCTTTTTGTGTACAAGAACCAGGTTGGCTAACCACTCCGGATGATACACTTCTTTGATAAATCTGGCTGCCAAAAGCTATGTAACTTCTACCCTAATCGCCTTCTTCTTGTCGCGAGCGAACCATCGTAGCTTCTGCTTGACAGGTTTGGCCTTGCTGTTGACATTCAAGGAGTGCTCGATCAAGTTCCGAGGTACACTGGGCATGTCAGCAGGTTTCCATGCGAACACATCCACGTTGCTCCTCAAGAATCTGACGAGCACGTCTTCCTATTTGGGATCCAGGTTGGCCCCGATAAGGGCCGTTTTGTTGGGATCGCCGTCGACCAGCTGGATCACCTTGTGCTCCTTGGACTTGATGTTCTTGCATGGAGCCTCGAGCTCTGGGATCTCTAGGTGGTCGGCTGAGGTCTTCTTAGCGTCGAGCATGGTCTCGGCCATGCGAATAGAGAGGTCGTGAGCCTCTGCTATTTTGAAACTATCATCCTCGTAGGTATAAGCTGCATACACATTGCCTCGGAGGGTTAGAACTCCTTTCTCGGTAGGCATCTTGAGCACCAAATACATGTAATGAGGTATGACCATGAACTTGGTGAGTGACGGTAGACCAAGAATAGCATGGTAGGTGCCATCGAAGTCGGCGACCACAAAGTTGACGTAATTAGTGCGGAAGTGGTCCGGGGTCCCAAACTGCATAGGTAGCGTGATCTGCCCGAGAGGTGTAGAGCTCTGTCCGGGGAGAACACCCCAGAACTGTGCTTCGTACGGCTTGAGGTCCGCCTAGGCTATCTTCAGGGTGGGCAGACTATTTTTGAATAGTATATCAATGGAGCTACCGCCGTCGATCAGTACTCTGTCGAACTGAACCTTGTTGATACAAGGATCGAGGACCAGGGGAAAACATCCTGGCTTAGGTATTGTGGCCCATTGGTCCTTTCTACTAAAGGAGATCTCACGGTGAGACCACGGAGGGAGCCACAGATCGGTGAGGAGGTTGTCGGTGCTGGCCATGTTCAAACAAGCATGGGCGAACAGCTTGCGTTCCCATTTGGTCTCGATGGACACTTTGCCTCCGATGATGGTGTGCACGCAATCGGTTGGCTTGACATACCTGTGAAGAGGATCTGCGTCTTCGTTGTCATTATCCTCGTTGCGCTGTTCCCCTACGTCATTAGGCTTGTCGGATGTATCCAGAGCCTGTTGACGCGTGTAGACAGACTTGAGAACGTGGCAATTCTCCATGGTATGGTTTGACTTAGGATGGAGCTAGTAGGGCCCTTTCAATGCTTTGGCGTAGTCATCTTTGTAGTTACGACGTCCGCCACCCTTTTTGATGGTGTTGACCTCGCCGTCGTCTTCCCGAGCACGCTTGCCCCTATAATTGTCGTGGTGGTTACGCCGCTGATTACGTTGGTCGCGGTGGTCACGGGAGTCATTGCGCTGGTTGCGGCGGTCAAAATTGTCGTTCCGACCACGGTTGCTGTGGTAGTCATCATGGTGTGGGGGGTGGTCGGAACATGGAACCCTTGCTGCTTCTTCAATAATTATCTTTTTAGCATCGTCGGCATCCGCATATTTCTTAGCGGTGGCCAGGAGCGCTGTGACCGATTCAGATCTCTTGCGAAGGAGCTTGTCCCTTAGGGCGTCATGGAAGCGGAGGCTAGTGATGAAAGCCTCGATTGCCTCATTGTCAAAGATTGATGGGACCTTGATGCGCATCTCTGAGAAACACCGGACGTACTCGCACAGTGGCTCATCTTTCCAATCTCGAATCTGTTGCAGTTCGTATTTATTTCCCGGTTGCTCGCAAGTTGCAATGAAGTTGTCGATGAAAGCCTACTTGAGCTCTTGCCAAGAGTCAAAGTAGTTCGCCGGTAAGCTGACTAGCCATTGGTGACCTGCATGGCCAACAACGACTGGGAAGTAGTTAGACATGACGTGCTCGTCAGCCATGGCTGATCTGCACACAGTTTCGTAGAGCATGACCCATAATTCGGGGTCCTCCTTGCCGTCGTACTTCTGAAGTTTCTCGAGCTTGAAGTTCTTGGGCCATTTGACTTGGTGAAGGTGAGGAGTAAACTGCTTCAAACCTGGCGGGCCGTGGGTAGTGTCATATTCCATACGGCGATAACTTTCGTGGGATGCTCGATTGTTGGCTCTCTAGTTGATGCGATCGTGCAGATCGTGTTCCCCAAGGTAGTGGCAGATATCGTTATTGCCATCACGGCGATCCCGGTTGCCGTCCTGATTAGCTCTGCGACCGTGGTTACCGCGACGATTATCACGGTTATCTCGGCGGTTGTCATCCTGAACGTCGCGGTGATTGTCCTCCCGACGGTGGTTGTCATCCCGACCACCATCGTGACCACCATCTCCGCCATGACGGTTGTCTGATGGGTCGTTGTTGCACGAGCCACGTTGGTTGAGTGGCTGTGAGCGACTTGAGTATTGGCGGCTGTGGCTTGATTTGACTGAAATAGATGGAGCCCAGGCTTGATTCACCATCTCTGTGGTCTGAGCCATAGCGGCTATCAGATAAGCATGTATATCATTGCGAACTGCTTAGGTTTCTGGGGTGTTGGGTAGCCGTTGCATTGTCGCCATAGCGACGGCTACGTTGGCGCTTTGAGTCCGGAAGACCTGTTTGTCCCCCACCCTGTCGAAAGCATTGTTGAGGTCGCGTGGCTGGACCCTTATGCGTCGTGCCTCCTCTTCTGCTTCAGCTTCGATTTGCCAGCGATTAAACAAGTCAATATTGCATGCCTCGCGTGCAATCCTTTCTTGTTCTATTTCGCCAACTACTAGCAGTTCGTCATTACTGACAATATTGATCAAATCCCCGTGCCTTGGTGGGAAAGGCGAGAATTGTGGGAACCCCGAGGCATGGTCTGGGATATCCAGATCGTATTCGACGCCTCCATCCTCGTGATGCTGAAGCTCGGTGTGGACAGAGGTATTAGATGCGATGTCAAATGAGGAGGTGGAGTTGCCCTCTTGGACCATGTGGATGGATCCTTCTTGATAATCCTCAATCCAGATCATGTTGATGAAGTTGCGTGGCTTCGGCCGAGGTCGGTGCACAAGACATAGATCTGAGCAGCGTTGTATGTTATATGCATAGTTTGAGGCAGCGTTTCATAGGCTATAGGGCTGGGCCTGGTAGTTCTCCGTCAAGGCTTTGTACTCGGAAAGCCAGAGGCCTGTCACGGGGGCTGGCCAGCGATGAGTGGAGCGCCCTTCAGGAGTAGATGTGACCACGAGATCCGTACCGAGTCATGCAAGACAACTAGCTCGAGCTGGTCAGATAGATCTGTTGAGGGTAGTGGTTACCTGCTCATTAGGTTGACTTTGAATTGAACTTACTAGAGCCAGGGTTTCAGCAAGTTTGGTGCCGACCCGATCAATGGAGTCGAGTAGGTCGGTGTTGTCGATCCGCTTCCCTTTGTAGCAAGGAAGCAGACGATGGGTTGTCGGCGTGGCTGAAGATGATGCGAGCATGGTCAGAGCCAGATGTACCGTGGTCGGAGCTAGATGTACCATGGTCGGGGCCAGATGCACCATGGTTAGAGCCGTGTCCATCGTGGTCAGAGCCATGTCCATCGTGGTCGGAGCCGTAGCCGATGCAGGTGAAGTAGTGGTCGACGCAGATAGAATCTGCGCCTCCTCCGTGGTCATGGCGATGAAGTCATCGGAGCCGGTGGTCTAGGTGATCTGGCCGATGGTGAACATGAGGCTATTCGGCGTAGCCATGGAGCCGGAGGTGATGACCGTCTTGTTCGCTTGGAGAGCAGTACACACACCCCCTACCTGGCGTGCCACTGTCGATGAAATATGGTTGGCAGTCTACCTAGGGGTATGCCCAAGGTAGTAGATTGTCAGTAGACAGATGCGCAAGCCACAAACAAGACGGTGACGCAAGACGAACATGAGATTTTATCCAGGTTCGGCCGCCAAGAAGGCGTAATACCTACGTCCTGCGTCTGATTGTATTGTTGTATGTCAATGAGAGATATTTTTTAGAGGGGTCCCCTACCCGCCTTATATAGTTCGGGGGGCAGGGTTACAGATCTGGAAACTAATCCTAGTCAGTTACAATTGCCATAGGTGGCCGGATAAGGATTCCTATTCTAACCGACCAAGATCTTGCTTGATCGCCAAATCTGTCTTGACTCCTTACGCGGGACTCCGAACAGGTTGGCCGGGCCACGTGTCGTCTTTTGGTGGACCAGACCCACTGATCCGGGCCGGCCCAAGCTTAGCCATAAGGGTATAGGGGTTAATACCCCCACTGATCTAGGCCGGACCATTATTCTAGGAAACATAAAGGCGACAACATAAAGTAGTATTGCATATGATAAGGCTATTTGTGGTTTAAATGTTTGGAGCCACAATTCAAACCCCCTCTTTGGGCCATTTGGTCAACTGTAACGACTAAATGACCCAAGAGGGGAGGTTGATTTGGGCTCTAAAAATTTAAAGCGCAACAACCTTAATTACTATACAAAAGCTACTTCAATCACTTGTACAGTGGCACATAAGACTAAAAAGATAACACTAAAGAGTCCTTAGGACCATCATACTTAACATGTCTTGAGCAAGGTCCACACTAAGAGCATGGTCAAACAACCCTAGTTGTGACATAATTGAACTTCCACTCAACAAACAAAGAACTAAGCTAAGACAATAAAGTAATGCAAGAAATAAAGAGAGTCAAAGAGATAACCAGAATTTTTCCCATGATGTTGGTTTGTTACCACAACCCCTAATCCACTTTGGAGCACTGAAGAGTCACAAAGGCTTAGTTTTGCTCCCTTGAGTTACAAAGTTTCAAGTATTCACAAGTGAATACCCATCTTCCCCTCTAGAACGGCTTCAAACTATGTGTACACCAATTTTCCAACAAAACAACTACACCAGAAAGGTCACCTAGTCCTCTGACAAGCTATCTAAGTGCTAGAAAACAAGCCAAAAACACCACAGGCACACAAGATACACTCTCTCAAGTAGCAATCTAGGCTTGGATAGCTCACACACTTTACAAACCCTCTCAATATGTGTTGGACATCTAGGGTGAATGAGAAGCTCCAAATGAGATAGGGAAAGCACATATAAAGTGTGTGAAGCCCCTGTTGGTCATTGGAAAATGTCTACAAACATAGACACCACCCTATGATCCATTGAGTGTCACAGATTCGCATTAGATCATGTGATGTCCTATACATGTCAATTTTCTAAAGGTCAACCATGAATATGCTAGAATTTGTCTCACCAAATGATTCATTGGGTGTCATGATGTCACCACTGGATCATACGGTGCAGCCCAACTCAACACACAGTCGAGGCATACTATAGTAAAATTATGATCCGCTCGCTGTCAAAAAAGTCACCATAGGATCACACAACGCACAACAGTAACTAGTCTTCTTGATAGTCAATCAAGTCTAGGACTCGAAGGATGATCCGATAGGTGTCACAAAGTCACTACCAAATCATATGGCAAAAATCAGTGGCTTGGCCACTTGACACATAGGGTTGAGCCTCACCAAATGATTCACCGATTGTCATGGAATCTCACCAAATCATACAGTGACCACTCAATACTAGGGCCAAATCTAAAACTAAGATGTACATAGTTCCACAAGATGATCCACCAAGTTCTAATCATACAATACACTCTCGAGTCTCCGACACATATTTCGAGCCTGTTTTTAAGTACAATCTCGTCCAATTCATCAATTTCTTTGATATACTTGACTTAAACCTATCCAATGGGGTAATTTAGGCTTTGACTTGGTGAGAGTAATATCATATGTGCATCAAAATGTTCTCAGCTTGAAATCAATCAAGTTTGCATGTCTTGGACATACCTTAATAATATGACCAAGAAAGAAGCAAAACCTCATATGCTCTACGTCAAGTACATCCTACCATCAAGCTTGTGCTTGACCCTATAGAGCCTTAGTCTTCACAAATATCCTTTTTTATACTTGTCATCAATCTGAATCATCATCAGGGCCAATGTTGACGGTAGTTAACAAGCATTATAAATCATCAATTAAACATGGATAAGGGCATACATGTAATCACCAATGAAGGTTTAGGAGTTTAAACTAATAAATTCCATGAGTTTTGGTGAATCTGTGTTCTTAGCAGGGTTTATCTAGAAAACCACCAAGGAGGACCTAATCATCGAAGGAAATTATGGAATTTCACCACAGTACCTATGTGGGAAGACTCTAGAAGGGTCCAGAAGGCAAATCAGCGAAGCAGGGCTTGACCCACTACCATGTGGGGCTAGCCAGCTTGTAGGTGGGGCCGCTCAGCCCCTATGTGCCCCACCTATCAGCCTGCTTCGTATGTCGGTTCCCCACCACCTTTGAGGATGCATCTAAGCCATTGCTTAAGTCAATTTGATCCAAGGGCTCACATTGGACCCTCAGGGCTATATATACACCAGCCCCTGCCCCCTCCCTCGGGGAGATCCTGAAAACCTAATTCATATTCTCCTCATGAGGATCAGAGCTAGCTATCAGGAGAAGATTAGTCCTCTATAGGATCTAGTCTTTAGAAATAGAGAGATGGAGAGTGAGGGAAGAGTTTGGAGGAGGTGTCGGCCTGCCGGTGCTCTCTCTATGGCTTGTACCTTGGCGGAAGTCAACCTTGCATCTAAATTTCTCTAGTAATCAACTTCTGATTCAAGTAAGTAACATGTTTATATTGTTCTTCTGGTTTGCAAGTCTCTTTTGAGTGCTTTAATCTATTGGCCTTAGGTTAAAGTATTATTCATAGTGTAAGCGTGGTGCTTAGACTCAGGTAACTCGTGGATGTACCCTACATTCCATATCAGTAATTAACTTCGAACCTAGCTTAACCTTGTATCATATTCTTTTATCTTTTTATTCCTTCATTCTTTTCTTTTCCATTATGAATTCCACTTCTATCTATCAATACACTAAACCCACGAGCGCGAGCTTTGGGCCACCTAAATCTATAGAGCCTATCCTAACACCTAGCTATGAGCTGCATCTGTGTTTAATAAAACTAATTCGGGATCAATCCATCTCGGGAGAAGGCGATGAAAACCCATGCTCACACCTACGAGAGTTTGAGCAGACATGTGCATGCTTGCGTATCGCTGGCATGTCTGACAAGACCTTAAGATGTAAGTTGTTTCCGTTCTCTTTAATGCGAAGAGCTAAACATTGGTATAGTCAAACCATAGGAAGTATGCAAGGAGATTAGGAAACATTATGCTCTAAATTTTGTTTATGTTTCTTTTCCATCTCTAAAATGGTTAACCTTTGGAAAGAGGTTCTAAATTTTAGACAACTAGAAGAAGAATCTCTTGGTATATCGTGGGATCATTTTAATGAACTCATCTTCACTGGCCCAGACCTTGCCATTCAAGACCCTATACTTCTTCAACATTTTTACATGGGTCTTAGCAAGGATTCTAGGGAATCCCTTGATGCAGCCTCTAGAGGAGCTTTTGTTCATTTGTCTGCTAGTGAAGCAATGTCTATGCTTAATAGAATTAGTGGAATCACTCCTAGCACTAGCATTCATAATGAACTCCTCAAGAAAGAGAATAAATCATCTCCCGAATAAGAAGAGGAAGTTTTGATAGCCAAATCACAACCACTCCAATCCTAGGATTTAGCTATCAATCCCGAACTATCAATACCCCAAAATCCCCTGAGAGAAGAAGGAATTCCACCTTTAGAAATCCCTATTGAAATTAAAGATGACATTCTTGGTGCTAATTTTAGGAGAACATTAAATTCTCATCTTCATAAGCAACCTTCGAGCGAATATAATTCAAATCCTCTCAAGAAGGGATCTCTTAAGAAGTGTCCTTATTCCCATATTGGACATTGGGAAGAATTTAAGGATGGCATGTCTAGTGATGCCATAGAAGGAGAGCCAAGCTATTTAGAAGCCAATCCTATCTTCTCCCCTTCTATGCCCACATTAGATGTCTCATCTGAACCCATATTTCAACCCATCCTTGACCCTGATGATCCCTCTTATGCTCTTTATCCTTAGTCTCATGATGACCCTAGAAATCCACTAAGACAACCAAAGCATAGGAATCATGAAGGACACAAGGAAGACCAAGAAGAGCAACAACAATGGCTGGAGGATATTAAGAACTTATGTGCTGTTGCCATTGAATGGATGGATGGTGTTTTAGACAAGATCAACCTGAGAGTTACCAATCCAAGGGAAATCCTGGACAATAAAATGTCCAATCAATGTCATAGGCATGGAATGAAGGAGATAATGTTTTCGCCTATAGACATTCATAAAGAAACACCCTTGGAGATTGAAAAAGAAGATTTCATCAGCGAACATAGAAGTTATTTCTTGAACACCTCATCAAATCCATGTTCATGTGAGAAATCTCCTGAACCAATTGGTCATTCCAATGTTACCACACACGAGATCCTCAATCCCCTTATACTTTCTGTTCATAAAGACTTTGAAGGGGTGATTGTAGATGCATAAGTTTATCATAAATATTGCAAATCTCGTAGGCATGAATCTTGAGATAGGTACCCAAAGGTTGGTGTTGGAGGAGAAACCACTTCACCAATTAGAAATGCAATTCGAAGGTTTCCCAAGGACAAGCTTCTGTCCTAAAACAAGCACTTTCAGGAGATAACATGAGCTTTTACCCTTTTTACTGTGATGCCCTTATGAAATAAGCCTAGAAACATAATTGTGAAAATATTCCTTAGGGTATTATTGTCACTAATCATTCTAGGTCTAAAGCAAAAAGGATGAACAATGATGACTCAAGGTATGTCCAACCAAACACCATGCAACATTTAATCACATCCATCCAAACTTGATTTTTGCCTTGAAAAATTCAAGTGTGGGGGTTGAACTTCTCTAAAAAATCTTTTGCCATGTTGCTAATCCACCTTGGTTGTTTCTACCTTTAAGCCATGCTCAATTTGCTAGATAATAATCATGCTCTTTCATCTTTATTTGAGTAAATCTCTATAGTGCTTTCATGTTACCTTTGTTTGCCATAGTAAGTTTTGGTTTGAAAGTACTCGACACACTTCCAAAGGTTTTTTAAATTAAGCGAGGTGCTTAGGTTAAAATGCCTTCCTTAATCAAATTAGACATGGAGTCTAGTTTGGTTATTGAACTAAAAATTGCTTTAGTTGATATTGGATATTTTGCTGGACTAACCCCTGCAGGAAATTCTCAATTCAATTTGGGTAAGTCACGAGATAAATTCAAATCGAAGATGAAGCAAGGCACATGATGAACCCCAATAACATTGCACAAAGAAGACACAGCGCATTCATCATGGATGAAAGAACTGCATAAAACAATGAGTGAGGCGAAAGGTCTAACAAGGTGACTAAAGATCGAAGAGCAGAAAGATGGCATGACAAAAGAATAAGAAAGAGAGGGTGCAATCTAGGAGACAAGCTCATGAACAGCTCAAGCTGCGAGACTAGCCGAACAAGGAAAACATCAAAGGAAAGGACCATCATGAGTCATCTACCCTTCATCATATAGGGACATCATGCTCCAATAACAAAGGTAACATCCTAAGGTAAATGGTCATTATTTAAAAAAAAATCCCTTGATTCTGGTAGGTACATAAATAAGAAACAAAATATGTTTGAGTTACAATTTACCTGATTAAACCTGATTAGCTCAACATGTCTTGTTCTTTAAGCTTGTTCCTAGCACCACTTTCTTGATCTTATAGTTTTAACCAAATGAGCTAAAACATTGTGCATCTTATCTCTAGATGATGATAGTCATAATCATGTAAAGATTGATACATTATGTAGAGATAGACAATCCTTCCATGGGTTAAGCAATTCAACCCTTTCTGCCAAATGAACTTAAATACTACATTCTCAACCTTCTGATCTTATCACCCATATTATAATTGAACAAAGCACACAACATCAACTTCATCTTGTTCCATGTGCCTAAGGCTAGAGAAGAATAAATGAAGTTTTGGTTTTGTTGGTGTTTTCCCACCAACAGAGCCCATGCACTTGATCTCTACCTTGTCTTATGAGCAGGACACACTTCAAGCAGAGTGTGGAAGAGCAATGATTCTCCAATTTCTATAAGTGAAGGTCCTAAACCTGTCAAACCAAAATCAAAACTCAAAACCAAGACGGGTTTGACGAAAGAAGGTAACATCATCATCAGAGACACCGTCACAAGATATGCAGTCATCTGGGTCTCCATCGCTGAAACCGGATGATGCACCTGAAAGGTAAAGGACTCTTCTCTAGCCGCGTCCTGTCTGGAGGACTTTAAAATCCAAACCCTGGACGTGAGGTAACATCAGAAGTTATTCATATTTACTTTTTAGCATTGCATGAATTATTTTCACTCTTAGCATATTTATTTTTCTGCATTAGCATTGCATTTAGAAAAGTAAAATAATAAAAAGTTTTTCATTACTGCATTACATCATTGCATCATTAAAGCTTAAAGCCCTATGTGAATAAATCTATGGTGTGTAAAAGCCCGTAGGAATATTTACTGTGGTGGTATAAAAATATAAAAATAACATACATACATATTTCTTTCTACATTATACAAATAATAAAATTCAAAAATATTAAAAAGACATCCTGTTAGAACTTGGTCAATTAAGAAATCTATCTAAACCTTCAAATACAACAAATCTCTGAATGGCTAACCGCTAACCCCTTATCCTAATATGTGCCACGAGTTTTGGTGTTCTTATTGGAGTATTTTGCAAGATGATCAAGAGTAACGTCATCCATCCAAAGTACATTCTTCTGAACTGCTGCTACACCCGCTACGCGAGGAACACAACTTCTGGATGGATAAGAAAGACTACGACAACATCTAGCTTGGGGGAGGAGCATCCTCCATGTATCTAGCTAAATATTTCTTTCTCTTTTTGGTTCTACTATTTTTAAGTTTGCTTCATATTTACAAAAGAAATAAAAGGATGCATAACAAACTAAAACAAAATAAAAATTATCTTAGCTATATATATTAATAAGGTGTGATTTTAAATTATGAAAACAAAATAAAAAGTATGTGTCTAGTTTTCTATTTTTAAGAATTGAATAAAATAAAGAGGACTCAGAATAATCTCTTGAATGGAAATGATGAATAGTTGCTCTATTATAATTCCTTTCAAGTACCTAGTTTTCAGCCTTGAATTCTCCTGAGTTTTGGATAAAACTGATTTGATATAAAGATTTACTCTGAACTTGAAACTCGTGGGTAGCGAATGTTTGATCTAAGTCTAGTTAATTGACGGATATGATATAAAAAGGTCTGAGCTATTGTTTATCTTGTTCCTAGTGACACTAAAGTCTTGGAGATTTACTTCTTGAAAAACACAAAAATGTTACATGATGAGTTCCTGTATGACAAAGCTTGAATTCCCACCAGAGCCATACATGTTATTTAGGCTAGAAAAACTTTCACATATATGCTGCTTGCTTTTGTATTGAGTTTTGTCAAGCTTTGTTGACCCTTATGAGAGGTTTGTCATGCTCTTAAAATTAAGATCATATACACACCACCTAATTATGCACTACTCCTATATTGTGGGTAGGCGCAGATATATGCCTTCCATCTAGATCCACCCAAAAATGTTCTACTCCTACACTGGGAGTGAACATCAAAAACATGCTTGTTAGGTTTTTCATCCACAAAATAAATGATCTAAGTTCTTGTTGCTATCTCTCAAAGTTTTATTGCAGAAAGGAGACATGGGGCTATGCAAAAGTTATCCATAAAAAAAGAGAAAAGAAAAAAAATGGTGATATGAAAAAATGGATACAAAAGTGTCCGAGATATTTAAAACAATGGGTACTCAGATGCCCGCCTAAAAAAAGAGATGAATAAGATAGCCCATATTCTCTTGTAAATGTTTCTAAGTTTCAAAAAGAGAAATATGTTTTCGAGGAGCATAGTACATGTAGGTTAGCCACCATATATATCCACTATAGATCCACATGCAGGCACATCTTGATTTGATTGTATGACTTAACTCTCTTTGGATCCGTTGTTTGACTTTACAATATATGTATTGCAAGTATGCTCTAGCTTTCTCCCTACCTATGAACTCCATATAAAACCTTAGTGGTAGGAAGAGAAAAAGGCATAACATCTTTATTGCCTTGGTGAGGATCCACAAATACCACATATATTGAGAGACTTGAGAGTGTCATACAATAAAATTTCTGTGTTTTATTTTGAAAATTTATAAAAACTCTGGAATAATGGTTGAACAAAGAACTTGAGACATAGTGCTTGACTTGATTGTTCTGTCTTTCAATTGCTCAAGACCCAAGTGAAGGCTAAGAAGCCCCATGATTGAAGGTAATACGGGTAAGTTTGAAAGTCAGATCAGTTTATTCTACTCCGGAGGAGAATTTTTGATTGAACACTTGTGTACTTTTGATGCGTGAAAGCATAGTACCAACTCCTGATCCATTGCTGAGTTTAGTTTTGCTAGGGAACTAGCAAAGGTTAAGCTTGGGGGAATTGTTGACGGTAGTTAACAACTATTATAAATCATCAATTAAACATGGATAAGGGCATAAATGTAATCACCAATGAAGGTTTAGTGGTTTAAACTAATAAATTTTATGAGTTTTGGTGAATCTGTGTTTTCAGCAGGGTTTATCCAGAAAACCGCCGAGGAGGACCTAATCGTCGAAGGAAATTACGGAATTCCACCGCGGTACCTACGTGGGAAGACTCTAGAAGGGTCCAGAAGGAAAATCACCAAAGCAGGGCTCGACCCACTGCCATGTGGGGCCGGACGGCCTATAGGTGGGGCCACCTGGCCCCTGTGGGCCCCACCTATCAGCCTGCTTCGTATGTCAGTTCCCCATCGCCTTTGAGGATGCATCTAAGCCGTTGCTTAAGTTGGTTTGATCCAAGGGCTCATGTTAGACCCTCAGGACTATATATACCAGCCCCTGCCCCCTCCCTCGGGGAGATCCTGAAACCCTAATTCATATTCTCCTCATGAGGATCAGAGCTAGCTATCAAGAGAAGATTAGTCCTCCATATGATCTAGTCTTTAAAAATAGAGAGATGGAAAGTGAGGGAAGAGTTTAGAGGAGGTGCCGGCCTGTCGGTGCTCTCTCTACGGCTTGTACCTTGGCGAAAGTCAACCTTGCGTGTGAGATTTCTCTGGTAATCAACTTCTGATTCAAGTAAGTAATGTGTTTATATTGTTCTTCTGGTTTGCGAGTCTCTTTTGAGTGCTTTAATCTATTGGCCTTAGGTTAAAGTATTATTCGTAGTGTAAGTGTGGTGCTTAGATTCGGGTAACTCGTGGATGTACCCTACATTCCGGATCAGTGGTAGCTTGCGAGGGTGACTCTTATAGCCTCGTTGAATCCTCATTAGTCCACCTCCCGTTTGTAGGACTAGCAGGATTTAGTTATTATAGGAAACATACTCTGTCTGTGTTTCCCTTAGTAATATCCCCAGTCAAACAATAGAAGACATAGCTTATCAATATTAGAACTAGAAGACCTTAGCGATCTCCTCTACACTCCCGACTTTCTTAAGTCTTGTTGCTACTTCGGGTTAAGTTGGACCGTCGTTAACCTCACACGTTTCCCTGTGGATACGATACTTGGAATACCTCCGGGGTGAAAGCTACATCGGTATCCGTGCGCTTGTGGATTTATCTGTGTGCGTTAAATATACCAACAGCCAAGAAAACAATGTGACCACTATGTGACTAACTCAAATATAACTATTGCAAAACATATGTTAATCACAAACACTTGTGTTCATTAATCGCTAAAAACTCAAAACCGAAATTGGGGCATGATGCATTCCATTCTGTTCTACAAGTTGGCTTATAGGAGCCTCTGTCACCTCACCTCTCCTCACCCTCATTGTACTCAACTATCTAGTCACCACTCCCACAAGATAGCTTGCTTTTTTTATAAAGACACTCGAAAGAGTGTCTCAAATCTAATAAATATCATGGAAAACAAAGACTAGTACAGAAGAAGGACAATAAGACACAAAACAACCTCCAAAAAAAGAGTACATCAAAACTCAAGAAAAGGGACATCTGCAAACATCCTCGCCAAACAAGGCTTTGAAGACCGCAAAAGCCACTCGCTACTAACAACAAGATCTAGTACCCACTTAAAGAAAATCGGCTGGAGGAATCCTCCTTCACCATCAGCCAGCCAACTGCTTTCCAAGATAAGCACACCAACTGCCAAAATCTAAAGAGAACCAATAGATGTGACAAACCATGCTCTCGTTGCCCTTTGCTAATGCCAGGTCGAATGTCGTCGAGATAGGGGAGACCTTATTCCAACTCGCTATCATCATTATTATCTTGCCAGTGACACCAGAAATCAAACCCGAGAACAGAAAACAAACCTATTGGTGAGGAGGTCAGTGGCTGCTCCTTTTTCTTCACAACTGTTAATGAGCAATGAAAAAGAACAGAAAACAAACCTATTGATGAGGAGGTCAGCGGCTGCTCCCTTTTACACAGCTGTTATGGAGCAATGTACGGGGTGGGCCTAGCCTATGGATAGTTATTTGTCTGTTTGGTAAGAAGAAGTGTGTCATGCGGAGGCGAATACAACTAGACCGATTGCAAACATATCTAGGCCTTTTTGTTGGGTAGCAAACCCTCCACTTCGTCGACGGGTCAATATTTTAGTTCAAACTTGTGTCGTGTCCACAATGGGTGACCGCTTGAAAATAAAATATATTTGGAAGATAATGCAGCAGCTTAGCAAAATTAAAGAGAGAGAGAAAAAAAAAGCCTAAAAATAGAACAAACACTGCATGGAGATTTGGCAAGTCGGTGCTACTTTGGCCTGGTCAAATATGTACCTAAGTGGAATGAAAAAGAAAACTATGTACATAAGCTGATGGCGCTTACAGCGTTACAGTCGTACACAATAAACCAAATACTTGCTTGCACACTGCAACCCAGAAGAACTTTCCCATTGCCTGGACCAGCGACCCAACAACACAGCACAAGTATCTTTCAAAAACAACAGAGCACAAGTCATGCGAGACAGGCAGGAAATGCATCACCAGTAAATCCAAACACTGAAACCGAGGCAATTTGGATTCCGATAACTCCGACTCAACTAATAGCTGTATCTGGTGCGTATCAGGACGACACTGGTGACAGAAACTATGAAGCTAACTGCCGAGCAAGTTCATTCCAAAAAAAAATGCCGTGCAAGTTCCCGGTCGATACAACTTAGAATCTGGGTCATTGGCAAGCAGTCCTACAAATGATTCACAGACGCTCTGGCAAGATGACAGACCTTTGCATAGCGGCTATGGGGGTGGCGAAAAGGCTCCAAGTCCTCTTGCTCCTGCTGCTGCTGCTCGTCTTCAGTTCCGGTGCTGCTCAGAATGCCACCGCGAGCCCGGCAGAGGAATTCCATGTCGGGGTGATCCTCGACTTGGGTTCCCTGGTGGGGAAAGTAGCACTAACCAGCGTTTCACTGGCGGTGGAAGATTTTTATGCAGCTTGCCAGAATTGCAGCAGGAAACTAGTCCTTCACGTCAGGGATTCCATGGGCAATGATGTCCAAGCTGCTTCAGCAGGTATGTGTTCTGCAGCATCCCACGTTTTATGAACAGGGTAGAATTTCTCTTTTTTTTTAAGACCAAAGGCATTCACCTAGCTTTATTAAAAAGCGTAACGAACACCCATAGCTCCGGATACTGGGATTACCAGTTTAGAATGCAGAAACATAAAGAGAGAGAAATTTAACAAAAACTCAACTTCCTCTCAACCTTAACTCGACTATCCAGCAGCTAAACTCAAAAGAAGTTTGCAAGCAACCACCTCACTAGGACACTAACATCATTGTTTTCCACCACTCCTAAAACGTAGACATCGAAAGAAGATACTAAACAGCAGCCTGATGAACGCCGGACGACAGCAAGTTGATCATTTCTTCCACTATTGGTTCCAGCTTCGTCTTCAGTAGGGGGCGCGATGATTTGATCAGCATCAGGGACTTGAAGATGATCACTTTCGGGGAAGTGATAACCTTCTTGTTGATCGCCATGTCATTCCTTATCTAACAGATTTGATCAGCATCAGGCACCTGCACAAATGAAGAGTGTTACCTTGCATTTGGCTCCACGGCAATTGTCAACGAACTCTAATAGGAAGTCAGCACAACTAGTAGGTGAGTGTTGCCATCCCAAAGTGACCCTCAGGAAGGTCCAGAGGAAACCGGAAAAGAATGTGGTCTGAGGTTTCTTTTTTTAAAACAAAGGCAGGAGCTCTGCCGCTTAATTAAAACGAAAGAATATTATGTACAAGCAGGTTAGCCGGATAAGATGCCAGAAAGACATCCGATGGGCTAACCATCCAACGAGATCCCAATATATGGGTATGTTAAGCCTCGGGATCAAAGGTTCCAGACCGAAAGACCCCGACCGACCATTCTAGGATCGCCCGGGAGCTCGGGGGCTATACCCATCGGGTACGCTCGCGCGTACCCTCAAGCCAAGGAATTAGGCCGAGCCTAAGCGCGACCGTCGCTTTTGCTCAGGGCTCGAGGGCTCTCTCGAGCCTTAGGCTTCCGATCGACGGAAGCTTGGACCTGATCCTTGGCTCCCTCCCGGCCTTCGGCACCAACCAAGGCCCGGGCACGAGAAGGTACGCCCCGAACAACCAAGGCTCGGGGGCTCCCTGGCGCTACCCCGTAGGCGCGGCTCTGTCAACCACTTCTCCGACAAGGTCACGCACAGGGCGTGACGCAAGAAGACAAACTCCTCCGCGGCCTCCAGTGGCTCGGGGGCTCCCAGGCCCGCGCGTTAGCCCCTCGAGCCGGCCTCCTTCTCCACCAAGAAGCCTCCAGAAAGCGCACCTGGGGAGGCCGGTCCAAGCCGACACAGCCCGACACTCAGCGTGTCAGAACAGAGCAGCTGGACGACGCCTAGATCTTCTTCGGCTCCACGACATCGCCACGGTCGACACGACACCGTTGCAAGACCCTCCTAGACTCTGGCTCATGTAGACCATAGGCTCAACTCCCCCAAACCGCCATATACCCGACCTACCTCGGAATATAAGGGGAGATCAGATCCTAAGAGGGGGAGGACGATTCTATGTAGATCATTCGCGTCCTCACCGTTCCACTCGAGCTCTGCATCGAGCGTAGGGCAACCCAGAGAGGGGCACCGAGAGCTCCTCCACCGCATCCGCCGTCTTCCTCCTTTCCGGCGAGGGGGAAGGCTCCATCGGCGGCGAGGCATCCCTAGGATCAGCACCGAGCGATACCCTACCAAATCTCTCTCTTTCTCTTGTACACTTTGCTGTAACCCCCCAGATTTTGGGTGCTCTTGAGTACAAGGATCATCGACTGCTAGACGTAGGGCATAGATTGGCCCGAACCAGGATAAACCGCTGCGTCCCTTCTGTGATTCTTGTGTTCTTGAGTCCACTAGAGCCACCAGAGAAACGCACTCTGACACTACCACGAACAACAATGCTTGACATGGTTCCGACCCCACGACACCATCCCATGCGACGTGGCTAAGCACAACCACGACACACTGCTATGGATCATCGTTGCCGAGCATGGAAGCCAACCAGCAACTCCGACTTCCCATGGCAGGCCACCCACTGGTCACCCCCTGATGGGCCCAAAGCTAACGGCCGCCACCGGTCATCGTTGCCAAGCTCAAACAGCGAAGAGCAGCTCCGACTTCCAAACACGAACCATCAGTTAGATATTTAGGCAATTTCAGTATTAATTTAATCTAGAAAATGATTAAAAACTTGTTTGTGGCCTCATGTATATGCACGTGTGATCTAAGTGACATGAACATGTAGATGATACTAATAGACATGAATTAGAACATACCCAGCGGCACCAGAGCCGGTTGAGCTAGTCGACATAGCGCCTGTTGGAGTAGTCGTCCTGCTCGATGCAGTGCAGAGAGGTTGCAGTGCTGATCTCCCGCCATCGACACGAACGCCGGGAAGAAGATGAAGTCGTGGGTCGTGGATCGATCGAGCAATCGCGTGATCGCTCCCTAAAAACCTGATGGCCGCCATTCACCCGAGCAGATGAACTCATAGACGACTCGGTTTCGGAGGCTTGCTCTCCCTATTCCCGCGCTCGTAGGAACCGAGATGGGGAGACTTGGCTACAGCGGAAGCGTGGATGTCTTGTGCACATAAGAGAGACAAGAGACTAAATGTTGTCTTGCCTTTATCTTGTAGCCAAGGATCAAAGCGGGCGTAGACAACCGCAGGAGATCAAGAGTTAGAAGCGGAAGAGACGCTCACAAAAGAAACTCCCGTCATCATGAGCGGAAATTTCCGTAACTTTCGCCATTAGTAGAAACTCCCGTAAACCCTGCCATGCCATTAGGAGCAAAAACTCTTGTAACTCCCTCATTTAGGAATAGAAACTCCTACCTATAATTGGCTTGAATGACAAAACCAATTCATGCACCGCATGCTCATGTGGCTCATTCTTTTCTCAACTTCTCAATGTAGACGGACATAGTCCCCACATATAAGTCGAGTCAACATTCAATCAAAAATCTCGTATGTGACTAAATCATATAGTGCACAATATTTAATACGAGCCTTAGAATTATTTGATTTAATTAGATAAAATATTAGGGTTGGCCCACATTAAATCTAACAATCCCCGTCAAATTCTAGGACACGTGTTAAATAATCTCCAATCCACAATTCTTTAATATACCAAAGTTTCAATGGACACTGTTAAGTTGAACATCCATCTAGAACAAGGGTTACACTCATTCACAACTGAACAATGGACTATGCCTTGAATTGACAGTTTTGTGCGAAGTGAGTTTCACCAAAGTTCTTTTCTAGTACTAGGCTGCTACAAGCATCCCCTCTGGTTCAAGCATATAAGTCACCCTTCCAGGCCTTTCATGAGTATCTAGAGACTACCCACATCTCACAGACTATGACTAGCAATCAAACTCATATAGGTGTATTCCTTCTAGGATATTCTGTAGGACAACATTCCTGCTTAAATAAGCCACTCGGATCATATTAAGGTATAAATCAACCTGCCTTACAGCATAGGAGAAACATGCATCTCAAACGATCTGGGCCTTATTATAGGGGTCTCTCCATCACAGTCAACCACTAGCTTGTTTCGTCATCCTACCTTACGGGATCTTCGATCACATAGGACAGGTTACCACTATGGAATGACTTCATGTGGGTCTCAAGCCCATCTTCCTCGATGCACCATCTATCACATTATGTGACAGTCCCTTTGTAAACTGATATGCCAGATTTTTAGATGTATGGACATAGTCCAATGCTATTACTCTAGAGTTTCTTAGTTTTCTGATAGATTTTAACCGCCTCTTCACATGCCTTGTAGACTTCATGTTATCCCTAGAACTATTCACTTTGATTATCACTGTCTGATTATCACAGTTCATATAAATAATCGGTATAGGTTTTTCAACCACCGGTAAATCCATAAGGAGTTCACGAAGCCACTCGGCCACGATAGTGATGGTATCTAATGTTGAGTTCTGCTTCCATTGTTGACCTTGTTAAGACGATTTGCTTGCAAGACTTCCATGAAACAGCACCACCTCCAAGTGAGAACACAAATCCACTTGTGGCGTAAATCTCATCAACATTAGATATCCAATTTGCATCACGATAACCCTCTAGTACCCTTAGATACCCAGTATAGTGAATGTCATAGCTCATAGTTCCTTTTAGATAGCGCAATACCATCTCAAGAGCACGCCAATGATCATCTCCTGGATTTGAAACAAATCGGCTGAGTTTGCTCACAACAAATGAGATGTCAGGCCTCATTGCACTAGCTAAATACATAAGCAAGCCAATAATTTGATAATATCTCAATTGATCCCGTGTTATTCTACGATTTTTCCTTAATAGCACACTTGGGTCATAAGGAGTTGAAATAGGTGTGCAGTCACTATACCTAAAGCGACTCAGCATATTTTCCACATAGTGGGATTGCACAAGAGTTACCCCACTAGTTCCTTCTCTGAGTAGCTTTATGTTAAGAATAACATCAGCTTCTCTCAAATCTTTTATTTTAAAGTTACTCGATAAAAATCCTTTCACTTCCTCAATCACATTAATATTATTTCCAAAAATTAGTATATCATCCATATATAAGCACAAGATCACACCATCTCCCCACCATACCGATAATAAACATATTTATCAGCTTCATTCACAGCAAAGCCGGCTGATGTCAAAGTTTTGTAGACCTTCTCGTGCCACTGCTTAGGTGTTTGCTTTAGGCCATACAAAGATTTTAATAATTTACACACTTTTCCCTCTTGACCATTTGCTATAAATCGATCCGTCGGATCCATATAGATCTCTTCCTCAAGCTCTCCATTCAAGAAAGCTATCTTAACGTCCATCTGATGAACGAGAAGACCATGTGAGGCAGCCAAGGAAAGTAACACTCGTATAGTCATTAGACGAGTAACTGGTAAATAAGTATCAAAATAATCTTTACCTTCTTTTTTGGTAAAACCCTTAGCCACAAGCATCGTCTTGTATATCTCAATAGTACCATCAGGCCTAAGATTTTTCTTGAACACCCATTTACATCCCACAGGTTTGCACCCATAAGGACGATCAACAACTGCCCAAGTTCCATTAGACATATAGAGTCCATCTCACTCTGAACAGCTTCTTTCCATAAGTCAGCGTCAAGAGATGAATATGCCTCTTCTATGGTTTTAGGAGAGTCATCCACGAGGTATATAATAGTCTTCACCAAAGGACTTTGTAGTCCTCCGTCTCTTACTCTTTCGAGTGACTATATTATTATCTTCATGATTTTCCACATGGGTTTCAACATCAGCATGTTCTATCGGTTCATGCAACTGTGGAAGTGCTATAGAATCATGACTAGAAGTGCTAGGTATATTTTTCAAAGGAAATTCACTCTCAAAAAAATGTAGCATCTCTAGATTCCATAATAGTACCAACATTCACATCAGGCACTTCAGAATTTATTATTAAAAATCTATAACTCATGCCGTGAATAACATAACCGAGAAAGACACAATCAATAGTTGTTGGTCCAAGCTTTTGCTTCTTGTTAATTGGCACATTCACCTTTGCCAAACAACTCCAGGTTCGTAGGTAAGAAAGATTTAATCTCTTCTTCTCCCATTTCTCGAATGGTGTAACTTCTTTGTTCTTTGAGGGCACCCTATTCAGGACATCACATGCTGTCAAAATTGCCTCACCCCATCATTCCTTAGATAATCCCACAGTCTCTCACATGGTGTTAACCAACTCAGTTAGAGTACATTTTTTTCTCATGGTAATCTCATTGGATTGTGGTGAGTATGGCGGTGTCCTCTCATGAATAATACCATGCTTTGCGCAAAACTTAGAAAACTCATTCGAGAAGTATTCTCCTCCGCGATCAGAACGTAACCGTTTAATTTTCTTCTCAAGTTGATTTTCTACCTCAGCTTTATAGATCTTAAAATAATTCAATGCTTCGTCTTTTGATTTTAATAGATACACGTAGCAAAATCTAATGCAATCATCTATAAATATCATGAAATATCTTTTGCCACCTTTGGTCAACTCTCCATTTATTTCAAACAAATTGGAATGGATTAGTTCTAATGGTGCCAAGTCTCTGGCCTCAGCAGCCTTGTGAGGCTTGTGAGGTTGCTTCGATTGCATGCATACATGGCACTTAGAACCTTTGACCAAATCAAATTTTGAGATTAAATTCAAACCAGCTAAGCGAGTCATGCAACCAAAATTTATGTGACATAGACGTGAATGCCAAACATTAGATTCAACATCATAGCTCACATTGTTCACGGACTTAACACATGCATCATTTAAGGACAAGCAGAACAAGCCTCCCCTCTCACAGTCTTTACCCACAAAGGTTCCATACTTAGAAAGTATGCACGTATTAGATTCAAACACAAGTTTATAGCCCACTCGACACAGCAACGAACCACTAATTAAATTCTTCCTTATTGAGGGGACATGTTGCACGTTCTTCAATTACACAGTCTTCCCCGAAGTAAGCTTCAGATCGACCGTACCAACACCACGAATAGCCGCACGTGCTCCATTCCCCATCAACAAGGAGAAACTTCTCCTGACCTGATAAGAGGAAAACAAAGAAATATCAGCACACACATGAATATTAGCTCCTGTGTCAACCCACCAATCAGGTGAATGACAAACTAAAAGAACTGTAGGTAATAAATGACCATACCTCGATGTTCCTCTATTAGCCTCAATCATGTTTGCATATTTCTTTTTGGGCTTCCACTTGCTCTCCTCGTAGTCCCGAGCATAATGCCCGGGCTTGCCACAAGTGAAGCAATTTCCCTTTTTCTTGTTCTTCTTCCTCTTAAAAGGTGTAGTGGTCTTTTGTTTGAGCTCTTGCTTGAATTTCTTCTTGTGGGAATTTTGAGGATTTTTCTGCATCACATGGGCACTAGAACTTCCCTCAACAATTTTCTTGCCGCGGACATCCTTAGCTCTCGCCTTCTCTTCGACATCTAAAGAGCCAATGAGGTCGGCAATGCCAAACTCTTGTCTCTTATGTTTCAGAGAAGTAACAAAGTTTGTCCAAGCCTGTGGTAGCTTAGCAATAATGCAGCCCTCCACAAACTTATCTGGCAGCACCGTACCAAAATTCTCGAGTTCTTTTGCCAGTGTTTGTATCTCATGAGCTTATTCAACCACAGAACGGTCATCAACCATCTTGTAGTCATGAAACTGCTCCATGACATACAACTCACTACCAGCATCAGACACTCCATATTTGGCTTCAAGTGCATCCCACATCTTTTTATTAGTTTACAGAGTACATATGCATCTACAATGGAGTCTCCTAGCACGCTTATTATTTCCCCCTTAAACGTAGTATCAACGTTTTGGAACACACACTCCTCCTCAGGAGTATGTGGTCCAACTGATCTAGGTTCGGCAACAAAGTAGCAGTGCATAGCAGTCAACCATAATATGCATCTCTGACACCTCTTGTAATGTGTGCCCTAAAAAACATTTAATTTCAGCATACTCGCAAAGCCGACTACCAAAAAATGCCTATTAGGTTTTTAGATTGTAAGATATTTAGGTAATATTAGTATTAATTTAATCTAGAAAAAGATTAAAAACAGGTTTGTGGCCTCATGTATGTGCACATGTGAACTAAGTGACATGAACATATAGATGATACTAATAACCATGATTTTAATCGCTGAAAATAGGGGATGATTTAGAACATACCCAGTGGCACCAGAGCTAGTTGTGCTAGTCGACATAGCGCCTGTTGGAGTAGTCGTCCCGCTCGATGCAGTGCAGAGAGGTTGCAGTGCCGATCTCCCACCGCCGCCATGAACGCCAGGAAGAAGATGAAGTTGTGGGTCATGGATCGATCGAGCAGTCGTGTGATCGCTCCCTAAAAACCTAATGGCCGCCTTCACCCGAGCAGATAAACTCACAGACGACTCGGTTTCGGAGGCCTGCTCTCCCTATTCTCTTGCTCGCAGGAACTAGGACAGGGAGACTTGGTTGCAACGGAAGCATGGATGTTTTTGCGCATATAAGAGAGACAAGAGACTAAATGTTGTCTTGCTTTTATCTTGTAGCCAAGGAGCAGAGCGAGCGCAGCCAACCGCAGGAGATCAAGAGTCAGAAGCGAAAGCGACGCTCACAGAAGAAACTCCCGTCCTCATGAGCAAAAACTCCCGTAACTCTCGCCGTTAGGAGTAGAAACTCCCGTAACCCCTGCCATGCCATTAGGAGCAGAAACTCCTGTAACTCCCTCATTTTGGAATAGAAACTTCTACCCATAATTGGCTTGAATGACAAAACCAATTCATGCACCGCATGCTCATGTGACTCATTTTTTTCTTAACTTCTCAATATAGACAGACATAGTCCCCACATATAAGTTGAGTCAACATTCAATAAAAAATCTCGTATATGACTAAATCATATAGCACACAATATTTAATATGGGTATAATTATTCGATCTAATTAGATAAAATATTGGGCTTGGCCTACATTAAATCTAACACCATCGCCCCGCATCGGAATCGCAATGATAATCCAAATGCGACGTCTTCAGGAAGGGAGTGACGCCGATGGCGTCACCGACGCACGTCCAAAGTGGACTGGGTTTTCACCATTGAAAGACCTGCTAGTGGGAAAACACGATGCTTTGGACCGGGTTTTCACCCTTGAAAAACGTGATAGTGGAAAAACACGACGCCAACAGAGAAGTGGCGCCCAATGGCATCGCCGTCGCCAAGGCTTTCAGCCAAGAACCATATAGCGCAATCGCAGGGTCGCAAAGCTAGACCCCCTGCCAGCCTTCACCACCATCGTCGTTGTCCCGCCACCCCATAGAAGCCCCTTCAGAAGGGCATCGACGTGACGGCTGCACATAGCAGCCGCACAGCTGCGTCGGCTGCCACCCCCTCCGATCGGGCCATGCAGAGCTGGACCTGACTCCGCAGCTCGCGTCACACCGCCGCACGCTGAGGCCGCATTTGACCAACGTCATCGGCTCTGGCACCCGCCGATGTCGCTGCCGACATAGCCCCTAGCAGCCACAGGGCGTGTGCCCCACCATCTCAGGCACCACCCCATGCCCTGGGGCCACCGAATCCGGACGCCAGGCCCCGAACCCGGCGCCCCCTACCGATGATGCCGCCTCCATCTTGACCACAACCACAGACGCTGTCCTGGGCTAGCCAGTCGCCTTGGCCACCGCCGCGGGCAGGCTAGCCAGCAGAGGTTGCCGCCCTGGCCACAGCCAGCCCCTGAGCCGCAGCAGCCAAGGCTGTGAGGGGAGGGACGGCAGAGAAGAAAGTGCCTCCCCCCAGCCCATGCACAGGCCCCGGCCACCGCCTCCTCCGCCTGGGGTCCGGATCTGGTTGTCCAGGCCCTGGACCGGTGGCCCCAGCCAGCGCCACCGCTGCCATCAAGAGAGGAGGAGGGCAATGCGCGGAGAAGAAGAGGACCTCGCCGCCGTCCCCTGTGTCCGCACGGCAGCCGCGGCAACCATCCCGTCAACCTCCATGCCGGTCGCGTAGGGCTGGACCGCCAGCTTGCTACAGCTGCGCTGCCAACACGAGGGAGGGAGAGCCCCACCGCCACCATCACGGCCGGCCAGGCGGCCATGCCGGCGGTCAACTCCGGCGGCAGGAGAGGAGAGGCATGAGAGGGGGGCGGCGCGGCGGGGACCGGCCGAGTCGCCCGCGTGGAGGAGCGACGCGGGGGTCGGGGTCTATTCCCGTACCTTTAGCAAGTTCTGCCGCTTTTGGTATGTGGTTTCTAGTTTGTCACAAGCAACACATTTATCTGGGCTAGACCACTGTTTCTTCTTTATCTGAACTCCCGATTGAATTCTGTCATGAGCAACCATCCAAACAAAAATCGTCACCTTTAAAGGGATACTACACTTCCAAACATTCATCATCTGCTGATCTCTAACCCCACCAGATGTGACAAGGTAGAACTTCTCTTCCATTTTCATCTGTACAGTTAGGAACAATTAGTCATGGAGAACAAAAACCGGGTCCATGGAAATCATAGAAATAGATAGAGGTTCCATTCTGATTGAAGAAAATCATAGATATGGATTGACGTAGTTCTACAAATAGTCTACTAAAGAGGCTAATATATCCTATACAATCACACAAATTAAAATCTTTTCTTAAAAGGGAAAATGAGAATCCATCCTAACCCAAATAGCATATACTGTGATAGAAGACCCATACTAACTAGCAGCCACTTAGACGAAACTGCATTTCACTTGGGCAAATACATGAGGCTGGACATCAGTTGCAAGTCTTGAGCTCTAGATTAAAGACCTCAGCATAGACAGATGACAAAACATTCACTTCTGTTCTCTCCTGACCTTGAAAATTTGTTTCTCTGATATTATCTGACAAACGTTTCCTTTTTTTTATTCAATTCCAAAGCTATTCAATTGTTGGAGGATTACAAAGTGCAAGCAATAATTGGCCCGCAGAAATCATCAGAAGCTGCATTTATATCAAAACTTGGGAGTGTAACACAAGTACCTATTGTATCGTTCACAGCAACAAGCCCCTCTCTCACTTATGATAGTATGCCATATTTCGTGCGTGCAACATTGAACGACTCAGTTCAAGTGAAGAGTATTGCCTCTCTCATCAAAGCCCATGGATGGAGACAGGTCGTGCTAGTATATGACGATACCGAATATGGGAGGGGCATTCTACCATACCTCATTGATGCTGTACAACAAATAGATGCTCGTATTCCATATTGTAGTGTTATCTCTTTGTCAGCAACAAGAGAAAACATTATGCAAGAGCTCTATAAGCTAAGGGCGATGCAAACAAGGGTATTCATTGTTCATATGTCATCGACCAGGGCATCCCTTCTCTTTACAAAGGCTAAGGAGGAAGGAATGATGGAGAAAGGATTTGTATGGATCATTACAAATGGATTAGCAAACATCATCGACTCACTCAATCCATCTGTCATTGAGGCAATGAATGGGGTAATAGGAGTAAGGTTTCATGTCCCCAGAACAGAAGAACTTGATGAATGTTTGACAAGCTGCTTCATGTTTTGAATGTTTGACAAGGTTTCATGGGGTATATCACAATGGGGTAATAGGCGATGCAATGAATGTTTGACAAGGTTTCATGGGGTATATCACAATGCAAAAAAGATACTCTAGAGTTTCAAACATTAGACAAGCTGCTTCATGTTTTTCAAACTCTATTCTTTTTTCAACCAGAATCAAAACTTGCTGCTACTTTAATTTATTAGAATGAAATAAATTAGAAAGGCTTGTTTCAGTATTTCTCAAAATAAATAAAATATCTATTTACCACTAATTGTTTTCCTTTACTCAACAGGTGAATTGAGCATGAGTTATTTTCCTTTATTCAACAGATAACTTGGCCACATATTATTTTCCCTTCATTCAAAGAATTGACCACAAATCATTTTCCTTTATTCAACAAACGAGCATATACCATTGAATCAGTTGCAGCACAGTACTTCATGAAAGGCCTAAGCCCTAACAGGTCTCCCAGGAACTCACTCACACAAGAACACACACACGCACAGTAGGTTTGGTGGCTGGAAAATTGCTTAGCCTTTTTCTGATTTTCAGCACTACATATACACAGCCGTGAGCTACGCTAAGGCAGAGAATAATCTTATAGTTAATGTGGCCACTACTACCATAATCAGCCTATTATTTTCACTTCATAACAGTACATCACATAATAAGTAGATTTTCCTTTTTAATTCCACAATTTAAATAGCAACTAACTAATCCCATTGCAGAGATATGACATAGCAATTGGAGATATAACAATCAGATACAACAGAACACTGTATGTCGACTTCACAGTCCCATACACAGAGTCAGGAGTGGCGATGGTTGTTCCATTGAATGAAAAAAGGAACAAGGACAGGTGGATTTTCTTGAAACCGCTAAGCGAAGGGATGTGGTTTGGGAGCATTATATTCTTTATTTATACAGGAGTTGCTATCTGGCTGATAGAGCGCCTAAATGGAAATGGACACCTACAAGATCTCTTTTCAGCTAAACAGCTTGGAATCATAATGTTTTCCCCCATATCAGAAGGGAGTTAAGTAACTTAAACAATGTTATTCCGAACTTACTTTGTTGATCCATACAATTTTTTTAACCCATAGAAATTAGTGCCATTAAGTTTAATGCATAGTTCCCATAGATAAAGCATGCACTAAACCACTTCAAAATGTTGGTCCAAATAGATCTCAAATTCAGATTTGGGAACAACCAGAGGGCAGCTGGGCCCTTGGCCTCTTGTTGGAATTGTAAAGCAATGGAGTTGTTTGTACAATAGCACTGCCCCTGCTATTATAGGCAGAGGGCCTCTCTACTTCCTCCAGCATATTCTAACCACTAAAGTGGATGCTGAGCATATTCCTAAAAGAAGGCGTGGAAGCCAAGGAAAGTAAAAGTGCAGAAAAATAAGATACAAATGCTTTGGCACTAGGCTTATCTATCACAAAAAGCATAGAAGCACTAAAAAATTCCCGCAAGAAATTTCATTAAGCGCATAGGTTTCAGAAAGAACACCCTCTATGACTCATTGGGTAGTCGATAAAAAGGTAGTCATTACTTTCGGGAAAAAACAAGTCTTAGGTATGCATACAAAAACAAAATGATAACAAATGCAGTAGTCCTAATGAATCAAGACTTGGATTTATTGCCTAAAGAAACAGATGTTTCAACTGCTTTGTGGGAAGTCCCATTGTGGCATATGCTTCTTAACCATAGCTTTGCAAGTTGACTTGGTGTATCACAGAAATGACCTTTTTGTTTGTTTCATCTGCAGGGGACAAGCTGGAATGCTTTCTAGCTCAAATAGTTCTACTTGTATGGATGTTCATATTTCTGGTGCTTACATCGAGTTACACAGCAAACTTTGCATCGATGCTTACTGTACAGCAACTTTCACCGGCAGTGACTGACATTCATGAACTCCAGAAGCAAGGAGCGTATGTAGGGTTCCACCGAGGTTCCTACATAGAGGGCCTATTGGAAGATATCGGTTTTCACGGATCAAAGTTAAAACCCTTCGATACGCCTGATGAACTCCACAGTGCTCTTTCTAATGGAAGCAAAAAAGGTGGTGTGGATGTGCTCGTTCTTGAAGTCCCATACATCAAATTGTTTCTTGAGAAGTACTGCAATGGTTATACAATGGTTGGACCTATTTACAAGAGTGCAGGCTTTGCATTTGTAAGCTCTACTACACTAGTTATTGAATTGGTTTTGATGTATATCTTAAACGTTACAAAAGATTTACTACAAAGCTACTCTAGAAAATCTAACACTCAAACATTATCATAAGCTGCACTAAATTATACATTCCATCCTACAAAATATTGTTATATATGAAGTGCTTGCAATATGTGTCTTCATATTTAGAAAAGGGAATACACAAATAAACAGAATGGTTGTTAATAGCTCAAGGACCTTCATAGAGGTTGGATACAATTCTAAGAAAACAAATCTCTGCCAGTAACAAGGTGAAGCAAGGAAATAAATTGCAGAAAATTATTTATATGGTTTGTACTGAGTCAGATAAATTGTATAATTCTTCAAATTTTAGTATGCTCAAGCTAATAAGAAATTTTATTTGGTGACCAGGCACTTCCCAAACAATCACCATTACGTGCTGACATAACAAGGGAGATCCTCAACATAACAGGAAATGATAATATCATTCGACTTGAAAAGAAATGGATTGAAAAAAACAGTTGTCAAAATGAGGATAATATTGACAATTCAGGTGCTATAACTTTTGACAGTTTTGGAGGGTTATTCCTCGTGACTGGGCTTGTGACTACATGCTGCCTTTTTGCATCCTTTCTGATGAATAACTACAAACAATATCAACAAAATGAAGGGACGGAACTAGATGACCAGAATCAACGTGGAAATGGGCACAATCAAGACAGAGAAGAAAATGGAGACAGCAATGATACACAGAATTAAAGCATGAGATTGAACACTGAACAATAAGGTGACAATAGGCTGACAACATCGACTTATCTTAGTTCACTCGTAACTCATATAGGGGAGATAAAAACTAGTATAGGCAACCACGTGGCTCAAGTTTAGTTTCGAAGATAAATGAGCCAGGCCGCGTTGATGTTTGAAGTTCTGCGAGTGCAAACAAGTCCAGAAGTTTTGTCTCATGGAGCACCAATCAATGGTTTGTTGCACCGTGACAAGTCAATCTAATCAAAATTTCAATTTTCATGACACCACTCCGCAGAATCTACCCAGTCACTTCAACCTCCTCAAACTGCCCCTGCAGGACTGCACGTAGGGATGAGCATCCCTGCATTTCAGACAGGGGGAAAGAATTGCATATATGCAAACAAGACAGTTATCAAACGTACGTCAATATAATCATCTATTGCTGTAATTATTAAAGAAAGCAATAAGACTCCGTCTCTAAATAACTGTCTTTTTCGCTTCCCAACAAACAACTTTGACTAAATATATATAAAAATATTAATAAAGTATAAATTAGATGATTGAATCTATTTTTATAATAAATTTATTTAGAGATACACATGTTATATGTATTTTTTATAAATCTAGTTAAATATAAGACACGAAAACAAAAAAATGACCGTTATTTAGTGATGGAGGGAGCAGTGTTTGAGGATACAGCAACGAGTTAACAAACAATGGCCCCTTAGTAAAAACGTCGTAGAATTAGTAGAAAACAAAATGATAAACTCCCCCTACGCTCACCTCACTTTCCATCGATAGCGACAGCTGCCTACCCGCCAATTGCAGTCTCCTGCTGCCGAGTCCCCTCCGCCGCACGAAGCAATACTAGGCTGCTGTGTCACCCTCCTCCGCTACACCGCCGGGCGCCGGCCGCCGGCTACCGCCCCTCGAACTCGACGCGGCTTCCCTTCTTCCAGCAGTTAGCGTCGTTCCCCGCGGTTGGTGGAACCACGGCACGTGAGGTGGGGCTAGCAGACAGTCATTTCTCATGGGCCGGGCCGAATTGGCAAGATACTCCCTCAGTCCCTAGACATGTGTAAATCACAGCTTACGTACCAATAAGTTTGATTATATTTATAGAAAATATTAACAACATAATAAATTTATTATAAAAATAGATTCAGCGATCTATCAAATAATATTAACTATGTATCATAAATATTAATATATTTTTTTATATATGTTTAGTTAAAAAATCTCGGGAAGCAAAGACAGGGAGGAGGGAGTATATTGGAGGATCCCGTACAGGTTCCCACTAAGGACATATTCGGTTGCTGGGGATTAATTCCCGATCCACACAGCCACGAGCGGGGAGATCGTTGAGGTGCAGGCAGCCTCCATAGGAATTCGTTCCGCTGCCATTGCGTTTGCACGTTCTACTGCACGTAGCCTCCATAGGGATTCGTTCCACTACTCTAGAGTAGCGACTTGATTCCTGGCGACGGTGAGCCACACTCACGTACTTCAACAATCCTGGAGTAGGCTAACTTGCTTCCACAATCCTAGAGTGGGCTAACTAAACACTCATTCTAGAGAGAAACAGGCCGGATTGAATCCAGGCCAAGTTGGTCCACAACCGAACATGCCCTAAGTGTACAACCGTAGACGGTAAATGGTCGGCCGAATATACTGTACAAAATCGAATAGACACACTTAGAAAAATGGCAAGAAAAAGGAGAATAAAACAGCTCCCACAACTCTAACATCTTGTTTGCACCCTCAAGTATCAAAACCAGCCCAATTTACATCTTGAACATATTATAAGTTGTATTCGAATGATATGGTGGAAGCTTTTGCTCTAAGTTATTTTTTTCCAAAAGTTTTTTTGTGATGATAACAGTTTTGGATATTCTTCAAACATGAGTTCGCTATGCTTTTAAGAGCGCTAATGCTCCACCATGGGCGTCCATCCTGCGTCTGGACGCTACTAGCTGAGCCTGCGGACTGGCCCACGGGCCTGCTCCCCTCACCAAGGGAGCGGCATTTTTCCCCATTTCACACTGGCTCCATCGCACCGCCCGACCTTCGCTCGACTTCTCCGCCTCTAGGGACACTCGATGCGGGCAGCAAACCAACCGATTGACTGGCGATGCTACCCGACCACCACTCGCCCGTGGAGAGGGAGACTGAAGCCGCCCAACCGCCATAGCCACCTCCACCACGGGGGCCGAACGCCTGGTCGGCGGCCAGGAAGACCTCCGCCTCTGCCTACCCAGCTCGTCGCGGCCGAGTGTGGAGCTCGCCCATGTGCACTTCACGGTAGCCCAGGCAGAGCCCGCCTATGCGCATCCCGTGCCCGCTTACTCAGTTCGTCGTGGTTGGGGCGAAACCCACCCGCGCGCAGCTTGCGACGGCCGGGATGGAACTCCACACGCCGACGAGGCTCCATTCTCCCAAGTAGCAAGGAGATGTTGCGTTGAAACCGCATGTTTCAAGTGTTAAAAATGTTTCAGGTGTATTTTGCAAGTGCTTTATATCGATGTTGCAAAAGTAGAACGGGATATTGCACATGTTGCAATGGTGTTTTCAAGTGTATGTCCCATCTGTTTCAGACGTATATTGTAAGTGTTTTATTTAGATGCTGTATATACATGCAAGTTGCAACCGTATGTTTCAAGTGTTTCATGTATTTCGGACATATGTTGCAAGTGTTTCATCTGGATGTGGTATATGTTTTGCAATGACTACACACGTGTTTTTCTATTGTTTCAGACATATGTTGCAAGTGTTTCAACTTTTTTGGATGTATGTTGCAAAATATTTTATTTAGATGTTGCAAAGTAAATCTGGTGTTGCACAAGTTGCAGTGGGACCTACCTACTGCAACCGCCTGCTACAACTACTGGGCCTGCGTGCATGCGCGTGGGAGCGGAGGGGGCGCGAGCGGCAAGCCTAGGAAACAGAGTGGGTGAAAATCGAGACATGGCCCCCGCGTGGGCGCGTGTAGGCGTGGGAAACGGAGCGGCGTGGGCCCCCACGTGAAGCAGGCGCAGGCATACGGGCGATCGTAGTAGCATGTGTACACGGCGGTGCGGGCAGGTGCAGCAGGCACGGACGTCCGAACGCTAGCCCCCGTTCGGGTGCTAGCCTGACCATTTTTAAGAGTTGTTTCCCTAGCATTAGTGGCTGGCTAGACTCCTAGAATCATTGTTTTGTTTTTTCCCTTTTCTGTACACGCTCTTGTTTCTTTTTATTTCAAAATACTAGCAAATATACATGTAAACATGCATGTGTTGAAGAGAACTATTTCAAATTCAATGGAGGTGGAGGATATTAATTGAACACTCTTTGCACTTACTTTTAATCACATAAATAAAATGGACTTGCTAGCGCCTGGACGTCCGATCTGGGTGCTAGCGTCCGGACGGTGCCAGCACAAGGAGGGAGCGAGCGCCTAGCGCGTTAGGCTCATGAGCGAGCACACCAAAAGTGGGCCAGCGCCGCCTCGGACATCGCCCACACCGCCAGTCGCTTCCCATGTGCATCCCATATGCAACACCTGATCTGCTTTTGAAACATGCAGATGCAATAGTTATAACATAAAAAAAGACAGATGAAACACTTGAAATAAGCATCTGAAACACTTACGAAAACGTCTGAAAAATATTTGAAAACCATTGCAAACATATGCAACATCCAGATGAAACACTTGCAAACATACGTATGAAACACCTAAAAACACTTGAAAATATATTCTTGCAACATGCATGTATATGCAACATTTAGATCTACTTTTGCAATATCCAGATAAAACACTTACAACATACGTCTAGAACAGATGAAATATTTGGAACATATACTTAAAATATACGTGTATAGCCATTACAACATGTGCAACATTCTGATCTACTTTTGCAATATTGATATACAACACTTGCAACATACCTCTAAAATATCTGAAACACTTGAAACATACTCTTGCAACATGCGCTAGTTAAAGGTCCCTAGTTTGGTTTTGGTAATTGAGTAACAACCTAGGTGGACTAATGTGTTTAAATGTAAGATACACAGGTGATTAGTCCATAGGTACACTTGCGTGAGCAACTCATGCCATGACAATGAAGATGGCTTGAATTTGTTACAAAACTCACACATGTGAGGAATGAGCTCATTGCATATGAGACATGACATTGAGTCATGTGACTAAGGTAGAGAAGAACAAGACAAGACTTGGCTTGATGGACCGGTTGCAAGTGTGAAGGGCAAGTTGAGTGACGACTTGGTGCCGATGGACCGAAGCAATGATAAAGAGCAAGTGAAGTCAAGATCGATGAACCAATATGGTCACATGATGATACGAAGTGGATCATATCATTTGTGATTGGTTGGTGCATGTGTTGCATCAACATTGAAGGAGATGAAATGAAATGCGCAAGGCAAAGGTATATTTGTAGGGCATTTCATTTCACCGGTCTAAGTTGAGTGGAGAAGTGCTTGACCAGGTTTAGGATAGATAGCCGTACTATAAAGAGGGGAAATATTTTAGTTGCAACGGTTATCTAGTGCTACTAAGTGTGAGTTTCATTTGTATATACATTGCGCTTAGTGACGTGGTGATGTGGATGAGAAAGCCCTAAAGATTCTTTGTGAAAATGCTAACTTAGGTGCTAATTATGTTTTAGCATTTTGGGGAAAAGTTAGCACTTGAGAAAGGGTGATATAGAAAAAGAAAAGGGCTGCAGCTGTTGGCTTTTCAGCCTGGGTGTGTGCGTGTGTGCGCCTGTCTTCTGGGCGAGGCCCGTCGACCAAGTTAGCAGGAGGCGCAGGTGTTTGGGCTGAGCTGCTGGACCTTGGGCTGGTTCTGGAGAGCGCAAGGGGCGTGGGTCTGCTGCGGTGGCCAGCTGGGCCGCCGGCCCGTCGTCTGGCTTGTGCGCGCGCGTTAGCCGTATGCTGGGCCGCTGCCGCTGCCGCTGCCGCTGAGTGAAGGCGCGCAAGAGCGAGCGAGAAAGAGGGACCGCGTTGGGAAGTGGAGAGGCAGCGCATGCAGCGTTGACCACGGAGAGAGCTTCCTGGAAGCTTCGTGGTGCTGTGTTTGCTGCCTATTCTAAGCCGCGCGTGGGACCCGTCGACCAGGTGGAGAGCGAGCCAGAGGTGCAGCGCTTCAAGTGCATGTGGGCGCTGGCCAATGAAAAAGAGAGTGAGCGGTTTGGCCAGGCGCGTGGGGAGCAGCGTGCGCGGCGCATGGGGCCCGCACCTGGTGGAGTCCGAGTGGCCGCCGCTGTTATTCCTTTTGCCGTTGCTGTGCGCCGTCTCCGTTCCTCCGACCGTTGAGGGAGGGCCCGGGTGTCAGCGTGGTCATCAGGTTGGAGCGGCTGGCTTCCTGCGAGCATGGCCACACTGTGCCGTGCGCCCTTGGGCCCAGGTCGAGTGGGAAGGGAGGCAGGCAGTCTGGCCGGCTGGGGTAAAAAGGAATTGGCCCCTTCCTTTATTTTCTAACTGGCTCATTCCCATTGTTACATCTAAGAGCTAGGGTTTCTTCTTCTCTCCTCTCTCCCATGATTTGAGCTGAAATTTCTAGAGAGAGTTGAGTGCCCCGTGTGGGTGTGCATGAGAGGTTGAAGATCTACCTCCTCCCCTTCTTCTCCCTCTCAAGCTTGTTGCTAATTCGAGTGAGGGATTGAGAGCCTAGTGTGTGTATTTAGGATTTGTATTTGGTGGCACTAGAAAATCTTTGTGATGAGGATTTCTTGTTACTCTTGGTGATGACCATTACCTAGACGGCTTGGAGGTTGTGGTCTTCATTGAAGCACGCAAAGAAGATTGTGTGGTGCTCCAAAGAAGTGATTGCGAGGGGTATTGTGCTCAACCCGCGGGAGCCACGAAGAGCAACTCTAGGAGAGCGAGACACGAATGGCGACAAGTGGTTCAACCGAGTCAAGTGCTAGAGCTTGTGGTAAGCACTCCATACGGGAGAGTGTGACTTACGGGTCTCCACTAACAAGAGGACCGGCAACAACCTTAGAGCTTGTCTCAACGGGGACTAACGTGTTAGCAAGCACATGAACCTCGGGGGTAAAAATCACCATGTCAGCTTCTTCCCGCTTGTTTGCGATCTCCATACACAAGCTTGTATTTACTTTCATATATATTGTGCTTGTGTAGTTGCTCTTGAAATTAGCTAGCTTGTGGTTGCAGATAGTTCCTTTGCCTAGCCTAGTTATAACTAGTTGTAATCAGTTTTCTTGCTTAGTCATAACCAGTTGCAACTAGTTGGAACTAGTTCTCTTGGGAGCCTTCCCAGTTTGTAACCGGTTGTAACCAGCTTTCCTGCCAGTTGTTTAGCACAGTTGTAATTAGTTGCAACTAGTTTGTGTAGGAGCTCCCCCGATGGTTAAAGTACTAGTTGCATAGGTTTGTATGACCTTGCTTCTAGAATCGGTTAGGTGAGCTCTAGCTAGCCCGGCACCTTAGTTGCTTAATTAGGATCTTTATAAGGTGCTTGATAACTTAGATAGAGGGGTGTAGTCTTAGCTAGACCAGAAGTTATAATTCCGTATTTGTTTCGGTTAGTCGACACGTTTCATTTTTAGACAGGACTATTCATCCCCCTCTAGTCCACCATCTCGACCCTACAGCTAGTCAGGGGGCGTCAACGGCCCAGCATACACCTAGGCGTAGGCGCAGGCCTCCTCTTCTTGCCGACGTGCGAGGTTGATGGGGGCACGGCGCATGCCTCCCCTTCTACAATGGGCGAGGTGGATGGAGGCGCGGCACGGGATGGTGGCACGAACCATGGCGCATGCCTCCCCTTCTACTAGTAAGGGATGTGGCGCGGATGCGGCGCTATCGTGCTGGAGAAAGCCGTGGCGGGCGGGTGCGCTGCCTGGGGCGAGCGGCCTTGTGCAACTGCGCTGGAGAAGACAAGTGATTTTTTTGTGGAGATATAGAGGCAGAGTACGGGCGCGCTTTGAAGCAGCGAGCGGGGTACAGATACAGGACGTCCGGAGGGACAGACGCCAGCGTCCTATCACTACCATAAACAAAAAGGTGTTTAATAGCTGAAGAGAGCTTCTAGCTTTGTCGGCACATAAAAGAGAAGCAAGTTCACAAACAGGGGAAACCCTTTATCTATACCTACTAATAAAGAGGCAAAATTTTCGGTCATCTTTTTTTGTCCATCCATTTTTTTCGTCCACCTCCCTCTAACTACCGGTAGTCGAGAGTTTCTTCCGTGTAGACTTATATGACCCAAGATAGGTAGGACAAATGGATCTCTACGAACCTGAATAGGAATAGAAATAGGAATCCTAATTCAAATAGAAAATAAATTAGACAAAATCTTATTTTACTTTCTATAGCAAAGTGTCTCTTTCAATCGGGCTTTTTACTTCACATAACATAACACGTCCACCTAACTAATAATAAAGAGGTAAAATTTTTCTCCACCTATTTTTTTTGTCTGACCATCTCTTAACTAACTTTGTAAATGTGGAAAATCGCCTATAGTCCTTCTCTTTATATAACTAGGAATCCTAATCAATTAGATCTCTCCGATTTCGGATGAATATGAATCTTAACCCAAATAAGAAAATATAATAATATGGACAACTAGGAATCTTAATCCAATTAGATCTCTTCAACTTCGAGTAACCGTAATAGGAATCTTAATCCAAATACAAAAATATAAGAATAGAAATCTAATAAAGAGAAAAGAAGGATATAATTTCTTTGTTTCGTTTCTTTTCTATTCTTTTTACACTTTTTTGTGGGGATCAAAACAAACGAGGATCGGAACATACATTAGATGAGGAGGCAGCCACGTACACCCTGAACGACATCATCTCGATGGTGCAGTCGGTGCTCATCGGAGCGACGCGGAGGTCGAGAATTGGCCTGACCTTGAAGCCAAGGAGGCAGATAAGGCGCAACATGCACGTAAACATGCCGGGCCCAGACCCCGCTGGGACGTCGGCCTATAGAAGTGCGCGCCGGCGCGCGAGACGTACTTCAGGTAGTCAACCAGCATCATGTCGTCCACCACCGTCTTCTTAGCCATCCGCGCTAGTGCGCGGGCGATTCTCTCACAACTCGCCCAGCTGCGTCCGCAGCATCTCAATCGAGATCGGCGGGTCGAGTGACGGACGGGTTGTCGTCGATCGATCCTCCGCCTCCGAACCTCATGTAAAATCGATGTTTCGACTAAACACCGACGAATAAATTTATGTTTATTATACGTCTGATCTAGATGGTTTGCTAAATGAACACAAGGTTTATACCGGTTCAGGCAGAATGTCCCTATGTCTATTTCGTGGCTACTACTCGTGTTATTAGCACCAAAAATTTTGTAGTAGGGGTTACAAATGGATGAGAGAGGAAAAATGTCCCAAGTCTCTGATGAAAAGGTCGAATGAGTGCTGAGAGCTTGGTTGCTGCTCAGCTATGTGTGATATGATGCGTGGTGTGTTGAATCGATCCATCCCCTTAGTGGGGTGTCCTGCCTTCTCTTTTATAGACCAAGAGAAAGCAGGAATTATAGATGGGAGAAAGAAGAAAAACCAGAGGCAAAGGAGATCCTTCAAAGATGCTGAGTCTTCCTTTTCTTTTGAGCAAACCCCGCTGACATGGTAGACGGTGCTAGGGGTAGCTCCATGCCGGGTGCATGTTCGCTGATCCTAATAGGGCCGCGCTAGACATCTGTCTACTGATGATGCCATGTTCTAGCTTTGTCAGTAAGTGGTCACGTCCCATCCTGCTCCGGCGATCGGCGCGACGGACCAGGGTTCTGATCTACGACCCTATGAGGAGCAGACGGCGTAGTGACCGCACGCCCGTTACTGTAGATGATGCAAGTTTTCTTCTAGACTGTAGTGGTTATCGTATGCTTTCGTCAGGATCCGCGTCCGAGGGCAAATGGCGGCGCCCACAACACTGTAAGACAAATGTCGACGCCCACAACACTGTTCAGGCTCTAATATACCTAGAAGGGCTTAAAGCGCCCGTCTTGTTATATCCTAATGGTACCTTCCTATAGGCGTGCAGGGTATGGTTCTCGGTATTACGGTTAACTTGAGTGCTCCGCCTTATCTGCGCACGTAGTTATGAAGGAGCAGCGCATAGGCGTCGGGCGAGGCGGAGCCAGCTCTCGAACATCGGGCGAGGCAGAGCCAGCCCTCGGGGGTCAGGTGGCACAGAGTCTGCCCTCAGACGTCGGGTGTGGGGGGCATGACCCCAGATACCCACGGTAGACCACATGGGCTGCGCCCTCAGGGGTGGCCCAGCCTACAAGACGAAGGCTTGCGGAGCACGACACTGCTCGACGCCTCCCGTAAGACACCAGGAAGATATCCTAAAGATACTACGAGATCTGTTAGAATACGTATGATCCCATGATTTCTGTAATATGTTATTACTTTTCGGTTATCTCATAGATCTAACCAATTTGTAACCCTACCCCCCGGACTATATAAGACGGGCAGGGACCCCCCTCCAAACTCACGAAATATTATACAATAGCCAATACAATTCAATAGACCACATGAGTAGGGTATTACATCATACTGACGGCCTAAATATGTCTAACTCGTGTGTCTCTGTTGCCTTCTTATTCTTGATTACACGCATCTCTGCCGATCAATCTACCTTCGTGGGATACCCATCGGAGGACTGCCGACGATATTCTATCGATAGTTAGCGCGCCAGGTAGGGGTGTGCGTGCTGTTTCTATATCGAACAAGATGGTACGTTCCACAGGCTCTTCGTCCCTCCCATAGCCCAACCAGATCTTCGAGGTCGGATCGATCTCGTGGATCATCAATGCTGACGGAGTCGAAGAGCTCATCGAGCCGGTGCAGATCGATACTGCGCTGATCACCCCAACACCTGCGACTGCAGATCCAATCTTAGAACCACCTCCGAGGTCACCTTCACCGACAATTCGCCTCTCGCTCCCTTGCCGACCAGACGTTCTGTCTAAAGCTAAGTCACGCTTTAATATTTTTCTAAATATTCTCCGATCTTCGTATATTGCCATAATGTTTCTCCAAGCTGTTTTCTCCATGTTTGCTCTCCAAACGATTTTCTTTCATGTATACCATCTTAAAGATGACATACAACTAAGTCTAAGGCTAACCCCCGAATAGTCATGTTGACGCTCGGATGTCCCTAAAGATGACCCTGTCTTCAGCTTCTCCCTACATGTGCACGAGTGTCTACCTTATGTGTTATGGGTGGTCGGCAGCGACTCCTTAGTGACGCTTTGTTCTTCCTACAAGCACACAGGCTCCACGCTTCACGTTTTGGTTAATGGGCTAGCTAGGGCTGGAGACTCAACTACACACTAACGAGTCGGCCGGTGTCGGTGCAGAAAGTGACAAACTAGTAAATATTTATAGTTTTGCTGTACGTTATGATCGGAGATGGCCTAGCGCTCAATGACACAGGATTTATACTGGTTCGGGCAACGTGCCCTACGTCCAGTTGGGGTCGGTCGGTGACTTTATTTCTGAGCCCAGACGCTCGAAGTCTGTAGTGAGGGTACAAACGAGAAGGAGGAAGAAAGGGGGATGCAAGAGGTTCGGTCGGCTCCGATCAGAAGGGTCACAGTCGAAACTAGGTGGTCCTACGGTTGGGAGTGTTGATGTCTATCTAGTGAGTCTGAGCTTGAAGATGTCGATCCCCCCTGGTTGGAGGGAGCGCATCCCCTTTTATAGATGAAGGGGATGGCTTTAACAGGTGAGAGGGAGAGAGTACAAATATTTCTAAGCCTTGCTGCCTATGGTGATGTAAACTGGATAATGATTGACACCCTCCAATACTATCGATGTCACTGTAGGATGTCAGATGTGCACGGGGGGGGGGGGGGGGTCAAGTTATCTTCTTCAGGAAGGATGGACGCCAGTACCTACAAATACTTCTGGATGCCTAGCGACATGTGAGGAGCCATGCTATGTTCACCCGGTATGGCAAATCACCGAGCCCATACTGCGATTGATGTCCAGAGACACGCGGGGGGCTTACCATATGGGAGTTTCTAGTGGCCCCTACAATACTTTGTGTTAGAGTGGCTGCAGAACACTGTTTCGTGTAGGGTATGGTCCCTGGTACAGTGGTGTTGACTTGTGAGCCATGCCTTGCCTTCCTCCACACGCCTTCTGGTTCTTTCCAAGCGGGCATCCCCGGTCGGATGGTCCCCAATCGGTTCTAGCGCGCCAGTCGGAGAATAGCGATGAGTAGGGCCTTCCATGAACCTTGGTCAGAGACACGAGGTCGAAGTCGGAGGCGGTCCTCGAGTTAGGCTTTCCGAGTGGAGGCCGTGTGAAGGTGGTTGGGGCTTTAAGCTAGCGCTCCGATCGGAGAGGCCATTCGGAGTTGGCATGAGCGTGAGGTGCTCCGGTCGGAGAGATGGGCCAAAGGTGGCCAGGGCCTAAAGTGAGTGCTCTGGTCTATTGAGTTCAGACTCTTGGGCCGGTCCAGAAGAAGAAAAGGCCATCCTTCTAGGCCGAGTCTTGGCATGGAAGCCGATCCCCAAGAGACCCCGGGTTCATGAACCCGATAGGAGCCCCTGAGCCCCCGAGCCCTCGGGCGATTTGGACAGAATCGTCTGGGGGATTTTTGTCTTGCCGGTGGGTGTGTGGGAGCGCACCCGTGGGTGTAGCCCCCAAGCCCCAGACGGTTCGGGCCGAACCGACTGGGGGTGTTGTCTCAGCAGGCGTGTATCCATGTTTTTTAGTTTGAGATGGAATTTTGACCACGGCGTCATTGTGTAGCCAAGGTGTTTTTTAAGCGCGTGGATTGGATTAAGGCAAAACTTATTGATCCCGACGTCGGTGCGCGCCGGGGATCGGGCGAGGAAGTTTCTAGTTTTTGAAACAAACCCTAGCATCGGTGCACGCCGTGGATGGAGACAACTTAGTTTTGGATGCAACAGAGTTTGATCTTTGGCGTCGGTGCGTGCCATGGGATCGGGTAAGGTGGAGTCGCGAGTAGACCCAGGCGTCGGTGCTCGCCGTGGATCGAGAGAGTTAGTTTTAGTTAGTGAAGCCGTCTGAAGCCGTTATGCGGGTTTAGGAGTCACGGTCCTAGGAGCCATAGCCAGATGTCACTGATCCTATCGACGCGAGTTTAGGAGTCATGGTCCCAAGAGCCGTAGCTGGATGTCGCCTATCCTGTCGACGCGAGTTTAGGAGTTGCGGTCCCAAGAGCCATAGCCGGATGTCGCCTATCCTATCGATGCGAGTTTAGGCGTCGCGGTCCCAAGAGCCATAGTCGGATGTTGCCTATCCTGTCGACGCGAGTTCAGAGTCGCGGTCCCATGGCATTTAAACCCCTGAGCCTTGTCGGGCCTTCGTGGGGGTTGTGAGTTGTTTTGTGCTACCCCATCCGGTTCCTCACAACCGGAGGGGCTGAGTTTTGTCGCCTGTCCCGATCGCTCGGGCTTGAAGACTAGCTCGGTGAGCTCGCTAACAGGTGTGATTGAGCGGAATCTGGGTCCATCATTCGTGATGGTGTCAGCATAGCCCTCTTGTGGCATTCCACTACTCCTTTACCTGCAGCCCGACAGATGCCTAGGTCGTTCCATAGAGCGACCTAGGTGGCCTGACAGCCTCTCCTCGATGGAGATTCTGTGGGCTTAGCGAGAGGTTCAGGATCGAATGAGAAGGTTGAGATGACCTGGTTTGCTAGGCCAGGCGAAGGCCACACGATGCTCATCTATGGTTTTCTCCCCTAGCTCTATTCGGTTGCTCATATTGAATGAGGCAAGCTGCCGCTTCGTGGTGCAACACGGAGCGTTCTAATGCATTTCGCTGCATGTGCGATGCTTAGTTCCTGAGCCCCCGGGCGGTTCATGCCCTAATCGTCCGAGGGGTTCAGGCGTATGGTATGAAATGCGCGTATGGACGTATGAAATGATTATAAAGAAATAGAGGGGCTTTGATAGTGTTTTACCTTGAAGACTGGAGAGACGGGGTTCGTCGGGCTCCAGTCAAAAAATGTCTATCCAGGACCTACGCTTGTCAATCGTGGGTTAGCCCTCGTGTGAATAGTTTTGTATTTAATGAACATATGCTTACCTTGATGACCTAAGAGATGGGGTTCGGAGAGCTTCAGTCAGAAATGCCCGACTGGGACCTGTGCTCATCGTTCGAGACAGAGTTGGCATGGCCCGCATGGGGCGCCCCTTCGCTTCCTACCTATATCTCAGGTGCTTATCCTAAGTGAATCGATCAACTCAGGAGGCTGGTTGAACTATCCTGGGTGACTTGATCGACTTAGGGAGGTCTGGTTGTCTCTCGGTGAAGATTTCGTGTGGTGGCGCCTGCACGACTGGAGTGATGGAGTTCGAAGAGCTCCAGTCGGAAACGTCTGACCAGTACCTACACTTGTCAATCGTGGGTTAGCCCTCGTGTGAACTGTTTATATTAATGAACATATGCTTACCTTGATGACCTGAGAGACGGGGTTCGAAGAGCTTCAGTCAGAAAAGTCCGACCAAGACCCATGCTCATCATTCGAGATGGAGTCGGCATGGCCCGCATGGGGTGCTCCTTTGCTTCCTACATGTATCTCAGGTGCTTATCCTGAGCGAATCGATCGACTCAGGAGGCCGGTTGTCTATCCTGGTGGAGATTTCGCTGTTGGGTCTCTCTAGGTCTGGCCTAGGGAGACAAGGAGTTGTCCGCGTGCGGTGGCGCTTCGGTTTTCATGCCCAGCGCAAGGTAGTGGTTGATTGTGCGGTAGTGGTGGGCCATGGCCAGGCCACATCCTGCCTGATTAGGAGCCGTTTCGTCATGCTAGGCATGTCCCATCGGTCAGGGGGCGTCCCATTGATTCTTTTTGCAATCCAAAGTGAGGATGTCGGACTGGAAGTCGTCCACCGTGAGGAAGTCGATGCTGGAGGCCTTCGTCCAGAAGGGGTTTCTGTCGCCGCAGGAGGTGGCGCACTGGAGGATCCTCAGAAAGGAGGAGTTCCATCAACCTCATTCCGACGAGGTGGTTTCATTCCTTACCTTCCATGAGCGAGGTTTGGGATACCCCGTGCACTGGTTCCTATGTGGGCTTCTCAACGAGTGGGGCCTGGAGCTGCAGCATCTCAATCTTACAGGGGTGCTGCACCTCACCAGATACGTTACTATCTGCGAGGCTTTTCTTGGAATGGAGCCGCACGCAGATTTCTTCTGGCGGCTCTTCTCCCCAAGAGCCTTGACAGTGGGGAACTCGGCTGAGATCACACCAGTGGGAGGATTCGCCCTGTAGAGGAAGCCGGGCATGGGAGACTCGTATCCCGGGTACCTCCTATCATAGAACCGACCAATTTATAAGAGCACAAGTACAAAAACAATCGCCGAAGCGATCAAATTCTTGAACTTGAGCCCATATAAACCCGGTAGTCAACTGAAATCTCGAAGGATTTCAAACCAACTTACATACAACCAAGATCATAGTAATTCAACATAACATATCGTACGTTACAACATTTCACAAATGTTTGCAAATAGATTACATCATCGTAGAGTCATTGTTATTACAAAACAAGTCTTGTAAAACATGCGGAAGCAAATAGTTTGACTTACACACCCGAGTTTAAATACAAATACTGGTTCGCTGATCACAGCCCGTAAAAGCATTCAGATAAGAGAACAGAGATCATGCCCATGATCTAGTCTTCATCACCCACCGGGTGGAGACAATACTTGCAGAATCCCTGATATAGGAGGTCATCTGCAACAAGGGAGAATAAACCCTAAGTACGGGAATGTACTTAGCTAGACTTACCCGTCGAAAACCAAACAAATGACACCAAGGATTATGCATGGCTTAATGTAGTGGATCTGGCTGACACTTTCTTTTTGTAGAAAAGCATAAGTAATAATGATCGACTCTTAACCTGAACTAGCAGTGACTTTTAGCCATTAACCTGTCATCTATATTAGCACCTGTACTAAACAATCATTTTATTAGGGTGCAAACATTAATAACCATATCAGGTATTCATTGTGGCAACCTTATCATCATCATCCATTTAACCATATCGTTAAATTAATTAAATCTACGTTGCCGCTGCTCAGTTAAGTTCTCACTATCCGGGAGAGACGGCGATTCGAATCGATTCCTATCCAGCTAGAGGGGTATTCCTAAACACAAACCCTGCTTCCCCCATCAGGGTCGCAAACAAGTCACCTTTGGTATGATTTAGGAGTCGCGAGTCCGAACAGATCGACATTCTCAGAGAACCACTCTGCCAAGGTTGTTCAGGACTCTAACCCGCCTTGGACTTATGCCAATGGCTCTCCGCACATCCTTACTACCTCCAGAATGCATGCCACTACTCGCGTCCCCGGCCTGAGTCGAGCTACTAGGCTTTGTGGTCGGAACGACTTATCCGGCCAGCTAAGTGTTAGGCTGCGTTCAACATGACATGAGGACGTACAGCGTATCGGTCCTTAAACGACTCAGACGGAGTCACTATGTTCAAACCTACACAAGACCTCACCCGGTCTTTATTCATTATTCACATGGTTCTTTCCCATGATAGCAAATATAGTCAACCGTAATCCACCTCATCCTAAAGCTCATAGGTGACAGGAAATCACCTGACTTCTACCGCACTAAGCATGGCTAAGAATTTAACCCGTCCTGAACTTAAATAGGATTCCAGTGCGATATCTGGACAAGGAAGGATATATAATAAAGCAATTGGTTCCAACCAATTCCTATACTTAATGCATCATCAACAATAAAAGATACTCAATGTATTTGTAAAAATATGGGAGGCTTAATATGCTCTGGGGCTTGCCTTTTAGGAACGAGGAAGGCTGGTGGTCAGGGCACTCAGGCAATTCCTCCGCGGCGACTGCTTCATCGACTTCCTACACCTCGGGCTCCTCCTCCTGGTTGGCTCCCTTGAACTCTAGCAACGTCACTCCCTCTGGCACACCTATTGCATGAATGCGCAAGATAAATATCATGGATGCATATGAACGAATGTCAGGGATGCTCGGGGAATGCGCATGTTCGCTGTAGTTTGCATATTCTAACTTAAGCCCTATTCAAATCACTTTACTTACCAAGTTTATACAACCTAATGTATAATTGCTCATCTTCAGTTAATGACCTAGCACCTGCACCTAAGCATATTCTCAAGTTAGGCTAACCCCTAACAATCAACAGAAACATTGCATCAAGCATACACTCAAGCATTTGTATTTCAGCAAAATGAAGACTATGTAGTGGTACAGTAAACTAGCCATAACTGGAGATTTATAAATCCAATTGACACGCAACAAGACAATCTGGAAAGCTTATGAAATTGTCTACAATTTATTTTCAGACCTCAAAGCATGATTCAAACCTTTACTAGGTCGAATTCATAAATCAACAGAACTCTGTCCTCACAAGGCAGAGAGTAAGCAAAAACTAGAACCTAACTTTAAACAGCTGTAGTTTCTAAACTACTAGGCCAAATACCCTCAAATTTTGACAGGAGCTAGATACCTAAATTATCTACAACTCTTGTATTCACCACATCCATAGAAAATCAAAGTATCATGGGGAACTTTCTAAAGTCCCCAGATCTGTCCTGAGGGACATAATGCAAATGAAATAATTAATAACTTATGATGTAAACACACAATTGGACAAAACTAACTCTACTCACATGTCACTCATATCACAAGAACACCAGAAAGTAGGGTGTTCATCCCCAAAACATTTCTTTTAATACCCTTCTTAATTTAATTAATTAATTAGAGGAAATAGTAAACATATATGAAAACTACACCATTAAATCTACAAAAATTACAGTAGCCCCGGCCTGAGTCGAGCTACTAGGCTTCGCAGTCGGAAGGACTTATCCAGCCAGCTAAGTGTTAGGCTGCGTTCAACATGACATGAGGACGTACAGCGTATCGGTCCTTAAACGACTCAGACGGAGTCACTATGTTCAAACCTACACAAGACCCCGCCTGGTCTTAATTCATTATTCACATGGTTCTTTCCCACGATAGCAAATATAGTCAACCATGATCCACCTCATCCTAAAGCTCATAGGTGATAGGAAATCACCTGACTTCTACCACACTAAGCATGGCTAAGCATTTAACCCGTCCTGAACTTAAATATGATTCCAGTGCGATATCTGGACAAGGAAGGATATATAATGCAGCAATTGGTTCCAACCAATTCCTATACTTAATGCATCATCAACAATAAAAGGTACTCAATGTATTTGTAAAAATATGGGAGGCTTAATATGCTCTGGGGCTTGCCTTTCAGGAACGAGGAAGGCTGGTGGTCAGGGCACTCGGGCAATTCCTCCGTGGCGACTGCTTCGTCGACTTCCTGCACCTCGGGCTCCTCCTCCTGGTTGGCTCCCTCAAACTCCAGCAACGTCACTCCCTCCGACACACCTATTGCATGAATGCGCAAGATAAATATCATGGATGCACATGAACGAATGTCAGGGATGCTCGGGGAATGCGCATGTTCGCTGTAGTTTGCATATTCCAACTTAAGCCCTATTCAAATCACTTTACTTACCAAGTTTATACAACCTAATGTATAATTGCTCATCTTCAGTTAATGACCTAGCACCTGCACCTAAGCATATTCTCAAGTTAGGCTAACCCCTAACAATCAACGGAAACATTGCATCAAGCATACACTCAAGCATTTGTATTTCAGCAAAATGAAGACTATGTAGCGGTACAGTAAACTAGCCATAACTGGAGATTTATAAATCCAATTGACACGCAACAAGACAATCTGGAAAGCTTATGAAATTGTCTACAATTCATTTTCAGACCTCAAAGCATGATTCAAACCTTTACCAGGTCGAATTCATAAATCAACAGAACTCTGTCCTCACAAGGCAGAGAGTAAGCAAAAACTGGAACCTAACTTTAAACAGCTGTAGTTTCTAAACTACTGGGCCAAATGCCCTCAAATTTTGAAAAGAGCTAGATACCTAAATTCTCTACAGCTCTTGTATTCACTACATCCACAGAAAATCAAAGTATCATGGGGAACTTTCTAAAGTCCCCAGATCTGTCTAGAGGGACATAATGCAAATGAAATAATTAATAACTTATGATGTAAACACATAATTGGACAAAACTAACTCTACTCACATGTCACTCATATCACAAGAACACCAGAAAGTAGGGTGTTCATCCCTAAAACATTTCTTTTAATACCCTTCTTAATTTATTTAATTAATTAGAGGAAATAGTAAACATATATGAAAACTACACCATTAAATCTACAAAAATTACAGTAGACACTACATGCCCTAAGTAGACTACCATAAAAATTTCACACCATTTGAGTAAGTATAACAGCCTACACAAAATTAGTAAGGCAGAATGGCTTAAAATGGCATAATTAGGAAACCTTAGTGAAAAGTGTCAAGCAACAGATTTCATATTTTTCCTAGCATCCTTAAGGTACTAAGATACTACCTACCAAGTTTCATGGCCATAGGATTCCTAGATAATTTACAAAAATTCACACAAGTATCCACCAATGATAAAAGAAAAATCTATTACTCAAAAACTACACATGAAATGACCCTCAAATTTTAACCAGAGCTTCTACTAAGCAATACTAGCTTACGCACAAAATTTCACAATTTTTGGATCATAGAAACTCAAGATATGATTTAAGCAAGTTTGCATGCATTCAAAAACACTTTTCAAGTTCCTATTTAATTCATCCAAAATTTCTACATAATATGCTCAAGACATATTTTTCTTAAATACTAGACCTCACTGTGAGTCTAACAAAATTTGAATCATATCATTTGGATCTACACATTTGGAGTTACAAAATTCACAAAACCACATTCAAATCAACAATTTTGAACTAGCCCTATGAACAACAGTCACAGACGCGTGGGACCCGGGTGTCAGCCGGACCCACAGGTCAGCGACAGCGAAACAGGGGAGGCGCACGCGACGGTGCGACAGCGGTGGAGCTCGCCGACAGCGACTCCTCCGGTGAAACCACGGCTACCAGCGTGTTCCCCAAAGTCTCCCGCGTCGATTGACCCCCTAAGCCTAGACCCTAGCGGCCCCTAAGCACATCGGCCATGGCGCACAGCAGTGCACGGCCACGTTTCAGCATGTCCGGACCGGCGTGGTCGGTAGCGTCTTCACAAGAGCAACTACACAAGATGGAGAAGATGAGACGAAGGCTAGGGATGGAAGAGCGGTGCGGTGATGCGCTGGCCACGGTGAGCGCCAACTCCGGCGAAGCTCAGCCATGGCGAGCGGTGGTGGAAATGGCCAGAGGCCCTCACCTAAGGACGATTGGCTTAGCTAGAAGGTTGAGAAGGTCGAGAAGAACACGGTGGAGGTATGGTGAAGGCGTAGTGCGTGTTTTGGCAGCAGTGAGCAAGCTCTACGATGACGCAGTTGGATAGGCAATGGCGAAGTGGCTGAGCTTGCCTGCTGCACGGTGGAAGGCGACTGGAGTGGAGAAATTGAAGTGGCGAGTGCGTCAGGTAGGCGCGCGGGGGTGTTCACATCATGGCCGGCTGTGCCAGGATGCCTGCGGCATGTGGCCTGTGCGTCAGGCGACCGGTGACGAGTGGCGCCATGCGACGTTTGTTTTCTGAAAACGGACAACCACTGTAGCTGCCTGAAACGCTGATTTAGTGCTCCATCACCCGACTGACAGGCGATGTTTGACAAGGATTAGCTCCTAAACCGTGATGTATTAGTGGAAGCAATGAACATGAAAGTTGTAGAGTGAAGCTAGGTCTACAACTTTGATTTAGAAATCAACAGCCAGTTCTCCATGGATCAAGAGTTGTATCAAGCCAAAGTTGGCTCAATCAAACTGAAATGGCATTTAGGACTTAGAAATATTTTCAAGTGTTGAATCAGCTTTCACTTCTAACTTGTGGGTCCTTTTTGAACATGTTGTGCACATTTTCATGACTTGGCTTCTAAACAAAGTTTGTTCCTTATAAAATTTACTACAACTTTGTTTTAGGTTGCTTAGACATGCAAACATCCTAAGCTACACTTTTTAAACAGTGAAACAAAAGGGTCTAGGGGTCAAAATTGGTCAAACCATGACTTGGGAACCTAATTAGTCAAAATGATCAACATGAACAATGTTCCAAATGACATTCTAGGTGTAACTAAGTTACTTAAAAGAACTTTTAGCCACACCATACATTGGTCACACAAGAATCAAGCAAGGTATGTACTGAAACACTGAAAAACATATGAAATGTTACAAATGTTTCATAGTCATGTTTCACATGTTTTATGATCTTGTTGCGTAGTATTAACTAACTTTGTTTCACTAAAGTGAGTGGCACATGTTGCACTTAAGTGTTGCACACTTTTCATTTCATAATGGAAATAACACACATGAAACTTAACGATACGTTGCAATGTTTCAAAAACATGTTTCATGTGATATAAGATTGTAATGAATGAATGATGCTTATGTTCATGAAATGCAAGTGCAAATGTGGAAGGCAAACACCTGGGGTGTTACAACCCTCCCCCCTTATAAAAATCTTGTCCTGAGATTTGAAAAGTGTACCATTGTTGATAGAATTCCTTATAACCATCCCTCAAATAATCTTCCCTTTCCCACGTTGCATCATGTTCACTACCCTAATTACTCCACATGACTTTGTAGAACTTGACCACCCAACTCCGAGTCACGTGCTCACGAGTGTCGATCACTCAAACCGTCTTTTCTTCAAAGGTCAAATCAGATTTTAACTTGATATCCCCCAATGGAACTCTCTCTTCAGGGACGCGAAGACATTTCTTTAATTGGGATATATGAAAGACATTGAAGATAGCACTCATCTTAGGAGGTAATTGAATCTTGTACGCCACTTTACCACTTTGTCCAATGATTTCAAACAGACCAACATATCTTGGCGCAAGCTTTCGCTTCACACCAAAGTGTTGGACACTCTTCATGGGTGAGACTTTTAGATAAATGAAGTCTCCAACTTCAAACTCAATAGGTTTTCTACGTCGATCAGCATAACTTTTCTGCCTAGCTTGAGCTATGGCCATGTGGGTTTGGATAGTACGGACTTGTTCTTTGGCTTCTTGAACAAAATCAATTCCATAATATCTCCTTTCACCGGCTTCTACCCAGTTCAACGAGGTTCTACACTTCCGGCCATACAAAGCTTCAAACGGTGCCATCTTTATACTCTCTTGATAACTATTATTGTACGAGAATTCAGCTAGGGGCAACCATTTTTCCCATGAGCCCTTCGCCGAGATGACACATGCTCTCAACATATCTTCTAAGATTTGATTCACTCATTTAGTTTGCCCATTGGTTTGCGGATGATAGGCAGAACTTCTTACTAGCTTAGTTCCTAACAATCCATGTAAGTGCTCCCAAAAAGCGAGCAGTGAACTATGGTCCTCTATCCGAGACAATAGTACGAGGGATCCCATGAAGTTGGACTATCTGATTGAAGTACAACTCTGCATAGTCGGTTGGATGGAAATCTATGCGAACAGGAATGAAGTGTGTAGACTTGGTCAGTCGATCTATAATCACCCAAATGGAGTTAAAATTCCTTTGCGTAGTAGGGAGTCCAACAATAAAATCCATACTTACCTCCTCCCATTTCCAACCTGGAATAGACAGTGGCTGAAGTAATCCAGCTTTCATGTGCATAGCCTTGACCCGACAACAAGTGTCACACCTAGCCACATAAGCGGCTATCTCTTTTTTCATTTTGGTCCACCAAAATCGAGGCTTTAAATCATGATACATTTTACTACTACCAGGATGAATAGATAATTTAGAGGAATGAGCTTCGGATATGATTTGATTTCTAAGCTCTCTATCCTTCGGAACTACCAACCTATCCTTGAACCATAACACGCCTTCCTCATCTACTCGAAAATGTTCGGTTTCTTGCTCTTTCATCTTGCGCTTGATGTGAAACACACCGGCATCTGTCTTCTGTAGCTTGATAATTTGACTCTATAGAGTACAACTGACAGTGATGTTGTGAAGGACTGCTGGATGAAGGAGCTTCGACAAATGGACATCACTCTTAATCAATGAGTGGCAATGAGACTTTCTGCTTAAGGCATCTGCTACGACGTTTGCCTTGCCAGGGTGATAGTGCACTTGGAGGTTATAATCCTTGATCAACTCAAGCCATCTTCTCTGATGCATATTCAACTCTGGTTGAGTGAAGATGTACTTGAGACTTTTATGATCAGTGTAGATGTTGCACACATTGCCAAGGAAATAATGTCTCCAGGCCTTCAAAGCATGAACAACTGTAGTGAGTTCCAAGTCATGTATTGGATAATTCACTTCATGCTTCTAAAGTTGGCAAGAGGTATAAGCAATGACTCTACCTTCTTGGATAAGAACACCTCCTAACCCAGTACCTGATGCATCACAGAACACATCAAACGGTTTCTCGATATCCAGTTGTGCCAAAACCGGAGCCGATGTTAGAAGAATTTGCAGGGTATGGAAAGCCGCATCACACTCAGGAGTCTAGACAAACTTCATGTCTTTTTGCAGCAACCGAGTCATAGGCTTGGCTATTTTAGAGAAATTCGAGATGAAGCGTCGATAATAGCTAGCCAACCCTAGAAAACTCTGAACCTCGTGCACCGAGATGGGAGCCTTCTAGTTCAATACTTCTTGCACCTTGGTGGGATCAACCATAATTCCACCATCGGACAACACATGTCCAAGAAAAGGTACCTCACGAAGCCAAAATTCACATTTACTGAACTTTGCATATAGCTGGTGTTCCCGCAATCTAGTGAGAACCACCTGTAAATGTTCAACATGATCTTCTTCATTCTCAGAATAGACCAGGATATCATCTATAAATACCCCCACAAATTTGTCCAACTCAGGCATAAACACTGAATTCATCAGATACATAAAATGTGCGGGGGCATTGGTCAATCCAAAAGACATAACCAGGTACTCATATAGACCATATCTTGTAGAGAATGCAGTTTTTGGGACATCCTTGGGCTGAATTTTGATTTGATGATACCTAGATCTCAAATCAATCTTGGAAAAGACTTTTGCTTTAGATAACTGATCAAACAAGATATCTATGCATGGCAGAGGGTACTTATTCTTGATTGTAACTGCATTCAAGGGTCTATAATCTACACACATGCGTAGGGATTAATCCTTCTTCTTCACAAAGATAGCTAGGCACCCCCACAGAGATGAACTAGGATAGATAAGGCCTTTCTTTAGAAGTTCATTCAACTGGGTCTTAAGTTTGGCTAGTTCATTAGGAGGCATTCTATATGGCCTTCTAGAGATGGGAGCTGTACCAGGAAGCAACTCTATCTTGAACTCCACTTCTCGATCCAGGGGCAATCCAGGCAAATCATCGAGAAAAACATCCAGAAAGTCACACACGACAGGGATATCTACCAGAGACTTCGCTTGCACCGCATTGGTCGTGCAAGATAGATTAATGTCTCGGGGTAACTGTACTAGAAAACCCTCCTGATTACCAGGATCTCTGAGCATAACTACCCTAGTCGATGTATCAATAAGCACTCTATGACGGCTCATCTAGTTCATTCCCAATATCACATCGATCCCTAGCCCCGGTAAAACTACCAGATCAACCTGATAACTTTGCTCCTCTATCTCAAATTGTACGTCCCCAACTACCAGCTTGGTTGGGATAATACCACTGGCAGCCCTAATACAATAACCCTCACCTTCAACAGTATATATTTTCTACATAAACTTGGATGCAAATGCTGGACTAATAAAGGAATGCGAGGCACCAGAATCAAATAGTACAACTACGGGGTGTTGATCAATTAGAAACTTATCGGCAGTCACTACCTCTCCTGAAGGAATCTCAGTAATATTAGTGTGGTTCACTTGTCCCTGACGGCCACCTTGGTAGTTATTCTTCTTAGGGTAAGGGCACTCCCTTGCCCAGTGGCCTGTCTTGTTGCAGTTCCAGCACGACATGTTGCTTGGAGGAGCCCTAGAACTGCCTTGACTGGTAGTGCCCTTGGGAAGAGCAACTGTAAATGCCTTGCGAAACCCAGTCTTGGTGGGATTCTTCTTCTACGGTGGGTGAAACTTAGCGGCTAACGCTGGAGGACGAAATGGAGCCCTTTGTGTGACGGGAGCCTTCGATTGTGAGGCACTCGCCTCATAGGCCCTCTTATGACTTTTTGAAGCAGCATACACAACATTGTTGTCCTCTTGCAATAATGCATCACTCACAAACTCATTAAAATGAGCACACTTGCAATTTTCCATGGTCTTCATTAGTTTGGGGCTAAGTCCCCGCTTGAAGCTAGCAATCTTCTTGGCATCGGTGTCCACAAACTCGGTAGCATACCTTGCAAGGTTGTTGAAAGCTTGTAGGTATTCATTCAGGCTCTTGTTCCCCTAGGTCAGCTTCATGAACTCAGTATACTTGATCGCCATGAGACCAGGAGGAATGTAATTTCCCCTAAAAGTAGACTTGAACTGATCCCAAGTGATTTGGGCATTAGCGGGCATAGTGGACCAATGATGACTCCACCAAATGCCAGCTAGCCCATGCAGTTGGTGAGATGCGTACTCAGTCTTCAGCACCTCAGTCAAGTGAAGCAGACAGAACTTCTACTCGAGAGTATTCAACCACTCATCAACTTGTAGAGGCTCCTCAGCCTCCTTGAAGATCGGGGGTTTCGTGTTAAGGAAATTCTTGAAATCACTGTATTGATTTGGTTCCGGTCCTTGGCATAGACCACGGCCATCACGATTCGCAATCATACGGAGGGCCTCAGCCATAGTGCGCTGTCCTTCCACAAGCATTGCTATTAATTCTATTGGTGTGAGTGGTGGTGGCAGAAGATCATCATCATCACCCGCACCAGTGGAACGAGTACGAGGCATCTGCACAATGCACAACCAGTAATTATTGATGATGTTAGCACATTGGAGAGGAACAATATAATCGTGCCAAATTGAATTTACTGGCAAGAATGAAAACTTCATATAATAAATAGAGGCAATAATTCATTCTCCAATCACCACATCATCAAGTAAATTACTAGCGTCATACGCAGTGCATTCCAACATGACAAGTTTTAAACTTAACCATTACAATACGCATCCCAAAGGGAGCGAATTAAAGTACATTACATGCCAAGTTCGAATTTAATAGGGTACATCCAACATCAGTCTTTGTACTTAAGTTCATTACATCAATGACTGCAAAAGCTTAACTAGCAAGACTTGCTAACTAACTACTCGTTGAAGTGATCGCTGTCCACATCGGAGACACCTTGGACTTCTTTTGGGTCTTCCTCTTCTTCATCATTTGTAGGCTCAGCTGCATTGTCATCCATCTGCACGTCCTCTTCTTCCTCATTGGCCTCAATCACTTGCGGTCCACCCACATTTGGATACCTTGGTATGGGGAGAGGAATAGAAAATAGATGGTTGTGCAGCTGATGGTGCTCAACCTGAAGCTTTTCAAGTTGTTCTTGTAGTGCTTGCTCCCTTTGAAAGGCGTTGTGGTTAGCCAAAATCCAACCCCAACGTCTTTCTTCTGCTAACTCTAAAGCTACATCCCTATGACGGGTCACATGATCTAATTCTTGTGCAGCCTCATCTCTCTCAATAGTGAGGTTCATCAGCTGGTTATGAAGCTCGTCTCCCTCGCGTGCTGTTTAACCCCACTGTTGCAGACGATAATTTGCAATACTGCAAATCTCCTCAACTTCTTGCTGAGCTCTCCCACATGCATCCGCCCTACGGTGATACTTGTGGGCATGCAACCTGAACTTGTGCTAAGCTACCATTGCCTTGCTAGCTTCGTCTAGCGCACTAGAGAGGGTGTTTTGCCTGACTCGACAAAGCTTCAAGACTACCATCATAGCACTCATTCTGGCGTTGTCGCTCTACACACGTTCGCCACGGCCTCAAACCAAGGCCTGACCAACGTCCTGAGTCCACTCAGCCTCAGTAGGAGACACTCAGGGAATGGATGAAGCAGGTCCACCCACTAACTCATCCCCGAAGCTCTGTGCTATATCCATCAGCACATCCAGGGCAGCAACCTGAGCGGCTTCCCATGGGCTTCGTCCATCGGTCTCAATGCTCCACCCATGCCACAATGGTCTTGTGGGGTTTTGCGGCACTACATGTAACACCCCAGGTGTTTAGCTTCCACATTTGCACTGCATTTCGTGAACATGAGCATCATGCATCCCTTCGTGAGCTTATATCACATGAAACGTGATTTCGAAACATTGCAACATGTTGAATATTTTATGTGTGTTGTTTCTTTTATGAAATGTAAAGTGTGCAACACTTAAGTGCAACATGTGCCACTCACTTAGTGAAACAAGGTTAGTTAATACTATGCAACAAGATCATGAAACATGTGAAACATGACTATGAAACAATTGTAACATTTCATGTGTTTTTCATTGTTTCAGTACATACCTTGCTTGATCCTTGTGTGACCAATGCATGGTGTGGCTAGAAATACTTGTAAGTAACTTAGTTACACATAAAATGTCTTTTGGAACATGGTTCATGTTGATCACTTTGGCTAATTAGGTTCCCAAGTCATGATTTGACCAAATTTGACCCCTGAACCCTTTTGTTTGACTGTTTAAAAAGTGTGGCTTAGGATGTTTGCATGTCTGAGCAACCTAAAGCAAAGTTGTAGCAAATTTAATAAGGAACAAACTTTGTTTAGAAGCCAAGTCATGAAAATGTGCACAACATGTTCAATTTGGGCCCACAAGCCTGAAATCAGGGCTGATTCTTCACTTAAGAAATTTTCTAAGTATTGATTGCAATTTCAGTTTCATGAACTGGACTTTGGCTTGATTTTACTCTGTATCCGTTGAGAATTAGTCCTTGGTATTTAAATAGAAATTGAAGATGGAAGTACGGGCTACAACTTTCGTGTTCATAATTTCCTCTAATACGTCACGGTTTAGGATCTAATCAGTGTTAAACTTGCCCTGTCAGTCGGTTCGTTTGAGCACTGAATCGAAATGTCAGACCATTCATGGCCGACCGGCAACAGAGTCCGGCCGCCGCGTGTCCGCCACGCGCCGTGGCTGGCCTGGCGTCGCTGGCCGCGGTCGACATCAAAGCAGCCGCGTCTGCCGGCCTCTCCATTCACTCCTCCTCGCCCTCTTTCGCTTCTCCAGCTCACAGCAGCAGCAGCCAAAGCGCAGCCGCCCCGCCATCGTTGCCGAGCGAGCTCCGCCGTCACCGAACTCGCGCACCACCGCAAAAACACGAACCACAGCTCGACCAAAGCTCCGCCGTGTCCTCCTATACGTCCTCCACCTCTTATCCGCGCCATCCGTGCCGTAGGTGAGGGCCATTGGCCGTTTTTCCGCCACCGTCCCCATGGCCGCGTCTCGCCGGAGCGGAGCTCACCGTGGTCACCCACCACCGCGACCTCCTCGTCCTCCTACCTTGGCTTGGACAGCTCCGTAGTGACCTCGTGGAGCTCATACCGAGCTCGGATGAGGCAGCTAGGGCTCGCCGTCGTTAGTACGTCTCGCCGGAGCTCTGCCGTGCCGCCATCACCGGCGACGAGCCACCTCCTCTAGGTCGTAGCTCTAGCTAGTAGCACCAATCGGTTCCTCTCCTCGCGTAGAGCACGTAGGTAGCCTTGGTGTCGCCGGAGTCCTCGCCGTCGGCGAGCAAGACCACCGCCGCGCCATCAAACGCCGCCTCCTCTGTTTTGTCCCGCTGACCGGTGGGTCCGACTGACAGCCGGGTCCCACATGTCAGTGGCTGTTGTTCTTAAGGATAGTTCAAAAATACAGTTTTGATTGCTTATTTGATATTTTTGTATCTCCTGTTATGTAGATCCAAATTGGATGGTTCCAATTTTGTGAGACTCACAGTTAGGTCTAGTATTTAAGAAAAATATGTCTTGAGCATTTTATGTAGAAATTTTGGATGAATTAAATAGGAACTTGAAAAGTGTTTTTGTATGCATGCAAACTTGTTTAAATCATATCTTGAGTTTCTGTGATCCAAAAATTATGAAATTTTGTGGGTAAGCTAGTATTGTATAGTAGAAGCTCTGGTTAAAATTTGAGAGTCATTGCATGTGTAGTTTTTGAGTTATAGATTTTCTTTTTATCATTGGTAGATACTTGGGTGAATTTTAGTAAATTAATTATGAATCCTATGGCCATGAAACTTGGTATGTAGTATCTTGGTACCTTATAGATGGTAGGAAAAATATGAAATCTATTGCTTGACACTTTTCACTAAGGTTTCCTAATTATGCCATTTTAAGCCATTCTGCCTTACCATTTTTGTGTAGGCTGTTGTACTTACTAAAATGGTGTGAAATTTTTATGGTAGTCTACTTAGGGTATGTAGGGTCTACTGTAATTTTTGTAGATTTAATGGTGTAGGTTTCACATATGTTTGCTATTTTCTCTAATTAATTAAATAAATTAAGAAAGGTATTAGAGGAAATGTTTTGGTGATGAACCCCCTACTTTCTGGTGTTCTTGTGATATGTGTGATATATCAGTAAAGTTAGTTTTGTCCAATTAAGTGTTTATATCATAAGTTAGTAATTAATTGTTTGCATTATGTCCCTCTGGACAGATCTGGGGACTTTGAAAAGTTCCCCATGATATTTTGGTTTTCTGTGAATGAGTTGAATACAAGAGTTGTAGATAAATTAGGTAGCTAGCTCCTGTCAAAATTTGAGGGCATTTGGCCTAGTAGTTTAGAAACTACAGCTGTTTAAAGTTAGGTTGCAGTTTTTGCTGATTCTCTGCCTTGTGAGGATAGACTTCTGTTGATTGATGAATTCGACCTGGTAAAGGTTTGAATCATGCTTTGAGGTCTGAAATTGTATTGTAGACAATTTTATAAGCTTTCCAGATTGTCTTGTTGCATATCATTTGGATTTATAAATCTCCAGTTATGACTAGTTTACTGCACCGCTACATAGTGTTCATTTTTCTGAAATACAAATGCTTGAGTGTATGTTGTTGCAAGGTTCTCGTTGATTGTTTAGGGGTTAGCCTAACTTGAGAATATGCTTAGGTGCAGGTGCTAGGTCATTAACGGAAGATGAGCAATTATACCTTAGGTTGTATAAACGTGGTAAGTGAAAGTGATTTGAATAGGGCTTAAGTTGGAATATGCAAACTACAGCGAACATGTGCATTCCCCGAGCATCCCCGACATTCGTACATGTGCATCCATGATATTTATCTTGCGCATTCATGAAATAGGTGTGCCGAAGGGAGTGATGTTGCTGGAGTTCGAGGGAGCCAACCAGGAGGAGGAACCCGAGGTGCAGGAAGCCGACGAAGCAGTCGCCGCGGAGGAATTGCCCGAGTGCCCTGACCACCAGCCTTCCTCGTTCCTGAAAGGCAAGCCCCGGAGCATATTAAGCCTCCTATGTTTTCACAAATACATTGAGTATCTTTTATTGTTGATGATGCATTAAGTATAGGAATTGGTTGAAACCAATTGCTGCATTATATCCTTCCTTGTCCAGATATCGCACTGGAATCCTATTTAAGTTCAGGAACGGGTTAAATGCTTAGCCATGCTTAGTGCGGTAGAAGTCAGGTGATTTCCTGTCACCTGCGAGCTTTAGGATGAGGTGGATCATGGTTGGCTATATTTGCTATCGTGGAAAAGAACCATGTAAATAATGAATTAAGACCGGGCGGGGTCTTGTGTAGGTTTGAACATAGTGACTTCGTCTGAGTCGTTTAAGGACCGATACATTGTACGTCCTCATGTCATGTTGAACGCAGCCTAACACTTAGCTGGCTGGATAAGTCGTTCCGACCGCGAAGCCTAGTAGCTCGATTCAGGCTGGGAACGCGAGCAGTGGCGGCACTCTGGAGGTAGTAAGGATGTGCGGAGAGCCATTGGCATAAGTCCAAGGCGGGTTAGAGTCCCGAACAACCTTGGCAGAGTGGTTCTCTGAGAATGCCGATCTGTTTGGACCCGCGACTCCTGAATTGTACCAAAGGTGACTTGTTGCGACCCTGACGGGGGAAGCAGGGTTTGTGTTTAGGAATACCCCTCCAGCTGGATAGAAATAGATTCGAATCGCCGTCTCTCCCAGATAGTGAGAACTTGACTGAGCAGCGGCAACGTAGATTCAATTAATTTAATGATATGGTTAAATGGATGATGATAAGGTTGCCACAATGAATACCTGATATGGTTATTAATGTTTGCACCCTAATAAAATGATTGCTTAGTACAGGTGCTAATATAGATGACAGGTTAGTGGCTAAAAAGTTACTGCTAGTTCAGGTTAAGAGTTGATCAATATTACTTATGCTTTTCTGCAAAAAGAAAATGTCAGCCAGCTCCACTACATTAAGCTATGCATAATCCTTGGTGTCATTTGTTTGGTTTTCGACGGGTAAGTCTAGCTGAGTACATTCCCGTACTCAGGGTTTATTCCCTCTTGTTGCAGATGACCTCCTATATCAGGGATTCTGCAAGTATTGTCTCCACCCGGCGGGTGATGAGGACTAGATCATGGGCATGATCTCCTTTCTCTTATCTGAATGCTTTTGCGGTCTGTGATCAGCAAACCAGTATGTGTATTTGAACTCGGTGCGTGAGTTAAACTATTTGCTTCCGCATGTTTTACAAGACCCGTTTTGTAATAACAATGACTCTGTGATGATGTAATCTATTTGCGAACATCTGTGAAATGTTGTAATATTCGATATGTTATGTTGGATTACTGTGATCTTGGTTGTATGCAAGTTGGTTTGAAATCCTTCGAGATTTCGGTTGGCTACCGGGTTTATATGGGCTCAAGTTCGAGAATTTGATCGTTCCGGCGATTGTTTTTGTACTTGTGCTCTTATAAATTGGTCGGTTCTATGACACTACAAAGGTCACGATGTACCATGGTACATCTCCCAATGGTACCGCCTACCTCCACATGTAGCTGGGTGCCTCTGGGTACCCAACTGAACTGAGCACCCTCCAGAGCAAGGTGGGAGTACCGAACTGGTCCAAAAAGGTGCTGCTACTAGTAGGAAACACGGGCGCGGCCATCTATATCAAAAAGGGATGCAATTCATGTGAGAGGATTACTTTGCGGAGAGATTGCACTTTATACTTAGGATAAGCAATTATAAGGGAGGGAGTAATGCAATATGAATAACATGAGTGAATATGATGCATGCTCATTCCGTACGTCCTCACAAACCTAAGAAAATTTAAGCTTTAGCGGGATATACGGTGGCATACATACGTTCTCTCAATTAACAGTAACTAGTCGATCTACATGGTGCGTTGTTAGCATACCTGCAGAAAAACTTCATTGCAGCCCAACCCAACAAGATATAATGCTAATTACACAAGTAGTAACTAAGATACTCTCCATATATACATCCCCCGATATATATACTTCGGTATCCAAACTACCCGACAAATGTACCCACAATTAAGTACCTTCATATATACATATATGCAACATGTAAATACTCTAGTAACCACAACTAGCTCTCCCCTAGACCAACGGTTGGACGGTCAAGCTCTCGCAACTAACACTTACCTTAGCGTAGAGGCAATTGATCCATACATTACATTCAAACAATGGCACCCTTGCAATATCACGTCGCATGGACGACGAAAATAGAAACAATCAATTCCTCCAAGTTAGTAATTATATCTAAGCCACCTAGAAGTCCTTAAGTGGGCTATAAGGGATGTGATCACCAGTATACCATAAAAATTTTGATTTTTGAACACTTATATATAACTATAAGTTGGAAAACCGTTTTTACAACAAAAGCTTTTGTTTTAAATAGCCGTAAGACATGTTTAATGTTGAATCTAGCTCTGATGCCAGCTGTCACAGAATCAACCAATTTATAAGAGCACAAGTACAAAAACAATCGCCGAAGCGATCAAATTCTTGAACTTGAGCCCATATAAACCCGGTAGTCAACCGAAATCTCGAAGGATTTCAAACCAACTTGCATACAACCAAGATCATAGTAATTCAACATAACATATCGTACGTTACAACATTTCGCAGATGTTTGCAAATAGATTACATCATCACAGAGTCATTGTTATTACAAAACAAGTCTTGTAAAACATGCGAAAGCAAATAGTTTGACTTACACACCCGAGTTCAAATACAAATACTGGTTCGCTGATCACAGCCCGCAAAAGCATTTAGATAAGAGAACAGAGATCATGCCCATGATCTAGTCTTCATCACCCACCGGGTGGAGACAATACTTGCAGAATCCCTGATATAGGAGGTCATCTGCAACAAGAGGGAATAAACCCTGAGTACGGGAATGTACTTAGCTAGACTTACCCGTCAAAAACCAAACAAATGACACCAAGGATTATGCATAGCCTAATGTAGTGGATCTGGCTAATACTTTCTTTTTGCAGAAAAGCATAAGTAATAATGATCGACTCTTAACCTGAACTAGCAGTGACTTTTAGCCATTAACCTGTCATCTATATTAGCACCTGTACTAAACAATCATTTTATTAGGGGTGCAAACATTAATAACCATATCAGGTATTCATTGTGGCAACCTTATCATCATCATCCATTTAATCATATCGTTAAATTAATTGAATCTACATTACCGCTACTCAGTCAAGTTCTCACTATCTAGGAGAGACGGCGATTTGAATCATATCATTTGGATCTACACATTTGGAGTTACAAAATTCACAAAACCGCATTCAAATCAGCAATTTTGAACTAGCCCTATGAACAACAGTCACTGACGCGTGGGACCCGAGTGTCAGCCAGACCCACAGGTCAGCGACAGCGAAACAGGGGAGGCGCACGTGACGGCGTGGCAGCGGTGGAGCTCGCCGACGGCGACTCCTCCGGCGAAACCATGGCTACCAGCGTGTTCCCCAAAGTCTCCCACATCGATTGACCCCCTAAGCCTAGACCCTAGCGGCCCCTAAGCACGTCGCCCATGGCGCACGGTGGCTCGGCCATGGCACACGACAGTGCGCGGCCGCGTTCTGGCATGTCCGGACCGGCATGGTCGGTAGCGTCTTCACAGGAGCAACTACACAAGATGGAGAAGATGAGACGAAGGCTAGGGATGGAAGAGTGGTGCGGTGATGCGCTGGCCATGGTGGGCGCCGACTCCGGTGAAGCTCAGCCATGGCGAGCGGTGGTGGAAACGACCAGAGGTCCTCACCTAAGGACGATTGGCTCAGCTAGAAGGTGGAGAAGGTCGAGAAGAACACGGCGGAGGTATGGTGAAGGCGTAGTGCGCATTTTTGCAGCAGTGAGCAAGCTCTGCAATGGCGTAGTTGGATCGACAATGGCGAAGCAGTTGAGCTTGCCTGCTACGTGGTGGAAGGCGATTGGAGTGGAGAAATTGAAGTGGCGAGTGCGTCAGGTAGGCGCGCAGGGGTGTTCACATCGTGGCTGGCCGTGCCAGGACGCCCGCGGCGTGTGGCCTACACGTCAGGCGACCGGCGACGAGTGGTGCCACGCGACGTTCGTTTTCTGAAAATGGACAGCACTGTAGCTGCCTGAAACACTGATTCAGTGCTCCATCACCCGACTGATAGGCGATGTTTGACAGGGATTAGCTCCTAAACCGTGACGTATTAGTGGAAGCAATGAACATGAAAGTTGTAGAGTGAAGCTAGGTCTACAACTTTGCTTTAGAAATCAATAGCCAGTTCTCCATGGATCAAGAGTTGTATCAAGCCAAAGTTGGTTCAATCAAACTGAAATGGCATTTAGGACTTAGAAATATTTTCAAGTGTTGAATCAGCTTTCACTTCTAACTTGTGGGTCCTTTTTGAACATGTTGTGCACATTTTCATGACTTGGCTTCTAAACAAAGTTTGTTCCTTATAAAATTTGCTACAACTTTGTTTTAGGTTGCTCAGACATGCAAACACCCTAAGCTACACTTTTTAAACAGTCAAACAAAAGGGTCTAGGGGTCAAAATTGGTCAAATCATGACTTGGGAACCTAATTAGTCAAAATGATCAACATGAACAATGTTCCAAATGACATTCTAGGTGTAACTAAGTTACTTAAAAGAACTTTTAGCCACACCATACATTGGTCACACAAGAATCAAGCAAGGTATGTACTGAAACACTGAAAAACACATGAAATGTTACAAATGTTTCATAGTCATGTTTCACATGTTTCATGATCTTGTTGCATAGTATTAACTAACTTTGTTTCACTAAAGTGAGTGGCATATGTTGCACTTAAGTGTTGCACACTTTTCATTTCATAATGGAAACAACACACATGAAACTTAACGATACGTTGCAATGTTTCAAAAACATGTTTCATGTGATATAAGCTTGTAATGAATGAATGATGCTTATGTTCATGAAATGCAAGTGCAAATGTGGAAGGCAAACACCTAGGGTGTTACACCTCCCCTACGACTCCAATCGGGGGTGGCATGGGGAGTGGTTCTACATTAGGAATCCGGCGGTGGCGCCATTCCCGGTGTTCACCGGTAGGAGGCCGGAGAAAAAAGAAAGTTGGTCGTGGGGCTATGCCAAAAAGGAGAAGCACAAGTCCCAGCCACACCTTCCCAAGGGACCAGAGGGCTAGGCCTGGCAAGCCAATCAGAAGGAAGTGGTAGACGCCCAGAAGAAGAAAAGAACTGAGGAGGTTCGGCGGAAGGAAGAGAAGAAGGAGGTCGCCCGGCGCATGAGGGCCGAGGAACGTAGGAGCGACGTCGAGTTGGAACTCGCATCGGATGACCCTCATACAGATGTGGATGACATGGTCTTCTCCGATGAGGAGGAGAGTCGGGAGGTGTCGACGAAAAATGGTTGGCGGTCTACCTAGGTGTATGCCCAAGGTAGTAGATTGTCGGCAGACAGATGCGCAAGCCACAAACAAGACGGTGACACAAGACAGACACGAGATTTTATCCAGGTTCGGCCACCAAGAAGGCATAATACCTACATCCTATGTCTGATTGTATTGCTGTATGTCATTGAGAGATGTTTTTTAAAGGGGTCCCCTACCCGCCTTATATAGTCCGGGGGGTAGGGTTACAGATCTGGAAACTAATCCTAGTCAGTTACAATTGCCATAGGTGACCGGATAAGGATTCCTATTCTAACCGACCAAGATCTTGCTTGATCACCAAATCTATCTTGACTCCTTGCGCGGGACTCTGAACAGGTTGGCCGGGCCATGTGTCATCTTTTGGTGGACCAGACCCACTGATCCGAGCTGGCCCAAGCTTAGCCATAAGGGTATAGGGGTTAATACCCCCACAGGAGGTCATTGTGACCTTGGTGGAGCGTCGCGGCCCTATGGCGATGTCCACGCGGCGCGCGGTGGTTCCTGCATCGAGGAAGCATGCAGCGAGTGCGAACATCGTTGCTGAGCGGGCGGTGAAGCGGCCACAGTCATCGCGCCCCTTGGCGGCGTCGTCAGCCCCGTCATTGTCTGTGGTGGGCGCGGTCGAGCGAGCTGGGCGGTCCGAGGAGTGGACAGGCGCTTATGCGGTGACGGAACCGATGCCAATGATGGAATTGCAGCCGAAGGAGGCCTTGCCTGTCATGGCTGTAGTCGAGCAGTCCTGGCTATTTGAGGGGCAGACTGGCACCTAGTCGATACATGACTTATAGTTAGAGGACGCCTTGCTCGCTACTCTGGTCGGGGAGTCCTAAGTCCAGGGTCGCAGTGACCCATAGACCGAGTAGGAGCCGATCGGGATGACTCTGACCTCATTCGAAGCGAGGAGGCGTGGGTCACAGCCTAGGAGCGGTCCTTAGCCCGTAGGTCCATGGTCGTTGGAGCCTGCCTTCTAGGTCATGCCGCTCACCACCCGGTATGTTTCCTTGCTGCTTCGATTCTTGCTGGTCGAGTCTTTGTGGAGTGTGGCTGACCCACGATTTTTGTTAGCGGCCGGGGGATGTCAGGGTTGAGCATCGCCCCGACCCCCATGCAGGAGGTTTGGAGGCCCACACTGTAGCGTGTGGTGGCGAGCGAAGGTGGCAGCGGGGTGGCGGTAGCAAGGCCTTCCCTCCTAGGGGTGTTGCCCCTCGGAGGGGGGGAGGCTACTGATAAGGCAGCGGCAGTGGCGTCGGTGTTGGCGGCGATCCCGGTGCCAACGGTGGAGGTGACGCTCGTGGCCCCTTCTTCGGCGGTCGCGGTGGAGGAGACAAGGGAGAGTGAACTCCCTATCTCATTGGGTGGAGGGCTGCATGACCTATACTTGCCATCGGAGCCGAAGGTGCCAGAGGGAAGCGTGGCCGGGATGGAGCTAGGATGCCCGACGTCGTCCCATGCGAACATGGCGGTGGAAATCCCATCTGATGACGAGGTGGATACCATGGCGGAACCAGTGGTGTTGCCACGGGAGTTGGTGGTGGTCTGATCGGAGGCTAGGCCCTCCGATGGTTCATCGGAGGGAGACCTAGAGTGGCCCTTCCCCGAGGAGCCATCGAAGGCGAGGTTCGTCCTCTAGGATTCTCGGGAGCACTAGCTCTGGGAAATTTTTGGCGGACAAGGGCATGCCATGGTGTCCGAGTTCACTGAGCTGTCCGTGAAGCTGGAGAGCGCCCGAAAGCAGGCTCAGTTTGCCTGGCAGCTGGTTGAGGTTGACCTGTAGCTTGCCGTGGAGGTGAGTTTTTGGTACTTCTCCTTGCCCTTTGAATCTTTCGACGGTTGTTTTTATAACGCCTATTTTTCACAGGAAATCAGGAAGGTGTCATCCCATAAGTCGCACTTCCTCTAGGTGGAACACGCTCGGATGGCCGAGCTAGAGCACTAGGCGGAGTCTGTTTGTAGCGAGACCCAAATCCATACGGCCGAGGCAGCCGCGGCGTGGGTGGAGGGGTAGCGTGCGGTGGAGCGGGTGACTGCTGCCGAGCAAGGGCTCGAGGCAGCGAAGGCCCGCCATGAGGAGATCGAGGTGGGGCTATGGATGTCCCTAGCCAATACTGAGGCAGCACTTCAAGAGGCCCTAGCAGCCCTTGAGACAGAGCGGGCCGCCCTAGAGAGGGCATAGAAGGCCCTAGAGGCAGAGCAGAGGGCCCAGTCGGAGGCGGATCAGGAAGTGCTCGCGCTCCGAAGCCAGGTGATGGGGATGGAAGACGCGAGTACCCAGCTGTGCAAGTAGGTGGCCTGACAGGCATAGGATTTCTCCACCCTTGAGGCCTCTCACACCGGTGCGTACCCTTTTGTTTTCTAGTGGTGCTGATTTTTCCCTTAGCTTGTTTCTGAGTTTGTTGCCCTTCCTCCAGAGCTGGGTGAAAAGGTGAAGGCACTAGAGCGAGACCTGGAGACGTCCAAGGCGAGCTTCAGCCAAAACACCGAGGAGCTGGCCAAGTCTCATGAAGAGCGATGTGCTCTCAAAGGGGATCTTGACCAGATCCGCAACGTTGCCTGACTTGTCATCTTGAAAATCTTTGGGTCGGTGCCAAGTACCAGCGCGCCCGTGGTCTAGCTGGTGGAGGTCCTGGATGTGGTCACGGACCTCATCAGGAGCAGGCTGTTTTATGGAGCATCGAGGGTGCTGACCTCGGTCGCGACGCACCACCTGAACCTAGAATTCGACGCTACCTGCAGTGGGTATGCTGAAGGTCTGAGCATGGAGGACATCCAATCCATCGGGGTGAGCATGCTGCCGCACGCGTGGTCGGTGTCAGAGCAAGTCTCCATTGAGTGGGTGATGGATGTTCACCGTCAAGACATGGCCCAAAGCATGCGTGGAGAGAATGTTTCTGAGCCTGCGGATAGCCCGGAGCCTAGTTTAGGGGGAAATGTCGCCTCGGCCTCGGTCGAGCCGAACATCATGCCGCCAAGGGGTGAGCAGCCTATGCCTTCGTCGGTCGCGCCGCCAGCAGATGCCACAGGGTCGGTTTAATACCTTTTTTAAATACGAGTAGTTAGTAACTGTAAGAAGTTTAAGTTCGTGGGGGGGGAACCCCTGTGTAAAATGTTCATGTGTGTTTTAATGACTGCAATCTGTTTTTGTTTTTGTGATGGAGTTGCTCTGTTTGGGGAAGCTTGTTCCCTTTCGTTCCTTAGTTCTCCCTTAGCATAATTTTGTTTTAAATTTCTTCCTATCTCGTACCAGCCCGTTTGTTCCGTAGGTCACGACTTTGCAAGCTCAAAGCGTGGCCCATGAGGCTCGGCTGGTTGTAATCGTAGGAAAAGGCGGGGTGCGATCAGTCAGAATATTATAAAGCAAAGTTACATAAGGTAAAATAAAGGAACAAACTACCCTTTGGTTCAGGTAGGAAGGAGTTTCTTCATACAAAACCAAAAGAGTACTTAAGGTAAAAATAAAAACAAAGGGGTAGTAGAGCCCCCTAGTGGAGCCCCCGAGCGCCTTGGGCCAAAAAGTGTTCGGGTCAGGGTGCTCTTATAGCGTTCGCTAAGTAAAGGTAAGATTGAAACTTAGGAAAAGAAGAAAAGACATAGTTGTTCCAAGGTCGTCGGAGAGAGCATCATCATCATTGTCCTTCAGTCGGTGGGCTTCCGGTTGGATCCCTTCATGCTCCAGTCGTCTGGATACTTGTCTGCTGCGCCCCCTTCTTCGGTCGCTGCCTCCTCGCCTTTTTCTTCCTTTGGCCTACCGGCCTACCTCAGCAGGCGCCTAAGGAGCTGGCAGTCCTTGTAGAGATGGTTGACGGGATAGTTGTGGTTGGTGCATGGGCTCTCCATGAGCTCATGAAAGTGGCCTAGAGGGTCTTGTTGGGGCTACGTGCCCGCATGATTGGCCACGGCGACTGACGTGAAGTTAGCCGGCTAGCGGTGGTCCTTTCTATTCTTTTTTCCCCTCTACGTGGAGGGACCCTCGTTAGGATCCTGGCACTTGGCCTTACCTTTGTCATGGCCCCCATTGAAGTGCGTCAGAAAAGGTGCTTGCTGGGGGTGTTGGACAAAGGTCCGTGGTTCTAGACTGTCAGGGCTGGGACTCTGATCGACGCTGCACGCATCTTGGTTCGGCCCGAGCCACACGTAGATAGGTGGTTGGCATGGGGCGATCATCAAGTCAAGACAAGGAGCGGTTGTGGCTTCCTGTGCCGCAATTGATGGTTGAGGCGATGATAGGGTGTAGTGCCCTATTTGCTGCGTCCCTATTCCCCGGATGGGGTGCGAGGTCACGAGTCGCGATATGGAGCACTCCGCCTATTGAACGGTGGCGGTCTCTAATAGTGCCTAGAGGTTCTGATGGATTGCCCATCCGCAAGGGTCGTTTGGCTTGGGCAGGTCACGTCGGAGCATTGCCGCGGCGGCAACATTCTGACTAGCCTGAGTGAACTGTGGGGGATTGGTCCCCCAAACCGAGGCGTTGCACTGGGGCTGACAGGCATGACCCCAAGCGTCGCTCGTCAGTCTATGCGCATGGGGTGTAGTGTGGTGCGCCGAGCACATTGGTGCAGTTGGTGGCTGATGCGGCCACTATCATCGTAGATCCTCCCCGTGCTCATGTGTGAGCTCGGGGGTTCCCACGTGGGGGCCCGGTGGGGCATGGGTCTAGAAGGACTCCATTACCCCTAGCGGCCGTTCCGAGGTGTCCACCGTAGCGTACTCCCGGGACCGACAGTGGCTAGGCACACGTCGCCGATGCTGGAGCCGTCACTCCCAACGTCGTCATCCATGATGTCGAGGAAATAGGTGGGAGTGTTGCTCGCTATCCCCACGAACTCAGATGTGAGAGGGTGCGACGCCAACACCTTTTGGAGTCCTCGGGCATATGCGTCCGCAGAAGACATGAGGCCATAGGGGAACCGGCCATATGGCGGCTGCGATGGGGACAACAGTAACCCATTGGGTATTTGGCGGAAGATAGAGCGCAGTAAGTAAATAACAGCATGTATATTACTCACAACGGGGTTTGAGCAGAGAGTTTGCTCGGAATGAAGCGCAAATGCCGCGCCGTCAAAGTCATGCGTCCTGGAGTCGATGGAGGACGTCCCTTCGATGGGTGTCGGGTCACGAGCCTCCTCATGGAGGTGGAGTGATCCAATCATGACTACCCCATCAAACACCTCTACAAGGACTGCTAGCTCCTCATGCACCTTCTGTGGCAAGCCGGCAGGCCAAAGGAAGAAAAAGGCAAAGAAGCAGCGACCGAGAAAGGGGGCGTAGCGGGCAAGGATCCAGACAACTGAAGGTTGAAGTGATCCAACTGGATGCCTACCGACTGAAGGACAACAATAACGACATTCTCTTCGAACACTTGGAATAGCTATGTCATTTTTCTTCCCCTAAGTTTCAGTCTTACCATTGTATACTTAGCGTATGCTCCTATAAAAGCACCCCAACTCGAACACTTTTTGGCTCGGGGCACTTAGGGGCTCCACTAGGGACACTACTACCTCTCTGTTTTGTTTACTATCATATGGTGAAATGCCTTCCTACCTGATCAAAAGGGGAGTTCATTCCTTTAATTTGCCTTACATAGCTTTGCTTTAAAACATTCCGATCGATCGTACCCTGCCTTTTCCTACGGTTACAAGCAACTGAGCCTCACGGGCCATGCCCTAGGCTCCCAAGGTTGCAGCCTATGGGACAAATGGGCAGGTACGAGAAAGAAAGAATAAAAGACAAAATTATGCTAAGGGAAAACTAAGGAACAAAAGGGAACAAGCTTTCCCAAACGGAGTGACTCCATCATAGAAAACGAAACCAACTATAGTCATTAAGCACACATGAACGTTTACATGGGGGCTCCCCCATGAACTTAAACTTTTTACGTTCACTAAACTACTTATATTTTACAAGCTATTAGGCTGGCCCGGCGGCATGATGTTCGGCTTGGTCGAAGCTGGGGCGATGTCCACCTCTGACCTAGGCTCTGTGCCATTTGTAGGCTTGGCAACATCCTCCCCATGCATGCTTCTGGCCATGTCTTCATGGCGGACATCCATCACCCACTGAGCAGAGACTTGCTCTACCACCGACCTTGCGTGTGGCAGCAACCTCTCTCTGATTGATTGGATGTCCTCCGTGCTCAAGCCATCAACATACCCACTATAGATAGTAGCGAAGTCTAGGTTCAGATGATGCGTCGCCACCGAAGTCAACACCCCATCACTCCGTAGAACAGCCCGCTCATGATAAGGTTCCAGACCGTATCTAGGACCTCCGCTAGCTAGATGGTGGGCGCGCTAGTACTTGGCACTGACCCGAAAACCTCCAAGACGATGAGCTGGGCAATGTTGTGGATCTAGTTAAGTTCCCCCTCAAGAGCACGTCGCTCTTCACAGGACTTGGCCAGCTCCTCTGCATTCTGGTTGAAAGTTGCCTTGATCTTCTCTAGGTCCCACTCTAGCATCTTCACCCTTCCGCCCAGCTCTGAAAGAAGGGCGACAAGCTCAGAAACAGGCTGAAGGAAAAAACCAACACGATGAAAAACTAAAAAGGTACGTACTGACATGGAAGTTCTCAAGGGTGGAGAATTCCTCTACCTATCGGGCCACCTGCTCATGAAGCCGGGCGCTCGCCTCCTCTGTCCCCATCACTCGGCCCTGAAGCGTGAGCACTTCCTAGTCTGCCTCCGACCAGGCCTTCTGCTCTGACTCCAGGGCTTTCTGCTCCAACTCCAAGGCCTTCCGCGCCAACTCCAGGGCATTCCGCTCTAATGCCAAGGTGCTCTGCTCCAACTCAAGGGTCTCTAGGGATTTCTAGAGCACCACCTTGGTGTCCGCTAGGGATGTCCACAACTCTGCTTTGGTCTCTACCTGGCGGGCCATCACTGCCTCAAGGCCCCGCTCGATAGTAGTGGCCCACTCTGCTGTAGACTGCCCCTCTGCCCATGCCATGGTCGCCTTGGCTGCCTAGTCCTAGGACTCACGGCGAGTGGACTCTAGTTGACGCTCAAGCTCAGCCATCCGGGCATGCTCCATTCGAAGGAAGCGGAACTTATGGGATGACATCCCCTTTAGACTCTACGAAAAACAAGCATGCTAAGGCAACCAACAAAAGATTCAGACGTCAAGGACAAGTATGGGAAACTCACCTCCGTGGCAAGCTATAGGACAACCTCAACTAACTACTGAGTGGACTTCACCCACTCCTGGATGTCTCCGAGGTTCTCAGATAGGTTGGCAAGTTCAAACACTATGGCAAGTCCTTGCTCCCTAAGGATGTCCTAGAGCTAACCCTCCTACAAATCCTAAAGGATGAACCACACCTTTGTTGGGTCCTCAGGGTAGGGCCACTCTAGGTCACCCTCTGGCAGCCCACCAGAGGGCCCTACCTCCGACCAAACCACCGCTAGCTCCCATGACAACGCTGGTGGCTCCGCCACAACTTCTGCCTTGTTGTTAGATGGGATATCCACCACCTCGGGTGTGCAGGCCACCGTCGGGCATTTTGACTCTATCCCGGCCACGTCTCCCTCCGGCGCTTTTGGCTCCAACCACAAGGGTGAGCAGTGTAACTCCCCGACCAGCAAGGCAGGAAGCTCGGTCTCCCTCTCCTCTTCCACCATGGCTGGTGAAGGAGGGGCCACGAGAGTTACCTCTAACATGACCTCCACCGTTAGCACTGGGATCACCACCAACACCACCGCCGCCGCTGCCACCGTACTAGCAACTGACCTAGGGGGCACCACCCTAGAAAGGAAGGACTCACCGCCGTTGCTTGGTTCCCCCCACCGCTCACCGCGACATGCTGTAGGGTGGGCCTCCAAGCCTCCTACATGGGAGTTGGGGCGAAGCCCAATCCCATCATCGCTCGGCCACTGACAAAAGGGCAGGTAAGTCAAACTCCAAAAGACTCAACAGCAAAAGATTGAAAAGAAACAAAGGAAAACATATCGGGAGGTGAGTGGTACGACTCTGAAGGCAAGACCCGACGTTGATGGGCCTATAGGACAAGGACTGCTCCTAGGCTGTGACTCGTGCCCCTCACTTTAGCTGAGGGCAGAGTTGCCCCAACCGGCTCCTACCCAGCCTACGGGTCACCGTGACCCTCGCCTCAGGAGTTCTTGATCAGAGCAGTGGGTGGGGCTTCCTCTAGCTGTGAGTCACATGATGCATGGGTGCTAGTCTGCTCCTTGGACCACCTGGCATGCTCGACCGCTTCTACAGCAGGTGGGGCTTCCTTTGGCTACGAGTCATGCGTTGGCACTAGTCCCAGCGATGCACAAGTGCCAGTTCGCTCCTTGGACCGCCCGGCTTGCTCGGCCGCGTCCACGGTAGGCGGCGATGGGACCGGCGACGCCACCAAGGGGCATGGTCACTGCATTCGCTTTGCCTCCCGTTCGCCGATGGTGTCTGTGCTCGCCGCACACTTCCTCAGTGTGGGAACCACCGCATGCTGCTCCGCCTCCTGCTCATCACCAGCGGACGTCGCTGTAGGGTCACGACGCTTCGCCGAGGTCACAATGACCTCCCGACTTTCCTCCTCCTTAGAGAAAACCATGTCATCTACATCCGTGGGATCCTCTGATGCGAGCTCTGACTTGACGTCGCTCCTACATTCCCCAGCCTTCACGCGTCGGGCGATCTCCTACTCCTTCTCTTGCTTTCGTCGAACCTCCCTGGTTCTCTTCTACCTCCTGGCATCCGTCGCCTCCTTCTAGGTGACCTACCGGGCCACACCCTCTGGTCCCTTGGGAAGGTGCGGCTGAGACTTGTAAACTCCAAGCCCCTATGGAATAGGTGGCCCAAAATCAAAAATAGGAAATGTAGAGGAAGAAGCATGGACAAAATAAAAGGGAGCATACCAGTCTAGACACGATCATGGAGTTGAAAGGTGCGGGCTTCCCTTCAACCCTCTCTTTGGGCTTCAGCTACAGCACCTGGCTAAGGTGACTCCAGACCTCATCGTCCGGTAGCTCCTCCTACGATGCACGGTCTGGGTCCGATGGGCCGCTGTACATCCACATCGGTCGTGTCCTCTCTGCCAACGGTGCAACCCGGTGGTGATACAGGGTGTGGAACACCTGCACCCCATCAAGACTGTGCCATACAATCTTCTAGAGCTCCTCCTCAATGACCTCCACCTTCTTCTTCTCTTTACGGGTACAACCCCATGACCAACTGTCCTGCTTCTCTAGCCTCCCGCCGGTGAACGTCGAGAATGGTGCCTCCACCGGATTTCTGATGTAAAACCACTCCGCATGCCACCCTCGGTTAGAGTCATAGGGGATGTACGCGAGATATGAACCTCCCGCGCTTGGTTTCCTCTGCAGGGCGAAACCTCCCACCAACGCAATCTCAGCCGGATTCCCCGCCGTCAAAGCTCTCCTAGAGAACAGCCGCCAAAAGAAGTCCATGTGTGGCTCCATCCCAAGGAAAGCCTCATAGACGGTGATGAAGCCAGCAATGTGCAGCACCCCCATCGGATTATGGTGCTGCAACTCTAGGAACTAGTGCACGAGGTATCCTAACCCACGCTCATGGAAGGTGAGAAAGGACACCACCTCATTAGGACGAGGTTGTGGGAACTCCTCCCTCCCGGGAGCCCTCTAGTGCGCCACCTCCTTCGGTGGCAGGAACCCCTTCGCGACAAAGGCCTTCAACACTGACTCCCTCATGGTGGATGAACTCTAGTCCAACATTTTTCTCTGAGATCACAAAAGGATTTGTGAGTTTCTTTTTCTCTTCTCCCTCGCTCTCTCCCCTTTCTTTCCTAGAAACCACCGCGGCTCTCAAGAACAGTCTCAGCAAAAAGGAAGAGAAAAGGAGGTGGCAGATGAGGAATAGGCAAAAGAATAGAGCGAAAACCTTCTCCCTCCTCCTACTTAAGGAAAAGGGTACAACAGTTAGGGGAGGGCACGGTGATCAGGAAAGGCAAAATGGTGGAGCGAAAAACCCTCTCTCTTTCCCATTTAATGCAGATGAGACGAGCCCTGACCGATAAGACGTGCCCTGCCCGACAGAACAGCTCCTAATCAGATGGGATGAGTCCTTGGTATGGCCCACCACTACTGCACGCCAGCCACTACCACACACCGGGCATGAGAACCAAAGCACCACCACACATAGGCGGCCCTCCGCTTTCCCAGGCGGGACTTGGAAAAACCCAAAACGAGATCTTCGCCAGGAGAGACCATCGGGTTTTCTAAAAGTCAATCAAACAGCTCAGGAAAACATGCCGAGAGACATGTAGGGAGCAAAGGGATGCCTCATGTAGGCCATGCTGACTCCATCACGAACGATGAGCACGGGTCTCGGTCGGACATTTCTGACTGCAGCTCTTCAAATCCCGTCACTCGAGTCATCAAGGTAACACTACCAACCCCCGCTATTTTCTTTATTTAAATCATTTTCATACATCCATATGCGCATTCATTCCATACGCCCATGCCTCCTAGATGATTTGGGCCCTAAACCACCTGGGGGCTCGAGAACTAAGCATCACACATATAGCGAAATGCATCACGATGCTCTGTCTTGCGTCACGAAGTGGTAGTTGCCTCATTCGACATGAGCAACAACAGAGCTAGGGGAGAAATGTTGGGAGTATGCCCTAGAGATAATCATAGAGATGATTATATTGCCTTGTATCCATGATATATTATGAGTTCATTGAATTTCCATTAAAGACAACCTGTATCGATTAGCAATTATGTGAATTGTTTGTGAAACTCTTTTACTTGAATGGTTATTCTAATGTTGTCCCTGGTCAGAGTTCATGTGAGGACACACATGAATAATGGATCAGCACATTATTAGTTGATGACTATGTTTCATAAGTCATAGACATGGAGATGTCAAACTAATAATGTGGGCACATGTATGACATGGGGCTAGACTGACCCAACGTGAGATGTCATTATTATCTCTATTCACATCATGTACGTTATGTCCTTAGACCTGAGATTGTTGTATGTATTCAAGATGTGAAACAACCTACTCAAGGACTATCAAACGCTACTCCGTAACAGGGTAGTTATAAAGGTGGTTTTCGGGTTTGTCGGGAAACATGCTATGAGACATAGACAATTAAGATGGAATTTGTCCCTCTCTATATGAGAGAGATATCATTGGATCACTCTAATGATTAGATCAAGAAATGCATGGCCGTGCTTGGGTTAAGTGTTAACCTATGAGTTGGACCAAATATCATGAGGCAAGGGAATAACAAGTATGTTGTTTTGTGGTGGTTCGTCTAATATGATCTTTGCATACACATAGGAGTTGACATGCCTTGCTAGAGGCCGCTATCAACTAATGGCTGAGTAGGAGTACTCGGGCCATGTCTATGTGTGTGTGAACCCATAGAGTCGCACGCTTAAGGGGCTAGAAGCCTAATTTAGATTGGATCCGAGTTAGACAAGGCTTAGGGTTACTAATAGGCCTCCAACTCAGGAGCTCATTAATGACACCTATAAATATGTGGGGTGGGCAATGGGGCTAAGCAATCCATGCCTTTTGGCAGCTGTTGCCGCCCATCCTATGCCCATGCCTGCTGCTCCTCATGGATGTAGCAGTCTGGAGGCGCAATGCTTCCTCCCTGTATGTGTGGATACCTCGGAGGTGCTGCATCTAGAGCACAAGGATGAACCGCACGAAGGGGACGGATGGATGGATGACCTCGCAATTGCACGGCACTGCTACGATGCGTTCGACTACATCGAGTCGCTTCCGCTGCACCTGCGCGTCTAGTGGTAATCCCGTGATCTATAACTAGCAGTAGATCCTGGTTTATGAGGTTGAAACTTTTGTTTTCCGGCTAGCGTAGCATCCTCATAACCCTACAAGAAAAACATAGATGAGCCCTGTGTGGTCCTCACCTAGTCTGGCAGACAGGGTCATCTCAACCTTCTTATTTGATCCTGAACCTCTTGCCAAGCCCACAGAATCTCCATCGAGGGGAGGCCGTTAGGCCACCCGGGTTAGTCTCTGGAATGACCCAGGCATCTGTTGGGTTGCAGGTAAAGGAGTAGTGGAATGTCACAAGAGGGCTATGTCGACCCCATCATGAATAATGGACCCAGATTCTACTCGATCATACCCATTAGCGAACTCACCAAGCGTGTCACTCGAGCCCGAGCGATCGGGACAAGCGACAAAACTCAGCCCCTCCAGTTGTGAGGAACCTAGGATAGGGTAACGCACACAACTCACACTGACCCCTACTAAGGCCTAATAGGGCTCAGTGGCTCAAGACACAAAATGCCTGGGTCTATGACCCCAAACTCGCCCCATCCAGCTACGCTCCGACTACGCTCCAAAACTACCTAGGTCTACGACACCAAACTTGCCCCATCTGGCTACGCACCGACTGTGCTCCAAAACTACCTAGGTCTACAACCCTAAACTCGCCCTATCTAGCTACGCTCCAACTGTGCTCCAAACACCTAGGTCTATGACCCTAAACTCGCCCCATCGGGATCTAAGAGCTCTGGCTCGCCCGATCCCAAACTAACTAAACTAACTGCCTCGGTTGCATGGGCCGCACCGAGGCCAAGATCCATGACTTCGACTCGCCTAATCCAATAGCACACACCGATGCTAGGATCCATAAGCTCTATCTCATCTAATCCCTAAAAAACTAACTGCCTCGCCCGATCCCATGGCGCGCATCGATGCCAAGATCCACGAGCTCCGTCTCACCCAATCCCTAAAAACAACAAACCACCTCGGCTGCACAATGATGCCTTGGTTAAACAACTCCATCTCAACTAAAAACACGCACACACACCTACTAAACAAACACCCCCTAGACGATTCTACCCAAACCACCTAAGGGGCTCGGGGGCTACACCCATGGGTGCGCTCGCGCGCACCCACCGACAAAACAAAAACCTCCCCCGCTGACAAACATAGAAAACCCCTAGATGGTTCTGCCCGAACCACCTGGGGGCTCAGGGGCTACACCTGTGGGTGCACTCATGTGCACCCACCGTCAAGGCAAAAATCCCCTAGATGATTCTGCCTGAATCGCCTAGGGGCTCGGGGGCTCCTGTCGGGTTCATAAACCTAGGGTCCCTCACAGACTGGCTTTCTGACAAAAGGCTTGGCCCAAGCAGACAGTGAGCAACTCATAGGACGACCCAAGTAACTGAACAAACATGCCAGGAGGGTGATATAATCACCAACCAAAAGGTCTGGCCAAGGAGGAACAGCACCCGCTTGTTGACTCCGGCCCACCTCTCCGACCCGAGCACTGACTTCGGTCTCCAGCCGCCTTCGGACGATCTCTCCAACCGGAAGGCCTGGCAAAGCACTACCTCTGACTCTGACCCCATGCCTCTGACTGGGCTATGCAAAGACCCTACTCACTGCTCTTCTTTGACTGGGGCAACTAGAGCCGACTGGGACCAACCGACCGAGGACGCCCACCTAGAAAGGACTAGGGAATGAACAGAGAAAGCAAGGCAAGGCGCTCCAGTCAAACCATGATACCAGGGACCGTACCCTGTACACCTATAGGAATAGTACTCTGCAACCGCTCTGACATAAACAGTGTTGTAGGCGCTGACATTTCCCTCTACAGTATTGTGGGTGCCGTTAATTCCCATATGATAAGGCCCCCCACATGCCTCTAGGCATTGATAGTGTTGTGGGCGCCAGGATTTACTGTACCGAGTGAACATGGTGAAACTCCTCACATGCCTCTGCACATCAATAGTATATGCAGGTGCCGACATCTGCCATACCCGAAACAAGACGATGTAACCTCCCACATACAACCAACATCCAACAGTATTATGGGCACCTGCCATCCTCCTATCCCTACCGATGTGGGCAACAAGACTTAGAAGCATTCGTACTCTCTCCCTCGCATTTGTAAGGCCATCCCTTCATCTATAAAAGGGGATGCGCTCTCTCCCAAGAGACTCAGTTGATTCAAGTTCATACAAGTTAATCCAGATCGATCAAGTTCACTAGCTCACAACCATAGAACCGCCAGGTTTGGACCTCAAGCACACGCTTGAACACTTAGCCCATAGAGGAGCTCATGTCGCTCTCAGCCCTTCTGACCGGACCTCTCATGCACCCCATCTTTCTCCTTCTCATTTGTAACCCCACAGCAAACTTCGAGCACCTAGGCTCAGGAATAAAGTCATCGACTGACTCAAACTGGACATAGGGCATGTTGCCTAAACCAGTATAAACCCTATGTCATTGAGTGCTAGGCCACATCCAATCACAATGTATGGCAAAACTATAAATATTTACTTGTTGGTCACTTTCTGCACCGACAGGTAGTTTTTTGAAATGGTTCAGATTGCCCTCCATGGGCTTCCGACCACCCCTCCGGTCAGCGACGACCATGAGTGAGCCCTCGCGCCATTGCTTCTTGTTTTTCTTTTTGGTGGGATGATTGGAGGTGCCTTCACCGGTGTCCTCGCCTCACCTCACCTTGCCATTGAAGCAATCGAAGATGGCTCTGACCGCTTCTTCACCTGAGGCTGGTGGCGATGTCTAGGAGTTCCTTGGTGGTTTGTGGGCCCTTACATCCCAGCTTGTGGACCAAAGACTCACAGGTGGTCCTAGATAGGAAAGCTCCTATAACATCGGCCTTAGCGACGTTAGGGAGCTCATTGCATTGCCAGTAGAAGTGCTGGATGTACCCATAGAGGGTTTCTCTGGCCTTCTACCAACAATTTTTGAGGTCCCATGGGTTTCTAGGGCACTTGTATGTGCCCTAGAAGTTTCCCACAAAGATCTCCTTCAGGTCTGCCCAACTTTGGATTCTATTGGACGGAAGGTGTTCCAACCAAGTTCTTGCCGAATCGGCCAAGAACAATGGAAGGTTGCAGATAATAAAGTCATCATTATCCGCACCACCAGCTTGGTAGGCAAGCTGATAGTCTTTGAGCCATAGTCTGAGGTTTTTTCCCTAGAGTAGTTTGGGATATTGGTTGGTGGTCCATAACTTAGCGGGAAGGCAGCGTTGAGGATGTGTCGGCCAAAGGCCTGAGGCCCTGGCAGGCCGATGCTCGGGCTTCGGTCTTTGCCACCATCGTAGTGTCCACCATGATGACGGTGATAGCCACGTCTAGCTCCCTCTCTCGAGTCATTGTAGGTGCATCTGTAGGAGTCAAGGGTGTTGCACACGTCATGGTTGTGGCTGAGATGCTGATGCACCAGGACCATGGTGTGCTGCCTACTTTCTTATGGTTCCTAGTGGACCAACGCGTCCCTATCGGGATGCTCTGAGGGCGCGCGCTAGCTAGCGTTGAGCTCACGTCGCCGAGACAATGAGCTTTCGGCCTACTACGCCGCCACATGCTCGAGCAGCTTGCGAATCTCATTGTGGGCCTGATGATCCTTGGGCGTCATGGCCTCTAGATGGCCATGGAGCAAGGCCACCGTGGCGGCGATGTTCTGACTCACTCAGGCGAAGTGAGGGAGGGCTTTATCGTCGGCGATGATCCTCTGGTTCATGTCATAGGCCTTGGCATGGGCGCACCCACCATCTCTGCAGTGCTTGATCTCCTGATCAAGCTCCACGCATTCCAGCTCGAGCTGGAGTTGTGCTTCCTCGATCTCTTGGTGTTGGGCTTTTAGCTGCTCCACCGGCATGCATGGCGGGGTTGCTGTCTCCCTCTTAGCCTCGTCGTCAAGGTCGTTTGTTGGGGTAGCCTCCCCCTCATGGATGCTTTCAACATGCCCCTTAGGGGTACCCATCATGAAGCATTCACGAGAGGAGTGATGGCTCCCCCTACTAGAGTTAGAGCTAGAGGGCGACTCTAGCTCCTCTGCTAGGAGGTCATGGAAAGATTCCACAACATGTTCGATCACCCCCACAAATTCATTGTTCATGGGAGGTGGGACCATGCATTGTGCCACAAGGTGGCTAATGGTCGCTACGGTGTTGCGGAGACCAAACAAAAGCACTATCGGGGTGCTCCGAAGAGAGGGGTTCCCCTCCGCCGCGCCACGCCATGATGTTGGCATCAGAGAAGGTGAGGTAGCTTGGGTCCTCCCTGGATGGCTGGGGTCCTAGGGAGACACCGAGATGGCACTCAAGCCCCCCGTAGTCGAGGTCAATGGAGGGGAGAGGTTGGATGGTGGCTTGAGCTAATGCCAACTCTCCTCCCACCATGATGATGAAGTCTAGGCCCCTTGAAAGGTCCTTGTGTGGTTTTGGTAATTGAGTGACAACCTAGGTGGACTAATTGTGTTTATGTGAGATACATAGGTGATTAGTCCACAGGTACATATGCGTGAGAAACATATGCCATGAAGGTGAAAATGGCTTGGAGATGTTGCGAAGCTCACACATGTGATGATGAAGGAGCTCATTGCACATGAGACATGACATTGAGTCATGTGATCAAGGTGGAGAAGATCAAGACAAGACTTGGCTTGATGGACCAGTTGCAAGCGTGAAGGGCAAGTCAGAGGCTTTGGAGCAATGGACCGCGTGGCGGTGAAGCTTAAGCAAGACTTGGCGGTGATGGATGAAGGCAATGGTGAAAAGCAAGTGAAGTCAAGATCGATGAACCAATATGATCATGTGACGATATGAAGTGGATCATATCATTGCTGATCATGTTGGTGCATGTGTTGCATCAACATTGGAGGAGATGGAATGGAATGCGCAAGGCAAAGGTATAACCTAGGGCATTTCATTTCACCGGTCATAGGTGTGTAGAGAAGTTTGTGACCGGGTTAGGATAGATGGCCGTACTATCAAGAGGGGCAAACTTGTTTGCATATCGGTCATCTAGTGCCACTCGAGTGATCTAACTTTGCATCGTCACTAGGATTGAGTGGCATGGCAAGTTGAGTGGCTAATCCTTTGAAAAATGATTGTGAAAATGCTAACACACATACACATAGTGGTGTACACTTGGTGGTGTTGGCACATTTCCAAAGGAGATGAAGTTAGAGTTGATGTGGATCAACTCGGCGATGGAACGGAGGTGAGAAGGGTTCGTAACTCCACCGGCGAAGTGTCCGCCCGTAGAGTGCGGGCAGTCCGACGGTGCCACCAATGCCCTATTCCAAAAAGATAGGGTCTCACAGAGTGGACTGGACACTGGTCACATAGTGACCGGACGCTGGGTTCCAGCGTCCGGTCAGTAGTGGCAGTCAGCGGGCAGGCGTCGGTCATCGACCGGACGTTGGTGCTGGAAGTGACCGGACGCTGACAGGGTGCGTCCGGTTAGGGTGATGTGTGATGACACGGGCATAGCAGAGAAGCTAGAAGTGACCGGACGCTGGTACTGCATCCAATCGCGACCAACCGAACACATCCGGTCATGTCTGGTACCTTACTAGAAACGACCGGACACTGGGGTTGCTGAGTCCGATCAGTTCAAGCTGCTGCGTCCGGTCAACATATGACCGTTGAGATCGGGTGAACTATATTTGAAGCAGGGGACACGTGGCGTGCATTGCATGATCAGACACTGAGGTCTAGCGTCCGGTCGATCGGACCGAAGCGTCCGGTCATCCCGACTTCTGCCCAGTGAAGGGGTAATGGCTCTATTTGTTCATGGGGTTATAAATAGAAGCCATGGTCAGCCTTGGGCTGGTAGCTGAGCACACTAGAGCCTTGGTGGCTTGTGTAGTAGTGCTTGGGAGCCCTCCATCTCACATAAACTTGATAGTGATCATTCGATTGTGTGAGAGAGCGATTCTAGTGTGATTGCATCATGAGGTTGCATCAAGTGGCACTAGGTGATCGAGTTGCAAGCTGGTGGTGCTTGTTACTCTTGGAGGTTGCCACCTCCTAGATGGCTTGGTGGTGGTCTCCATTAAAGCCCGCAAGAAGCTTGTGCGGTGCTCCAGAGAAGAGCTTTGTGAGGGTCATTGTGCTCGCCCCGCGGGAGCCGCGAAGAGCAACTCTAGTTGAGCATGTCATTGAGCTACCCTTACTTTTGGGGTAGGTTCTTGCGGTGCTCGACGTGCGGGCTTGGAGAGTGATGCCAATTAGCCGCTGAACCACCAAGTGAGCGGTCGACACAACAGGGACGTAGTGTGTTGGCAAGCACATGAACTTTGGGAAAAAAATCATCATGTCAACCTTGTTCTTCTTGTTGGTTTGCATCCTCGTTACACAAGCTTGTAATTATTTTCATATACATTGTGCTTGTGTAGTTGCTCTTGTAACTAGTTAGCTTGTGTAGCTTACTAGTTAACTTCTTGCTTGTGTAGCATAGAAGTAGCTCCCTTGCGTGGCTAATTAGGTTTGTGTAACCTTGTTAGTCACTTTGCTTAGTTTGTGTAGCTAAGTATTTGCGCTTTCTAATTTGGCATTGGTTGCCTTGTTATTGAGCATTGCTAGTGAGCTTAATTGGCTTTGTGCTTTTGCTTACTAGCATGTGTAGGAGCTCCCTTGTTACTCAAAGTACTAGTGGCATAGGTTTGTGTGACCTTGCTCCTAGAATTAGTTAGGTGAGCTCTAGCTAGCCCGGTACCTTTGTTGCCTAATTAGTATCTTTGGAAGGTGCTAGAGAACATAGATAGAGGGGTGTAGTCTTGGCTAGACCGATAGTTCTAATTCCGCACTTGTTTCGATTAGCCGATGCGATTAATTTTAGAAAGGACTATTCACCCCCCCTCTAGTCCGCCATCTCGACCCCATAAGTGGTATCAAAGTGAGGTCTCTCATTTATGGTCTTCATCGACCCAAGAGGATGGCGTCTAATGGGCTAGATGTTTGTGAGGCACACATTTTTTATGGCACAAACTTTGCGCTTTGGAAAAATCACATGCTTGATCATTTTTGTGCAAAGGGACCTAAATTTTTTTAGGTTGTCACAAGTGGTCTCACCCATGTCTTGGACCATAGAAATCTCACCAAAGCTCAAAGAGTTCTCTATGAATTTGATACACATGCTTGTTGATTTCTAATGGATGCTTTAAGCTTTGATTTGATGAAACAAGTAAACATCAAGGGAACCACTCGTGAGATATGGGAGTCCATCAAGGAAACCTTCGGTGATTCCTCCACATGGGATGATGGCAAATTCAAGAAGGAGAATGAGCCCAAGAAGGAGGTGCATGAGTGTGTTGAGCATGACCACAACTTGGTTATATTGGAAGATTGCTCCACCTCATGGTCAAGTGATGATGATGATCGATCCACTACAAGTTCACTTGACAAGGTTGATGATGATGCTACTACAAGCTCTCCAACTACACCACATTGTCTCATGTCACAAGGTGACACCAAGGTATCAAATGATAATGTGGTTGATTATGTTGATTCATATGATGAGCTTGTTAGTAGACTTGCTAGCATGACCATGTCTTTAGAAAATGAGAAAGCTAAAACATTGAAATTAGAAAATGAAAACTCATTTCTAAAGAACTCGTGTGAAGAACATAAGAAATTACTTGATGCTTATAAATCTTCACATGATGAGCTAAAATTGAATCATGAGACACTACTTGCATCTCATGATGAATTATTAGAACAACATGCTTCTCTAATTAAATTATTTACAAAGAAACTTAAAAATAATGAGAGCTCATCATGTGGATCAATTGATCAATCACATATTGTTGCTAACCCTTGTGATGTAGGCAAGAAGCATGTATCCACCTCTTGTGATGACTTAGTAGATATGCCATGCTCTTCATAATTAGATGCTTGTTCTACTTCTATGTCTTGTGAGACTAACCTTTTGAAGGAGAACAATGAGCTCAAAAATGAAGTGAAAAAATTGAGCAACAAGCTAGAGAGGTGCTACAACTCAAAAGTCACCTTTGAGCACATGTTGAAGACTCAAAGAAACTATGGTGACAAGTGTGGCCTTGGCTTCAAGAAGAAGATGACAAAGGGTAAAAGAAAGAGAGAAAGAAAGATGAAGAAGCAACAACAAAGAAAGCTTTCTCATACCATGTGCTACCGGTGTCATGAAGCGGGACACCTTGCAAATGGTTGCCCTAATATTGAGAAGCTCAAGAAGATAAAAGAAGATGAGAGGCTCAAGCATGTCAAGTGCTTCAAGTGCCGCACTTGGGGTCACCTTACCTCAATGTGCCCAACCAAGCAATTGGTGAAGCAACTAAAAGAGCCTCAACCAAAGCCACAAATTGAGCAAGAGAAGACACCCCAAGAGAAAATCAAGATCAATCATGAAGATGGTGGTGACTTGATGATGAAGAAGAAGAAAACAAGAAGGGGTGGAAAGGCAAGGCATCCAATGCAAACTCAAGATGCCAAGATGATGAGCAAGAATGAAGATGATAAGAAAGATTATGCTCACATCAAGTGCTTCAAGTGTGGAAATACGGGACACTTTGCCTCTAAGTGTCCTACCAAGCTTGAGAAGAAGGCTCAAGCAATCCATGAGAGGCAAGGCAATGAGAAGCACCACATGAGCAAAGAAGAGAAGGCTCAAGCAAAGAGAAAGTGCTACTCATGCCGGGAAAGGGGACACATAGCACATTCATGTCCCCTAGGTAATATTTCTAAGCCAATTTCAATTGTTGATGATAATTTGCTTAGAAAGGATGGTAATGGTACCTCTATGGTTGCTATTGCAAAATATCCCACTATTCATACTAAGGTTATGCCTAAGTATGTTGCTCCTAACTTGAGAGGACCCAAACTAGTTTGGGTACCATCAAAGAGTGGATGATTATTTATAGGCACCATCGGTATTGGAGGCTTGGTTCAAAAGATATTCATCTTGTTGATCATGTAGTTGAGCCAAGTATTGCTAAGTGATGATCATTATCCCAAAGGCATGACAAATTGAGTGAAGTCCAAGTGCTATCAACATACAAGTGTCATTTCAAGTTGGGGTGATTTATTGGAATATTTGATGGCTTGAGAAAATATTTGAGTTGAAACTTGCGAGTTGGATGATCATGAGCTAACCAAGGTATATCTCTTGTTGATCATTTCATTTGGGTGCATATGAGTTGATTGAATTGGATAAATATGCAATATTGCTTGCTATGAGATGATTGAATGGATAATTGATTAGTAGTCAAGTTTGGATTGATTTGTGTTGGGTAAATTCATGAGATGACTTTTATTAAGTGGTTCATGAGATGATTTGTGTTCAAACAAGTTAGTTTCAAGTTTGATTCATATTTGATGAAGTATAGCTCAAGTGATTGAAATCTGTCCTATATTGAAAATCTGAGTGAGCTGTGATCTTAGCCATATTTGAGTAATTAAAACTTACTGGATTGGCATAAAAATTGGTGTACATGCTCTAGACTTATGGTATAAGATGCTGTACAATTTTCATGAGAACTGGATAAGAAATGCTTCGGTTTTGGAGTGGATCTTGTCAGCTATAGTGCAGTTGTTTTCAGCATGCAACAGTGGTGGAAGAATTGAAATCTGGTAGCAATCTAGAAATCAAATGAAGCTAAAATTTTTACAGCTACTAGGTAACTTAGTATTGCACACCTCCACCAAATTTAGTGGTATTTGGATTTGTACTTTGGGAGATATGCTTATTTCTTTGAAGGGTACAAAATCTGTCAGAAAAGTGACAAATGTTGGATTGATCTAGAGTCACTCTGATTGAAAGGTCCTCAAGTTGGAAATATATTTACAAGTGATTGAGGTACCTAAGTTTGATTTTGAGATGATCTAGAAGCATGACAAGCAAAGAGTACAAGGCTATTTGATTGTGGAGTGTACTTTGCACACATTCGGTACTCAAATTGAAAGATCAAGATCAAACTCAAGATGAAGTTGAAGTTTAAGTTCTAGTGACTATTGAAAATCATTTGGTAGAAAGAAAAGGACTTAAACAAGAAGAAAGAAAAGGACTTAAAGAAGTAATCAAGGTTACTCACCAAGTTAAGTCCATCACTTGGATCAATCAATCAAGTCAATTCAAGTAAGTATCAAGAATGATTCTTGGAGAGAGGTCACTTCTCCCTAGTGTAGGGGCTTGCCGCCTACGTGTAGGTGAACCAAGTGTGGTACTTGGAAGGCTAACATGGAAGTGGTGATCCGAGGAACATTTGAGATGCTTAGTTGAAGCAATCAAAAGGGTTGATCAAGAAAAGCAAGCAACACCCAAAAGAGAGCTAGTCATGATATTTCAAATGGTATTGTCAAATTGATGCTCTCATGCAAGCAAAGATCAAAAGATGAAGCAAGCCAACCACAATAAGAAAGTGCACTTGATCATAAGTGGTATTCATTTCATATGGGTGAAGAATGGAATTCAACATGGTATCTATTGGTCTTCACCAAGTTTATAATTGGATTTCACATTGCTATTGGAGTAATGAATTGGAATTTATGTGACTATCCTCTACTCCAACATAGCAAAGGTATCATTGTAATGTGCATGATCATTTCATCCCTTACTAGTATGCGGTTAGTGCATATAGTACATACTTCATAGGATCATGCATAACAAATGAAATGCTTAAATTTATAGCCTACCACTATTGTTTGAATGATTACTTGATCTAGTGGTTAGTACATGAATTTGTTCATGAGCTAGTGAACCCAAGTACTTGACTCAATTTGGATTGCTAACAAGTGATAAGTACAACATTGGCAAGATAACCCTTGCAAGAGGTGTGAAGAAGCTTGTCATTGGTTCAAACCGGACTTGGAAGCTTAGACAAATCAATTTAGTTCAAGTCAATCATAGAAGGTCATGATAGTGATAAGAGTATAAGCACAAGACAACAATGCAAATGGATATCTAGTTTGTTTATTTCAAATGGTATCTAGACTTAAGTATTTCATCAAGAATCTACAAGTAATGCCTAAATCAACTCACAAGTGATATCCTACAAGTGGTACTCATGAAGATAGCAAATGTTCAAGAAATGGTTCTTATTGATAAATCCAACAAGTGGTTCTATACTAAAAGATTCTTTCACGTGATATCACATCTACACATAATATCAATCATGAAAGATAGATGGTTCCACAAGTGATCCTCAACTTTAAGTGATTATCAAATGAAGAATGCATCCCTCACCTACAAGAGCTCAAGTGTATCAAATGGATGACCCATGCTATCACATAGGGGGAGGTGTCACACAAATTGGTATCAAGATCAAAGATCCTATGTGTGGTATCTCAAGAAGCCTTACATAAGATACAAGTGGTATGAGTTACAAGTGGAATCTATAAGTGGTGTCATTCCAACAATCAAGTGATGTCCATCAAAAATACAAGATTCAAGTCTCAATCATCTACCCCAAAATGCATACCTTTGCATCAATGAGAAGCACACCTTTTATGGAAATTGATGACAAAGGGGGGGAGATTGTACAAAGATATGAAAGCTTTGAGATTGAGATTATACAAGGAGGAGAGATAAGATATAAAAGCTCAAAGAAGTAGAGGTTGGACATGGATATGGACAAAGAGGGAGCAACATTGAAGAAAAGAGATAGATCAAAATTTCTTGGATAAGAGAAGCACACAAGTAGGGGGAGCAAGCTCATGAACTTTGATTGATTGCATTTGATATGTGCATATTCATGTGCTTGCTTGCATTGCATAAGCTTTCAAATTCAATATGCATGCTTGTGTGGTGTATGCTAGTTGTAGAACTTGAATAATGATTTGATAACTAGCATGCATAGGATGATAGCTAGACACTTGGTATGCTTTTCAAGTAATGCTAGTACCTTGCCTTTAATATTGATCTCACAAGGTATCTAGTGTTTTTATTTCCAAGTGATATCTAGCTAACCATGGTGCTAAGGATGAACTTAAAGGTGCAACTCTGATTGGTACACGTTTCAAAGGTTTATTCTATACACCTTAGCATCATTTAGTAGTAATTACTCTCCCACAATTTTAATCTATGCATATGTGTGAACTTCAAATCAAACACTCTAGCACATATGTAGGGGGAGCTAATACTACCATCTCAGGTTTGTGGTACTTGTCCAAAATAATTTTCACATTGTAAAATTGCTTGGGCAAACAACATGAATCCAAAAGAGCTTAATTTCCATATCTTTGTAGAGTTGTCATCAATTACCAAAAAGGGAGAGATTGAAAGGTCCTTGTGTGGTTTTGGTAATTGAGTGACAACCTAGGTGGACTAATTGTGTTTATGTGAGATACATAGGTGATTAGTCCATAGGTACATATGTGTGAGCAACATATGCCATGAAGGTGAAAATGGCTTGGAGATGTTGCAAAGCTCACACATGTGATGATGAAGGAGCTCATTGCACATGAGACATGAAATTGAGTCATGTGATCAAGGTGGAGAAGATCAAGACAAGACTTGGCTTAATGGACCGGTTGCAAGCGTGAAGGGCAAATTGGAGGCTTTGGAGCGATGGACCGTGTGGCGGTGAAGCTTAAGCAAGACTTGGCGGCGATGGATGAAGGCAACGGTGAAAAGCAAGTAAAGTCAAGATCGATGAACCAATATGATCACATGACGATATGAAGTGGATCATATCATTGTTGATCATGTTGGTGCATGTGTTGCATCAACATTGGAGGAGATGGAATGGAATGCGCAAGGCAAAGGTATAACCTAGGGCATTTCATTTCACCGGTCATAGGTGTGTAGAGAAGTTTGTGACCGGGTTTAGGATAGATGGCCGTACTATCAAGAGGGGCAAACTTGTTTGCATATCGGTCATCTAGTGCCACTCGAGTGATCTAACTTTGCATCATCGCTAGGATTGAGTGGCGTGGCAAGTTGAGTGGCTAATCCTTTGAAAAATGATTGTGAAAATGCTAACACACATACACATAGTGGTGTACACTTGGTGGTGTTGGCACATTTTCCAAAGGACATAAAGTTGGAGTTGATGTGGATCAACTCGGCGATGGAAAGGAGGTGAGAAGGGTTCGTAACTCCACCAGCGGAGTATCCACTCGTAGAGTGCGAACAGTTCGACGGTGCCACCGGCGCCCTGTTTCAAAAAGATAGGGTCTCATAGAGTGGACCGGACACTGGTCACGTAGTGACCGGACACTGGGTTCCAGCGTCTGGTCAGTAGTGGTAGTCAGCGGGCAGGCGTCGGTCATCGACTGAATGCTGGCGCTAGAAGTGACTAGACGCTGACAGGGTGCGTTCGGTCAGGGTGACGTGTGATGACGTAGGCAGAGCAGAGAAGCTAGAAGTGACCAGACGCCGGTACTACATCCGATCGTGACCGACCGAACACGTCCGGTCATGTCTGGTACCTTACTAGAAATGATCGGACGCTGGGGTTGCTGAGTCCGGTCAGTTCAAGCTGTTGCGTCTGGTCAACATATGACCGTTGAGATCAGGCGAACTGTATTTGAAGCAGGGGACACGTGGCGTGCATCGCATGATCGGACGCTGAGGTCCAGCATCCGGTCGATCGGACCAGAGCGTCCGGTCGTCCTGACTTCTGCCCAGTGAAGGGGTAACGGATCTATTTGTTCATGGGGTTATAAATAGAAGCCATGGTCAGCCTTGGGCCAGTAGCTGAGCATGCTAGAGCCTTGGTGGCTTGTGTAGTAGTGCTTGGGAGCCCTCCATCTCACATATACTTGATAGTGATCATTCGATTGTGTGAGAGAGCGATTCTAGTGCGATTGCATCATAAGGTTGCATCAAGTGGCACTAGGTGATCGAGTTGCAAGCCAGTGGTGCTTGTTACTCTTGGAGGTTACCACCTCCTAGATGGCTTGGTGGTGGTCTCCGTTGAAGCTCGCAAAAAGCTTGTGCGGTGCTCTGGAGAAGAGCTTTGTGAGGGTCATTGTGCTTGCCCCGCGGGAGCCACGAAGAGCAACTCTAGTTGAGCGTGTCATTGAGCTACCCTCACTTTTGGGGTAGGTTCTTGCGGTGCTCGACATGCGGGCTTGGAGGGTGATGCCAATTAGCCGCCGAACCACCAAGTGAGCAGTCGACACAACGGGGACGTAGTGTGTTGGCAAGCACATGAACCTCAGGAGAAAAATCTTCGTGTCAACCTTGTTCTTCCCGTTGGTTTGCATCCTTGTTACACAAGCTTGTAATTACTTTCATATACATTGTGCTTGTGTAGTTGCTCTTGTAACTAGTTAGCTTGTGTAGCTTACTAGTTACCTTCTTACTTGTGTAGCATAGAAGTAGCTCCCTTGCATGGCTAATTAGGTTTGTGTAACCTTGTTAGTCACTTTGCTTAGTTTGTGTAGTTAAGTATTTATGCTCTCTAATTTGGCATTGGTTGCCTTGTTATTGAGCATTGCTAGTGAGCTTAGTTGGCTTTGTGCTTTTGCTTACTAGCATGTGTAGGAGCTCCCTTGTTACTTAAATTACTAGTGGCATAGGTTTGTGTGACCTTGCTCCTAGAATTGGTTAGGTGAGCTCTAGCTAGCTCGGCACCTTTGTTGCTTAATTAGTATCTTTGGAAGGTGCTAGAGAATATAGATAGAGGGGTGTAGTCTTGGCTAGACCGATAGTTCTAATTCCGCACTTGTTTCGGTTAGCCGACGCGATTAATTTTAGAAAGGACTATTCACCCCCCCCCTCTAGTCCGCCATCTCAACCCCATACCCCTAAAGCGCACATGTGCACCTAGGACCCAGCTGATATCGTGGCTATCCATCTGTGGCCTAATGTTAATGTCGGAATGAGCAAAGGTCCCCTACCCGACGCGCCAACTATCGGTGTTTTGAGTAAACACCAACGAGTAAATTTGTGTTATTACGCGTCTGGCCAAGATGGTGTGCTAAATGAACACAAGGTTTATAGTGGTTCAAGTAGAATGTCCCTACATCCAGTTTGTGGCTGCTGCTTATGTTATTAGCACCAAAAAGTTTATAGTAGGGGTTACAAATGGGCGAGAGAGGGAAAAGGCCCCAAGTCTCTGATGGAAAGGTTGAATGGGTGCTGAGAGCTTGGTTGCTGCTCAGCTATGTGTGATGTGATGCATGGTGTATTGAATTGATTTGTCCCCTTAGTGGGGTCTCCTGCCTTCCCTTTTATAGACCAAGGGGAAGCAGGGATTATAGATGGGAGAAAGAAGAAAAACTAGAGGCAAAGGAGGTCCTTCAAAGATGTCGGGTCTTCCTTTTCCTCTGAGCGAACCCCGTTGACACAGCAGACGGTGCTAGGGGTAGCTCCATGCTGGGTGCATGTCCATTGATCCTGATAGGGCCACGCTGGGTGTCTGTCCACTGATGATGCCATGTTCTAGCTTTGTCAGCAAGTGGTCACATCCCATCCTGCTCCGGCGGTCGACGCGACGAACCAGGGTTCTGATCCGTGACCCTAGTGGTTGTTGTATGCTTCTGTCAGGATCCATGCCTGAGGGCAAATGGCGGCGCCGACAACACTGTAAGACAAATGTCAGTGCCTACAACACTATTCAGGCTCTGACATGCCTAGAATGGCTTAAAGTGCCCGTCTTGTCATATCCTGACAGTACCTTCCTGTAGGCGTGTAGGGTATGGTCCTTGGTATTATGGTTGACTTGAGTGCCCTGCCTTATTTGTGCACGTAGTTATAAAGGAGCAGCACGTAGATGTCGGGCAAGGCAGAGCCAGCCCTCGGATGTCAGGCAAGGCAGAGCCAGCCCTTGGGGGTCGAGCGAGATGGAGTCTACCCTCAGACATCGGGCGAGGCGAAGCTAGCCCTCGGGGGTCAGGCGAGACGGAGTTTGCCCTCCGACATCGGGCGAGACAGAGTCTGCCCTTCGACGTCGGGCGAGGCGGAGTCTACCCTCGAGGGTCGAGTGAGACAGAGTCTGCCCTCAGACGTTGGGCAAGGTGGAGCCAGCCCTTGGGGGTTGGGCGAGATGGAGTTTATCCTCAGACATCGGGTGAGATAGAGCCAGCCCCTCCAAGGGGGTTGGGCGAGACAGAGTCTGCCCTGAGATGTCGAGCGAGGTGAAGCCAGCCCTCGGGAGTCAGCTTGAGGTGGGCCCCATGGTCTCGGTGGACGAACGAGGAGTGACCCGGTAAGCGGTGTAGTCACGCTCTCGATCGCACGAATAAATCAATGTTGACGGTCATTAGCTACTCCTCTTTGGGTACCCAAATATTGGTCCCCGGCACGTGCTTTCTCAAACTCCTATCAGACTCTGAGGTTTGACGATCTAGCACCGAATTTTTTACATTTTAGCCCTTTTTTTAAAGTTTCTCACAAATAGACCCCTGGAGGAAAGATTTCAGAATATGGACCCTTAGCTCAGCGCCATTGATGCTAGCACCGAGCTAACACGTCTCGGTGCCAGCGTCCCTAGCGCCGAGCTCCTAGGCTCGATGCGAACGTGGAAGGTGACATGGTAGGGAGCTTAGTGCCAATCACTCTGGCGCTGAGCTCGGCGCCGTAGATCTTCGCGCCGAGCTCGGCGCCATAGATCTTCACGCTGAGCTCGGTGCCAGAGTGACTGGCATCGAGCCTTTATTACCTATGGGCCTCGCCTCTCTCTTCCTCTCTTCCTCTCCCTCTCTCGCCCTACCAGAGCCCAGCTGAGCTTCGCCGTCGCTGCCGCCACCCGTGCCCACACCTCCACCGGCCGCCCTTGCCCACGGCGCGCCGCGCTCACACCCACACCAGCCCCCTGAGCCCACCGAGCGCCACCGCGGCCGCCCCACGCCGTGCCACTGCGGATGGCCTGCGCCCCACGACAGCCCCCCCCCCGCGCTGCACCATGCCCCGCGGCCACCGTGCCTCAGCGTGCAGGAGCGCCATGCCCCATGGCTGCGCCCCTCCCCCCCCCCCCCCCCCCGCGCCGCGCTGTTGCACGCCGTGGCTAGTGCCCCTCCACCCACGCCCCGGTCCCCTCACCGGTTCCTACTCCCACGTCACGCCCTCTCCTCGCCTTGGCCTCGCCCCACCTTGCCGCCCTCCACCACTGGCCTCGGCCGCGACCACCGTTCCTCCCATGCCCGTTGAGTCGGACTCACCGTGCGGAGCCTCGGGCATCCCGCGCCTGCCGCACGCCACCGCTGTCGTCGGCCGTGCCACCGCCGACCCCGCCACCTGTAGCGGCCGACCGTGTCGCCGCCGGCCTAGATCGTTGGCCTAACCCACACCCATCGTCCGCTACGACTCCATCGACATTCGCAGACTAGTCGTTGGAAAGGTAAAATTATGAATATGCATTGTACCTACTTAGTTGGCATTTGTTATTTACTAGTTAATGTGATAACTCAGGTAGTTGATTTAGTTAGTGATCTAGTGAGATATATGTAGATAGATAGAAACATAGATATATAGGTACATAGATATAGTTAGATAGCTACTTAGATATGTAGTTACATATTTAGTTAACTAAATATGATCTAGCTATTTAGTTAGTACAATGTATATATATACGTAGTTATTATCTTATTTACTTAGTTTGTAGTTAGAAAGTACTTGTTAGGTACTATCTATCATCTAATTTGGACTAAAGGACATGTGTTCCATTATGTGTTTGAACTAGATGGACAACCTAGTGACCATATATCATGGAGGCACCATTGAAAGTGATTGCTATGGATATGTTGAGTTTGTTGACATGCAAAGCATGCCTATGCTATTCAATGATAGGCCTTCATTTAGTGAGATAGTTGCAAGGGCTTGGGAGGAGCTACATTGCCTTGGAGATGATGGCATTGCAGTTGATGGTGTACTACACCTAGGTTCTCCTCCCAACATCTTCAGGCAAATGATCTCAATTGGTTGTGCGGATCAGTGGGAGAACTATGTGAGATCGGCTATGAAGAGCCAGTTCCAATGTTTGAACGTGGTTATGTGTCGGATGTTAGTTGATCCCATCCCTCATGGGTTTTCCCCAACAATGGATCAGTAGGCACACATTGACCCTCCCGTTCTGGAACCTTATATGCATGTGGAGATTGCACCTACGGTTCCCGATGCTCAATCTGCCCCCAATGCGGTAGTTGGAGATGGTTGTCAGACTCATGTTTCCATGGCAGATCCTTCTCATGAGATCCCTTTTAACACATAATCATCCGAGTAAGTGTCTTAACCGCATGGTTTTTGGGAGCTTACCCCGTTCCTTACATCTACTTCTTTCATTCTTTCCTCATTTCTCTACTTATGTTGCAGGAGACATTCCTAAGAATGTGGATGTGCCCCCTATTGCTGCGCAAGTGCACTTTGGAGATGGATTCCGTGGCTCCAATAGTGCTGAAATTATGCATGATTTGGAGCCATATGTGATGGCTAGGGCTCTTGATTCTGATGATGATCGCCCTGTTGGAGAGCTAACGGAGAGTGATGTTGAGATGATGAGGCGTATCTTTCTCGGCCGCCGTGATCCTAGAGTTCACGAGTTCAGCGGTCTTGCTCATTTTGATCAGGCGTTTGCAGAAGGACATGATGATGAGCTCCTAGAAGCTCCTGAGGCCAGTCCTAATATGGTAATTGAGAATGGGAGGGTGTTCAATGACCTCCCTGCTTTGAAGAGATGGTTGCAGGCTTTTGTAGTGATACAAAAGAGACCTTACAAGGTATTGCATTCATATGCGGAGCACCGTTACACAGTTGTGTGTGACAAGGAACACTACCCATGGAGGGTTTGTGTAGGGAAGCAATAGGTCACCAAAAAATGGAAGATCACAAAAGTTGTTGGGCCACACAATTATGCTGACCATGAGCTGACACTGAGGCATCGACAGTTGACATCTACCCTCATTGCCAAGCGGTTGATGAGAATTTTGTAGGGAGAACCCAACATGAAGGTGAGGACAATTATTAGGATCGTTGAGGTGTTGTATGGAGGTTATGTGTAACTTATGGTAAAGCATGGAGGGCTAAGTAGTGAGCATGGAAGATGATATATGGGGACTAGGAGGATGGGTATGAGCAGCTGCTAGTTCTTTTCAATACAATCAAAGCGGTGAATCCAGGCATGCATTATGAGTATATCCCAAAACCAAATGCATGGAAGGATGGGAGGTAGATATTCTTCCGTGCTTTCTGGTGCTTCCCTCGGTGTGTTGAGGCCTTTAGGCACTATCATCCCATCTTCTTCATTGATGGTACATTCTTGATTGGCAAATACCATGGCACACTTCTTATAGCCATATCCTATGACGTGAATAACAAGTTGGTTCCTTTGGCATTTGCTTTGGTTGAGAAGGAGAACAATGACAGTTGGGGATGGTTCTTGAGGCTAGTCTGGATACATGTGGTTGGGCCTGGCAGGGAGGTTGGCATCATATCTGATAGGCACCAGGGCATACTTAATGCCGTGCGAGAGCAGAAGAGGGGTATACACCTTTGCACCATCGTTGGTGTACTTGGCGCCTTACCGAGAATCTACTCCGGAAGGATGGCATAAAGGGTAACTTTGATCTGTTCCAGGAGGCTGCTCGATAGCTTGAGGACAAGTACTTTCAGGAAAAGTTAGAGCAGGTTAGAACCGCATCAAATGCAGAAGGTAGACAATGGCTCACAGGTTTGATGAGGGATTTGGAGAAATGACGAGAGCTCACGACGCCGGTGGATGGAGGTATGAGTTTTAGTGCAGCAACATGGCAGAGTCATTCAATAAGTTGCTATTAGGGATACATGGTATGCCTGTGAATGCAATCATTCAATTCACCTTCTATAAGCTTGTTGCCTGGTTCAATGATAGACACACCCATGCATTGCAGTTGCGGAGTGATGGAGAGATATGGGCTCTGAAACCAAAGGCACACCTAGAGAAGGCAAGACAGAGGGCTAGCACACATGAGGTTACATGCTTTGACCATGCCACATGGACTTATCAGGTCAAGCATAGGGGCAGTACAACGTCCGACGGCGAGGTCCGAGAGTCGAGGATACATGTGGTTGTCCTCCAAGATTTCAAATGCACTTGTAGTAAACCAAGGCAGTATCACTTTCTATGTTCTCATTTGGTGGCAGCAGCTAGGCATCGCAACTATAATATCGAGAGGAGGATACCTCACGAGTTCAGTGTCGACACGCTTGTGCACACATGGAGCCCCCGCTTCATGCCTTTCTAGGACCCTGGAGAGTGGCCTCCATATGATGGGCCAAAGTACATTGCAGATTCAGCTTACCGTTGGAACAAGCGTGGATCAAGGCAGAGGACGAGGCATAGGATGGTTATGGATCAGATACCCAGAAGAACAAGGCATGGGAGAGGAACTCCATTTGTTACTGACCCCAAACAATACGAGTGCGGCAAGTGTGGTAGACTTGGCCACAATTTACGAAGTTGCCATTGACAGATTAGTGAGGTGTGACTATTGGTTGATTTTATTATTTTATATTTGTTGTATTCATTTAATTAATTATGCATGTCTCAATTTATGCTTGTATTTGTGTCAATTACTTATACATTTCTAAGTTCATGTTTCATTGTATATTGAAATTCTAATTTATTCACTTTTTCTAGGATGGTGCAATTCCACCTGCTCGACCCGACGTACGAGGCGACCCACCGAGGACGTCTCATAGCGCTGGGGCAGGTAATAATCTATAAGTTTTGTTCAAAATTTGGTGAGCATACATGTGTTCATGAAGTAACATGAGACTATGTTTTATTCGATGCAGGACCTTCCGCTCCTTTGTCCTAGAACCCATAGTGGGTTCTTGGACATGCGGTACGACGATAAGTACACTTCTTTCCTGCAAAGAGCTGGCCTGGATGTCATCTCTTTTTAGGTTCATCGTGGGTTGTCCAACTTCAACTCAGCGGCCATAACTGCGTTGATTGACAGGTATTAAATTGAATCATTGCCTCCATTCATGGCCATTTGTTCATGCGATTGACTTTTTGACAAGTAATCTTGCTTTGTCTTAAATATAGGTGTCGGCTGGAGACTCACAACTTCCACCTACCTTTAGATGAGATGACAGTCACGCTCCAGGACTATCAGAAGATGCTAGACCTAAGGATTCACGGCAACCCAATCACCGGACAGTGCAGGTCAGAGGGCTGGAGAGCATGAGTGAAGACCTTCCTTGGGCGTGAGCTTGGCGAGCAAGGGGCTCGCACTTCTGGAGTTTCCATCTCTTAGCTACGGGAAGAGTTCGTACAGTGCCCCAAGGAGGCAGATGAGGAGACAGTTGGGTACTACTGCAGGGCGTGGATTCTACACCTATTTGCCAGCGTTCTCTTCCCCGACGCCACGGGTGACAGTGCGTCCTGGATGTGGATCCACTGCCTCAGTGACTAGGACCAGGCGGGTCACTACAGTTGGGGCTCTGTAGTCTTGTGTTTTCTATACTGACAGCTGTGCGAGGGGTGTCGTCGGTCTTTGTCCAACGCGTCACTTGGTAGATGTTTGTACCTGTTACAGCTATGGATGTGGGCTCATCTTCCAGTTGGCCGTTTAGAGGTTCTGGCTCGTTGTGACTGGTTTCAAGGTCAGCCTCCAAATCGGCAGCCGACGTGGGCGTACCTTTGGGACCAGGTCAGGGTTCCGTACGGGAGGTTAGACCGGGCGTACATTGAGTTTACAAACGAGCTAGACACGCTGACGGCGTCTAGTGTTAGCTCGGCGCCAGTATCAATGACGCCGAGCTAAGAGTCCATATTCTGAAATCTTTCCTCCAGAAGTCTATCGGTGAGAAACTTTCAAAAACAAAAATGAGCTAAAATGTAAAAAATTCTCCCATATAGCGTCATGTCTCCGATCGATCCAATACTCACGTGCGTCCTCCTCACATAGGTCCTCTAGGCTTGCATGGGTCTACCAGGTGACAATTTCTCTGGAATCGTTTTAGGTGTAGAGATTTTTTTCTACCCTCTTCTTTTGGATCGGTAGTTTCTTAATTTCCTTTTTTAAACATAAAATACAAATATAAATACGGTATTATGGATCTTTGATCCATGGATCTAAGAAATAATGATTTCCACAGTCAATTTATTGATATAATTTTGATTACAAACAAAACTTATTCTCATTATAATCAGGCAATGGTCGAACTAATCAAACCGTTAATTAAAATCTTATAAACAGTTTGTTCACTAATTCAGTCTAACTAAATCTATCTCTACAATTCCTGACGAAGTCTGCTATGTAAACAATTGAGAGGGGTCTCTCATTATAATCATCGGCGAACAAACCAATCATTTGACTCCTCAACAACTAACTTCTTATCGACTTTAATTAGATATTAGAATTACATATTTTATGAGTTCTGAAAAAAGCCACGGAGCTCTCAATATTTAATTATAGCCATACTAGATAGTATTAAAATTAAAGTTGTTATATATTTAAGTTTAAATACTTTTACTTTTGTGGTTTGCGACCGGACAAAAAAGTTGTAAAGGTGGTATTTTAAATTGACACAGGCTTAATAGAACATTATTATATTATTGCCAACATTAACTTATATTATAGATGTCGGTCATTATAAAATAAATTATAGACTTGAAATTTATAAAAAAAATGATAAATCATAAATAGATATGTATTATTTTTGTCATTGTTTTTCATTGATATCTGGTAGGTTTTTCTCCCGTTGCAACGTACGGGTAAATTTGCCAGTGTTTCCTAAAATATAGATATCCAAGTGTCAAAACCGTATAAACAACTCGCTCCTCATACCTTATTATTATAAGGTGGTGATGATAACCACTAGGGAAAACCCTCGTGTTTCCTAAAATAGATATTCTTATTTAGCTGCACTTCTTAGGGATATATTCTTCTTAACAAGGTATCACCTTTTTGCGTGTGAGAATTTTGATAGATGCTACCAATTAACTGTTTGTTCAATTTAAAGGTTAGACAAGTACGACGTTGGTTAACTCTCCAACGTCAAATATTAACACGTTGTACTTCTTTGTCCATTCTTGAGCAAAAAAACACCATGCCACACAAATAGCACTTCTCGCGGACACTGGGTGTAACTGGCATTGGTAACTTAGGAGTATAAGTTACAATATTAGATGTTGTATAGGTTAGATGTTTTGAAGCAAGGGTAGAAATTAGAAAGGCACATGAGTTAAGGCCTATAAAAAGACTTAGGCCTTGTTTGGATGTTAAGTATTAAGAAACCATAGTATCAAGAAATTGTAGTTTTAGAACCATTGACATGCAAAACCGTGGTTTAGAAAAAAGAGGTATAGAGTGGAGTATTTAAAACTCTTCAGCAATACCATAATATTCAAAACCATAAACTTTGTTGTACCCAAACACTTTATGGCACTTTAAAACCAAAGTATTTTACAATACCATGATATTTTTCTAAAACTCCAAAAATATATTGTATCCAAACAGGCCCTTATCCTAGAAGAAAATACATCATCTAAAAATTGGAATAATAATCTCCTAAAAAAGAAATGGGAAAATCTTGAAGGAAGACTTGACAAACCAATGCAGTTTGGCTCGGTCAAATTTGCCCCCTGCATTGAAGGAACATACTCCTACAAAAGCTAGCGCCAACAACCAACATTTTGCTCTGCACAAACAAATCCAGTTTTAAATTTAAACACACACCCTTTTTCCTCGACAAGACAAAATTTCGCTGACCAATTCGTTTCGGCTCGACTTGCATTGCAAGTAGTATTCTCAGCATAAATTCCCAGTTCTTGGGCAAGCAATCAAACAATAGGCCAGCGCCCAGCAGTCATGTTACAGGACCAATCAACATCTGAGAGGTCAAGACCGAGACAGTATTTCCTGTCACTGGTAAGTAGGTAATGATTGCATCACAGAAACGACTACTGACCTGCCTTGCAAGTTCCAGCCTGACCAGATCACCAGACTTCAGAATCAGGGTCCTAGACAAGCCATCGTATTAATGACTGCATACCAGCACAAGGCTTTGCATACTTTACTCAAACTTGCATACCTTGCGGCAAAAGGTAATGGACAGAACACCCCAATCCATCCTCTTCCTGCTACTCATCTTCAGTCCCAGTGCAGCTCAGAACACCACCGGAAGCAGCCCAAACGAATTCCATGTTGGCGTGATCCTTGACTTGGGTTCACTGGCGTGTCAGTGGCCTTGGAAGATTTCTATGCAACCCACCAGAATTGCAGCAGGAAGGTGGTTCTCCATTTCAAGGATTCGGCGGGCAATGATGTCCAAGCTGCTTCAGCAGGTACGTGTTCTGTAGCATTGTCATCAAGACCCAACAACGTCACTTGAAACTGTTTATCTGTACAGTTAAAGGACGTGTATATTATTTGACACCTTTATGCAAAAGCATAGTTTCATAAGTGTCTTGTCAGTTACTGTGTGGGGGTACATGATCTTAGAACAAGCACAGGATCTTTGAGAATCATAGAAGTAGATAAAGATCTTTTGTTCCTATTGAAAATAAAATCATACATAGAGTGATATAGTTGTGGATTTATTGAATAAAAGGCAAATATATCCTATGCAGTCATCGGGACAAATATGTGTCTTTCAGAGACAGAATTTGTATAGAAACTTCTTTAGATAGGTGGCAAAAATGTTAATAAAACACGAGGGTGAAGAACAGAAGGGTTTTAACACACACCCAACTGAACAAGTGTGAGAACCAGGGTTGGAACTTGATCAGTTAGCTCCTCTCTGCAGAGACTAGCCAGCTGCGCTTTGGCAGCACCGTTCACTCGGACAAAACTGCATATCATTTGGACAGATGACAGAATCGTGAGGTTGGGTACAAATTGCAGATCTAGATTAGAGCCCTTAAACAAACATAAATGGGGGAAAATAATTTCTCTTTACCTTTTCCCAAGGCAAATGTTAATAGAAAACGCACTGCCATTTTTGCTGGACTCTATATTCCTTGTCTTCGGGGGAACTGTTACCAAAAAAGTGAATATTTGCTAGAAGAAAATGACAAAATATTCACTTTTCAAGAATGTCCTCCTCTAATGGTAAACATTTTTAGCGTTCCACCAACAGAACCCACATAGTCAGAGTGTCCTCTAGCAAAATTTGTCTTTACAGAATCTTGAAAGCACTGAAAAATAAATATGCTTAGTACTACACACCCACACCAGCCCCCTGAGCCCACCGAGCGCCACCGCGGCCGCCCCACGCCGTGCCACTGCGGATGGCCTGCGCCCCACGACAGCCCCCCCCCCGCGCTGCACCATGCCCCGCGGCCACCGTGCCTCAGCGTGCAGGAGCGCCATGCCCCATGGCTGCGCCCCTCCCCCCCCCCCCCCCCCCGCGCCGCGCTGTTGCACGCCGTGGCTAGTGCCCCTCCACCCACGCCCCGGTCCCCTCACCGGTTCCTACTCCCACGTCACGCCCTCTCCTCGCCTTGGCCTCGCCCCACCTTGCCGCCCTCCACCACTGGCCTCGGCCGCGACCACCGTTCCTCCCATGCCCGTTGAGTCGGACTCACCGTGCGGAGCCTCGGGCATCCCGCGCCTGCCGCACGCCACCGCTGTCGTCGGCCGTGCCACCGCCGACCCCGCCACCTGTAGCGGCCGACCGTGTCGCCGCCGGCCTAGATCGTTGGCCTAACCCACACCCATCGTCCGCTACGACTCCATCGACATTCGCAGACTAGTCGTTGGAAAGGTAAAATTATGAATATGCATTGTACCTACTTAGTTGGCATTTGTTATTTACTAGTTAATGTGATAACTCAGGTAGTTGATTTAGTTAGTGATCTAGTGAGATATATGTAGATAGATAGAAACATAGATATATAGGTACATAGATATAGTTAGATAGCTACTTAGATATGTAGTTACATATTTAGTTAACTAAATATGATCTAGCTATTTAGTTAGTACAATGTATATATATACGTAGTTATTATCTTATTTACTTAGTTTGTAGTTAGAAAGTACTTGTTAGGTACTATCTATCATCTAATTTGGACTAAAGGACATGTGTTCCATTATGTGTTTGAACTAGATGGACAACCTAGTGACCATATATCATGGAGGCACCATTGAAAGTGATTGCTATGGATATGTTGAGTTTGTTGACATGCAAAGCATGCCTATGCTATTCAATGATAGGCCTTCATTTAGTGAGATAGTTGCAAGGGCTTGGGAGGAGCTACATTGCCTTGGAGATGATGGCATTGCAGTTGATGGTGTACTACACCTAGGTTCTCCTCCCAACATCTTCAGGCAAATGATCTCAATTGGTTGTGCGGATCAGTGGGAGAACTATGTGAGATCGGCTATGAAGAGCCAGTTCCAATGTTTGAACGTGGTTATGTGTCGGATGTTAGTTGATCCCATCCCTCATGGGTTTTCCCCAACAATGGATCAGTAGGCACACATTGACCCTCCCGTTCTGGAACCTTATATGCATGTGGAGATTGCACCTACGGTTCCCGATGCTCAATCTGCCCCCAATGCGGTAGTTGGAGATGGTTGTCAGACTCATGTTTCCATGGCAGATCCTTCTCATGAGATCCCTTTTAACACATAATCATCCGAGTAAGTGTCTTAACCGCATGGTTTTTGGGAGCTTACCCCGTTCCTTACATCTACTTCTTTCATTCTTTCCTCATTTCTCTACTTATGTTGCAGGAGACATTCCTAAGAATGTGGATGTGCCCCCTATTGCTGCGCAAGTGCACTTTGGAGATGGATTCCGTGGCTCCAATAGTGCTGAAATTATGCATGATTTGGAGCCATATGTGATGGCTAGGGCTCTTGATTCTGATGATGATCGCCCTGTTGGAGAGCTAACGGAGAGTGATGTTGAGATGATGAGGCGTATCTTTCTCGGCCGCCGTGATCCTAGAGTTCACGAGTTCAGCGGTCTTGCTCATTTTGATCAGGCGTTTGCAGAAGGACATGATGATGAGCTCCTAGAAGCTCCTGAGGCCAGTCCTAATATGGTAATTGAGAATGGGAGGGTGTTCAATGACCTCCCTGCTTTGAAGAGATGGTTGCAGGCTTTTGTAGTGATACAAAAGAGACCTTACAAGGTATTGCATTCATATGCGGAGCACCGTTACACAGTTGTGTGTGACAAGGAACACTACCCATGGAGGGTTTGTGTAGGGAAGCAATAGGTCACCAAAAAATGGAAGATCACAAAAGTTGTTGGGCCACACAATTATGCTGACCATGAGCTGACACTGAGGCATCGACAGTTGACATCTACCCTCATTGCCAAGCGGTTGATGAGAATTTTGTAGGGAGAACCCAACATGAAGGTGAGGACAATTATTAGGATCGTTGAGGTGTTGTATGGAGGTTATGTGTAACTTATGGTAAAGCATGGAGGGCTAAGTAGTGAGCATGGAAGATGATATATGGGGACTAGGAGGATGGGTATGAGCAGCTGCTAGTTCTTTTCAATACAATCAAAGCGGTGAATCCAGGCATGCATTATGAGTATATCCCAAAACCAAATGCATGGAAGGATGGGAGGTAGATATTCTTCCGTGCTTTCTGGTGCTTCCCTCGGTGTGTTGAGGCCTTTAGGCACTATCATCCCATCTTCTTCATTGATGGTACATTCTTGATTGGCAAATACCATGGCACACTTCTTATAGCCATATCCTATGACGTGAATAACAAGTTGGTTCCTTTGGCATTTGCTTTGGTTGAGAAGGAGAACAATGACAGTTGGGGATGGTTCTTGAGGCTAGTCTGGATACATGTGGTTGGGCCTGGCAGGGAGGTTGGCATCATATCTGATAGGCACCAGGGCATACTTAATGCCGTGCGAGAGCAGAAGAGGGGTATACACCTTTGCACCATCGTTGGTGTACTTGGCGCCTTACCGAGAATCTACTCCGGAAGGATGGCATAAAGGGTAACTTTGATCTGTTCCAGGAGGCTGCTCGATAGCTTGAGGACAAGTACTTTCAGGAAAAGTTAGAGCAGGTTAGAACCGCATCAAATGCAGAAGGTAGACAATGGCTCACAGGTTTGATGAGGGATTTGGAGAAATGACGAGAGCTCACGACGCCGGTGGATGGAGGTATGAGTTTTAGTGCAGCAACATGGCAGAGTCATTCAATAAGTTGCTATTAGGGATACATGGTATGCCTGTGAATGCAATCATTCAATTCACCTTCTATAAGCTTGTTGCCTGGTTCAATGATAGACACACCCATGCATTGCAGTTGCGGAGTGATGGAGAGATATGGGCTCTGAAACCAAAGGCACACCTAGAGAAGGCAAGACAGAGGGCTAGCACACATGAGGTTACATGCTTTGACCATGCCACATGGACTTATCAGGTCAAGCATAGGGGCAGTACAACGTCCGACGGCGAGGTCCGAGAGTCGAGGATACATGTGGTTGTCCTCCAAGATTTCAAATGCACTTGTAGTAAACCAAGGCAGTATCACTTTCTATGTTCTCATTTGGTGGCAGCAGCTAGGCATCGCAACTATAATATCGAGAGGAGGATACCTCACGAGTTCAGTGTCGACACGCTTGTGCACACATGGAGCCCCCGCTTCATGCCTTTCTAGGACCCTGGAGAGTGGCCTCCATATGATGGGCCAAAGTACATTGCAGATTCAGCTTACCGTTGGAACAAGCGTGGATCAAGGCAGAGGACGAGGCATAGGATGGTTATGGATCAGATACCCAGAAGAACAAGGCATGGGAGAGGAACTCCATTTGTTACTGACCCCAAACAATACGAGTGCGGCAAGTGTGGTAGACTTGGCCACAATTTACGAAGTTGCCATTGACAGATTAGTGAGGTGTGACTATTGGTTGATTTTATTATTTTATATTTGTTGTATTCATTTAATTAATTATGCATGTCTCAATTTATGCTTGTATTTGTGTCAATTACTTATACATTTCTAAGTTCATGTTTCATTGTATATTGAAATTCTAATTTATTCACTTTTTCTAGGATGGTGCAATTCCACCTGCTCGACCCGACGTACGAGGCGACCCACCGAGGACGTCTCATAGCGCTGGGGCAGGTAATAATCTATAAGTTTTGTTCAAAATTTGGTGAGCATACATGTGTTCATGAAGTAACATGAGACTATGTTTTATTCGATGCAGGACCTTCCGCTCCTTTGTCCTAGAACCCATAGTGGGTTCTTGGACATGCGGTACGACGATAAGTACACTTCTTTCCTGCAAAGAGCTGGCCTGGATGTCATCTCTTTTTAGGTTCATCGTGGGTTGTCCAACTTCAACTCAGCGGCCATAACTGCGTTGATTGACAGGTATTAAATTGAATCATTGCCTCCATTCATGGCCATTTGTTCATGCGATTGACTTTTTGACAAGTAATCTTGCTTTGTCTTAAATATAGGTGTCGGCTGGAGACTCACAACTTCCACCTACCTTTAGATGAGATGACAGTCACGCTCCAGGACTATCAGAAGATGCTAGACCTAAGGATTCACGGCAACCCAATCACCGGACAGTGCAGGTCAGAGGGCTGGAGAGCATGAGTGAAGACCTTCCTTGGGCGTGAGCTTGGCGAGCAAGGGGCTCGCACTTCTGGAGTTTCCATCTCTTAGCTACGGGAAGAGTTCGTACAGTGCCCCAAGGAGGCAGATGAGGAGACAGTTGGGTACTACTGCAGGGCGTGGATTCTACACCTATTTGCCAGCGTTCTCTTCCCCGACGCCACGGGTGACAGTGCGTCCTGGATGTGGATCCACTGCCTCAGTGACTAGGACCAGGCGGGTCACTACAGTTGGGGCTCTGTAGTCTTGTGTTTTCTATACTGACAGCTGTGCGAGGGGTGTCGTCGGTCTTTGTCCAACGCGTCACTTGGTAGATGTTTGTACCTGTTACAGCTATGGATGTGGGCTCATCTTCCAGTTGGCCGTTTAGAGGTTCTGGCTCGTTGTGACTGGTTTCAAGGTCAGCCTCCAAATCGGCAGCCGACGTGGGCGTACCTTTGGGACCAGGTCAGGGTTCCGTACGGGAGGTTAGACCGGGCGTACATTGAGTTTACAAACGAGCTAGACACGCTGACGGCGTCTAGTGTTAGCTCGGCGCCAGTATCAATGACGCCGAGCTAAGAGTCCATATTCTGAAATCTTTCCTCCAGAAGTCTATCGGTGAGAAACTTTCAAAAACAAAAATGAGCTAAAATGTAAAAAATTCTCCCATATAGCGTCATGTCTCCGATCGATCCAATACTCACGTGCGTCCTCCTCACATAGGTCCTCTAGGCTTGCATGGGTCTACCAGGTGACAATTTCTCTGGAATCGTTTTAGGTGTAGAGATTTTTTTCTACCCTCTTCTTTTGGATCGGTAGTTTCTTAATTTCCTTTTTTAAACATAAAATACAAATATAAATACGGTATTATGGATCTTTGATCCATGGATCTAAGAAATAATGATTTCCACAGTCAATTTATTGATATAATTTTGATTACAAACAAAACTTATTCTCATTATAATCAGGCAATGGTCGAACTAATCAAACCGTTAATTAAAATCTTATAAACAGTTTGTTCACTAATTCAGTCTAACTAAATCTATCTCTACAATTCCTGACGAAGTCTGCTATGTAAACAATTGAGAGGGGTCTCTCATTATAATCATCGGCGAACAAACCAATCATTTGACTCCTCAACAACTAACTTCTTATCGACTTTAATTAGATATTAGAATTACATATTTTATGAGTTCTGAAAAAAGCCACGGAGCTCTCAATATTTAATTATAGCCATACTAGATAGTATTAAAATTAAAGTTGTTATATATTTAAGTTTAAATACTTTTACTTTTGTGGTTTGCGACCGGACAAAAAAGTTGTAAAGGTGGTATTTTAAATTGACACAGGCTTAATAGAACATTATTATATTATTGCCAACATTAACTTATATTATAGATGTCGGTCATTATAAAATAAATTATAGACTTGAAATTTATAAAAAAAATGATAAATCATAAATAGATATGTATTATTTTTGTCATTGTTTTTCATTGATATCTGGTAGGTTTTTCTCCCGTTGCAACGTACGGGTAAATTTGCCAGTGTTTCCTAAAATATAGATATCCAAGTGTCAAAACCGTATAAACAACTCGCTCCTCATACCTTATTATTATAAGGTGGTGATGATAACCACTAGGGAAAACCCTCGTGTTTCCTAAAATAGATATTCTTATTTAGCTGCACTTCTTAGGGATATATTCTTCTTAACAAGGTATCACCTTTTTGCGTGTGAGAATTTTGATAGATGCTACCAATTAACTGTTTGTTCAATTTAAAGGTTAGACAAGTACGACGTTGGTTAACTCTCCAACGTCAAATATTAACACGTTGTACTTCTTTGTCCATTCTTGAGCAAAAAAACACCATGCCACACAAATAGCACTTCTCGCGGACACTGGGTGTAACTGGCATTGGTAACTTAGGAGTATAAGTTACAATATTAGATGTTGTATAGGTTAGATGTTTTGAAGCAAGGGTAGAAATTAGAAAGGCACATGAGTTAAGGCCTATAAAAAGACTTAGGCCTTGTTTGGATGTTAAGTATTAAGAAACCATAGTATCAAGAAATTGTAGTTTTAGAACCATTGACATGCAAAACCGTGGTTTAGAAAAAAGAGGTATAGAGTGGAGTATTTAAAACTCTTCAGCAATACCATAATATTCAAAACCATAAACTTTGTTGTACCCAAACACTTTATGGCACTTTAAAACCAAAGTATTTTACAATACCATGATATTTTTCTAAAACTCCAAAAATATATTGTATCCAAACAGGCCCTTATCCTAGAAGAAAATACATCATCTAAAAATTGGAATAATAATCTCCTAAAAAAGAAATGGGAAAATCTTGAAGGAAGACTTGACAAACCAATGCAGTTTGGCTCGGTCAAATTTGCCCCCTGCATTGAAGGAACATACTCCTACAAAAGCTAGCGCCAACAACCAACATTTTGCTCTGCACAAACAAATCCAGTTTTAAATTTAAACACACACCCTTTTTCCTCGACAAGACAAAATTTCGCTGACCAATTCGTTTCGGCTCGACTTGCATTGCAAGTAGTATTCTCAGCATAAATTCCCAGTTCTTGGGCAAGCAATCAAACAATAGGCCAGCGCCCAGCAGTCATGTTACAGGACCAATCAACATCTGAGAGGTCAAGACCGAGACAGTATTTCCTGTCACTGGTAAGTAGGTAATGATTGCATCACAGAAACGACTACTGACCTGCCTTGCAAGTTCCAGCCTGACCAGATCACCAGACTTCAGAATCAGGGTCCTAGACAAGCCATCGTATTAATGACTGCATACCAGCACAAGGCTTTGCATACTTTACTCAAACTTGCATACCTTGCGGCAAAAGGTAATGGACAGAACACCCCAATCCATCCTCTTCCTGCTACTCATCTTCAGTCCCAGTGCAGCTCAGAACACCACCGGAAGCAGCCCAAACGAATTCCATGTTGGCGTGATCCTTGACTTGGGTTCACTGGCGTGTCAGTGGCCTTGGAAGATTTCTATGCAACCCACCAGAATTGCAGCAGGAAGGTGGTTCTCCATTTCAAGGATTCGGCGGGCAATGATGTCCAAGCTGCTTCAGCAGGTACGTGTTCTGTAGCATTGTCATCAAGACCCAACAACGTCACTTGAAACTGTTTATCTGTACAGTTAAAGGACGTGTATATTATTTGACACCTTTATGCAAAAGCATAGTTTCATAAGTGTCTTGTCAGTTACTGTGTGGGGGTACATGATCTTAGAACAAGCACAGGATCTTTGAGAATCATAGAAGTAGATAAAGATCTTTTGTTCCTATTGAAAATAAAATCATACATAGAGTGATATAGTTGTGGATTTATTGAATAAAAGGCAAATATATCCTATGCAGTCATCGGGACAAATATGTGTCTTTCAGAGACAGAATTTGTATAGAAACTTCTTTAGATAGGTGGCAAAAATGTTAATAAAACACGAGGGTGAAGAACAGAAGGGTTTTAACACACACCCAACTGAACAAGTGTGAGAACCAGGGTTGGAACTTGATCAGTTAGCTCCTCTCTGCAGAGACTAGCCAGCTGCGCTTTGGCAGCACCGTTCACTCGGACAAAACTGCATATCATTTGGACAGATGACAGAATCGTGAGGTTGGGTACAAATTGCAGATCTAGATTAGAGCCCTTAAACAAACATAAATGGGGGAAAATAATTTCTCTTTACCTTTTCCCAAGGCAAATGTTAATAGAAAACGCACTGCCATTTTTGCTGGACTCTATATTCCTTGTCTTCGGGGGAACTGTTACCAAAAAAGTGAATATTTGCTAGAAGAAAATGACAAAATATTCACTTTTCAAGAATGTCCTCCTCTAATGGTAAACATTTTTAGCGTTCCACCAACAGAACCCACATAGTCAGAGTGTCCTCTAGCAAAATTTGTCTTTACAGAATCTTGAAAGCACTGAAAAATAAATATGCTTAGTACTACAAATTTGTTCTGCTGATATTAATTGACAGAAATTTCCTTTCTTGTGCAATTCCAAAGCTATTGAATTACTGGAGACATACAAAGTGCAAGCCATCATTGGTCCCCAGAAATCATCAGAAGCTGTCTTTGGTCCTCTTTGGCAGGGCTCCGGCGGCTCCGGCTCCCGCCCCTCCGCACCTGTCGGCCGCCCATGGGCCGACATGGGGCTACTGTTCACCGGAGCCATTTTTCTCTCTCCTCCTTTCCTCTCTCACAGACAGAGGCGGAGCCGGAGAAGCTCGTTTTTCAGGCTCCGCGGCTCCGGCTCCGCCTGGCACCTATCGGCCCATGGGCGGCCGACAGGTGCGGGAGCCGGAGCAGCCGGAGCCCTGCCAAAGAGGCCCATATCCAACCTTGGGAATACAACACAAGTACCTATTGTATCCTTCACTGCAACAAGTCCCTCACTCACTTCAGATATTATGCCGTATTTTGTGCGTGCAACATTGAATGACTCAGATGCTCAGTTCAAGTGAATGGTATTGCCTCTCTTATCAAAGCCTATGGATGGAGAGAGGTGGTTCCAGTATATGATGATACCGACTATGGGAGGGGCATTCTACCACACCTCATTGACGCCCTTCAACAAATAGATGCTCATATTCCATATCGTAGTGTTATCTCCTTGTCAGCAACAAGCGAAAACATTATGCAAGAGCTCTACAAGCTAAAGACAATGCAAACAAGGGCATTCATTGTTCATATGTCATTGACCAGGGCCTCCCTTCTCTTCACAAAGGCCAAGGAGGCAGGGATGATGACCAAAGGATTTGTGTGGATCATTACAAATGGATTAGCAAACATCATTGACTCACTCAATCCATCTGTCATCGAGGCAATGAATGGGGTAATAGGAGTAACATTTCATGTCCCCAGATCAAAAGAACTTGAAAGTTTTTCCATAACATGGAGCAGAATGTACCAACAAGACAACCCAAACGAATCACTATTTAATAAAGGGGAAATTGGCTGGTGGACACCCTGCTCATCCCTGTTCAACGGCGACGCCGCGGCGGTCGAGGTGGTCGACTGGAATGTGTCGACGGAGGTGGAGATGATGCGGAAGATCAACCACCTCAACCTGGTCCGCCTCATCGGCCTGTGCCACCACCGTGGCCGGTGGTACCTCATCACCGAGTACGCCGAGCACGGCGCGCTGCGGGACCACCTCCTCGCGGCCGCCACGGGCGCGGCGGCGCTTCTGACGTGGGCGCAGCGGATGCAAGTCGCGCTGGACGTGGCCGAGCAGCTGAAGGAGCTTCCCGGATGCACGCCTCATCGCCCGACGCGCGCCCCGCTCCCCTCTCCTCGACGTGCACCTCGCCGCCGCCATCTCCGCACTCAGGGACCTCGCCCTCGCCCTCACGCTCCTCTCTTGGTACGGCCGCACATCCAACGCCGCCAGCTGCGGCGAGCTTCGGCTCCTGCACGGCGACATCAGCCTCATGGTCCAGGCCTTCGCCGCCAACGGCCTCGATGTCAAGGACCTCGCCGTGCTCTGCGGCGCGCACACGCTGGGGAAGGCGCACTGCCCGTCGTACGTAGCCAGATCCAGCGGGGGAAACACCGCTGCCGTTTGGCTCGCGCCCGCCATGAACGACGGGCTCGAAGCCGAGATCCATCGTCCCCATTCCCATCTCTGGAGGCCGTCTCCACCCGAGCCCTATTCATAGACGGCTTCGCCTCGGCTTCCTCCGTCCCCTGCGCACGCTCGCCGAGACCTTCAAAGCCGGGAGCTCCGTCAAGCGACGCCACCAGATTGCCTCTGCTCCGGCGCAGGGAACCAGACCAGGCTCGGGTCGGTTATTAGCTGGTCCAACCAGACCCAAACGTGGCTCAGGGGCACCGGATGTCCAAACTGAATTTCTCTCTCTCCTCAACCGGTGGAAACCGGCCCGCGGTGTCCTCTGGCATAATTACAACAAACCAGAGTGTCTTCTAGCATACAGCTCCACTTTGGGTGTTCGCCAGCAAACGACCACCACTGTAGGTGTCCGCCAGCCAATTTCCCTTTAATAAACTAAGCATTTTCGGGATATGGGGATATGATGTGTTTGGGCATTAGCACAAGCGGCAGAAAAGGTTGGGGTATTAATTAACAAAAATAAGAGACTGCAGTTCAGTAAAAATTCTACATGCTTGGAGTCATTGGCTGTTTCCAGAATTGGACCAGAGCTCCTAACAGCAGTTGTACAGAACAAATTCAGAGGCTTAAGTGGAATTCGACCTTACAGACAGCTGCAAGTGTCTGCATTGCAAATAATAAATGTGGTTGGGAGGAGTTGGAGACATTGGATTTTGGACTTTGAAAAATGGTTTTCCATACCAGTTAAATGTCATGTGCATGTCTGCATGCAGGGGTGCTCCCAAGGCAGCGCATGGCCTGGCACAGCCCGAGGAGGCTGGTGGCTGAAAGGGCCAATGTCATTAAGGCTATTAATAGCAATTAAGGAGCAGCTGAAGGGGCCTCAAGTATGAAAGGGCCAGAGTCTGTGCGCCTAGCAGGGAGCTTAGCTCCTATATATTGTAACCAGCATCAATGGAATGGAGGGAGCAATGAAGAAACAAGTTATCTCCTACCTCTCATCTACTTTGTCTTCAATCTCACCTCTGCTGCGGTAGCCAGGCAAAAACCCTGGCACCATTACCTGGCCTTGGGAAACCCCCAAATACTCTAGTCTCCCTCCACGCCGACTTTGCCCGGCCTTCCTCTTGGCAATGGTTATCCACCCTATCCCTCGTATGAACTAAGGTTCACAACATCTGGTATCAGATAGCTTTGGTTTCGATCCATATCCATGGCTTCTGCTGTCAACGATGCCATCGGTGCCCTTGCTGATGGGATGCGCCGTCTCACAGAGGACATGGATCGCTTCGTCGTGATGTTCAACCGCTACGTGGAGAAGTTAGAGCGTGAACGCCTTGCTGCGGTGCTGCTTCAGGCGGCAGCACGAGGGCTCCTGGCACGCCGGCGGGTGCGGTCTCTCCGTGAGGAGGCTGTAGTCCGCCTACAAGCGGTGGCGCGAGGATTCATGGTGAGGCTCACCACAAGGAAGATGCGGGCAGCGATCAGAACTGCACTTTCAATAGGGTGTCCCTCCTCTGTTCATACGCCACCACCTGCCACCATCACACCTCCCACCGCTGTTCCATCCTCGCCACCGCTCTTTGCTGCCTCCATCTCGTCACCCTTACTGCTCCCAATCTCATCACCAAGGGCAAAATCCACCACGGCTGATTTGGCCAAGCTCATCCACTTCCTCACCACCTCCTCCAGTGTCTTGCAAGGGCGGGTCGCTGCCCTACAGCAACAGCATCCAGCGGCGGCACGGGGATCAGGCCAGGGTGAACTCCAGGGCGACCGGCCTCCCCGTTTCCAGAAGCTAGTTGCTGGGCTCCTTCCATGGGATCCAGGAGGACGCCATCGGGTTCGACGATAGCTCTCCATGCTTCCAGCTCGAGGACGAGCTGGTCTTCAAGGGTGGGGGAGATGTCATGTGCATGGCTGCATGCAGGGGTGCTCCCAAGGCAGCGCATGGCCTGGCACAGCCCGAGGAGGCTGGTGGCTGAAAGGGCCAATGTCATTAAGGCTATTAATAGCAATTAAGGAGCAGCTGAAGGGGCCTCAAGTATGAAAGGGCCAGAGTCTGTGCGCCTAGCAGGGAGCTTAGCTCCTATATATTGTAACCAGCATCAATGGAATGGAGGGAGCAATGAAGAAACAAGTTATCTCCTACCTCACATCTACTTTGTCTTCAATCTCACCTCTGTTGCAGTAGCTAGGCAAAAACCCTGGCACCATTACCTGGCCTTGGGAAACCCCCAAATACTCTAGTCTCCCTCTACGCTGACTTTGCCCGGCCTTACTCTTGGCAATGGTTATCCACCCTATTCCTCGTATGAACTAAGGTTCACAACATAAATCAAAATGGTTTGAAATTAACAATGCCAGACTCAATGCAACAACTAAATCCAGTGATTTGGCCAGGAGAATCAACAGAAGTACCAAGGGGTTGGGAACTTCCTGCAAGTGCTAACAAGCTTAGGGTTGGTGTGCACACAAGTGCATACCCAGAGTTTATAAAAACATCAAAGGATCCTGTCACGAATGCAACAAGAGCGAGTGGACTCTCAATAGACATATTTGAGGAGGCAGTAAAGAGACTGCCTTTTGCACTTGCTTACGAGTACCAAGCATTTGATACCGTTGATACACAAAGTACAGGGAGCTATAATGATTTTGTTTACCAAGTTTATCTTCAGGTAAGGAATAATTTCTAAAAGATACTACTCAATTTCCCAATCTTCCAAGTGAATAAACTAAAATGTGCATATATTTACTGTAAACAGTATTGTAGTGAGTTGATATTTTACAACATTTATATTTTACAGCATTTATAGTTTCAACCAGTGTAAAAAACTAATCCTACTTTCGACCAGAATCAAACCTTGCTGCTGGTTTATTGAAAGGACATAAATCCGAAAGGCTTGTTTCTTTCTTTCCCAAAGAAAATATATACTGGCCCTAACTGTTTTCCTTTTATCAAATACAAATTAGAATGTACTATTGAATCAGATGTAGTGCATATCACATAATAAGTAGACTCTACTTTTCATTTCACAATTAAGTACAACCAATTGATGTCAATGCAGAGATATGACATAGCAATTGGAGACATAACAATCAGATACAACAGAACGATGTATGTCGACTTCACTATACCATACACAGAATCAGGAGTGGCAATGATTGTCCCAGTCACGGAAAAAGTCAACAATAACATGTGGATTTTCTTGAAACCACTAAGCAAAGGAATGTGGTTTGGAAGCATAATGTTCTTTATATATACTGGAATTGTTGTCGGGCTGTTAGAGAGACTAAGTGGCAATGGATATCTAAATGGTCCCTTTTCACTCAAACAACTTGGGATTCTGATGTTTTTCTCCATATTCGAAGAGAGTTGAGTAAAATACTTAAACAGTATACTTTCTCACTGATTTTGTTCATCTACAAATTTCAAACAACTATGGCAGCCATCGAAAAATTGCTTAATATATAACTTTTTTAAGAAAAACTCAATATATTGTTTTACAAATTGAATTGGTGTATTGAAAAAAATAACATTTCTGTAGTTAATTCTGCAGAGGAGAAGCTGGAATGTTTTTTGTCTAGAATAGTTCTACTTGTATGGATGTTTGTTCTTCTGGTGCTAGCATCAAGTTATACTGCAAGCTTCGCATCAATGCTTCTTGTACAGCAGCTTGCACCAACGGTGACTGACATTCATGAACTCCAGAAGCAAGGTGCGTATGTAGGGTTCCACCGAGGTTCCTACATAAAGGGCCTATTGGAAGATATCGGTTTTGACAGATCAAAAATAAGACCCTATGATACTTCTGATGACTTCCACATTGCTCTTTCTAACGAAGGCAGACATGATGGTGTTGCTGCCCTCGTTCTGGAAGTCCCATATGAAATTGTTTCTCGCCAAATACTGCAAAGGTTACACAATGGTTGGAACTATTTACAAAAGTGCTGGCTTTGCATTTGTAAGTTCAATTACTCTTTGATAGCCAATTATTTCAATCTTTCCTAACTATATTAAAAATTGCTAGTTTGCTACTAAATTATGATGGAAAATCTAACATCCGAATAATATAATCATGTGCTGCATTAAAATCCACATTCCATTGTATCACTAAAGCTGAAAAGGTTAGATCAAAATAAAGGTGAGATTCAGAAATTCTATTTTTCATGGCTAGTACTGAGTCAGATATACTGAAGAATTCTTTAAATATTAGTATACTCAAGTTAATAAGGACTTCCTTTTTGGCAATTAGGCACTTCCTAAGCGATCTCCGCTACTTACTGAAATATCAAGGGCAATCCTCAACATAACAGAAGGAGATAGTATCATTCAGATCGAGAAGAAATGGATTGATCAAAACAGTTGTCAAAATGAGGAAAAAGTTGCTGATTCAGGTGCTATCACTTTTGGCAACTTTGGGGGATTATTCCTCCTAACTGGACTCGTGACAACCTGTTCCCTTTCTATAGCCTTGCTGTGGAACCAGTACAAAAAAGGTCAACAGATTAACATAGATTATCAGAATCAACAAGGACATGGGCAACAAGAAGAAAATGGGCACATTCAAGACGGAGATCAAAACAATGAAGAAAATGGAGGCTGCAATGATATAGATAACCAAGCCACAACAATATCCATGACTCATAGTCCGAACACAAATAGTGAGCAGCTAGGGGACTGCCTGCAGAATAACAAGGCAATAACATTGACTCATTTTGGTTCTCAAGTCACCCACAGGGGAGGCATAAGAAATATAGGTGATCAAGTGGCTCAAGTTTAGTTTCATAAATTACGGAGCCAGGCCGGGTTGATGCTTGAAGCTCAAAGATCTGCAGTAGCCCTATTGATCGTGGGTCAAATAGCTAATTCGTGCAGAAAAAGAATAATTTTTCAATTAATTTTGTGTCAGACATATAGGTTAGTAAAAAGGCACCCAATCTGTAGAACGGTTACTAAGTTTTCACATGACAAATTGATTATTATAAGGGGCCGTTTGGATCCCTTCATTTTGGAGGAATTGAAATCTACATAATGAATTAGGCTATTTGGCTTGGAATTTGACATTCCATAACATTCCCAAGCTCACAAATAAGCCTATCTCAAATTCATAGCGTGGGAGATGGAAATGGATTCTATAGATCACTATGCTATAATTCTATTCTCCAACTTATAGCACACTCTTCAACTCACTTCCCTACAATAGAAATGCAACATATAAGTATGTCCCTTATATGCCTAACAATAAATATACAAATATATTGCATATATAACTATATTAGCTTAATTAATCTATGTCTAAATTGTAATTATTAAAATGAATTCAATTCTAAGGATCCAAACGGGCCCTAAAAGAAATCACATCAGACAAGAATTATTGATTTATTGTAACTAGTGCACATGGAACTTCCAGTAATCATATTTTTCTTGTCATACGCTTTTGTCGTTGGCACTGGAACAAACTATCATACCTGCATAGTCGACATGCAAGTATGCCACCGCGTGGTGTGATGCAACTATGCAACCGGCAGCGAGCGGTTCATCACGTTGCTGGAATCCTGAAATCAACTGGTACACCTAGAGAACAGAAATGAGAGTAGAAAAGTCACATTGAGAAAATCAAATACAGTAGAAGCAACAGGCACTCAGGCAGTCTGTAGAAATTAACAGCACACACCATCAGAAACATTCAGGAGCTGCGGCGATGGTGGAGGATCGAGCAGGGGGAAACCTTGGAGTGGTAAAGCGTCGTAAGGCAAAGAACTGAATGAGCGAGATACCCATCCCAGTGCCTTGGTGGTCGCCGCCCAGCCGCGCGCGGAACGGGCTGTCGCGTCCGGAGCTCGGTTGGCTGAGAGCCTCAGCGCTGCGCGCCATCCTCTGGAGGGGGACTGGGGGAGAGAGAGGCAGCGGCGGCGGCGGTGATCGCCCCGGCGAGCGCAACTGCGGAAGAGAAGAGATACGGGTGCGCCGCGCCCGCGCTGAACTCCGACGGCCCACTAAACACGAGCAGCCGTGCAAAGGCCCAGTGGCAACACAGTACCGAGCGCATTTGCCGGGCCAAGCACGTGGCCCATCGTTCTCTTTTTTGTTTTTATCTGACTGTTTTGTGCCAATGGGTTGCAATGGTAATCCAAAATTTTGACGGAATGACAGTCATGTGGCTACTACTATAAGCCATGTTTTTATATAAGGGCTAATTGCTAGCTAGCTAAATATTAATTAAAATTAGAGCTAGTGCATCCAATCAGGATTTATAGGTGAACTAATTTTTTAGACAGGTCTTTAACTAGTTGGTAGCCAACCATAGCTAATTTAAACTAATTTTAGCTCTAATTAGTAACTAGCCATATATATCAAGCAGCCCATAAGTCTTATGCCCGTGTGTATGTGTCTGGTCCAGGCTTTTTGAGGAGGTTATACCCTATTATCCTACGTCCAGTGTACATAGCTATATTGTTTCTGCGCTGTATGTGACAAGAGTATTGGAGGCACCAATCAAAGGCCCTCCACTGCATCTTATATATTCCAGGGTGTAGGGTTATATATAAGGTCTGCTCAATTTATAGACTTCATGTCGTTTCTTGAGGTGTTAGTCACTTAATATTCATGTTGTCTTCGTCTGAATCCATCCTTGCATCCATTGAACTAAATACCTTATGTACTAGCATACATCATTAGTCCAAATAATTATGGTGTCATATACAATCACCAAAATCATATATCACTCTACCTAGATGCCATTTTCCTTACACCAGACATGATATTTTAAGAGTTTAGGGCATCAACGGCACCCCAAACAGATTCAGAGACCTAAAAATGCATTCTAAGAATTTGAGAACTAAATACCTTATATACTAGACATTTTTTGCTTTTTTTTTTAAAGAGGAATCCATAAGTTCCATTAACCAAGTGACACGGCCAAATCGCTGGTCACCGTAAACTGAATACAATCGGGAGTATGGATTGTCACAATATCAGAACTACTAGCTTGGGAAGTACGACCAAGCACAGCCATCTTGTGTGGTACACGATTACACTCCCTTGGGAAATGATTGACAGAGGCAGAAATGAATGCATGATGAAGCCATAAAGGTTCGAAGACGAGTCCCCCCATGACTGAAAGCCCATGTCTGAATTCAGCAAAGCGTTTGTCACTAGCATGGCATCTGTCTCAAAAATGATACGGCCAATCCCTCTTGCTGCTGCTGCTCACTCCTTGCAGACATGCTAAGATTTCAGCAGAGAATGGTCCAAGTTTTTACTCAAGATAAATAAACCTGCATGTTTACTTCATTTCCTTTACCTTCTCACCAATCTTTGCCTCGAAATTGCCTTACCGCAACAAGAGAGTAATTGAATTTAGAATGGCCAGATGACGCTGCAGGTGCAGGACTTCTTTTCCCAAGGTGAAATTGCAATACGTACCAGTCTATCACTGATTGCCAAAGTAGTTGAGGAAAACATCACGCTGAGCCAATCAAAGCAGCATACGCCATTAATTTAACTTTGCTCAGTCAAGTCAACCGTGTCACACTTACCAATAGATAGAAAGAGCGTCGACTACAAGCAACTGACTTTGAGAAGGCAAATCGACAGTGAAGCCCAGCCCAAATGTCAACTACTGCAGTCCTTCCTGTGTGATCAACTACCAATAATTAGTTACTAATTCATAAAAGCATATCAACAAATACACAGTCTAGAAACAACTTGCAACCAAAAAAGAAAAGTTAGGGCATGTATGGTAGAGCTTCATCTGATTCTGATTCTCTATGAAAATTGATTCTATGAGAGAAGCGATTCTGTAGCTGAAAGTGATTCTCTTTGATTCTTTAACATAAACTCTAAGTCCCCGTTTGGTAGAGCTCCCACCAGCTCCAGCTTCTTGACGCATTGGCTCTGTGAGAGAAGGAGATAGGAGAGAGAAAAGGAGCTCCATGAACAGTGAATGTGTCAGAGAAGCTGGAGCTGGTAGGAGCTCTGCCAGGGGCCTCAAAACCACGATGGAGAATCACTTCACAGGAGAAGCTACTTTTTTTAGCTCTTAGCCTCTTATTTCATTTCATAGAATCACTTCACAGAATCAGCAGAGAATCACTTTTCTCAGAGTTCCTGCTGGATTCAGTAGAGAATCAGCTTTGGGAGCTCTGCCAAACGGGGCCTTAATATGTTGTCAAATAGAGGACGACAAAGTTTTCAATATCTAGGTCAAAATCAATTCATCATCATTGTTTGTTGTATTATTCAAGTGATTGCTAAGCTCGAAGCAACAGTGTACTGCAACAAACTAAACAGGCTCATTGCAGAAACACTATGGAAAGGGGCTACCGAAACAGTCTATATAACTAATAGGAATGAGGGTGCAGTGCAAGTAGATTCCACAAACCTGACAGCTCCCGAAATGGAGATAGCTAACAGAATCGTCCTGCTCCTCTTGTTATTATTACCTGGAATTACTGTTGCACAAAATGCTTCTGGAGGAGGAACACAGGAGGTCCATGTGGGGGTCATCCTTGATTTGGGATCCTTGGTCGGCAAAATAGCAATCACCAGCAGGTCATTGGCTCTAGAGGACTTCTATGCTGCCCACCAAAACTATAGCACAAAGCTTGTTCTCCACATCAGGGATTCCAAGAGTGATGATGTCCAGGCTGCATCTCGAGGTAGATGTCTGAAACCTTGCTGTGTGTCCATTGCATTTACTGGCTATTTTTGTGCTGCTGAATGATAGGATGCACACACTATTGCTCAACTATACACAGTTGTTTTATTTGAAAACATAACTTGAGCATATTCATTCAGCATGGCTAAGTAGGAACAGAAGAGCAAGCACGCAAAGGAGAATGAGGCACTAACAGTGTTTGCATAACAATAGAAACTTGATGTAAAAGGAACGGTACACATAAAGAAAAACAAAACATGGAGAACTTGGCCATTACATGTGGAGAGAAGCAATCTTCATTAGTGACAATGTGCACTTCTCAACAAATAGATAAGGAAGCAATTTGCATCATATAAGAAAATGGCCACGTCATACCTAGTTGTTCCTGATAAGATGTGAGAGGCCAATTTCCTACAAGCTCTTCACCATTGGGATTGCATCAGGACAAAATGGGCAAGTTTTGTCGCCTTTTTTATTGAGTATAATGTTACAAATCCAATTGAGAAGGTGTTCAACACTACCTTATTTCCTTCTGTTTCTCAGAACCGGTTAATGATGTGCATACTGCTAGATGTGATTCCTAATATGATATATTTGAAGTAATTAATTAACTAACAAATAACAGAGCTAGGATTAGTTAAAATAGTATTTACCAGATGTGCCTAGGGAAAAAAGGTCAAAAACTGCAGAAAATAGACAAACTGTGAAAACACAGATTATGCAAGCTGCGGTATCAACACTGTTTTGGTTGTTTGGACTAAAGACAAAAATCAACTGTAAATATCCACGTTTAAGTTTACAAGCACTTACAATATATTGTTCTCTAGAAATGGGATGTGGATTTTTATATTTTTAGGACAATATATCCCGTAGTGAGGTCACAGATACAGTGAAAAAAACATTCATTCTGTGAATCAAAAAGTCAAAAAGGCATCGAGAGGCCACATCTTTTATTCAACACGTAGGAGGGCTATGTATCTTTATATTACGAAGAAGGAAATAACCCTTGCAAGAACGACCCCCCCCCCCCAAAAAAAAAAAAAACAACAACTCACATACACAAATGTAAAACACATGCTTTTGTTAAAAGATAGGAACGACCTCCACCGAGAGAGAATATAATCCACATTCCACACCATGCAACGGGGCAGCTAGATAAGATATGCCCTTGGCCCTAGTTAAACCCCAAAGCCTCATTTCCTTCGTGGCATGGCGTGAGTCCCCTCACATCAGGTGGCCCACCAAAGAAACAATGATTATGGTAGTCCAAAGGGGTCAAGCTCGAGTTAAGACCTTTCTTGACTTAGCCATAAATGGCATTAGCTAGACCACCAATTCTCAAAGGAGGCTTCACCTGGCTGAGGAGAAAGGTTCTGTAGCCCAAACTTTGAATTAGTCAATATGTAGCAAGATATGGGGAGCATAAACTACCCTAAGTTTGAAACGGTAGAAATAGTGGCGACTGATGAGTAAACTTTAGTTACTTATTTGTATCTTCTGAAGTTTGCTTTAAGTGGCCTTTTTTTTCTGCAAACATCATATTCCGACACTGCAAGTGCATCAGTAACTTTCAGCATGTTGCAGTTCAGGAACTTCTGTCTTATGATTTTGTTTCACTTGTGCCATCCTTGCAACAAGGATTGTCTTCAACTGCAAGTATTTGAGGGGATCTTTTGTGTAAATACTATATTTTCATTTATAAAGATGATCATCTACCAAAGTACGTCTTTGTATGCTGTTCTGCAGCTCTTGACCTGTTGGGGAATTACAATGTAGAAATTATCATTGGTCCTGAGAAATCTTCACAAGCTATATTTATCTCAGAACTCGGAACTAAAAGTCATGTTCCAGTCATCTCCTTCACTGCAACAAGCCCAACTCTATCCACTAGCAGTCTTCCGTATTTTGTCAGAGCAACACTAAATGACTCAGCACAAGTGAGCTGCATTTCCTCAATAATTAAGGCCTATGGATGGAGAAAGGTCGTCCCAATCTATGAAGACACTGAATATGGTAGAGGTATCATACCTTACCTTGTGGATGTCCTCCAAGAAGTTAATGTGCAGGTTCCCTACCGCAGTGTGATTCCTCCATCAGCAACTAGTGAACAAATTACCGAAGAATTATATAAGCTGATGACAATGCAAACAAGGGTCTGCATTGTGCACATGTCCTCAATGTTGGCCTCCACCCTCTTCTTAAAAGCTAAAGAAATAGGAATGATGGAAAAAGGGTATGTATGGATCATAACTGGTGGAGTAACTAATCTCATTGATTCTCTGCATCCTTCTGTTGTGGAATCAATGAATGGTGCCTTGGGTGTCCACTTTTATGTTCCCAAATCAATGGAACTGAATAACTTCACTACAAGGTGGAATATGAGGTACCGAATTGACAACCCGACTGATGCACCATCAAAATTAAGCATCTTTGGACTGTGGAGCTATGATACAATCTGGGCAGTAGCACAAGCTGCAGAAAAGGTAGACTTGTCAATGCCACATTTCGGAAACCAATATCCAAACAAAAAACAACAGACTTGGAAACCTTGGAAACATCTAGTAATGGTCCAGAACTCTTGAAGGAAATCTTGCAGAGTAAATTTATAGGTTTGAGTGGCATGTTTGACCTTTTAGACAGGCAGCTGGTTGTTTCAGCATTTCAAATACAACAACATAGCCTTTCAGTCCCAAGCAAGTTGGGGTAGCACCAATTGAAGAAAAGCTTGTCCAACATCGGTTGAGGTGGTTTGGCCATGTCCAAAGGAGACCTTCAGAGGCACCAGTGCATTGTGGAGCCAAGCTAATAATATGAGGAGAGGTAGAGGAAGACCGATATTGACATGGGGGGAGACAATAAAAAGATATTTGAAAGCTTGGGATATACCTAGAGATCTATGTTTGAATAGGAGTACTTAGAAAGCAGCTATTGAAGTGCCTGAACCAATCTCAAACCCAGATCTGAACCCTGTGATCTGGCCAGGACAGACATACCTAAAGGCTTTGAGGTTCCTGCAAGTGGGAAGAAGCTTCAAGTTGGTGTACGCCCAAGTGGATATCAACAATTTATAAATGTTGAGAAGGATCAAACCACAGGTGCAACTAAAGCAACTGGCCTTTCAGTTGATGTGTTTGAAGAGGCAGTAAAGATACTCCCATATGCAGTGCCTTTTGAGTATGTGTTATTTGGCTCTCCGGAGGATACAAGTAGCAGACGCTATGATGATTTTGTTTACCAAGTTCATCTTAAGGTAAAAATAAGTTTAGGACCTGTATATTTCCTACTTGACTTTCTTTAGTAAGTAGTAGAGCCTCGAGGCACCAGCCAAACTTGCACATGGTTTACGACAAACCAATGTAGGTAACTCTAAATTCCTAATATCCTTCAGTATAGTACAGTACGAACACTTTTCACCTGCTTGTTTTTTTCATAGTAAAAGTTCATGTACACTGATCGCATCCTCAGTATTTCTTTTTGTCATAACAGAGAATATTAACATGTTATGTAGTTCTCCAGGATTAATTTACATTAGTTGCATAATATCAGTTGCATGATAATAAACTGTACAGTGTAGAACCCAATGGAAAAGCCTGATTTCATAGAACATATGCCGCAACTATCTACTGAGTGGTAATCTCAATTATCCATCCATATTATTATTTTACTATCAATTAAAAACCATTATACTAAGGTAAATACTTATTATTCTTTTCATTCCATACAGATATATGATATAGTGATTGGAGATATAACAATCAGATATAACAGAACTTTCTACGCTGACTTTACTGTGCCATACACGGAATCAGGGATAGCAATGGTGGTTCCTGTCAGGGACAGCATAAACAAGAACACATGGATTTTCTTGAAGCCACTAACACCTGGCATGTGGTTTGGGAGCATTGCGTTCTTTATCTACACTGGTGGTGTTATCATTGGAGTTTCTAGGCAACAATCAGAATGTTCGTGGGCCAATTCCCAGACAGCTCGGGATTCTAATCTTTTTCTCCCTATTTGAAGAGAGTTGAGTACACTCATCACATTGGTTTTACCCTCCAAAACGCATAAAATACAGAATTTAGTATAGAGCTGAGAAATCTACATGGGAGTAAGAATTTATAGATTGCAATCAGATAAGAGAAAGGCTATATGAAAGCAGATCTCTTGTATGTTGCTAGACATGACACAATGCTAATCAGTTTCTTCTAACTGCAATATTACTACTAACTTTTTCACAATGATGCTAAAAAAGAATTCTTTAGCCAAAATCATCATGTTTTTACAGGAGCGATACCCACATGACTCGCAATACTCACCTTGTTATACTGCAATTTGAGTGTCTACTAACTGCAATCTATCTAGTAGCAAGATCACCGCATATGTTCAGCATATCTTGTTCCACCTTGCTATGTTTTAAATATGGATCTAACTGTAGTAAATGAAATTTCACAACATAATGGAACTCTCTCTAAGCTATTATTGAGACCTGGATCCAGGGGTAAGGAAGCATGTAGTTAGGTGACTTATTATGAAGTTAGAGACTTAGGGTACACATTAACCTTAGTAGTTAGCCTAGCCATATAAGTAATATTTTTTTTGAAACAAAGCCATATAAGTAACAATATAGCTATTATTTCTTAATCTTAAATAAAGAAAATATATGTTCCAATTTCTAATTTGCTAAATGGCCCTGCAGTACCTACTGTAAGTTTATAAGTCATCATATCACAGCAAGTATAATTAGAAACTGACAACAGACAAGACTTTTTTTGCTACAATTATCAAATAATTGACATATATTATCTGATTTAAAGGCAACAAATTCAACATTATTCATATTGATGAGCATATAAAATGGCTCCCACAAAAAAGAAATATGATGGCTAATAAATGCAGTAACTTTGTCCTTTCTGTAGTATCCAGTAAGCCAAAATAAAAAGGGTAGAGGATGCAAAATTGTTATCCTACACTATACCAAGTAATATTTATGCGAGTCAACAGTTATGTAACTAAAAAGGTTAACAAAATAATTTCTGTGATGTGTAAATTACAGCTATCAAGTTGGATTTGAGATGTCTAAAACATTAACTCAGTTATCATAGCTTTTGCAGAAGAGATTGTGGAACGCTTTTTATCTCGGATAGTGCTGATTGTGTGGCTGAGTTTTCTCCTGGTACTTACATCAAGTTACACTGCAAACTTGTCATCAATGTTGACTGTACAACAGCTTCAGCCTACCGTGAATGATATCCAAGAACTCCTAAAAAGTGGAGAAAATGTACGATACCATCGTGGCTCGTATGTCAAGGGACTTTTGGAAGAACTTGGTTTTGAAAGATCCAAGATCAAGCCCTATGATACACCTGACGATTTTCACAATGCACTTTCAACAGGAAGCAGTAATGGTGGTATTGCTGCTCTCGTGCATGAAGTTCCTTACATTAAACTGTTCCTTGCAAACCACTGCAAAGGTTACACTATGGTCGGACCGATTTATAAGGCTGCAGGTTTTGGATATGTAAGTTGAATTGCATCTAATCTGGTTCTTCTGCACCAGTACATTCCTAGAGATAAAATGAACGAGTTCATCAGTTTGTTTGTTAGTATGAGAAAAAAAAGGAATCTCAGATAGCATTCACATGAAAGACAACATCCTATAGTTATTTTCGCCTTATATGGCCAATTCAATAGTTGTGCCTTGTAGAAATGTCGAGATCTAGGTGTCAGAAAATTTGAAGTATTAATTAACCGTCATGGCATATAAGAATTTTTTAAGTACTAATTAATCATCTTGCATATAAGATAAAAAATGAATCATTGTTGCCATTGTTACATATGAATCATCAAAACGGCTATGCTGTTTGTCCAGGCACTTGCAAAGGGAAATCCCCTACTCAGCGACATCTCAAAGGCAATCCTAAATGTAACAGGGGGAGATACCATACTTCAAATCGAGAAAAAATGGATGGGATATCAAAATGACTGCCAAAATGTGGGTCCCATCACAGGTTCAAGCAGCCTCACCTTTGCCAACTTTAGGGGACTGTTCATCCTAACTGGAGCTGCTTCAACTTCTTCTCTTTTGATAGCATTGGTAATTTATGCCTACAAAAAGCAGCACCGGTCAACAGTAGTCATGGAAGTTGATAAAACGCAGGTAGAAGAGAACAGAGCAAATGAAGATAAGGATGAGCCTCAAGAAGGAAACCAAGGAGCGGTACCTGAGGAACATGTCCAGTTTAGAGGAGACAGAGAAGAAAACAGCCAGCTGCATGAGCAAACTGGTTCAGAAAAGGTGTGACAGAAATCCACACAAGCACAGATGCGTGCAATGGTTCAGTTGCCTCTCACAGGGGTGAACCAATCACCGTTCTCCAAGCAGAATCCATCTGAAGTTGAGCTTTTTTTTTCTACTATCTTACAATGATCTCAGTCCCAAAAGTCTTTTTTTTTTTGCGTTAATCTCAGTCCCAAAAGTCAATGAGCTCAACAAAGGCTCTTGTTACCCTTAAACTTGCAAGCGAATAAACTTGTATTATGCAGGAGTACTTTTTGACACTTGAACCATCTGATAACTGAAAAATGCCCAAGCAGAAACTGAATCCTCTGTTGAGGCATTCGATCGAACATCTGCCCAGCATCAACTACAGACGAGTGCACCATGCTCTATCCGCACCAATCCAGTAACACCTCGAACTCTTAACCCACGGCCACGTACGTTCCGGCACCATGGGTAGTTACCGCTTCAGGCAGGTGCCTCGGACACGAGTGTAGGTTCGTGACCACCCTGGATACAAATGCCAGCGCCCACGGGCGTTTCGGACTGGTAAGTTGCGATTGCGAGGAAGACGATGTTTTTTTTTTTTTTGAGCAACGGAAGACGATGGATGAGAAGAACAACAGCACAAACTAACGCATGTTCCTAGGCTCCTGTCCATTCCAGCAGGGCCTACAGCCTGTTCGTTTGGCTGTGGCTTGTCGTATATCAATCCAGCAGCATTCTAACGTATATATCTAAACGGCGTTGAAACAGCACGGGCGTTTAATATATCTAAACGGCGTTTAATATATTTAAACAGCGTTTAACATAGTAAACGAATGTCACATGTTTTATTTAGACCTTAAATGGTGAATTAAACAGTAGAAGTTTAAACCGTTAAAAGTTAAATGTGATTAAATATGGAGGATTACAACTACTGCATTGCACCAGCTAATTAACATATTAAGTATATAAGATGGAGTGAGATTTAGTTTTATTCCAAAAAAATATTTGATACAATACTTGTTTTGTGAAGGACGGGTCTGATGCAAGCGGTAGAGTCTTACTGCCTGTGACCGGAAGGTCCCGGATTCGAGTCGCGGTCTCCTCGCATTACACAGGCGAGGGTAAGGTTTGCCACTGACACCCTTCCCCAGACCCCGCACAGAGCGAGAGCTCTCTGCACTAGGTACGCCGCCCTTACAATACTTATTTTGTAGCTTATTTAATTTTTTTTGGCTACACAAATATGTATGTCTTAGTATTAATATACAAAATTGTTTAGATCATTTAACTCTGTTTGAACACCGTTCTAAATGATCTAAACGCTAAATTCGACTTTTTAGCGTTTATGATAACACTGGTCGAAATCAAATAAATTTAGTCCTTGTGTTGATTTCAAATGTGGTGTTCTACTTTCTAAAATGATTAAATTTTTTTGTTTAATATCTAAAAATTCATAACTAATTTATTTTAAATTGGAAAATTACGAAACTAGTACCAGTTTCTTCCTAAAAGTGTCTGATGCTCTGTTTAGAGTTATTTGGGTCTTATGAAGTTATGTCCCTATTGTTTATTGCTTATAGTCATGCATACTATTTATTTAAATTATCGTTTTGCATCTACTTTATGTTGATTACTTGTTTGGGGCACTGCCTAGTTTTAAACCTATAACCTAATCAAGAAATCAACATAAAGTAAATTACTACTCATGCAATGCCTAAATATGATCTATACATATCTATGAGGTTGGTATCACCTTTTCTCATCTTTTTTCTATGTATAACTTATAGCCTGCCAGATCATCCTGCACGAGTGGAACATCAAGAAATCAGAGCAAGTTTGTTTACGACTCCTGTGCAAAACTGGGGGAAAACATTCTAAGTTCCAAATCCAATTCAGATACCAGACACCACCACATTCAAATTCATCGGCATCACTACTGACATCCTACACCACACTGCACTCCTGCAAACGATAACAAAACGCAGCGAGATCGAGTGGCCATGGCCGTGCTACAAAACGCTGCTGCCAAGTTTGTCCCTCCACGCCAAATAACCATGCCGTTTCTGGACGATGTCCGGAAGAAGGGCGGCGTCCTCGATGACAATGTTGGAGCCTTGATCGATTCTGTACGATACATCGATGCCTTCAAGATGTAGGTGGTAAACCACACCGCAGTGACCTGTGTCCCTGTGGTCATCATCAGTGTCTTCGCCACAGTGGCCATTGGCATCAGCTTCCATGCTCACTTGATGGGGACGGGTCCGCTGTGAGATCGATCTGATGTCCCAGGAAAGGACCTGCTTGATAAGATCCTGAAACTCGTCTGCTGAAGCATAGAGCGACTGCTGCTGCTGAAACAAATAAACAGATTTTGAATTGTAAGCCCAAATTCTTATTTACAGTTGGCCTAGTGTAATCCCTTCTCATATGAAAAAAAGAACTGAAATTTAATTGCTATTCAGCATATAAGATTTATTTTTTACAGACAAAACATCAATACCACTTACTATATGCGTCCAGCAAGTGGGAAGCGCAGAAATGAAATGTTCAGAAAAATGGACAGACTCCACGGCTAATGCACCATCAACCTGCTTCAACAAAATTCTCAAAGATTACTAGGTGATGAACAATGAAGGTACTCGATTGTAGCATTGGCATAAAATATAGCAATATGAGATCTTGCACGCGAGCTGTGAATCAACAATTCCTGAATGGAACATAAAATTTTCTTTCAATACCCAAATCTTACTCTCAAGTATCATTCAATAACCCCCATATTACAGAAGAAAAGATTTACCAAAATCCTGAACTGTCTAAAAATTAAAATTAAAGCACGAGCTACACATCTTTTCAATTAGATAAGGCCAGTGCACTTGTATGAAGATAACTAATTAGCATGTATATGCAGACAACATCAAGCATCAAATGCTGTCCAGCGTTCACTACTGTGCAGAACGATGATTGATCCAGAAAAATAAACACACTTATTTCGAATTGATGAGAGAGAAATGAATTTTCAAGTTTGGAGAAATGCATGAACTGAGATGCAATATTGTACATACCTCTAACCAATTGGGAACAGCTGCACCTTTAACACTGTCAGAATATGGCAGGTATGGTTTAATATCAAGCACAGGCTGTTGATAGGTGATCAATGTATTAGGAAGAGTTCACAGCTGACAGAGCTTAATTATATCAATCCTTTGCATAATACTGGACCATATAAACGCTTAAATTGGTACCGTGCCATCAACCAAATCTACTCCAGAAAGCAAAAGAGTATGCCCATCCACCGCCTCCACCTGTAAAACGTTGAAATGAAGAGAAGAAAACGTCAAACCACTATAGCATGCTTAACAAGATTAACCAAAGCAGGCAACAGCTCAAAGCGCATAAGAAATGTTCACATCCAAGCATACACATTAGCCCTAGCATCTAGCATGCTTAACAAGGTCAATCAAACTAGGCAATAGCCCAAAGCAAATAAGAAATGTTCACACCCTAGAATCAATCGAATCAATATATTAGTTGCCTTTCTTATAATTTAAGTGACACAGTAGGATGTTTTGGTCACAAGAAAACCTTTCTGAAGAGAATCCCTGTGGTGAGATCTGTGTGAAAAAACATCCTTCAGACAGTAGATAGCAAGCAGCGTTATAGATTGCAATGATCGTTACGATTATTGTCTACCTAGAAGTTCACAATTCCTCAATCCTAATATTGATTTCTTCAATGTGTTCCAGAAAGCAACAATAACTGAAGAAAAACGCAGGACCATTTCAGGTGACACCTTAGCTACGCTGAGTCCGATTGGATTAGGCCGATGTGGCGATCTAGTTGCCAAAACCCCCATCTTGCCCCCTTTCAACCTCGGTACCCTTACCTTCCATGAGAAAGCAGAAGATTCCATTAGTTCAACCCAATATCCACTACAACATTCAGAAGAATATTCATTTATATCAGAAAAAGGAACCACCAAAGGGCTAAGAACAAAACCATACCTTAGCTTTTAGCTTAGACCTAGCAGAATCTTTCCACAGTTTATCAAGATCAGTGTTAAGGTGAAAAACATAAAGAATCCAGCAATGTGAGTAACTAGCTAGTCCCTCCAGCGCTGCTGCTGGAACTCGGGCAGGATCAAGCACCACAGTTGCCCTGGCCAACGTAACTACCAAAGGTTGCCTTGGTGTACCATTCCTGTGATTGTAGGGTCAACAAGGCAAGACGTTTAGTAGGTTCATAGCTCGGTTTCCACACCTGAGCACATACATCCACACCAAACATTCATTCTGGTAATTATCCAATAAATTGATTGAATACTACGAGTCGTTGGAAATGGGGAAAAAAATAGATGGCAATCAGCACCTAGTGGAGAAGCAAGACTGGACAGTGCCAATCGGCGCCAGCGGGTAAGATGCTGGGGCGGCGGCCTTGGCTGGCCTCGCCTCGTCGGAGCGAGGCTCCTGCTGACTCAGAGCCCTCCTCAGCGACTGCAAACAAGGAAACGAAATAGAGATTCGGCAGCACGAGCCTGATGATATGGCCCAACTCGAAGGGAAGTGCACGTTGGAACACGAGAAAACTTGCAGCGCCGGACGGCGGCGACCTCACCTGCTGGGCCCGCACTCTGCCGCGGCGCTCGGCAGCGGCCTTCTCTGCAGCGACTGCCAGTGAGGCCTCCACCTCGCGGACCCGCGCGGCCAGACGAGCGCATTTGCGCCTGTAGAACAAGCCTGTGGGATGGGCACGTCGGTGAGGGAGGAGAGGTTGATGTTGGGAACTTGGAGCTAGAAACGATGACGTGAGGGAAGAGCGAGAGATTACATGAGAGGACGATGGCTGCGGCAGTGGCAGCTATGGCGGCGCCGGCGAGGCTTCGCGGCGGCGCCACGGTGGAGGGGCGTCGATAAGGATTCTCTTCCCGACAATTCATCCCGTCCCCTTTCACGTTTACTGTCTATCGTATAGATTCTTGCTCATCCCTGTTAGGCGGTCGGATAACAGATACCCATAAATAAGGATACTTGGGGTCGCATCTTTGCAATCGAAGACGTTTCTTTTTCACTCGGGTATAAGTATCGGAGTCTCGGAGATACCGAGGAGAAGGAGCGAGGTTGCAAGGAGGACGAGCAAAGGTGACAGCTCGAACTAAGAAAGCGAGGGGGCACGATCGCTCGTGAGGCAGGCGTGCTTGTGCTGCTAACGGAGATGATGAAGAAAAATTAAACTAGGGTTCCTAGAACACACAAACTATACATATGATTGTTCAGATTTGAACGAAAATATCTATGAGCTTCTTTAAGCCTAATATTCGTACGACAGCTCAAATATTGGGGTTTCCCAATGGGTAAATGGGATGGATAAACAGGGAACCTTCCCGTACCCGCTATACCCGTTGAGGATGAATTCTTGTCCATTTAGATGCCCGCGGGTAAAGATATGATTCCATCTCCATCCCCTAATATCAAATACCCGTTGGGTATTGGGTATCGGGGCCCCGTTGCTATCTTTAGGCGTCGAGTCGACGGCACCGAGGCTGCGCTAAGACATGGGCTTCAGTGAAACTGGGCTGCGCTTCGGGTTGGAGAACGTGAGTCGACGAACTAAGAGAGATTTCGTCGAGTAAAAAAGTGCACGTTACCTCCTCAACTTTCGTGAAAATCTGATTTTTCTCTCTGAACTCTAAAACCAGGCAAAACATCTTTCTCAACTTTTAAAACCGTTCATCTTATCTCCCTAACCCTGTTATAAGCAGTTTTGAATATGGTTTTGTCTTTTTCTTTTTTATTTATTTTGGCTGAATCTTTGAAAAACATAGTAAATCATAGAAAAATCATAAAATAGAAAATCTAATTTTGTTGGACTCTACGTGAGTAGATCTACACAGTGAATATATAATATGGTATGCTTTAGTATAAAGTTTTTGTTGTAGCTTTAGATCTATGTTTTTCTGTAATTAAATGAAATAATTCATAGCTGTAGTTTCTATGGTCTAATTATGGTGAAAATTTTATGGTTGGCTAATTATTGTATGCTTAAACTATAGTAAAAATTTCATACTTATTGGATCATGTATAACTTAGTTATAGATTTTATTTAGGTTTATTCTTGTTAAATATAAATAAATCTATAACTAAGCTATACATGATTCAATAAGTATAAAATTTTTACTATAGTTCAATTATACAATAATTAGCCCACCACAAAAATTTCATCACAATTAGACAATAGAAACTACAACTATGAATTATTCTAATTAATTACAGAAAATCATAGATCTAAAGTCACAATAAAAATTTTGTACTAAAGCATACCATATGTTCACTGTGTAGGCTACACATGTGGAGTCTAATAAAATTAGATTTTCTATTTTATGATATTTTTGTGATTTACTATGATTTTTTAAAGATTCAGCCGAAATAAATAAAAAAGAAAAAGACAAAACCGCCTTCAAAACTGCTTATAATAAGGTCAGGGAGGTAAGATGAACGGTTTTAAAAGTTGAGAGAGGTGTTTTATCCGGTTTTAAAGTTCAGACAGGAAAAACGAACTTTCGTAAAAGTTAAGGGAGGTAATGTGGACTTTTTTCTTTCATCAATGGGAAAAGTCTTTGGGCATACTTTTTCCTTTTTCAAACTTTCTTTGGACTTTGCTGATCTTGTTTGCCTCACCTAGCCATCCTCATTCAACAAAGCATAGATAATCTTGCTCCTGCGGTGAGCTGATTTAGCTCTATAGCACTGGAAGGAAATCTTTACAAATTTTTAAGATTAAACCAGATTTTAGAATTTATAATTACATTATTTTTTCCGCCCAACCGGTTACCTTTGAGTCAACCAAAACAGTCACATTTGGAGCTAACCAATTAAAAGATCCTTGTTTGGTTTCGGAAATTGAGTAACAATCTAGGTGTACTAATTGTGTTTGATATGAGATACATAGAAAATTAGTCCACAAGTATATGTGTGTGAGCAACATATATCATGATGGTGAAAATGGTTCGGAGATGTTGTAAAATTCACACATGTGATGAAAAGAGCTCATTGCATATGAGACATGATATGGAGTCATGTGACTAAGGTGGAGAAGATTAAGACAAGACTTGACTTGATGGACCGGTTGCAAGAGTGAAGGGCAAGTCGGAGGCTTTGAAGCGCTAGACCGCGTGGCGGGATGCTTGAGCAAAGACTTGGGCACTTGGCACCGATGGACCGATGCAATGGTGAAGAGCAAATGAGGTCAAGATCAATGAACCAATAAGGTCACATGATAATATAAAGTGGATCATATCATTATTGATCATGTTGGTGCATGTGTTACATCGACATTGGAGGAGATGGAATGGAATGCGCATGGCAAAGGTATAACCTATAGGGCATTTGATTTCATCGGTCATAGGTGTGTAGAGAAGTTTATGAACGAATTTAGGATAGATGTCCATACTATCAAGAGGGGCAAAATTGTTTGCATATTAGTCATCTAATGCCACTTGAGTGATCTAACTTTACGATGTTGCTAGGATTGAGTGACGTGGTAAATTGAGTGACTAATCCTTTGAAAATATTTATGAAAATACTAACACTTGCACTTGTTGGTGTATACTTGGTGGTGTTGAAACATTTGCAAAGGAGAAGAAATTGGAGTTGTTGTGGATCAACTTAGAAAAGAGAAAAAAATCGGTGTACTCTAGACTGTAGGATGGTCCTCGGATTGGAATACTATTTTAATCCATTGTGATTTGGATCAAGTATGCATGTGGGTTGTGTAGCCCTCTGAGTAAGCTTTCCAAAATGTCTAAGATCATCAAAATAAGAGTTCAGAGCTAAGAGTTATAGCCGTTTTAGCGCTAAAAGGTCTGTGACTGGACTCTGCGCGTCCAGTCAGCACCTACGAGTCTGGTCATAGCATTCGGTCAGTGTTTTTAACATGTCTAGGAGCGATCGGACGCATGAAGAGTCTGGTCAGTGATGACCTGACATGTTCGGTCATTAAAAGAGCTCTCTAGAACCTCTCTGGAAGTGACCGGACGCTGGAAGAGTCGAGTCCGGTCATATGATAAAGGTGAGTCCGGTCATTTGTGTAGAAATGCGTTGGTAACCGGACTCAGCCTCGGCGAGTCCGATCGTTAGACCTAGGTGTGTCCGATTAAGAGTATGTGCGTGTGGGAGCTAGCCGTTGAAGCCCAACGGTCGGCTTCGAAAGAAGGGGATGTGTGGCATCATCCTAGCGACCGAACTTTGTGACCTTGAAAGCTCTAGTTTGGTTTTGGTGAATTGATAAAACCCTAAGTGTTAACCTAGTTTATCAAGTGATCATGATATAGGTAGCACACTTCAAGTAGAGAAGCTAATGAAGATCATAACATGACAATTGTGATGGCATGATGATGATCAAGGGCTTAAACTTGAAATGAAGAAAGAGAAAAACAAAAAGTTCAAGGCAAAGGTATATTTTGTAGGAGCTATTTTGTTTTGGTGATCAAGACACTTAGAGAGTGTGATTACATTTAAGTTTGATAGCCATACTATTAAGAGGGGTGAAACTCATATCGGAATACGGTTATCAAAGTGCCACTAGATGCTCTAACTTATTGCGTATACATTTAGGATCTAGTGGAGTGCTAACACCCCTAAAAATGTTTGTGAAAATATGCTAACACATATGCACAAGGTGATCCACTTGGTGGTTGGCACATTGGAGCAAGGGTGAAGAAGTTAGAAATGAAAACGAGTTGGTCACGAAGACGCTGGCGTCAGTCAACTAACCGGACGCTGGGTCTAAAAGCACAGGACGCTGGCAGCTTGCGTCCGGTCGAACTGGTCGATCGGCACAGTACCTAGGGTATTGCACCGGACGCTGGTCTATGTCCGGTCAAGGTGGACCAGACGCGTCCGGTCGAAGAAATACGCCTCGGGGAGCTTACTGGAAACGACCGGACACTGGGACTTCAGCCTCTGGTCAGTTCTGCTGGAGCGTCCGGTCAGCTTCATAGCCGATGAAATCTGATAAACAACATTTGAAGCTGGTGACGCGTGGCGTCCATCGGGCGACCGGACGCTGAGGGCTAGCATCCGGTCAGTTCGACTGAAGCGTCCGGTCATCCCTTGTTATGCCCAGTGAAGGGGCATAACGGCTCTATTTCGTGGGGGCTTCTATTTAAACCCCATGGCCGGCTATGGCTCACATCTTTAGTTATTTTCATTGACATAGCAACCTTGTGAGCCTAGTCAAAGTCCTCCCTCCATCATTGATTCCTCATCATAGTGAGATTGGGAGTGATCCAAGTGCATTGCTTAAGTGTTTGCATCTAGAGGCACTTGGTGTTCGTGTTTCGCTATGGATTTCACTTGTTACTCTTGGTGGTTGCCGCCACCTAGATGGCTTGGAGTAGCGAGGATCATTGAGCGGAGGGTGGTGATTGTCTCCGGCTCTGATCATGGTGATTGTGAGGGTTTCTTGACCTTTCCCCGGTGGAGCGCTAAAAGATACTCCAGTGAATTGCTCGTGGCTTGTGTGATCCTCATCTTATGTTGGTTGTGCGGCACCCTATTGAGGGTTTGGCATGTGAAGCCAATTAGCGCGTGAACCTCCAAGTGAGTGAATCGCCATAACAAGGAGTAGCTTGTCGGCAAGCAAGTGAACCTCGGTAAAAATCATTGTGTTCATCCTTTGATTTCGAGGTGATTGGTCTTCATTGTTATTCATCCTTGTGATTGATTGGTTCACTCCTCTACACGGTGGTATAACTATCTTGATCACTCTCTTTACATTATCACAAACTAGTTGACAAGCTCTTTAGTGTAACTAGTTGTGAGAGCTTGCTTGCTTGGTTGGTGTGGCTCTTTAGTTAGCCTTTAAGAGCACAATAACATAGGGTAGTGTCATACCTCTTGTGTGAATCGACACTATCTAAACTAGAATTATGGTAGGTGGCTTACATTTTGAGTAGGCTAGCGCAACACTTGCTTCGCCTCATTATTGTCTAACCTTTTGTTAAGTGTTGTTGTAGAAATTTTTATTAGGCTATTCACCCCCCTCTAGCCATTAGGACCTTTCAAGTGATATCAGAGCCGAGGTCACTGTTATTTGAGGCTTAACAACCTTCGGTGTTAAAATAGCTCAAATCAACAATACCAAGAAGCCACCCCAATTTGATGGCATAAATTATCCTTATTGGAAGTCAAAGATGACAACACACATCAAGTCAATCAATAGAAAGGTATGGAAGGTGGTAGAAATCAAAATTAAGATTAGTGATCCAGAGAATCCCACCACCACCGAATAAGTGCTTCTCCAAAACAATGACATTGCTCTAAGTGCCATTCATAATGTAATTGATGAAAGAATATTTGAGCAAATCAAGAATATTGAGATAGCACATGAAGCTTGGAAGAAGTTCATTTGAGGGCACTCAAGCCATGAAGGGTGCAAAGGCATATATCCTCAAAGAAAAGTTTGCAAGCTTCAAGATGAAGGAGGATGAGAGTGTGCCGGAGATGTTTCATAGGCTTTAAGTGCTTATCAATGATCTCAAAGCACTTGGAGAAGAGGTGAAGGACAAGGACTTCTCTCACAAGTTCTTGAGATGCTTACCCTCAAGATTTGGTACATTGGTCACTATTTTAGTGAGGAGTGGTTTGGACACCATGACACCAAACCAAGTGTTGGAAGATATAATGACCGATGATACTTATAGAGATGATGATGAGAAGGAAGAAAAGAAGGAGAAGAAGGATGAGAAGAAGAAAAGCATGGCATTCAAAGCCACATCATCCAAGGGCAAAGCAAAGCAAGAAACTTCAAGTGAAGAAGATGAATCTTGGGATGATGATGATGATGAGAAGATGGCTCTATTTGTCAAGAGATTTGGCAAGTTCATGGTGAAGAAGGGCTACCGTGCTAGAAGAAAGAAGTCTTCATCCAAGAACAAAGAAGAGTCAAGAAGGTGCTTCAAGAGTGGAAGCAAAGATCATCTTGTTGCTCAATGCCCATATAATAGTGACAATGATGATGACAACAAGAAGAACAAAAAGAAGGACAAGAAGGAAAAGAAAGAGAAGAAGGACAAGATAGCCTTCAAGAAGAAGAAGGGTGGTTCATATGTAGTCACTTGGGATAGTGATGACTCCTCAAGTGATGATGATGATGATGATAGTGATGATCACAAGACCACCAAGAAGAAGGTTCTTGCAAGCATTGCCATCAATGAGAAGCCTTCTCTCTTTGAATCTTCATCATGCTTCATGGCTAAGGCCACTAAGGTACAATCTTGTGATGATGAAAGTGATGAAGAATATGTTGATGATAATGAACATGAAAATGAAAATGATAGTGATAGTGATGATGATGAACCTACTAAAGATGAATTAATTGACATACTAGAAGATGCTAGAGAACACTTTGATATCAAGAGAAGGGAATACAAAAGCTTGCGTAAGGAACTAAAAGCCCTTAAGCAAGCCTTTGATGAGCTCAATGCATCTCATGAGAGACTAGAGGAAGCCAATGAGAAGCTTGGTAAAGCTCACAAAAAGCTTGAAAAAGTTCGTTCCACTTTGCTTAATGAACAAGATAAAAAGAAGCATGTTGAAACTTGTGATGTAGGTGTAACTTGTGATTTAATTGATATATCACTATCTATGCCTATCATTGCTGCTACCACTAACCCTTCTTGTAGCACTTCCACTTCTACCTCATCTAGTAGTGATGATCTTACTTGTGATGCCTCACTAGTGGTTGAGAATGAGAACCTCAAGAAGGAGGTCACTAAGCTCACCCACACCTTAGCTAAGGCTTATGGTGGTGAGGACCGCTTGCTCATGTGCTTAGGTAGCCAAAGAGCTTCTCTCTACAAAGAGGGATTGGGCTATACCCCCAAGAAAGGCAAGGCGGCCTTTGCTCCTTACAAGACTAGTTTTGTGAAGAACAATGGTCGGTTTTACACTAGTTGTAAGTAAGTTGGTCACAAAGAGCAAGAATGCAAAAACAAGAGCAAAAATGCTAATGTATCCTTCATTAAGCTTGATTTATGCTATATGCTTACTAAGGGTACAAATGGTGTAAAGGCTAAGTTCATTGGCAAACCATGGATGGACTCAAAGAAGAAAACCATTTGGGTGCCAAAGAGCTTAGTAACTAACCTTCAAGGACCCAAGCAAGTTTGGATACCTAAAAAGAATTGATCTTCTTTTGTAGGTCAATTACAAAGTCGGAGGAAGGCATTAGGTTCTTGATAGTGGGTGCACTTAACACATGACCGGTGATGCAAGAATGTTCAACTCAATCAACACCAATGACAATGATGGCTATGCTAGTATCACATTTGGTGACAATGGCAAAGGCAAGGTCAAAGGACTTGGTAAGATTGCAATATCTAATGACTTGAGCATATCAATGTGTTGCTAGTAGAGAGCTTAAACTTTAATTTGCTATCCATAGCTCAATTGTGTGATCTTGGATTCAAATGCATATTTGGAGTAGATGATGTAGAAATCATAAGTGTAGATGGCTCTAATTTGATCTTCAAAGGCTTTAGATATGAGAATCTATACTTGGTTGATTTCAATGCTAGTGAAGCTAGATTGTCTACATGCTTGTTCACAAAGTCTAGCATGGGTTGGTTATGACATAGAAGGCTTGGTTATGTTGGAATAAAATAATTGAATAGATTGATTAAGTATGACTTAGTTAAAGGCTTGAAAGATGTTGTGTTTGAAAAAGATAAGCTTTGTAGCTCTTGTCAAGCTGGCAAACAAGTTGGAAACACCCATCCTAAGAAAAGCATGATGAGCACTAGTAAACCATTTGAATTATTGCATATGGATTTGTTTGGGCCAACACAATACACTAGTATCGGTGGAAACAAATATGGATTTGTGATAGTGGATGACTACACTAGATACACATGTGTATTCTTTCTAGTGGACAAAAGTGATATATTTGCAACATTCAAATCATTTGTCAAGGGCATTCACAATGAGTTTGAAACAACCATCAAGAGAGTTAGAAGTGACAATGGTAGTGAGTTCAAGAATACTAGAATTGATGAGTTATGTGATGAATTTGAAATTAGACATCAATTCTCGGCCAAGTACATACCCCAATCAAATGGCCTTGTTGAGAGGAAGAATAGAACACTCATTGATATGGCAAGGTCTATGCTTAGTGAGTATAATGTGAGTTAATCCTTTTGGGCCGAAGCTATCAACATGGCTTGCTATTGTAGCAATCACCTCTATTGTCACCGATTGAAAGAGAAGACACCATATGAGCTCTTGAATGGTAGAAAGCCCAACATTGCATATTTTTGGGTCTTTGGTTGTAAATGCTATATCTTGAAGAAAGGCACTAGATTATGCAAGTTTGACAAGAAATGTGATGAAGGATTCCTACTTGGTTATTTCACTACAAGCAAAGCATATAGAGTTTAGAATTTGGATAGTGGTACTCTTGAAGAAGTTCATAATGTTGAATTTGATGAAACCAAGGGTTCATAAGAAGAGAATAAGAACTTGGAAGATGTTAGAGGCATTCAACTTTCAAATGCCATGAAGAACATGGATATTGGTGAATTGAGGCCTAGGCAAGTGATTGATGATGAAGATGATCAAGTGCAAGTGCTCTCAAACTCAAATATGCAAGATGATATAAATCAAGTTAGTGCAAGTGACTCTCATGACAATAAACAAGATCAAGTGGCTAGTACATCATCTCAACCCAATGATCAAGCTAGTGCAAGCAATCAAGTTCCATTGCTCCAACCAACAAGCATTGCAAGAGATCATCCTTTGGATACAATCATTGGTGATATTTCTAGAGGTGTACAAACAAGATCAAGATTGACATTATTTTGTGAACACTTCTCATTTGTGTCATCCATTGAATCAAAGAAGATAGATGAAGCTTTGATGGATGTTGATTGGGTGAATGCTATGCATGAAGAATTGAATAACTTTACAAGAAATCAAGTATGGGAGTTGGTAGAAAGACCAAAGGGACACAATGTGATTGAAACTAAATGGGTCTTTAGAAACAAGCAAGATCAAGATGGGATAGTAGTAAGGAACAAAGTAAGATTGGTAGCATAAGGCTATACACAAGTTGAAGGTCTTGACTTTAGAGAAACATATGCCCCAGTTGCTAGATTGGAAGCAATTAGAATCTTGCAAGCCTATGCTTGTGCCCACAATATCAAACTCTATTAAATGGATGTTAAGAGTGCATTTCTCAATGGTTATATCAATGAAGAAGTATATGTTGAGCAACCTCACAGTTTTGAAGATGATAAGAAGCCCAACCATGTGTACAAGTTGAAGAAGGCATTGTATGGCTTGAAGCAAGCACCTAGAGCATGGTATGAGAGATTGAGGGACTTCCTCCTCTCTAAAGGGTTCACAATGGGCAAGGTTGACACCACTCTTTTCATGAAGAAGATTGGAAAAGAACTATTTGTATTGCAAATCTATATAGATGACATCATATTTGGATCAACCAATCAAGAATTTTGTGATGAGTTTGGAAAGATGATGGCTAATGAGTTTAAAATGTCTATAATTGGATAATTGAGTTACTTCCTTGGTCTTCAAATCAAGTAATTAAAGAATAGTACATTTGTGAGTCAAGGCAAGTACATCAAGGATATTGTGGTAGAACCTCCTAAATTATAGGACCCACATGCACTTGTCATTGTTCAACGACCTTTGACAACTATGTATATGTTCTAGGTAACTTAAGAAGTCTGTCGGGTGTCCTCGGGGAACCCCAAATTATCCATGATTTCCGAGCAGGATCACATTACAAAGTTATTACAGTATTACAACATTTGTTTAAATATCAATACCAGAGTAAAAACAGTGGAAGTCTTACAATAACTTAGTTTATAAACTAGTTGTTTCAAACCTTACAAACTAAGTTCGATAATTATTACAAACCGTAGTAGTAGTGGAGTGGCATTATAATATAATACAAAACACACAATGAAACTACCCTGCCCAAGGGCTACATATTTACTTCTCATCGTCATCACAAGGAACAACTGTCATGCAGCACGATCCAAAACAGATCTGCTCATAAGGCTCACCTGCAACAAGGGTCAATGAACCCTGAGTACAAAAGTACTCAACAAGACTTAACCGAAATATTAACTGATAAACTTAGGAATGCAGGCTCAGGGATTCAAGGTATAGCTTTAACAATAATCAAAGTTCTTTTACGTAAAAGCTCTTTAACAAAATTCTTTATATAGAAAACTTCATAAAATCATATACAAAGCTGACACGATCCATGTTGAGATCATAAAACTTCATATCCAACATCTTCACAAGCCTTATTCAAGTTCCAGTTATTAGTACTACGATGATGAACAGAGAAGTGAGTCTCCATAACCGAGGAGCAACGACGATTCGAACCGATTAAACCTAGCTGGGGATTCCAGACCACACGACATATGCAGGTCCCCGACCTACATATATCAACCTACTCTCGGATCCTCTAAAACAAGAACAGGTCCACGCCACCCGAGAATACAGTACTCCACCAATCTAGCCCATTACCACGTGGGTACACGCTATTCCCGCCATCTCTCCACTCCCAGTGCGCGAGTAGCCATTCTCGTAATAGAATCGCCAAGTTAAGGCTTACCAGAGTATGTGGTTAGTACTACAAAGTCTCACCGCACACAGTTCAACAATGGACGTGCCTTAATCGACATAGGCGGAAAGAACCCACTCACAAGACCTCCATGTCTTGTGGCTCACACACACCGAGTCCACCCGATCTAGATTTATTACTCTACATCCCCATATCACATGATAACATAAGTAACCAAGGTTCCATTTAAAATGTGCAGGTGGCAAGTAATCACCCGACTTTCATCGTTCTACGCCTAGCTAAGCAAAACTAGGCATATACGAATTTAAAACTGGTAATATAGTAAATATGAAATAACAAGGGTGGTAATGCACCAATTAGGTTCTTACTTAACTCCTAATTACTTAATGCAGTAATAGAAAGCAAAAGCGAAATTGATTTGTAAAATACAAGGTAGGGTTGTATGCATCCGGGGCTTGCCTTCGTTGATGAAAAAGTGTGGTTCATGCGACGTTTCACAAGTATTCGATCCGACCTCAATAGATGGATTAACTTCCTCAACAACTTGATTAATTACCACATGTTCACCTTCATTCACTACACATAGTAACAATGCCATGTTTAACATGATGCGGAATACGAAATATGATGCTCGATGATGGATGCAAAAATTAAGAATTTGAATACAACTTTTCTTTGTGGTACAGTTGCAAGTCAAACTAACCAAATCTTTTTCGTATTACTTACATCAATTGCCAAGGATCATTACCAACTAATGACCCAAGGTCATCACTCAATCCAAAATTTCAAACAAAACCTAAATCATTAAAGGTTACTATTTGCTTTTATGAATTAATTATTTAATTCAAAATTATGAAATAAACCAACTTATCCTGATTGAGCTCAAAATTTTAGTATATGTTTATTACATGATAAGTAAGTGGCAAAACAAATTTCATAATTTTTGGACAATTAAATAAGCCTAGAAAAATCATGGAAATCCATTTATTAATAAATTGAGCAATTTTTATCACATTCAAAAAGTACTGAAAAACATTATTTCATATTTTTCTTAAATACTATACATCACAGAGAAGTCACACAAAAATTTTCATAATTTTTGGAGCTCTAAATAAATCTACACAAAAATAACAAATTACATCACTATTCATTCAAATCTAAAAATAGAAAAATTCAATTTGAACGTTGAGTCACTGACAACCCGACCCCACCTGTCATCCCTAACCTCCGACGTTGACCACGACGGCACGCGTGCTGACCGGTGAATTCTCACCGTCGGTGAGACCAACAGCGACGGCGAGGGTACTAACATGATCACTATGTCACAGCGCATCGATTTATGGCACTAACACGACCAATTATGGACTAAACCGAGCACTACGCCGACCATGGCGACCACGACGGCGCTGCTGCACTACGCCAGCGATGTGAGACCTGTAAAGCTTAAACGGATGGCTCAGGAAGCACCAGCAGCTCACCCCGAACGAGTTGGAGCCAAGAGCCGAGCTAGATGATCAACGGAGGCGCTGGTCGACGTTCACAGCAACCACGGTGGAGCACGCAACGACGACAGCGATGTTCCGGCGACTATGGTGGACAAAATGGTCAATCAACCAGGCACAAAGCACCACGGCATCACGGAGAAGCTGAAACTATGACAGAACCGCCCAATTTATACAAGATCAGTACGGTTGTCCCCGCTAACACGTTGACATACCCATACTTTCACTCATAAACCCGGTAGTCCGCCGAGTGTCCCGAAAGACCTCGGTAAATCAACATCACAACCAAGATCGCGTGATTAAGCAATTACACATCACATACACCGGGTTGCAGCGGAAATAATATTACAAAGGGGTTAACAAATAATAGTACAAGTTTGGGGTTTCAAAACTGCTTAATGGAAACAACATAGCTTTCAAATAATTACATTAATATAAGTTCCAAATATATTGCTAGCATAGTGACATCATCCAACAGAAGCATATAGATGAGAAGTAAGTATAGAATCACCGAGCCTACCGGTGTTTTGCCACCATCATCAACAGGTCGAGAACATCACCTGCAACAAGGTGGGATAAACCCTGAGTACTCGAATGTACTCAGCCAGACTTACCCGTCGAAAACCAAAACAAATGACACCAAGGATCATGCAAGGCTTTCTTTAGTGGGCTAGCTGACTTATTTGCGAAAAGCATAAGCTATCATGAAGAAACCATTTTAAGTACTTTGCATCATCTTTATTATGGCCTATCCATCTAGGTAAGCACCTGTACTATAGCAATCACTTGATTAACCAATAACATCCAGTTACCAATTTAGATTTAGCATATCCCATACCATCCAGATAACCATCATTGTTCCATAATAATTACTACGATGCAGTAACTCAAGTCAAGTGCTCACTATCCAGGAGCGATGGTGATTCGAATCGATTCCTAACCAGCTGGTGATTTATTCCTTACACAAACCTCACTCACCCGCTAAAGTGAGATATTGATCACCGAGTCAACTTTCCAGGAATCTCGAGTTTGCCAGGAACCACATGTACCCGGGGGCCGATCGACTGCACTTCGGTCTTATCATCTCGCCCCCGTGTCCTACCACACCTACTCCGGCACAGTGCGCTACGGGCAATCTACTCGGCCCGAAAAATCTCCCAGCTTCGCGGTCGGAAGGTACTTTATCCGGCCAGCTAAATGTAAGGCATGCGTTCAACATGACTCGAGGCCCAACAACGGTCGGTCCTTAATCGACACAGACAGAAACTAACAGCACCCTAGAACCCTGTCTGGTTGCCTCCAACTTTTTCCGTCCGGTCTCCAATTATCCATCACACATGGTTAATTCCAGGATATCATTCTTTCCATAGCTAAATTCTTTCAGTAACCACCTATAATGTAGGTGACCGGATATCTCCGATCGCTACCGGTCTAAGCAAGGCTAAGCAGTTATTTGATCCTGACCTAACAGGGTAAAAAGGTAATAAGGTAGGCAAGGATAGTAATAAATGCATCAACGGTTTCAATCAACTCCTACAACTTAATGCAACAATATATAACTCGTATATAGAAAGAATTGCTTTTATAAAGTAGGAGACTTAGAATGCTCTGGGGCTTGCCTGGGATCCGACACAAGTCAGTTCAGTTAGCTTGCACCGTCATGGTGACATCTCCGGTCCTAGCACTTGCTTAGTCCTTCCATCTTCGGGATAGATCCATCAAACACTGTCTTCGGGTTTGGCTCCAACATCACGTCCTTCACGTGGTTCATCTAGCGTATCTAGATGAGATGCAATATGCAAGTGCATAAATATGAAGAATAGTACCATGAGACACATCACAAAATAGCAAGCAAGACAAGCATAGTTTACACTAACACACTTAAGTACTTTGCGATGCTTAACTTAAACATCACACAATCTATCATGCTAAGATGGCAAAGAAGACGACAACACCAATCATGACACAAGTTTCCCTAGATCTCAAGTGCTCTAACTCAGTCATCATTCAAGGCATACGTCACACTTAACAATATACAAGCAAGCACTATAATTGGAATCTCCCAATTTCTGGACATGCAAACAGTAGCTACAAGATTTAGCTATAACTGGAGTTACACAAATCCAAATGACTTGCAAGAAGACATTATGGAAAGCTTATGAAATTTTCTACAATTCATCTTTAATCATCTTAGCATGATTCTCAAGTTAACTAAGTCAAATATATCCATTTACAGAAACTGGTCCATAATTGACAGAAAACAGCCATTTCTGAAACCCAACTTTAAACAGGCATAACTCACAAACCACAAGGCCAAATACCACCAAATTTTAACAGCAGCTAGATACATGAATTATCTACAACTTTTGTATAAACAAGTTTCACAACAAAACACATTATCATAAAGAACTTTGCTAGGTTCCCAGATCTGTCCAAAACCCACATTTGCAAGAAAATAAATATTAACTTATGTTGCAAACACATAATTAGGCAAAACCAACTTTACCAACATGTCACACATGACTAAAGAACACCAGAAAACCTAGTGTCCATGACCAAATAAATTCTTTTAATGCATTTCTTAATTTATTTTAGATAACAAGGTGACTTAATGAACATATACCAAAAGTATACAATAAATTCTACAACAATTACAGTGGCTCACATATCCTCTCAATAGTCTACTGTACAAATTTCACTCTATTTGAATATGTATAGCAACCTCTATGAAAAAGACAAGTTGCTAAAGCAAGAAATCATGTGAGAGCAAGATAAACCAATAACTCACTCATACTTCATCCAATACTCATGAAATTTTTACCACACATCAACTATCACATGAGTAGCATGCCACAAAAATTTCACTTCATTTGGAGCCCTAGATCTATAGTTATGAAAAATAACAAATTCAACTAGCATTACAACCTTACTGCACAAATCTATTTTTACCGCAATATATTTAAACTAAAACATGCCATATTATAGATCTAATGCATAGAAAATTTCACAAGGATTCCAAAAAGTCCTCATTTACTATTTTACGAATTTTCTACGATTTACTATGAATTTCCAAATTTCCTGCAAAATAATTACAAACCAGTCCTTATGGCACTATTTACATGAGTCACAAACTTCGCAGTTAGACCCCTCTCCTTAGTCGAATTCAAGCACGGGGTCCCTGGTCGCAAATCACAGCAGGGGAGGCGCGGGAGTTCGCCACGGACGGCCGGAGGAGGCTTATCGGCGGTGGTGGAGTGGTGGTGGAGCATTAGGAGGCCCGCACGCTCCCGTGGGTAGCCTCGGCTCGGCCCGAGGTGGCCCGTAGTGGCCTGGCCACATAAGCACGGCGGTTCGGGGCTGCGGCCATGATGACAACTTGTGGACAATGGCGCTGGAGCTTGGAGAAGCGACAAGCCGGGCGGAGGACGGGGTGTCGACGCTGATAGTGGTGATGACTGGGTCGGAGGAGCAACGGACGGTAGCAAGAGCAGTGAGGCCGGAGCTCGGCTGCGGCCGGCCATGGCGAGCGGCATGTTGCCGGCTGGAGAGCAAGCAGGAGAAGGGAAGGGGAAAGGGAGAGGGAGAGAGTGGATGGAGAGAGCAGGGGCAGGCTCAGGCTCTTTATATCGCGAGCGTGGGCGAGGTGGCGGCCATGCAAGCAGCGAGCGCACACGCGGACGGTAGCTCCTACACGGTGTCGGCACTGTTGCAGCTATGAATTCAAATTTCCAATACTACCTCGAACGTACCACTGAAACTCATACTTCGTGCCTCCATATCTCCTAAACCACGATGAGTTAGCAAAAACTCTATTAATAAAAGTTATAGATCTACATACCAGCTCCAACTTTTATTAAAGCTTCAAAGTCTAATTAGGCCTAGTTAGAGAGATAGAAGGACCTAAAGTGCGGTACACGAAACTGAAAATTCAGGTTCTGTCCATTAGGAACTTAGCCAAATTTTTGAGCTCCAAAACAACCATGGATTCCAACTTGAGGGCTCGGTTTGACTTGCTTCAAAGCTGATCTAGCTCTTGACCATTAAACAAAGTTTGTTCTACTCTACTCAAACTTCAACTTTGATTTAAGGTGCAACTCCATGCAAACACTATAAGTGATTGGTCAACACAGGTCAAATTAGCATCATGGTAAAGCTTAAATCCAAGTTTTAGACCGATGGAGGTATTTTTGTCCTCCGCTCAACATGAACCCTTCATGACTTTTGTTGTAGAGTTCATCTAGAGTCATTTAGGCATGGTTGCAAGATTTGGTTGATGATCGAGAATTCCATTCACTTTATAAAATAATTCAAGCAAGGACATAACTCGTCATTTCATGTGACTTCTTGATTCCAAACTTCACGAAACTTTTCCATGGATCAATATAGATGGGTATTGATGTGAGACACATGAAGATATTCCAATAACACTAGCCAAGCATATATCTTGAAAAAGACCTATATGTAAAGCAAGGGTGCAATATCCAAGTTTAGGTTGGGGCTCATTTCCATAGGTTTGACCTTGACATTTTCATCATCACTTAATATGCTATGTTTGAGCTCAAACCCATTGCTTAACTGGTGGCAAACACCTGGGATGTTACAGCCCTCCCCCCTTAAAAGAATCGCGTCTCGAGATTTAGGACAAAAGGCTTTTATGGAAGAGAGACATGCTACCAGTTTCCAATATCAGCCATAGCTTTAGGCTACCTAGCTTCAAGCATAAGAGAGGCCAATTTGGTCAAGACACTTTCTAATACTTGTCCTTTGTAGTAAGTTTTGTCTAAAGAATTTCCTTCGTTGGCCTTCATGAAGTATTGTTACTTTAGAAGGAATCCAAGATAGCAATGTCCTACGTACTTCGTCCTTGATGTAGGAAGAGTGATACAAACATAGACTAAATACTTGTAGTATCTACTTCCCAAGTGGATATAGCACAGACCATATGGACCTTGCACTAGACCGCAGTCGGTTGACGGATATTCCTTGCAACGGTGCTATATTTGTTCCCAAGGTTTGAAAAGCAGTTCTCTACAAAAGTGGCTTGAGCACAACTTTTCGTAAAGGATGTGATCATAAAAGGGTAAACGTCCTTTGAGGGTATGAGAAGCTAGTTAACCAATATCCAAACTGGTTGTAGCGGTGCAATCACTCAAATGTCAACTGATGGAAAGCTACAAAATGTTCCATGTGCGCAGTGCTCTTTCTTTGATAACAATATTGTATGGTCTGAGTCTGCTGAGTGAGTGGTAAACATAGTAGCTGACTCTGTCGGCTCAACGTTCTCGATGTTCATTCCTTAGGGAGCCTTGGGATCCAAGTTGCAACATTGATCTGGGTGGAATCTGATGCAACCTCTTGGGTAAAAACACATATAAGGTACTAAAGGCATGTCAGCATTGGAGAACCATTTACGCAGAAGAATGTTAGCGAGGCTTGGAGGACAACACAAGTTGCAAGTAATCACAAAACTAGGGACTAGTTCACTACCAAGCAGGTTGAGTACAATTTGCCTTCATGGTGTAGTTGCACAGCAAGTTGGGTTGACTTGCATCGTAGCAAAACCAGCTTTCTTAAACTATATTTGACATCAAGGCTTCCATTCTTAGGTCAATCAATATCTCAAAAACCATAATCTGAAAATCTACGGTTTGACACCTTTCCAATTGCTTTCGAATTGCAAGGGCACAATTTTGACTTCTAGAACACCTTGACTGCACTGCTAATCTTGACGTCAAATGTAAACACAACTTTCTAAAGTAAAGGATGATCACAGTCAATAGAGAAATTGTAGATTCTATACCCTTTTGTTTGCCATTTATAACTCACAATCTACAGCTCCATTATGCATGAATTTTGGTAGGCATAAAGATCCATGAATCTTCTAAATACTCACCAAAATTCAACTCAAACGGACACCGTTTAACCATCCAAACAATTCATCTACCAAAACTGTTGTGTTCTGAAATGGCAGCAACCGAGCCGACAAGATATCTCTCAAATCCGATGTTTTACTCAACCAATACTCCAACAAACTTGAGGCATCAACCTATCCTAAGTGAGGAATGAGGTCACCAAAATTTGAGGCCATTCCAACCATGTTTGAGTCACTAATTGCTGGCTCGAAGATAACCAATTTTTTTTGTGTCACAAAAGCTGGACAGATTTCTTGTTCTTCCTTTTCTTTGCTTCACACATTGAGGTGTGTGTTTTGCACTCTCTAACCTCTCTCATAGCAGCAGCAGCCTTTCCCTAGCTGAGGATGGAGGCTATAGTCTTCCTGCCATGCTTCTTAGGTAACAATTTCCACCATTGATCTAGACACCAACTTGATGACGCACAAGCATTAGACTTGTGGGCTGCTTTCGCAGGGCACAAAACATTATTCCACATGTAGGGAATTTCTACATTGACAAGGAACCATTCCTATATATCCTACGGCACTTCATCCAATAGAGTCCGGACACATGTGTTAGTGGCACCTTGGGGCATAAAGATACTGACTAAAACTAGGGACGTGCTTTCGTTAGCTCCTACCTAGCCGATACAACGTCTTGTACTATATACGTGATTGTCCAAGATAGAATTGACTTGATAGCACATTTGGAGAAGAAGTAACACTTGCATTACGGGGCCAGGTTTGCTGTTTCCTTGATCAACATTGTTCTGTGAGATCTGGCCTTCATAGTTACCAAATAGTTGTTACCTAACTGAAGACTAACTTTCCTACTGGTAACAAATCAGTTGTCCCTCAACACTAAAAATGTTCCAAATCTTCACTCTTGATAATAAAAATTGTGGTCGAAGCCTACAGATGGTCGCCATTGAAGTCAGCAGAAAGGGGTCACACCAAAGAAGGTCGGTTGATCACCTTACACATAAAGGTCAAGACTTGGACAGGAAGCTCATGAGCACTAGGTGACCTACTACAGCACATAATATCCTAGTCCATTTACCTTCCGACTGATAACTTGTTCAACCTTAAGTGTGGTGCACCTTTCTGATCCAATGAAAATGACATAAGTTGCTCACTAGATGATCGACGTCATTACAGGGACAGTCACATCGAGTAGAGTCACTTGTCTACCCTCTTGCAATCTGTTTATGTTCTTGTTAGTGACCTATTCTTCAAAGGTTAACCATTGGACTACTCCAGAAGAAAGTCCTATTGCATCTAGTTCGACATATAGATCTCTTGACATGATAAGGAGAGATAACCAAGGAAGAGCTCAAGTGAGAATAATATATTGGTGTAGTTCTGTAATGGATCATGACTAGAAACCTCGATACCAGTGCGTGCCGAGCAGCACAGCCTTGTGTGTGCACCCATAGGAGGCTCTCAGTTTCATCGCGGCACCATAGATCGCTAATTGTGGCACCATTACTGAACATACAACCCACAAGAAATCTCACATGGCATAAATTGGGTTGCATAGGAGCAAGCACTATGCGAAGGAGGGATAGCAAACAAAGGTAGTCACAAGGTTAGGAGTTAACAAGCAGAGGATCCAAAGATCAAAACACAATGCAAGAGAGCATAGCTTAATTGCCAAAGACAACTGAGCAGGGGACTTCTTGCCGAATTTCCATATACGTCTTGTGTCCACCCAAGTGATTACCAGATAAAGATTAACATGAGATTTGGTCTTGTCGAGTAGCAACATGAGATCAAGACTGATAGACATCCCGAGACATGGGAAGGTTGGAGACAAAATAAACAAGATTCAAGGGATAGAGCCAAGGCACTGACTTAAGGATTCAGTTGATAAGGCAATGACATGATCTGTGAGAAAAAGGTTCCAAAGTGGGGTAGATAGCGATTAGCATTGCACCAGCTCATCAGTAGAAGAAGGAGCAATGAGATCTAACAAGGATTTTTGAGCAAGGTCCTCCCACACAGGAGCGGGACAACCACGAAACATGCGAGCAAAGAAGGGGGCTAAGCTTGGGTCGAAGGTCAAGCAAAGGCAGGGATAAAGGTCTTCATAGCGCAACGTTCAAGGGCTAGCAACCACATATATAGGCTTAGGCTCCTAAGAGAGAACTTAATTGAAAATGACAACCATGAGATTACCAAAACTTGGACGTGGTTCTAAGATAGCGCTCCTCAACACTCATATGCTTACCGAGGACAAAAGGGGTGATAACTATGGCACTAATTAGATAACAAGCATACATACCCACCACTTGGCTAAACTAGAGGACATTATAGGTTAAGTATGTAACCACAATTATTTCTAGCAAGGCTAAGCACACACTTTTCTCAAGCACTTCCTATTCAAGAAACATGGAACAAGGCATTCTTGTTTAACTCCACACAAGGAAGATAGTGCAATACATCGATCACAAGTTACTTAGTACTTAGAACAAAGGAAGGGAAGCATATTTATGCACAAGCACAATTATGATGCATGCTCGTCCTATTCGTTCTCACAAAATTGCCAGCCTAAGGTGGCAATCACGTTCTATGTCGGTGGCATAACACGTACTCTCTCGATATATAGCTAGTCGTCAGCTACATTCAATCTACGCATTCGTGGTTAGCGTACCTGCAGGCAAATTCATTGCAGCCCATCCTCACAAGAGATAAATAAGCGCATAATGAAAACAGTAAACTAAGATACTCTCCATATATACATCCCCAGATGTATATACTTTGATATCCATAGCTACCCGATACATATACCCGCAATTAAGTACCTTCATATATATATGTGTGTAACATGTAAATATTCTAGTAACCACAGCTAACTCTCCCCTAGACCGACAGTTGGACGGTCATACTCTCACAACTCACACTTACCTGGGCGTAGAGGCAATTGATCCATATAGTACCATTCAAGCGAATGGCATCCATACAATAGCACGCCGTATGGACGACGAAAGAAAAATTGTAATAAAGTACATCCCTTAAAGTTAGTACTTGCATAGCCACCTAATAGTCCTTAACTGGGCATAAAGGAAGATGCCGCTAGCATAGTTTTACAAATAAGTTTTGACAAATTTGCCTGTAGCTAAAGTTTTAGTTAAAATAGACTTTTTAAAACCAAAACTTGGCTTTTAAAACTATGTACCTGATAGTATTATGCTTAATCTCGCTCTGATACCAGCTGTGACAGAACCGCTCAATTTATACAAGATCAAGTACGGTTGTCCCCGCTAACACGTTGACATACCCATACTTTCACTCATATAAACCCGGTAGTCCGCCGAGTGTCCCGAAAGACCTCGGTAAATCAACATCACAACCAAGATCGCGTGATTAAGCAATTACACATCACATACATCGAGTTGCAGCAGAAATAATATTACAATGGGGTTAACAAATAATAGTACAAGTTTGGGGTTTCAAAACTGCTTAGTGGAAATAACATAGCTTTCAAATGATTACATTAGTATAAGTTCCAAATATATTGCTAGCATAGTGACATCATCCAACAGAAGCATATAGATGAGAAGTAAGTATAGAATCACCGAGCCCACCGGTGTTTAGCCACCATCATCAACAGGTCGAGAACATCACCTGCAACAAGGTGGGATAAACCCTGAGTACTCGAATGTACTCAGCCAGACTTACCCGTTGGAAACCAAAACAAATGACACCAAGGATCATGCAAGGCTTTCTTTAGTGGGCTAGCTGACTTATTTGCGAAAAGCATAAGCTATCATGAAGAAACCATTTTAAGTACTTTGCATCATCTTTATTATGGCCTATCCATCTAGATAAGCAGCTGTACTATAGCAATCACTTGATTAACCAATAACATCCAGTTACCAATTTAGATTTAGCATACCCCATACCATCCAGATAACCATCATTGTTCCATAATAATTACTAGGATGCAGTAACAAGAGTCAAGTGCTCACTATCCAGGAGTGATGGCGATTCGAATCGATTCCTAACCAGCTGGTGATTTATTCCTTACACAAACCTCACTCACCCGCTAAAGTGAGATATTGATCACCGAGTCAACTTTCCAGGAATCTCGAGTTTGCCAGGAACCACATGTACCCGGGGGCCAATCGACTGCACTTTGGTCTTATCATCTCGCCCCCGTGTCCTACCACACCTGCTCCGGCACAGTGCACTACGGGCAATCTACTCGACCCAAAAAATCTCCCAGCTTCGCGGTCGGAAGGTACTTTATCCGGCCAGCTAAATGTAAGGCATGCGTTCAACATGACTCGAGGCCCAACAACGGTCGGTCCTTAATCGACACAGACGGAAACTAACAGCACCCCAGAACCCTGTCTGGTTGCCTCCAACTTTTTCCGTCCGGTCTCCAATTATCCATCACACATGGTTAATTCCAGGATATCATTCTTTCCATAGCTAAATTCTTTCAGTAACCACCTATAATGTAGGTGACCAGATATCTCCGATCGCTATCGGTCTAAGCAAGGCTAAGCAGTTATTCGATCTTGACCTAACAGGGTAAAAAGGTAATAAGGTAGGCAAGGATAGTAATAAATGCATCAACGGTTTCAATCAACTCCTACAACTTAATGCAACAATATATAACTCGTATATAGAAAGAATTGCTTTTATAAAGTAGGAGACTTAGAATGCTCCGGGGCTTGCCTGGGATCCGACACAAGTCAGTTCAGTTAGCTTGCACCGTCATGGTGACATCTCCGGTCCTAGCACTTGCTTAGTCCTTCCATCTTCGGGATAGATCCATCAAACACTGTCTTCGGGTTTGGCTCCAACATCACGTCCTTCACGTGGTTCATCTAGCGTACCTAGATGAGATGCAATATGCAAGTGCATAAATATAAAGAATAGTACCATGAGACACATCACAAAATAGCAAGCAAGACAAGCATAGTTTACACTAACACACTTAAGTACTTTGCGATGCTTAACTTAAACATCACACAATCTATCATGCTAAGATGGCAAAGAAGACGACAACACCAATCATGACACAAGTTTCCCTAGATCTCAAGTGCTCTAACTCAGTCATCATTCAAGGCATACGTCACACTTAACAATATACAAGCAAGCACTATAATTGGAATCTCCCAATTTCTGGACATGCAAACAGTAGCTACAAGATTTAGCTATAACTGGAGTTACACAAATCCAAATGACTTGCAAGAAGACATTATGGAAAGCTTATGAAATTTTCTACAATTCATCTTTAATCATCTTAGCATGATTCTCAAGTTAACTAAGTCAAATATATCCATTTACAGAAACTGGTCCATAATTGACAGAAAACAGCCATTTCTGAAACCCAACTTTAAACAGGCATAACTCACAAACCACAAGGCCAAATACCACCAAATTTTAACAGCAGCTAGTTACATGAATTATCTACAACTTTTGTATAAACAAGTTTCACAACAAAACACATTATCATAAAGAACTTTGCTAGGTTCCCAGATCTGTCCAAAACCCACATTTGCAAGAAAATAAATATTAACTTATGTTGCAAACACATAATTAGGCAAAACCAACTTTACCAACATGTCACACATGACTAAAGAACACCAGAAAACCTAGTGTCCATGACCAAATAAATTCTTTTAATGCATTTCTTAATTTATTTTAGATAACAAGGTGACTTAATGAACATATACCAAAAGTATACAATAAATTCTACAAAAAATACACTGGCTCACATATCCTCTCAATAGTCTACTGTACAAATTTCACTCCATTTGAATATGTATAGCAACCTCTATGAAAAAGACAAGTTGCTAAAGCAAGAAATCATGTGAGAGCAAGATAAACCAATAACTCACTCATACTTCATCCAATACTCATGAAATTTTTACCACACATCAACTATCACATGAGTAGCATGCCACAAAAATTTCACTTCATTTGGAGCCCTAGATCTACAGTTATGAAAAATAACAAATTCAACTAGCATTACAACCTTACTGCACAAATCTATTTTTACCGCAACATATTTAAACTAAAACATGCCATATTATAGATCTAATGCATAGACAATTTCACAAGGATTCCAAAAAGTCCTCATTTACTATTTTACGAATTTTCTACGATTTACTATGAATTTCCAAAGTTCCTGCAAAATAATTACAAACCAGTCCTTATGGCACTATTCACATGAGTCACAGACTTTGCAGTTAGACCCCTCTCCTTAGTCGAATTCAAGCACGGGGTCCCTGGTCGCAAATCACAGCAGGGGAGGCGCGGGAGTTCGCCACGGACGGCCGGAGGAGGCTTGTCGGCGGTGGTGGAGTGGTGGTGGAGCATCAGGAGGCCCGCACGCTCCCGTGGGTAGCCTCGGCTCGGCCCGAGGTGGCCCGTAGTGGCCTGGCCACATAAGCACGGCGGTTCGGGGCTGCAGCCACGACGACAACTTGCGGACAATGGCGCTAGAGCTTGGAGAAGCGACAAGCCAGGCGGAGGACGGGGTGTCGACGCTGATAGTGGTGATGACTGGGTCGGAGGAGCAACGGACGGTAGCAAGAGCGGTGAGGCCGGAGCTCGGCTGCGGCCGGCCATGGCGAGCGGCATGGTGCCGGCTGGAGAGCGAGCAGGAGAAGGGAAGGGGAAAGGGAGAGGGAGAGAGTGGATGGAGAGAGCAGGGGCAGGCTTGGGCTCTTTATATCGCGAGCGTGGGCGAGGTGGCGACCATGCAAGCAGCGAGCGCACACGCGGACGGTAGCTTCTACACGGTGTCGGCACTGTTGCAGCTACGAATTCAAATTTCCAATACTACCTCGAACATACCACTGAAACTCATACTTCGTGCCTCCATATCTCTTAAACCACGACGAGTTAGCAAAAACTCTATTAATAAAAGTTGTAGATCTACATACCAGCTCTAACTTTTATTAAAGCTTCAAAGTCTAATTAGGCCTGGTTAGAGAGATAGAAGGACCTAAAGTGCGGTACACAAAACTGAAAATTCAGGTTCTGTCCATTAGGGTCTTAGCCAAAATTTTGAGCTCCAAAACAGCCATGGATTCCAACTTGAGGGCTCAGTTTGACTTGCTTCAAAGCTGATCTAGCTCTTGACCATTAAACAAAGTTTGTTCTACTCTACTCAAACTTCAACTTTGATTTAAGGTGCAACTCCATGCAAACACTATAAGTGATTAGTCAACACAGGTCAAATTAGCATCACGGTAAAGCCTAAATCCAAGTTTTAGACCGATGGAGGTATTTTCTTGTCCTCCGCTCAACATGAACCCTTCATGACTTTTGTTGTAGAGTTCATCTAGAGTCATTTGGGCATGGTTGCAAGATTTGGTTGACGATCGAGAATTCCATTCACTTTATAAAATAATTCAAGCAAGGACATAACTCATCATTTCATATGACTTCTTGATTCCAAACTTCACGAAACTTTTCCATGGATCAATATAGATGGGTATTGATGTGAGACACATGAAGATATTCCAATAACACCAGCCAAGCATATAACTTGAAAAAGGCCTATATGTAAAGCAAGGGTGCAATATCTAAGTTTAGGTTGGGGCTCATTTTCATAGGTTTGAGCTTGACATTTTCATCATCACTTAATATGCTATGTTTGAGCTCAAACCCATTGCTTAACTGGTGGCAAACACCTGGGGTGTTATAGAAACAATGCTTCCCAAGGTTAGAAGCTCACCATAGAGTGCTGGCCACGACGGAGCAGCCACGACGGAGATGTTGCTGGCTGCGAGGAAGAAGAACGCGCACAGCAAGTTCTTGGCAAATACAGGCGACCAAGGTTGATTGGCTGGGTGCGCAAGGAATAGGCGAAGCTAGGATGGGCTTTGCCGAGATGGCAATGGCGCTAGGTCGATGGCGAGAGCTCGACGGAGCTACGGTGGTGGTGACGGGAAAAATAGAGGAAGAAAAACGATGACGACGGCGTCTCAGTTCTTATAACGTGACTCAGAAGCTCAAGGAAGCCACGACGGAGCCGTTTCCATGCCAACGTGACGCCAAGGATGGCCACGACGCACCTGGAACACCGAAGAAGGTCACCGGCGGTGTAGTTTGAGCAGCGAGTACTGTTCCACTTAATTACAGAATTGCCATCCAGTTAGAAACTCAAATTACTCCCAAATTTTCATAACAACTCAAAAATCTCCAAAAACAAAAGTTGTTCAAAATCAAAAGTTCTACAACTTTGCTTTTATAACCATCTCCTATTTTGGTCTAGATATTGAAATGAACTTTTGAATTTGAATAGAGAAATTTAACGAATTACGCCTTTTTGAATTACTCAAAAATTTTCTAAACAACTTGAAAAACTCCAAAAACAAACTTTGTATAACTTGTCAAGGTCTACACTCTTGCTTTTGGGCTCAACCCAAAAATATGCTTAGATTTTGAAATGGATTTTTAGGGTAGGATTTAAATGCTGAAAATCGGGGTTTTCTCGAAAAATTCAAAATCCAAACAAACTTTGTACTTGAGTCAAACAATACAATTCAACACATACCATATGAATATAAACTTGTTTTAGTGTATGCATCTCAAAGTTTTTAATATGACCAATTGCCTTGCAATGCATATGATGATATGGCAGTTTTAGTATTTAAACACCCGGGGTGTTACAATCCTTCCCCCTAAAAGAAATCTCGCCCCAAGATTCAAAGCCATTGAGTAAGTAATGGAAAAGGAAATATGTCAGTCCAAAAACATCTAGAACTTGTCCATAAAATAGCTGAGGTTCCTTTACAAAACACAATTTGTAGCAACTGAGCTCAACTAACATTACTCTATTCTATATTGACGCTAGAAACTCTAGAAACTTTTCTAACAAGTAATCTTCTGATTCCTAGGTAGCTTCCTCTTCTGAATGTTGATTCCATTGTATTTTATAGAACTTGATTGTCTGTCTTTGAGTAACACGATCTTTCTGATCTAACACTCGGATAGGATATTCGGAGTAAGTTAAATCTAGTTCTAGTTCCACTCCTTCAACTTCAACACTCTATTCAGGCACTCGAAGACACTTTTTCAATTGAGAAATATGGAACACATCATGCACAGCTGCGAGATGTTCAGGTAATTTCAAGCGATATGCCACTTTTCCATACCTTTCCAAAATTTGATATGGTCCAATATATCGGGGTGCTAACTTTCCTTTAACACCAAAACGGGTAACTCCCTTCATTGGTGATACTTTCAGATATACAAAATCTCCTTTGTTAAATATCAATGGTCTCTGTCTTCTATCTGCATAACTCTTTTGGCGGGACTGAGCTATCTTCAAATTACTCTGTATTTGCCTAACCTTGTCTTCTGTTTCTTTCACAAGGTCAACTCCAAAGAATCTTCTTTCTCTAGGCTCAGACCAACTCAATGATGTTCTGCATCTACGACCATAGAGTGCTTTAAATGGAGCCATTCTAATGCTTTCTTGATAACTATTGTTGTATGAGAACTTGGCTAAAGGTAAGCATTCATCCCACTTATTAGAATAGTTAAGGACACAACACCTTAATATATCTTCAAGTACTTGATTGACTCTTTCAGTCTGTCCATCAGTCTGTGGATGATAAGCTGTACTATACAGAAGTTTGGTACCCAATGAAGAATGCAATTGTTTCCAAAAGTTGGAGACAAACTATGTACCCCTATCTGACACAATAGTCTTGGGTACTCCATGGAGACTCACAATTCGCTCTAAATACATCTTGGCATACCGTATAGTGGGATATGTATTCTGGACTGGAAGAAAATGTGTTGATTTAGTTAGTCGATCTACAATAACCCATACTGAATCAAATCCCTTTGATGTCTTGGGTAGACCAACAATAAAATCCATACTTATGTCCTCCCATTTCCAAGATGGAATAGGTAATGGTTGTAATTCACCAGCAGACCTCAAATGTATAGCTTTCACTTTTTGACAAGTATCACACTTTGCTATATATCTAGCAATCTCTATTTTCATTTTAGTCCACCAGAATCTTTGCTTCAAATCATGGTACATCTTGTTACTTCCCGGATGGATAGATAACCTAGTAGCATGTGCCTCTTCTAGAATTGACTGCCGCAACTCAGGAACTTTTGGTACCACCAGGCGATCCTTGAACCATAACACACCTTCATCATCTATGCTGAAGCATTCTGCTTTTCCATTCTTGACTCTTTCCTTGATATGGGCTATACCCTTGTTTTCCTTCTGAGCAACAATAACTTGATCTCGAATAGTGGCTTCAACAATTATGTTAGTCAAACTACCTTGTTGAATTACTTCTGCATTCAACTTCTCCATTTCTTGACATAGCGTCAAACCCATTGTTCTCACTGCTAGACAATTGCAATAACTTTTTGCGACTGAGGGCATCTGCAACCACATTTGCTTTACCGAGGTGATAATGTACTTCCAAGTCATAATCTTTAATCAGTTCTAACCATCTTCTTTGTCGCATGTTCAACTCTGACTGAGTAAAGATATACTTTAAGCTCTTGTGGTCTGTATAAATATGACACGTATTACCAAGTAGGTAATGCCGCCAAATCTTTAGAGCATGGACCACAACTGCTAATTCTAGATCATGAGTTAGATAGTGTTCTTCGTGCTGCTTAAGTTGCCTGGATGCATAAGCAATGACTCGGCCTTCTTGCATCAACACACATCCAATACCAATACCTGAAGCATCACAATACACATCAAACGGTTTTTCGATATCAGGTTGGGCTAGCACTGGTGCAGTAGTCAATAATCTTTTCAAAGTCTAGAAAGCCTCTTCACAATCAGATGACCAGACAAACTTGACTTGGTTTTTCAACAATTTAGTTATGGACTTTGATATTTTAGAGAAATCTAGAATAAATCAACGGTAATACCCTGCCAAACCCAAAAAACTCCAAACTTGATGAACTGTGGTTGGCGGTTTCCAATCAAGCACATCCTTCACTTTGCTGGGATCAACTGCAACTCCTTCGGCTGACAAGACATGTCTAAGAAATTGCACTTTCTTAAGCCAAAAATCACACTTGTTGAACTTGGCATATAGTTGATGTTCTCTCAAGCGGGTTAGAACAATTCTGAGATGTTCCGCATGTTCTTTCTTATTCTTAGAATATACTAAAATATCATCAATAAACACCACTACAAACTTGTCTAGCTCAGGCATGAATACTGAGTTCATCAGATACATGAAATGAGTTGGAGCATTTGTCAATCCAAAAGACATTATCAAGTATTCATATAATCCATATCTTGTGGTAAATGCCATTTTGGGAATATCTTCCGGCTTTATCTTGATTTGGTGATATCCTGACCTCAAATCTATCTTGGAGAAAACTTTTGCTCCGGCCAATTGATCAAAAAGCAAATCTATCTGAGGTAAGGGATACTTATTCTTGATGGTCACTTCATTCAATGGACGATAGTCAACACATAACCTTAGGGTCTCATCTTTCTTTTTCACAAATATTGCCGAACATCCCCAAGGTGATGAACTAGGTTGAATAAATCCTTTCTCAATCAATTCTTGTAACTGAGTCTTTAACTCGGCCAATTCCTTAGGTGGCATCCTATAAGCTCTCCGAGAAATCGGAGCTATTCTAGGTTGTAACTCTATGTTAAACTAGACATCCCTATCAGGTGGTAGACCGGGTAGATCTTTTGGAAACACATCTAGAAATTCACATACTACCGGAATATCTCTAATCTTTTTTACAGCAGTTGCACAAACCTTGCCCACTGATCTTCTTAGGGTTGGAAGTTGGATGAGAAGTTGAGAATTACTATCAGGCAAACTTACTCTTAATGTCCTATTCAAAGCATCTATAACAGCCTTATGCTGATACATCCAATTCATTCCCAAGATTATATCTATATCCTGATCCTTAAGGATAATCATGGTAGTGGGAAAAATATGCCCACCCAGGTTTACAGGTACCTGGTATACCATTTCCTTAGTACACAGACGTCCCTCGGGCGACTGTATAAGGAAACTTTCCTTTGTTGCCCCAATTGAAATTTCATACTTCACGACAAATGTTCTATTGATGAATGAATGCGATGCGCCAGAATCAAAAAGTATAACTGCAGGGTGATTGGCAATTGGAAACATACCCATCATCACTGGCTCCCCTTCCAGAATTTCTCTAGCTTGAATATAGAACACCCGTCCTGTCTTCCTCTCATCTTTGCCCTTCTGAGCATTCTGATTGGGGTTCTTGTTTGGTGCCTGACCCTGTTGTTGATTGGCAGGAGCCTTCTGATAATTTTGATTAGCCTGCCTAGGATATGGACATTCCCTGGAGAAATGATCAGTCCTTCCACAATTGTAACATGGATAGTTGTGACCCTAGGACATTGGAGCATTGCCACCAGGAGCATTGGTTGACTGTGAATTCAGATAGGTTATAGCAGGACGGACATTTAACTATTGCTCGACTTGAGACTATGGCGGGCGGTAAGGAGGACAATTATGATGTACTGGATGATAAATCACCCTCTGCCTCTTCTGATTTCCCCCAAAAGATCCAGACGGCATACTCTTTTTCTTTTTGAGCTCCTTATGCTGCTGATACTTTGACTCTGAAGCAATTGCAATATTTACGGCCTCATGATAAGTGACATTGGTGCAAGTTGTCATCATTATTTGCAATTTGGTATTCAAACCTCTCATAAACCACCTCTTCTTCTTGGCATCAGTATTGACATGTTCAGATGCATATTGTGATAGGTGATTGAATCTTCCCACATATTGCATCATGGTTTGATCTCCTTGCTTCAAAGCAAGGAATTCATCTAGCTTCATGGCCATCACTCCTTCAGGGATATAATGGGCTTGGAAGGCAATATGGAACTCAGCCCAAGTTATTGGAATACCAGCTGGTTGCATAGCCACTAAGTTCGCCCACCAAGCACTTGCTGCTCCTCTAAGTTGTTGGGTGGCAAACGCAGGTTTCTGATACTCCATGCATGGAATAAGGTCAAATTTCTGCTCCATGGTTTGAAGCCAGTCATCAGCCTCCAATGGTTCATCTGCCTTGGTGAACACCGGTGGTCTTGTGTCTGTAAAGTCAACATATGTAGCCTCCTGTCTATTGTGGTGGCGACCATGGTTTCCTTGCATCTGATTCTAATTACTTAGGGCGATCTCATGAAGCAAACGGGAATTTTCAGCCATCACATTGACAAGTGCGGTTATAGCATCAGCTAGATTTGTTGGAACTGGTGGTGGATCTAGAATACCATCCTCATCTTGTGAAGTTCTAGGAATATACGAACCCCGTGTACGACGCATCTACTCATAATAAACCAAACTTTATTCACAAGCCTTTATTGAATTGCACAAAAGCTTACTCTAGACACATTTACATAGGGTTTATTAATATAAACACCAGAACCTATAAGTACCAAAACAAAACTACATAACTTAACTGTAACTAACTATTATACAACTCTACTCCTTTCCATGATTACTTCAAACTTCAGGCTCGGTATCCATTCTGGAATTATTACCGCCTTCATCATCACTTTCATTGATCATTACTAATTCTTCAGGATCTTCTTCTTCTTCCTCTTCTGATTTGTTATCATCGGCAAGGATGACACCGGAGTCCATGGCATCAGCTTGGGGCTCATGATTAGGATTTAGTAGATTGCTAAGCCTATGAACTTCCTCATGTAGATAAGTATTATGTTCTTCTAAATCTTCTACATAGAATTCTAACTCATGAATTCTAGCTCTAGCTACATTTTCCCTATGCCAGGCTTCATTCCTTCCTTCCACCGTACGAACTAACATATGTTCATAGTTCCTGTGCGCGGTGGTGAGATGCCTCAATTGATCCTATAATTCTCCTACCTGTATAGCATCCAAAGCCCTATCTCTAGTAGCTTGTGCTAACTCTGTAGAAATCCTCTGTATCTCTGCTTGGGGATTAGGCCTAGAACTGCTACTACTAGCACCATCGTTTCTAGGGGCAAGTTGGTGACGAGTAACTCCTTTGGGTCCAGTGGACTTACGGGGCGTCATCTTGGCACGAGCCATACTGTAGGAAACCAATTTAATCCAAGTAAGACCATTTGATCAAAGTCTAAAGAGCAGCTATGATGGATTACATTACTCAAACCAGTCTCACTACTCAACTCTAGACTAAGAGGTGAAGGAAGTAACGAGTGAATTAATCATGATGCATAAATCATTCTTACAAACAAAAACATCAAAGTTTATAATGCATATAAACAACATTTATTTTTATATAGAGCATAGTAAGATTACTACTCCACCACACAAAACCTTTTTAATCAAATACGGAATGGTGAGAAAGAAATAAGATAAGTCAGAAGCAATTTGAACCAAATTATCAAGTTAAATTTAGTCATCCCAAATCATTTTGAAGTTTTTGTAAAATAATACAACAAAAACCTTGCAACGATCGCTCTGATACCATTCTGTGGCAGAACCTCCTAAATTATAGGACCCACATGCACTTGTCACTGTCCAACAACCTTTGACAACTATGCATATGTTCTAGGTAACTTAAGAAGTCTATTGGGTGTCCTCAGGGAACCCCAAATCATCAACGATTTCCAAGCAGGATCACATTACAAAGTCACTGCAGTATTACAACATTTGTTCAAATATCAATACCAGAGTAAAAACAGTGAAAGTCTTACGATAACTTAGTTTACAAACCAGTTGTTTCTAACCTTACAAACTAAGTTCGATAATTATTACCAACCATAGTAGTAGTGGAGTGGCATTATAATATAATACAAAACACACAATGAAACTACCCTGTCCAAGGGCCACACATTTACTTCTCATCGTCATCACAAGGAACAACTGTCATGCAGCATGATCCAAAACAGATCTGCTCATGAGGCTCATCTGCAACAAGGGTCAATGAACCCTGAGTACAAAAGTACTCAACAAGACTTAACCGAAATATTAACTGATAAACTTAGGAATGCAGGCTCAGGGATTCAAGGTATAGCTTTAACAATAATCAAAGTTCTTTTACGTAAAAGCTCTTTAACAAAATTCTTTATATAGAAAACTTCATAAAATCATATACAAAGCTGACACGATCCATGTTGAGATCATAAAACTTCATATCCAACATCTTCACAAGCCTTATTCAAGTTCCAGTTATTAGTACTACGATGATGAACAGAGAAGTGAGTCTCCATAACCGAGGAGCAACGACGATTCGAACCGATTAAACCTAGCTGGGGATTCCAGACCACATGACATATGCAGGTCCCCGACCTACATATATCAACCTACTCTCGGATCCTCTAAAACAAGAACAGGTCTGCGCCACCCGAGAATACAGTACTCCACCAATCCAGCCCATTACCACGTGGGTACACGCTATTCCTGCCATCTCTCCACTCCCAGTGCGCGAGTAGCCATTCTCGTAATAGAATTGCCAAGTTAAGGCTTACCAGAGTATGTGGTTAGTACTACAAAGTCTCACCGCACACAGTTCAACAATGGACGTGCCTTAATCGACATAGGCGGAAAGAACCCACTCACAAGACCTCCATGTCTTGTGGATCACACACACCGAGTCCACCCGATCTAGATTTATTACTCCACATCCCCATATCACATGATAACATAAGTAACCAAGGTTCCATTTAAAATGTGCAGGTGGCAAGTAATCACCCGACTTTCATCGTTCTACGCCTAGCTAAGCAAAACTAGGCATATACGAATTTAAAACTGGTAATATAGTAAATATGAAATAACAAGGGTGGTAATGCACCAATTAGGTTCTTACTTAACTCCTAATTACTTAATGCAGTAACAGAAAGCAAAAGCGAAATTGATTTGTAAAATACAAGGTAGGGTTGTATGCATCCGGGGCTTGCCTTCGTTGATGAAAAAGTGTGGTTCATGCGACGTTTCACAAGTATTCGATCCGACCTCAATAGATGGATTAACTTCCTCAACAACTTGATTAATTACCACATGTTCACCTTCGTTCACTACACGTAGTAACAATGCCATGTTTAACATGATGCGGAATACGAAACATGATGCTCGATGATGGATGCAAAAATTAAGAATTTGAATACAACTTTTCTTTGTGGTACAGTTGCAAGTCAAACTAACCAAATCTTTTTTGTATTACTTACATCAATTGCCAAGGATCATTACCAACTAATGACCCAAGGTCACCACTCAATCCAAAATTTCAAACAAAACCTAAATCATTAAAGGTTACTATTTGCTTTTATGAATTAATTATTTAATTCAAAATTATGAAATAAACCAACTTATCCTGATTGAGCTCAAAATTTTAGTATATGTTTATTACATGATAAATAAGTGGCAAATCAAATTTCATAATTTTTGGACAATTAAATAAGCCTAGAAAAATCATGGAAATCCATTTATTAATAAATTGAGCAATTTTTATCACATTCAAAACGTACTGAAAAACATTATTTCATATTTTTCTTAAATACTATACATCACAGAGAAGTCACAAAAAAATTTTCATAATTTTTGGAGCTCTAAATAAATCTACACAAAAATAACAAATTACATCACTATTCATTCAAATCTGAAAATAGAAAAATTCCATTTGAACGTTGAGTCACTGACAACCCGACCCCACCTGTCATCCCTAACCTCCGACGTTGACCATGACGGCACGCGTGCTGACCGGCGAATTCTCACCGTCGGTGAGACCAACAGCGACGGTGAGGGTACTAACATGATCACTACGTCACAGCGCATCGATTTATGGCACTAACATGACTAATTACGAACTGAACCGAGCACTACGCCGACCATGGCCACCACGATGGCGCTGCTGCACTACGCCGGCGATGTGAGACCTGTAAAGCTTAAATGGATGGCTCAGGAAGCACCAGCAGCTCACCCCGAAGGAGTTGGAGCCAAGAGCCGAGCTAGATGATCAACGGAGGCGCTGGTCGACGTTCACAGCAACCACGGCGGAGCACGCAACGACGACGGCGATGTTCCGGCAACTGTGGTGGACAAAATGGTCAATCAACTAGGCACAAAGCACCATGGCATCATGGAGAAGGTAAAACAATGCTTCCCGAGGTCATAAGCTCACCGTAGAGTGCTGGCCACGACGGAGCAGCCACGACGGAGATGTTGCCGGCCGCGAGGAAGAAGAGCGCGCACAGCAAGTTCTCGACAAATACAGGCGACCAAGGTTGGTTGGCTAGGTGCGCAAGGAATAGGCGAAGCTAGGACAGGCTTTGCCGAGACGGCAATGGTGCTAGGTCGACGGCGAGAGCTCGACGGAGCTGCGGTGGTGGTGACGGGAAAAAACAGAGGAAGAAAAACGACGACGACGGCGTCTCGGTTCTTATAACGCGACTCAGAAGCTCAAGGAAGCCACGACGGAGCCGTTTCTGAGCCAGCACTATGCCAAGGACGGCCACGACACGCCTGGAATGCCGAAGAAGGTCGCCGGCGGTGTAGTTTGAGCGGCGAGTACTGTTCCACTTAATTACAGAATTGCCATCCAGTTAGAAACTCAAATTACTCCCAAATTTTCATAACAACTCAAAAATCTCCAAAAACAAAAGTTGTTCAAAATCAAAAGTTCTACAACTTTGCTTTTATAACCATCTCCTAATTCGGTCTAGATTTTGAAATGAACTTTTGAATTTGAATAGGGAAATTTAACGAATTACGCCTTTTTGAATTACTCAAAATTTTTCTAAACAACTTGAAAAACTCCAAAAACAAACTTTGTATAACTTTTCAAGCTCTAGACTCTTGCTTTTGGGCTCAACCCCAAAATATGCTTAGATTTTGAAATGGATTTTCAAGATAGGATTTAAATGCTGAAAATCGGGGTTTTCTCAAAAAATTCAAAATCCAAACAAACTTTGAACTTGAGTCAAACAATACAATTCAACACATACCACATGAATATAAACTTGTTTTAGTGTATGCATCTCAAAGTTTTTAATATGACCAATTGCCTTGCAATGCATATGATGATATGGCAGTTTTAGTATTTAAACACCCGGGGTGTTACAGATATGATCAAAAAGTTTGGAATGGTTGATAGCAAAGTCATTAGCACACCAATGGGAACCAATGACAACTTGGATAGTGATGCAAGTGGAAACATGGTGGATCAAAAGTTGTATCGGTCTATGATTGGAAGCCTACTCTATGTGACCGCATCAAGGCCGGATGTTATGTTTAGTGTATGCATGTGTGCAAGATTTCAAGCTTCACCAAAAGAAAGTCATTTGAAGGCTACAAAGAGGATATTGAGGTACTTGAAGCATACACCAAATGTTGGTTTGTGGTATCCCAAAGGAGCAAAGTTTGAGCTAGTTGGTTACTCCGACTTGGATTATGCGGGATGCAAGGTTAAAAGGAAGAGCACCTCGGGCACATGTCAATTGTTAGGAAGATCACTTGTTTCATGGTCATCAAAGAAGCAAAATAGTATTGCATTATCAACCGTCAAAGCCGAATACATATCCGCCGGTAGTTGTTGTGCACAAGTACTTTGGATGAAGACCACCTTGAGTGACTTTGGAATCAAGTTCAAGAAAGTGCCATTGCTATGTGACAATGAGAGTGCAATCAAGCTAACCAACAATCATGTTCAACATGCAAGAACAAAGCACATTGATGTCCACCACCATTTCATAAGAGATCATCAACAAAAAGGGGACATTTGCATTGAGAGTGTAGGCACCGAAGATCAACTTGCCAATATATTCACCAAGCCATTGGATGAGAAAAGATTTTGTAAGCTAAGGAATGAGTTGAACATATTGGATTTCTCAAATATGTGTTGATGCACTCTCCACTTATATGACATGCCTCTCTTTCGAGCAATCCAAGGTAAAAGGTGTTTGGCATGGCATACATCCTTGCTAAGGACATGTTTAGTGCATCTAGTCATATTTTCAATCTTATTAGGACCTTTCAAGTGGTTCTATTTTATTAGGCTCATTCATGAAAATCAAATGATTTTGATGTTTATATGATATCACTATTGCTTCTATGCTTGATTTGATCTAGTGATAGCATATGACTTGTTTATGGGCTTATAAACCTAGTGTTTAATCTAGAAAATGAGCTATAAGTGTTTAACTCAACATGATACAAGATAACCCTTATTTGAAGGTGTGAAGAAGCTTGTCCTTGGATCAAACCGAGTTAGATATCTTTGGTAAATGATCTAGACTAGACCAAATTTAGGAAAATGATTCTCAACCCATTGATTGACATTGATAATCTCGACCCTACAGTAATACTATCTATATTTAGAACCTTTGTGGTCATTGATGACAAAGGGGGAGAAAAACAAAGATAGTGAAAAAGGGAAAGAAACATAAAGATATCTTGACATATGACATAGGGGGAGAGATATGAAAAAGGAAAGGAATCAACTAAAATTTTGAGCACACAAGTAGGGGGAGCAAGCTCATGAACTTGTATGGTGCATTTGAATGTGCATTTCATATGGTTGCTTGCATGGCATAAGTATTAAATTTAAACATCCATGCTTGTGTGATGAATGTTAGTTGTAAGATTGAATGATGAAATGAAATCACTAGATAACTTTCATTTCCAAGTAAGTCTTTACAAATGGTATCTTTCTAAAGTATGTTTCCAAGTGGTATTGAGCTAACCATGGTGCTAAGGATGGTATATTGGTGCACTCCGATTGGTATCACGCTTCAAAGGTCCATCTCTTATACCTTAGCATCATTTGGTAGACTTTGACTTCTATATTTCCTATCTAAGCATATGTGCAAGCTTCAATCCAAACTCTTAGCACATATGTAGGGGGAGCAATTGCTACCACTTGGGGTTCATGAAACTTGTCCATATCCTTTTACACATGGTAAATATGCTTGGGCAAGCAACATAGATTCAATTGAATTTTAATTCATATCTTTGTATAAGGGTTGTCATCAATTACCAAAAAGGGGGAGATTGAAAGCTCTAGTTTGGTTTTGGTGAATTGATAAAACCCTAAGTGCTAACCTAGTTTATCAAGTGATCATGATATAGGTAGCACACTTCAAGTAGAGAAGCTAATGAAGATCATAACATGACAATTGTGATGGCATGATGATGATCAAGGGCTTAAACTTGAAATGAAGAAAGAGAAAAACAAAAAGCTCAAGGCAAAGGTATATTTTGTAGGAGCTATTTTGTTTTGGTGATCAAGACACTTAGAGAGTGTGATCACATTTAGGTTTGATAGCCATACTATTAAGAGGGGTGAAACTCGTATCGGAATACAATTATCAAAGTGCCACTAGATGCTCTAACTCATTGCATATGCATTTAGGATCTAGTGGAGTGCTAACACCCTTGAAAATGTTTGTGAAAATATGCTAACACATGTGCACAAGGTGATCCACTTGGTGGTTGGGACATTGGAGCAAGGGTGAAGAAGTTAGAAATGAAAACAAGTTGGTCACGAAGATGCTGGCATCGGTCAACTGACCGGACGCTGGGTCTGAAAGCACCAGACGCTGGCAGCTTGCGTCCGGTCAAACTGGTCGGTCGGCACAGTACCTAGGGTATTGCACCGGATGCTGGTCTGTGTCCGGTCAAGATGGACCGGACATGTCCGGTCGAAGAAATACGCCTCGGGGAGCTTATTGGAAACGACCGGACGCTGGGGCTTCAGTGTCCGGTCAGTTCTGTTGGAGCGTCCGGTCAGCTTCGTAGCCATTGAAATCTGACGAATAGCATTTGAAGCTGGTGACGCGTGGCATCCATCGAGCGATCGGACGCTGAGGGCTGGCGTCCGGTCAGTTCGACCGGAGCGTCCGGTCGTCCCTTGTTATGCCTAGTGAAGGGGCATAATGGCTCTATTTCATGGAGGCTTCTATTTAAGCCCCATGGCCGGCTATGGCTCACATCTTTAGCCATTTTCATTGACATAGCAACCTTGTGAGCCTAGCCAAAGTCCTCCCACTCATCTCCATCATTGATTCCTCATCATAGTGAGATTGGGAGTGATCCAAGTGCATTGCTTGAGTGTTTGCATCTAGAGGCACTTGGTGCTCGTGTTTCGCTGCGGATTTCGCTTATTACTCTTGGTGGTTGCCGCCACCTAGACGGCTTGGAGTAGCAAGGATCATTGAGCGGAGGGTGGTGATTGTCTCCGGCTCCGATCGTGGTGATTGTGAGGGGTTCTTGACCTTTCCCCGGTAGAGCGCTAAAAGGTACTCTAGTGAATTGCTCGTGGCTTGTGTGATCCTCATCTTATGTTGGTTGTGCGGCACCTTATTGAGGGTTTGGCGTGTGAAGCCAATTAGCGCGTGAACCTCCAAGTGAGTGAATCGCCACAACGAGGAGTAGCTTGCCGGCAAGCAAGTGAACCTCGGTAAAAATCATTGTGTTCATCCTTTGATTTCGAGGTGATTGGTCTTCATTGTTATTCATCCTTGTGATTGATTGGTTCACTCCTCTACACGGCGGTATAACTATCTTGATCACTCTCTTTATATTATCGCAAACTAGTTGACAAGCTCTTTAGTGTAACTAGTTGTGAGAGCTTGCTTGCTTGGTTGGTGTGCCTCTTTAGTTAGCCTTTGAGAGCACAATAACATAGGGTAGTGTCATACCTCTTGTGTGAATCGACACTATCTAAACTAGAATTGTGGTAGGTGGCTTACATTTTGAGTAGGCTAGTGCAACACTTGCTTCGCCTCATTATTGTCTAACCTTTTGTTAAGCGTTGTTGTAGAAATTTTTATTAGGCTATTCACCCCCCCCTCTAGCCATTAGGACCTTTCAGACCTGCACGTAGGGATGAAAACGGTACGGATATTTTGTGACCGTATTCGAAACCGAATCTGTTTAGAGGGGTTGAGATCTGTCCGTATCTAAGTCCAGATATCCAACATCCGATACCGTATCCGTATCCGAATACTCAAATCGCATATCTATGATGTCGATATCCAATCGTATCCTATCCGACATAGTTGACACTATCCGTATTCGAATTTGAATCCGGATAGAAATATGAAAACAAATGTAATATCGGTGATATCCATCTGTATCCAATCCGTTTTCATCCCTACCTGCGCGTCCTGTCGTTATGACCTATGAGTCTGATCAATTCAAAAAGTGCCCAGTAAAGGAGTACAATGGCTCTATTTTTTGGGGGGGGGGGCTATAAAACCAAGCATTGGCCACCCTTGGGTTGGTTGCTGAGCACCCTCACGCCTATGTGGCTTGTGTAGGAGTGCTTGGATGCCCTTTAACTCACTTGTGATTCCAAGAGTGTGAACCGATTGCAAGTGAGTGTGATTCTAGTGCATTGCATTGTGAGATTACATCGAGTGGCACTAGATGTTCGAGTTGCAAGCCGGTGGTGCTTGTTACTCTTGGAGGTTGCCACCACCTATATGGCTTGGTGGTGGTCTCCGTCAAAGCACGCAAAGAAGATTGTGCGGTGCTCCAAAGAAGTGATTGTGAGGGATGTTGTGCTCGGCTCGTGGGAGCTATGAAGAGCAACTCTAGTTGAGCATGTCATTGAGCTACCCTCACTTGTGGGTAGGTTATTGCGGTGCCCAATGTGTGGGCTTGGTGGGTGATGCCAATTAACCATCAAACCACCAAATGAGCGGTCGACACAATAGGGACTTGCTTGGTAGCAACCAAGTAAACCTCGGGATAAAAATCACCGTGTCATCCTTGTCTTCCCGTTGGTTTGCATCCCCTTTACACAAGCTTGTCTTTACATTTCATACATTGTGCTTGTGTAGTTGCTCTTGTAATTAGTTAGCTTGTGTAGCTTGCTAGTTACCTTCTTACTTATATAGCATAGAAGTAGTTCCCTTGCGTGGCTAATTTGGTTTTGATAACCTTGTTTTAATTTTGTATTTGTTTCGGTTAGCCAGCGTGATTAAATTTAGAAAGGACTATTCACTCCTTCCCTCTAGTCCGCCATCTCAACCCTACACGTGGTATCAAAGCTAGGTCTCTCATTTGTGGTCTTCACCGACCCAAGAGGATGGCGACTTATGGGCTAGATGTTGAGTGTCCACACATTTTTGATGGCACACACTTTACACGATGGAAAAATTGGATAACATACAATTTTAAGTTTATTTTCCCTCAAATATGGTGGATGGTAGGTGTAGGCTTTTCTCATGTGTTGGATGAAAATAATCTAACTCAAGCACAAGAGAAATGCCTAGATCTCGACACCCAAGCTATTGACATCTTGTATAGATCTTTGGATGATAGCATATTTGGAGAGATCATTGACATGAAGACCGTTCATGAGATTTAGAGAAGTATGGAACGGTCTTCGATGATGATGATGATGAGCCCAAGGAGGCACATGAGGATGTTGAGCATAGCCAAAATTCAGTAATTATGAAAGATTGCTCCACCTTATGGTTAAGTGATGATGATGATGATCATACCACGAGATCACTTGACAAGATTGATGACAATGCCACAAGTGATGCCAATGATGATGCTACTCCATGCACACTTGATGGTGATAATGATGAATCATGCTCGGGCTATGAGAGTGATGTTTCTTCAAGCTCTCCAACTACATCACATTGCTTTGTGTCACAAGGTGACAATAATGTATTTAATATAAATGTGATTGGTCTTGATTCATATGAGGAGCTTCTAGATAGATATGGTTGCATGATCAAAGCTTTAGAAAAAGAGATGACTAAAACCGAGAAATTGAAAAATAAAAACTCTTTTCTAAAGAACACATGTGAACAACAAAATCATCTACTTTATGTTACCACTTGTTCACATGAGGAGCTAAAATTGGTTCATGAGGAACTTAGTGTTGCTCATGATAACTTGGTAGAAAACCATGCTTTTCTCACTAAGGAGCTTTTCAATGAAAAAACTAAAACTAGTGAGAGCTCATCACATGGGTCAATTAATCAATCACATATTGTAGCTAACCCTTGTGATGTATGCATGAAACATGTATCCACCTCTTGTGATGATTTATTAGAAATGCCATGTTCTTCACAAATAGATGCTTGTTTTACTTCTATGTCTTGTGAGACTAACTTTTTGAAGGAGAACAATAAGCTCAAAAATGAAGTAAAGAATTTGAGCAACAAGCTAGAGAGGTGCTATAACTCAAGAGTCACCTTTGAGCACATGTTAAAGACTCAAAGAAGCTATGGTGACAAGTGTGGCGTCGGCTTCTACAAGAAGAGCATGACCAAGGATGAAAGAAAAAGAGAGAAAGATAAAGAAGCAAGAAAAGGAGAGGCTCTCTCATTTTATGTGCTTCAAATGCCATGAAGTGGGACATCTTACAAATGATTGCCCCAATGAAGAAAAGCTCAAGTTGAAGAAAGAAGAAGAGAGGCTAAGGTATGTCAATTGCTTCAAGTGCCGCACTTGGGGTCATCTCACCTCTATGTACTCAACCAAGCAATTGGTGAAGCAACAAGTGAAGCCTCAACCAAAGCCACAAGTTGAGCAAGAAAAGACACCCCAAGAGCAAATCAAGATCAATCATGATGGTAGTGATTTGATGATAAATAAGAAAAAAACAAGAAGGGGTGGAAAAGCAAGAGAAAGAGCAATGTGTCCAAGGATGAATCAAGATGCAATGCAAGTGAACAAGAACAAAGAAGAGAAAATAAAGAAGATTACTCATATAAGGTGCTATAGTTGTGACATATTGAGCCACCTAGCTTTGAGTTATCCAAATAAGCTTGAGAAGAAGGCTCAAGCAAAGAAGGAGAAGCAAGGCAATGAAAAGCACCACATGAGCAAGGAAGAGAAGGCTCAAACAAAGAGGAAGTGCTACTCATGCCGAGAAATGGGACACATGACAAATTCATGTCCCCTAGGTAACAATTCTAAGCCTATTTCAATTGTTGATAGTAATGTGCTTAGAAAGGATGGCAATGGTACCTTATTGATTGCAATTGCAAAACATCCCACTATTCATACTAAGGCTATGCCTAAGTATGTTGCACCTAACTTGAGAGGACCCAAACTAGTTTGGGTACCATCAAAAAGTGGATGAATGATTGTAGATACCATGGCATTGGAGGCTTGATTCAATAGATCTCACATTGTTCATCACATATTGAGTCAAGTTATGAAGCTTAGTGCACATCCATACCCAATGCCAGGTGAAAATTGAGTGAAGTCCAAGCGCTATAAGCATACAAGTGTCATCTTCAAGTTGTGGTGGTTTATTGGATTATTTGATGGCTTGCAAAAATATTTGAGTTGAAGCTTGCTAGTTGGATGATCATAAGCTAACCAAGGTATATCTCTTGTTGATCATTTTATTTGGGTGCATATGAGTTGATTGAATTGGATAAATATGCAATGTTGCTTGCTATAAGATGTTTGAATGAACAAATAGCTTAGTAATCAAGTTTGGATTGATTTGTGTTGGATAAATTCATAAGATAACTTCTAGTGAGTGGATTGAAGGGATATATGTCTTATGAAAATATTCAAACAAGTTAGTTTCAAGTTTGATTCACATTTGATAAAATATAGCCCAAGTGATTGAAATCTGTCATATATTGAAAATCTGAGTGAGCTGTGATCTTAGCCATGTTTGAGTGATCAAAACTTATTGGACTGGCATAAAAATTGGTGTACATGCTCTGGACTTATGGTATAAGATTCTGTACAAATTTTATGAGAATTAGATAAGAGATACTTCGGTTTGGAGTGGATCTTGTCAGCTATAGTGCAGCAGTTTTTAACATCTAAAAGTGGTGGAAGAATTGAAATCTGGTAGCAATCTAGAAGTCAAATGAAGCTCAAATTTTTACAGTTGCTAGATAACTTAGTGAAGCACATATCCACCAAATTTTGTGGTATTTGGATTTGTACTTTGAGAGATATGCATTTTTTCTTTGAAGAGTACATAATCTACCAGAAAAGTGACAATTATTGGATTTATTTGGAGTCACTTTGATTGAAATGTCCTCAAATTGAAATATGTTTATAAGTAATTGAGGCAGCTAAGTTTGATTTTGAGATGATCTAGAAGCATGACAAGCAAAGAGTACAAGGGCATTTGATTGTGGAATGTACTTTGCACACATTCGGTACTCAAATTAGAAGATCAAGATCAAACTTAAGATGAAGATAAAGTTTAAGTTATAGTGACTATTAGAAATCATTTGGTAGAAAGAAAAGGACTTAAAGAAGAAATTAAGGTTACTCATCAAGTTAAGTCCATCACTTGGATCAATCAATCAAGTTATTTTAAGTGAGTGTTAAGAATGATTTTTGGAGAGAGGTTACTTCTCCCTAGTGTAGGGGCTTGCCGCCTATGTGTAGGTAAACCAAGTATGGTACTTGAAAGGCTAACATGGAAGTGGTGATCTGAGGGATATTTGAGATGCTTAGTTAAAGCAATTAAAAGGGTAGATCAAGAAAAGCAAGCAACACCCAAAAAAGAGCTAGTCCTGATATTTCAAGTGGTATTCTCACATTGATACTTTCATGCAAGCAAAGATGAAATGAAGAAGCCAACCACATCATGATAGTGCACTTGATCATTAGTGGTTCTCATTTCATATGGGTGAAGAATGGACTCTATCTATGATGATTGATCTTCACCAAACTATAAATTGGACTTCACATTACTATTGGAGTAATGAATTGAAATATGTATGACTATCCTCTACTCCAAGATAGCAAAGGTATCATTGTAACATGTATGATCATTTTATCCCTTACTAGTAAGTGGTTAGTGCATATAGTGCATGCTTCATAGGATCATGCATAACAAATGAAACATTAAGATTCATAACCTACCACTATTGCTTGAATATTTAATTGATGTAGTGGTAGTATATGAGTTTATTCATGAGCTAGTGAACCTAAGTACTTGATTTAATTTGGATTGCTAACAAGTGATAAGTACAACATTGACAAAATAACCCTTGTAAGAGGTGTGATGAAGCTTGTCATTGGTTCAAACTGAACTTGAAAGCTTAGGCAAATCAATTTAGTTCAAGTCAACTTAGAAGCTTATGATAAGTAATAAGAATATAAGCACAAAACAACAATATAAAAGGATATCTAGTTTGTTTCAAGTGGTATCTAGACTCAAATATATCATCAAGTATTCACAAGTGGTGTGTAGAACAACTTATAAGTGATATCCTACAGAGTTATAGTCATGAAGATAGCAAATGTTCAAGAAATGGTTCTTATTGACAAATCCAACAAGTAGTTCCATGTTAGAAAATTCTTTCAAGTGGTATCACATCTACACGTGGTATCAATCATGCAAGATGGTGGTTCCATAAGTGATCCTCAACTTTAAGTGATCATCAAGTGAAGAAAGTTCCCTCACTTTCAAGAGTTCAAGTTTAGCAAATGGATGACCCATGCAATGACTTAGGGGAAGGTGTCCCACCGATTTGTATCAAGGTCAAAGATCCTATGTGTGGTATCTTAAGATCTATACAAGTGATGTCATTCCAATATTTGGTAGTGTCCATAAAAAATGCAAAGATTCAAGCCTCAATCATCTACCTCAATGCAAGTCTTTGCATCAATGAGAAGCACATCTTTTATGGAAATTGATGACAAAGGGGGAGAGATTGTACAAAGATATGAAAGCTTTGGAAGAGATTGAGACAAAGAAGTAGAGTTCAAAGAAGTAGAGTTTGGGAGAGATTGAGACAAAAACATAGAGGTTGGACATGGACATGAACAAAAAGGGAGCAACATTGAAGAACATTGAAGAATACGATAGGATCAAAATTCTTGATAAGAGAAGCACACAAGTAGGGAGATCAAGCTCATGAACTTCGATTGGTTGCATTTGATATGTGCATAGTCATGTGCTTGCTTGCATTAATAAGTTTTTAAATTTGATATGCATGCTTGCGTGGTGTATGCTAGTTGTAGAACTTGATTGATGATTTGATAACTAACATGCATAGGATAGTAGCTAGACTTGTATTTCTACACATGATACTAGAACCTTGCTTATAATATTGATCTCATGAGGTTTCTAGTATTTTTGTTGTCTAGCTACTCATGGCGCTAAGGATGATGTTAAAAGTACAACTTCGATTGGTATCATGCTTCAAAGGTTTATTCTATACACCTTAGCATCATTTGGTAGTAATTACTCTCACAGAATTCTAATCTATGCATATGTGCAAGCTTCAAACCCAACACTCTAGCACATATGTAGGGGGAGCTAATACTACCAATTAGGGTTTGTGGTACACATCGTAAAATTGCTTGGGCAAGCAACATGAATTCAAAAGAGCTTAATTTCCATATCTTTATAGAGTTGTCATCAGTTACCAAAAATGGAGAGATTGAATGGTCCTTGTTTGGTTTTGGTAATTGAGTGACAACCTAGGTGGACTAATTATATTTGATGTGAGATACATTGGAAATTAGTCCATAGGTACATGTGTGTGAGCAACTTATGTCATGGTGGTGAAAATGACTCGGAGATGTTGCAAAGCTCACACATGTGATGAAGGAGCTCATTGCATATGAGACATGACATGGAGTCATGTGACTAAGATGGAGAAGATCAAGACAAGGCTTGGCTTAATGGACCGGTTGCAAGAGTGAAGGGCAAGTCGGAGGCTTTGAAGCACTGGACTGCGTGGTGGGATGCTTGAGCAAAGACTTGGCACCGATGGAACAATGCAACGGTGAAGAGCAAGTGAGGTCAAGATCGATGAAGCAACAAGGTTGCATGATGATATGAAGTGGATCATATCATTGTTGACCATGTTGGTGCATGTGTTGCATCGATATTGGAGAAGATGGAATAGAATGCGTAAGGCAAAGGTATAACCTATAGGGCATTTCATTTCACTGGTCATAGGTGTACAGAGAAGTTTATTACCGGGTTCAGGATAGATGGCCATACTATCGAGAGGGGCAAACTTGTTTGCATATCGGTAATCTAGTGCCACAAGCAATCTAACTTTGCGATGTTGCTAGGATCGAGTGGCGTGGTAAATTGAGTGACTAATCCTTTGAAAAATGTTTGTGAAAATACTAACACACTTGCACTTGGTGGTGTACACTTGGTGGTGTTGGCACATTTGCAAAGGAGAAGAAGTTGAAGTTGTTGTGGATCAACTTAGAGAAGAGAAAAATGTTTTTTGGTGTACTCCAAACTATAGGATGGTCCTTAGATTGGAATATTGTTTTGATCCAATGTGATTTGGATCAAGTATGCATGTGAGATGTGTAGCCCTCTGAGTAAGCTTTTCAAAATGTCCAAGATCATCGAAATCGCAGTTCGAAGCTAAGAGCTACAGCCGTTTTAGCGCTAAAAGGTCTGTGACCAGACTCTACGCGTCCGGTCAGCACCTGCGAGTCCAGTCACAATGTCCAGTCAGTGTTTTTAACACGTCTAGGAGCGACCAGACTCATGAAGAGTCCGGTCAGTGATGACCTGACGCATCCGGTCATTAAAAGAGCTCTTTGGAACCTCTCTGAAAGTGACCGAACGCTGGAAGAGTCGAGTCCGGTCATAGGATAAAGGTGAGTCCAGTCAGTTGTGTAGAAATGCATTGGTAACTAGACTCAGCCTTGGCGTGTCTAGTCGTTGGACCTAGGTGTGTCCGGTCAAGAGTATGTGCACATGGGAGCTAGCCATTGAAGCCCAACGGTCGGCTTTGAAAGGAGGGGACGCGTGGCATCATCCTAGCGACCGGACTCTATGACCTACGCGTCCAATCGTTATGACGTGTGAGTCCGGTCAGTTCAAAAAGTGCCTAGTGAAAGGGTACAATGGCTCTATTTTCTTGGGGGCTATAAAACCAAGCATTGGCTGGCCTTGGGCTGGTTGCTGAGCACCCTCACGCCTATGTGCCTTATGTAGGAGTGCTTGGATGCCCTCTAACTCACTTGTACTTGTAAGAGTGCGAATCGATTGTGAGTGAGTGTGATTCTAGTACGTTGCATTGTGAGATTGCATCGAGTGGCACTAGGTGTTCGAGTTGCAAGCCAGTGGTGCTTGTTCCTCTTAGAGGTTGCCACCTCCTAGATGGCTTGGTGGTGGTCTCCATCGAAGCACGCAAAAAAGATTGTGTGGTGCTCCAAATAAGTGATTGTGAAGGGTGTTGTGCTCGCCCCATGAGAGCCGCGAAGAGCTACTCTAGTTGAGCGTGTCATTGAGGTACCCTCACTTGTGGGTAGGTTATTGCGGTGCCCAACGTGTGGCTTGACGGGTGATGCTAATTAGCCACCAAACCACCAAGTGAGCGGCCGACATAATAGGGACTAGCTTAGTGGCAACCAAGTGAACCTCGAGATAAAAATCACCATGTCATCCTTGTCTTCCCGTTGGTTTGCATCCCCTTTGCACAAGCTTGTCTTTACATTTCATACATTGTGCTTGTGTAGTTGCTCTTGTAATTAGTTAGCTTGTGTAGCTTGCTAGTTACCTTCTTGCTTGTGTAGCATAGAAGTAGTTCCCTTGCGTGGCTAATTTGGTTTTGGTAACCTTGTTAGTCACATTGTTTAGTTTGTGTAGCTAAGTAATTTGCGCTCTCTAATTTGGCATTAGTTGCCTTGTTATTGAGCATTGCTAGTGAGCTTAGGTGGCTTTGTGCATTTGCTTACTAATTTGTGTAGGAGCTCCCCCGTTGCTTGAAGTATTAGTGGCATAGGTTTGTGTGACCTTACTTCTAGAATTAGTTAGATGAGCTCTAGCTAGTCAGACACCTTTGTTGCCTAATAAGGATCTTAATAAGGTGTTTGTGAACTTAGATAGAGGGGTGTAGTCTTGACTAGACCGATTGTTTTAATTCCGCATTTGTTTCGGTTAACCGGCGCGATTAAATTTAGAAAGGACTATTCACCCCCCTCTAGTCCGCCATCTCGACCCTACACCAATACTAATTCTAAATTCTAAGGCTGAAAATCTGCATCCAAATAGGATGTTAGTGTGACTGGCTCTAAGGACAATATTCAGTGTGTATGCTAGTTTATAAGGTTAGCCATGCAAGTTGGGGTGATGTGTATGTTTGGTTAAGGTTTGTTGCTTTAATATTTTTTAAGTCCAATTCATTCTCTTTTGGTCCACTCCAATTTTTCACTAGAACTTTTTTCGGACTTTCTAACTAATTATATGACTAGCTATTTACGTGTACCTTTAGCTTTAGTATAATGGATTTTGTTTCTCCACTAAAAAGAGCGAACTTATATAAAAATAGCAATGCTAAATGAACGCTCTAGGTCAGAGTTAGATAATTCTTCTGTAATATAAGTTCATCTAGATATATTTTAAGTCTCATTTTTAAAAACTTTAACCAACAACGTGAAAAATATGCATATATTGACAAGACAGGATTAACACTACTTGCCATGGCCCAAAAGGAATAGTTATTATGAAAATAATTTCATAATACATAACACACAACCTCTAAAATGATTTGCCTTTTTAGTTACCTTATAGTAATACGACAATCATTTAATCTATGAATGGAACAAATGAACTTTAGGAGTTTCAAGGCAATGACAACTTTTAAATACTCCCTTCGTCCCAAATTATAAGTTATTCCAACTTTCTTGAAGAGTCAAAGCATCTCAAGTTTGACTAAATTTATATAATATAATAATAACATTTATAATACTAAATAAGTATCATTAGATTCTTCATTGACTATATTTTTATGGTATACCTATTTGATGTCATAAATCTTTTTAATTTTGTCTATAATTTTAGTCAAACTTGAGATGTTTTACCTCTTTAAGAAAGTTGGAAAGACTTATAATTTGGAATGGAGGGGGTATAATAGTGCAGAGTAGCTCCTGGTCAAGAATTCACACCTTATGCTCAGCCAAAGAGTGCGGATTTTTTCTTCTAATCTAAAACCAACAAAAATTGGGTTGGCACGATCAACACAAATATAGTATTCACTCCACTCAAGCACATACGGATAGGCATCCATCTTTTGCCAGAACCTAATACTAAGAAATACTCCCTCCATTCTAAATACATAGGTTTTATCATTCATCTAGACATAGCTTATATCTAGGTGCATAGGGGAAAAAAGAATATATCTAGAAAAACCAGAACTGACTAATAATTTGGAATGGAGAGAGTATCTTTTAACATATCACATCCCAATATGGCATTAGGATATGGGAGTAGAAAAATGAACTAGTTTTTCTTTAGTGGGAGTTTGTTTCAAACAAAGGCTTAACTGCTTAAGGCAAAATAATATTATGGTCATTCCCAGTCGTAGGGCCTCTTTGGTTGCCCGCCACGGATTGCCACGCTTAAAGTTAGGCTCGCCATGGTGTCTTAGGCGGGTGTTTGGTTCATAACCGAAGCAAGGCTCGCCACACTATAGCCACGGCACTCGCCACAGTTTTCTACGTCGAATATGCGGCGAGCTTTTCCTCCGCCTCCGCCTCTGCCTCGCCACAAACTCTGCCACAATGCCACCCCTCCTCCTGCTGTGCGGCACCCTACCATCACCGCTCGTCCCTTCACCACAAGCCCATTCGCAGCGACCACTGGCTGCACGGGGCCCAACACACCATGGCACCGTGCCCAGCGATGCTATGCTCGGAGTTGAAGATGACTACGGGGCACGGTTGTTGCTTGGTCCTGGCGTGCCCACTGCTCGTCCGTGTCCCTTTCGACACGCGCCCTAGCGCCGCCACGCTATCGCGCCCAGCCATGGTTGGCGGAGTTGAAGACGATGGGCCTGGTGGTGGCTGAGCATGGGGCTGACGAGCGTGGTGGTCATCGGTGGAGGTCGGACTCATGATTTGAGTTGAGCGGAGGCCATCCATGGCGGAGGGCCATGGCTCGACTGTTGCATGCCTGTATAGCGTGAGGTGTGCGAAGGGCAGTGGGCAGGGAAGCAAAGGGAAGCTTTGAGAAGGAAGGGGATAGAGACAAGAGAGGCGTGCGCTCAGCTGTGGACGGGAGGGTCAGTGCCTTGGTGGGTGGGGATTTTTTTATTGCCTCAACCTTCCCGTACAAGTTGTAGTATCTGAGCTCACACACCACACGCACGCCCCTAGTACGTAAGTTAGATCTACAACCTATTAAACACGGTGGAAAGATATGACAGTTATGACACGTAGGGAACGAAAATTATTTAGGGAGCTACTGTTCCCCGGTGAGACACTAACGTCGAAGCCAGGCTTTGAACGTGGGCGGGCAGGACACACACCAGCGATCCTACCCAACTGAGCTATGGCTCAGTTCTCAGGTGAGTGGGGATTGATTGTGTGGGTGAGAGCACTCCTACGGTTTTCCATTTTTTAAGTCAATTTTTTTTTAATTTTCTCCATCGATGGTTCCTAAGTGAGATTTCTTTTCTGTACTTTTTCTACGCTAATCCAAACATCCATTCCAACAAAATATTTATTTATTTTATAGGATGATTTGTTTTCTATAATTTCTTGAGAACTAAGCACATGCTTACCACTATGATTAATTACCTACACCATTGTCAAAATATTTGTGACAGTTATCCTCATGAATGGAATTAGGGCATTTTAACTAAGGCCACAATCCAAACGGTTACCATAACTTTTTGCTTAACATTTGTAGCAATAAACTAAATAGCAGCCCGCTATTTTTGCCACGTCTTAGTTATCAACCAAACACTCCTAATGTGTCACAGAATGTGGCTAGCCACAAGTGTGACTTGTACCTAACCTTAGACGTGGCAAACTATGGCCGACAACAAACAGGCCCGTAGTATCCACCAGCATCCATCAAAAGCCGCAAGGGAAGTTTCACTGCACTTGCACCATTACCAAATAAAGTTGTAGGAACATGCTTCAACTTACAGGTCTTCAGCATCCTATTTCAACACGACGTGACACACAGTTCAATGAGGCAAAAAGGAAATCAAATGGGGCCAATTGCATTACTGCCCTCGTTTTCAACTCTAACTGCACGTTTACCCCTATTTTTTTAAGTTTGCAAAGTTACCCCTGTTTTTTTGAATCTGAAGCTTCCACTTGCCCCTATTCCATGAAGAAGACTTAACGGTGTTAAGTAAAGGCTGAAAAGACACAAATGTCGTTCGCAAAAATGACCCAATAATTAAAAGGATTTTTTATGTATAGACTTATTGTGGATATATTTTGGACAAATGACATCACATATTTTGTGTAAATATCAAAATATAATAGTTATTTTTGTTTTGGTTGAATCTGTTTTTTCATGTGTGGTATACTAAAAAAACTAATTTATCATGATTGTTCCCCACACGATAATCACAACCACTGGGACTCAGGAGGGTGCTGCCAGCACCGAGGTGCTAATGTAGCTCAAGCCAAGAGGCTGTCGCCGATTTTAGGAGCAGGTCCATATGGAAAGTGGCCGTGGCCGAAGGAGACAATGTCGAAGACGGCGCAATATAGCAACTGAGCAAGAGCAACTAAGCAAGCACGCTCCCATTGCGAGGTCCAGCACATGCATCTCCTATCTCATGCTGAAACTGTTAGAACTATAGGATCACTAGGATCATAGATCTAGCCGGTAGAGTGATTCTATATGGGATAAAGGACGCAATTCATCCTAATAGATGTAGAACAAGAGAGACAGAGAGGGAACGGAGAAGGTGTTGAACCTAACACCGCAGAGGGGTTGGGTTCAGTGGACGCCATCACGTTCGTTGATGTAGTCTGCGCTAGGGCAGTGACGGTCGGTGAAGACGACGTCGGTGATGCGCGGTGGCGACCGGTGGTGCAGACAGTGGAGTCCAGTGGCGGTGCGGCTGGTGGCTTCCCGTCACTAGCTGCGCACCCTCTAAATCAGATTAGGATTTTGGTGTTGGTGGGGAGCTCGGCTCAGATCAACCTTGTGATAAGAGCCGCTAGCCCCCACCTCTTTTTATAGCGCAGTGTGACAGGGGCCCTCCGGCCATGGTGGGTTGGGCACCCCCGACCAGGGAGCGAATCAAAGGCCCAACTGGGTCATTGGGTCCAGTTAGGATTAGAGATCAATCTAATAATAATACAGCCAGTGACGGGAAGCCACCAACCGCGTCGCCACCGAACCCCACTGTCTTCACCGCCGATCACCACCGCACATCACCGATGCCATCTTCACCGACCGTCGCTGCTCTAGCGCAGACTACATCAACGAACGTGATGGCGTCCACTGAACCCAACCCCTCTGCGGTGTCAGGTTCAACACCTTCTCTATTCCCTCTCTGTCTCTCTTGTTCTACATCTATTAGGATGAACTACGTCCTTTATCCCGTATAGAATCACTCTACCGGCTAGATCTATGATCCTAGTGATCCTACAGTTCTAACAATGGTACCGGAGCCATCGGTTTCTAGGGTTTTTAGATCTAGAACGGATAAACCGATTAGAAAAGAAAGTAGAAGGTTAGATCTAGTGCGGGTCTAACAAAAACAGAGGGTTTGTTTGAACCCTAACCCTAACTGGGTTAAGGAAAGGTGAAAAAAGAAGAGGGTTTCGGCCTTAAGAACGTAATGCCGAACCCTAAACCCGTAAAAGCTTTCACGGGGAACATAAATAGTGAAACCCTAACCCTAACCAAACCCTAATTTCGACCCTAATCCCATCCCCAACCCTAAATCGGATAGATCCGAGAAAAGAACAAAGGAAAATCAAAGAAAAGAAAAGGGGAAGGGGAAGAGGCCTACCTCGCTGCCACACCATGCTACCGCCTCGTCGGCGCGCGGGCGGGTGCTCGGGAAATGGGCGCCACGGCTAGGCCGCTCGACGGCAGCGCGCTCACCCGCTGGGGAGCACGCGCACCAGCGAGAGGGCCGGCGACGACGCCATCACCGTCGGGACCGAGACAGAGGAGGAGGAGAATAGGCAGGGTCAGATCTAGGGTTTTGGAGGGAATCAGGGCACCGCCGCCAAGACCGCTCGACGGTGGCGTGCTCACCCACTAGGGAGCGCGCACGCCGGCGAGGGGACCGACGACGGCGCCATCTTCGCGCTCGTCTTCGCTCGCTTGCTGCTGCCTGCGCTAATAAGAGAGCAGAGCGAGGTGAGGAGAGAAGAGAGAGCGGCAAAGAGAGAGAAAGGGCAGAAAAGAATGAGGTTAGGGTTTCCTTGGGGGCGCGCGACGTCAGGTTTTTATTCCGAGCGAAACGTGCGCGTGGCCGTCGGATCTGGACGGTCGGCCGAGATCGATCAGGCCGTTTCGCGGCCCTGGTGGGCGCACGCGACCACGCGGCTTTGCCAACCTAGGCCCAGGTTGCGGCCTGGGTGCGGGCAGCGTGCGTGGAAGAGAGGCAGGCCAGGCCGAATTCCCGGCTGGGCCAAATGAACAATGATGAATTGAATCAGTTTTTTCTTTTTTTCTTTTTTCAATAAATGTTTATTTCCTGGAAAATGGATAAATGACTTAAAGAAAATAGAAAGAGAATTTTCCTGTGGGTAAAAGTCACAAAATTGAGATTATTTTTCTGTTGCGTATTTAAAGATGAAATTTTCATTATAAATTCGAACTAACGGAAGAATTTAATTTTGAAAATGGATATGTTTTAATTGATTATTGTATTGTTATTATTCTGACCAACGTTGATTAATGGCAATATTATGATGAGTTCTTTGTCATACATTAATTCTATTTCTGCCCAACGGTGATGTAGATTTAATGTATGAACAGTTATATATTTTAATTTTGACCAACGTTGAAATCAAGGCATACAATTGTTGTCATTATTTATGTTCACACTATATGAATTGTGTTTTCAGGCAGATACAACTTGATAGGTTGTATCACAGAGATCCTCACTCTCAAAGGTGATAACTACACAAAGTGGAAGAAAAAGATTGATCTGGCCTTCATCTTGGCTGAGGTGGACTGGGTAGTCACCACACTGTGTCCCACAGAGCCTGTGTGTGGCAGAACCGCCTAATCTGATGCCTCATAGGAGTGCTTGTCTTCTATTAGACACTAAGCACTCAAGGGAGAACACTAAATTACTCAGTTCTGTCGGGCACACCCTAGGGGAGAATCCAAAAATCCATATTTTTGCCATCAGGATCACAAATGAGAGAATAAAGCTTACATCATTCTTAACCATTTCTTACATCACTTTTAATATGACATCAAAGTATAATATTTATTATTATAACAACAGAATGTAATCATATTATCAGAGTTACGAATAATTTAATTGAACAGCGGAATATAAACATGAGATCATAATTACAGCAAAAATAAATACCTATTCATGAAAGCATTGATATATAAACTATGACAACAAATTATAATACTTTCATTCATAAAAACATTTAGTGAGAGCTACAAATAAAAACTACGATTGCAGCGTAAAGGAATCCTCGCTGAGCCTACCAAGAGGTATCCACACACAACGGTCAGCTCTAGCATCCACCTATCACCTGCAACAGGGGGGAATAAAACCCTGAGTACTCAATTGTACCCAGTAAGACTTACCCAATAGGACAAAAGAAAAGACTCCAAGGATATGCAAGGCTATCTGGCTTGTGGGTTTATTGCATTTACAGGAAGCATTACTAAGCTGTGTCCTTATATTCGCTTTTTATTAAAAGCTGTATTGGTTCATTAACTAACCATTCTATGTAAGCACATGTACTACTTTCAAGCAGGTGGTAAGCAATCAGATTTTTCTTTCTTTTCATCTTTCATCTTTTAGTTCTTAATACGGTGCTAGACATAAAACAAGCCATACCAGATTGCCCGGTGATTCGCGAATCAATGCCCCCAGCCGGGTACCCCGAAAACATATGCCCCGCTTGTACCCAAGGCACAAGCAGGACCAACCCATCACTCTTCTGTCCCAGGTGTCTAGGTCTCTGTCCAAACTGGGACTCTAAGCCCCCGCCCCTGAGTCTTGGACTCAATGCGGTGCAAGGACCTCCTCCACCAAAATAAAACCCTGATAGTCGGTCCAGAAAGAGTCGGATCCACGATAAAAGAGCAACAAGTCTCCAAGCGCCCATACCCAAGTACGTGCTCAGGATAATAAGTCTGTGACTTGCCTCGATGGTTTATGCAACGATCGATCCTTAACCGACCAGACAGGGAAAGCAGTGTAACCAAGCCATGCCCCACGTCCACGGTGACACAACTTCTTACACCCACCAATACCTAAACCATATCCCTACCCGGTCACTATTTTTTCTTTCCACCATTTATATTTTCTAGGTGATAATAATCCAATAATATATTTTCTATCTCTCACGAGTGATAGGCAATCACTCGACTTCTACCAAAGTCCTATAGCATAGCAATCTATACGATCCTGTCATACTAGTAAGACTCATAGGATAAAGATATATATATATATATATATATATATATATGCAAGTGGGTTTCATTCAACTCCTTACAACTTAATGCATAATTATAATTTAAACTACAGAAAGTAGGGGTTATGCATCGGGGCTTGCCTGGGTAAGATGTATATTAAAAAGTCAGTATCTGCATCTTCAGATCATCCACATCATCTGAATAGAAAACCCCTTGCATCATCTCCTAGAGAGAATACTATTACACCATCTTCGGATTCCCAATCATCCTTCAATCGATCCATTGATCCATCATCGTACCTATATGATATGCATGCAATGCAATACAAAGATATAATTAATCAACTGCAATCGTGACTTGTAAAATACGACGAAAGCCTCTCAAGTTAACGGGCTAGTTCTAACGACGACCGTACTTAGGCTACATATACACGTTGTCGCATAAGGTGTTATTTCTCAACAATAATTTTAGTTATATAAACCAAGGTGTTTCTTTATTTTATTCTATCGATTTAATCATTATTCGAAATAAGACATCATTATCTATTTAGCAAACTAATTATTCTGGAGCTGCAATATTTACAGTGAGTACCTACTATTGCTAGGAGTCTACTGAATAAATTTTAGATTTAACAATGTTACCAATTTATCACAACAATCCCTACCGGTTTATATTTTTATAATGTTAAGTATCTTAAATTAATTATATAGCTCCCAAAAATATTATCAAACTTTGTGAACAAAATCTACTAACAGGTAGCTCATGATTTTAGGAACTCAACAAAATAGGTTTTGCATTTTTACAATTTTTCTATGATTTATTACGGATTTACAACTTTAGCCATTTTAAACAAAATAGTAAACTCAGCAGAAGAAGAAACCAACCCATGGGCCGCACGAGGCCCAGCCGACCAAGGTAGACCAGCCCAAGGTGACAGCCAGGCAGCGGACGGCACAAGGCTGGCCTAGCGGTTGGTGGGACCAGTCGGCGCAGGCGGGTACGTTGTCAGCTAGGGTGGCAACCGGCCAGCCTAGCGGGTGAAGGCGGCAGCCCAACGCGGGGCTAACGACCTAGGCGCGCGAGCACGGATGGCCCACCGGCGTAAGGCCGCGGCCCAGCAAAGGTGGCCTTAGGCCGGCCCAGCGCATGGCCAGGCAGCGCGGACAGCCCAGCGGACTGGCGCGCGGTGGCCGAGGCGTGGCGATCGGCCCACGAGCGGTCGGTGGCCACCTGCCGACCCAGCAGCGCGGTAAGATGCGGCGGCCCAAGCGGCAGCGAACCTAAGCTGGCCCACGGTGGGGGCGCGAGCGGCCCAGCGGCGCAAGGCCGCAGCCCAACAGGACGTGCATGTAATCCTAATGTATTTTTGGGTTTATTTTCCTACACGAAAACGACCACAAATTAGGTGTGACGCAGGGGGTGATGTCAACAAGCTAGCACGCACAACCAGCCGCTAGCTTACTCCGCTTGCTTACGCGAGCATGGCGTCTCACCGCTCATGGTGCGTCTACGCGCGGTGAAGAGGAGGCAAGGCAGAGCAGGAGCGGTGCTACGGCATGGGAGGAGCCACGGCATGACAATGGTGCAGTCGGGTAGGTGCTCGCGCGAGGCAAAGCTGCGCACGGCGACTACGGCCTCCAGCGGCAGACACAAGCAGAGAGAGCAGAGGTGCGCGCGAGAGCGAGCGACAGCAGCACTCCTCCATGGAATCAGTCACGGCGACGTCGGCGCTAGGCAAGCAGAGGGAGGCGAGCTGGGGAGGGAGTGAGAAACCTCCTGGCTCAGCTGGGTCTTAACATGATGCGCCGCGACTGTAAGGAGGCGGCACCGGCACGGCATGGTCTACTTGGCATCCTCGTCATAGTGGTCGACACAGGAACACACACGGCCGAATGACGACCGTACAGACATGACGTGATGGTGCTATAAAGGGACGCTGGCCTTCATTAACACAACGCGACGAGGGGAGACAGGACGGTACGCATAGCGTGGCTGATGCTCAGCAGAGAGATGGAGAGCGGACGGAAGCAAGGAAAAGTAGTACATGGCAAGGAACAGGGTGGCCTGACACACCAAGTGAGGCCAAGGCGGAGGTAGGCATCTGTCGGATGCAGTCCACGGCAACATAGACAACACAGGGCAGACACAGAGAGAGAGTGAGATGGAGAAAAAGCAAGACAATGACATTTACACGGCTCGTCCATCTCTGGCCATGAACAGTGACGAGCATGTTCAATCATCAACAGCTCGTTTCAACCACTTTGCTTTACGTAACTTATATATATATAACGATTTACTAATTTACACAAATTGTAACGTCTAGGCATAGAAAAATTTTTAGCAAAGCTTGAATTTAAATTTGATTCAAACGCTATATATATATATATGTATATCGTTCTATTTATTAATTGATTTTATTTTATTTATACAAGTTGCTTTTCATGCTTAATCCAACAGGACAAACCATCCGCTAGCATCATCGTTCGACATTCTCAATTATTTCTATGCACGGTGTAATTTAACTTAAGTGTTTATTTGAGTCCACGAAACTAAACCACACAGGATTCACTAATCACCTCCAGTACGTTTTAAATCAACAATCCGAGAAACTCGTTTTGAAAAATTTTTCTTAGGCCTAAATCGCGGTGCTAAACGAGCTCGTAACACCAGGGGTTTTACAACCAACCCCCGCTTAAAAAGAATCTCATCCCGAGATTCGAAGCAAGAACCAGGAGAGGGGAAACACGATTACATTTCGTAGATCAGGGATTACACAAAAGATTACACAACATCGAATACTAAACCACACGGGGATCTAGGGATACATGGTTAAGAGCAACCTGGTACAATCGAGACCTACTCCAGAAGTCGAGATAGACGAGGACAATAGAGAAACAACAAGAAGATGATTACCTAAAACATGGCGTAGCACCAATAGATCCAGAAACAGTCGACTAAGAAGTAAAACATCGTGAACCTTAAGATTGACTACCCAAAAGGGAACATGAACTTATTCGACGAACCGGATCCTTTCTTCTTCTCAGATTACACCATCACCTCAAACTGACGAACCTAGCTTCACAATGGCGACTGGATCTCATAGCTATGCTCCAAATGCGAGGGACTGGAATGAAGAAGAGCAAGGATCAAGGGTATTTTATAGGGCGAATGGAGGTGGGGAGCAATACACCAGAAGTGGAGGCGGAGTGGATGGGGTAGACAGACGCTTCATGCCGTGGAGATAAGGTCGGACATGGTGCATTTCCTACGTGAGCGGTGGAGGGGAAATAAAGGAGGGTAGAGGGGGTCCGCTCGACGAGGCATGCGTGCGGGCGGTCGTGTCATCAAAAGAAGAAAGAAAGGAGAGGGAAGGGGTCTGGTACGAGGGACGTGGCGTGAGAGTCTGACCAGATGCTAGGGAAAAGGAGAAACGCATAGTGCACAGATGGCAAGCACTGCATGATGCCGCGGCCACACGAAAACGGGGTGATAAGGGCCTGATATAGACAGCGTTCATAGGGCACGCAGCGAAATGACCCAGCATGCATAGCGCGGTCAACTAAGCACAAGGCTTGGGACATGACATCCACTCAGACTTTTTAATTACTTCCGACTATCCACTGCTAACTTTCCTTACTGGTCTTCTTTTGTTTTCCTTTACTCGACCACATCTGTCTTTCATGTAGACTCAGATCATGCCATACTTTCTTCAAAACCACCTCCTCTTTCTTACCCTGAGAGAGCACTTCTGCATCAAACCATTGTGGATTTCCTGTTTGAATACCTGAATATTTCCAAGGAGAAAATTTTATAGCAAAACGGTACGGTGGTGTAACTTGGTAAAGGTACTTGGTTAAGAACCTCGATACCAGCGCGTGCCGAGCAGCATCACCATGTGGCAGCTGTTCCATAGAGAGCCCTTGGTTTCGTCGCGACACCATAAGCTACTAACCAGGCAACTATTACCAACTTACACACCATGAAGGCAGTGGGGTCATAGACCACAAAATAAGAGGAGTATTGCAAGAGAAGATTGAAACAACAAGGGTTCCCTTCACAACAAGGGACAAGGAATTTAAATCCAATGGCGGATTTATTTTAAAGAGATTCAAGTGTTCTACTGGGACATCCATAATTAGTCGATATAGAGTCCAATACTATCCAATCACGGCTGATCTGCTGGCATCTGAATGTCAACTTCTCTTGCAACCCGCTTAATATCGCCCTTGAAAACTTCAAGCACGTCTAACGAACTTAAGGTAGATGAACATAATAAACACAGCGAACTAAATAAAATGCATATTCTAACGGTCTTTTACGGGTACAACGTATAGGCATTCAGGCTCCCATTCGCGACACAGCATTCACCTTCGGTCAGATGATCTCAACAACTACGGATGAACAACAATGGCAAGAGTCCAATACCGGAGGACAGTGACGAAAAGCACTACTACTTCGGGTACATCCCAAGACAACTAATCTACATCTTCTCGTCGCAATGGCTGAGTGAGAGGAACCAAGGGTTCTGCTTCTAACACTTTCGACGGTGGAGGTGCTGGCGGTTCTGCATCACCGGTTCTTCTTTCTGACGGGTGGATAGGGATCCCTTCCAAGATCGGAGCATCCTGCCTTTCAGCAGCCAGCGTCCTTCGCTTGGCCCTAGTGACAAGATAGGCTACACATAGCTGATGGACATGCCGATCCTCAGCCTCCTTTAGAGCTTCCTCCATGGCAGCCTCCTGGCTCTCAGCAGCTGCAGCGCTGGCATGCGCTTCGGCGAGCTGCACCTGGAGCATCCGGTTGAAGATCTTGGCTTCCTCGGTGCGCCAAAGGCACGCCGTCAGCTTCAAGGCTTGCCGATCATACTGCTCATCTAGAGCGAGCAGGTACGTGATCAAGTGCACCACAGTTGGACTGTCCTCTTGCGCATCCTGCCCTTGTAAGGCCTCCATGTGACCCCTCCATGCTCGCCAATTCTTGTCCAAGGGTGGAAAGAACCTCATGGGGGTACGAGCAATGGGCTCTTCATAGATCTGGCAGAGGTACCGCAAGGCTTTGTGGGCCACAACCTGGTAGGTGTCGATGAAGCTAAACCCAGTTGCAGTCACACTCCAGGCTTTAGTGAGGTCGGGGAACTCTTCACTCTTCCCAATGTAGACGGTAACCTCACACCTCTCAGTGCCATGCTCCTCATACTTACGGCCCTCATACTCGGGACGATCTCTGACTCCGAGCTTTTGCAGGGTGGCATGCAGGATTTTGAAAAAACTCTCAACATTCAGGCAGTAACTACTGACCCAGGCTCCTGCCATTTCTGACGGTGGTTGCGAGAAAGGTTGAGCAAAAGGCTGGCTCAAAGGAAAAGCTAAGCGAGGTAAAGTGCGCCGAGTGGTGATACCAATGGCTAAGCCAGACTCTTCTTATAAAGGTGGAGCGTTTAGTGGTCCTGGCGCGGTTCACCATGGTTCCCGCATGAGATCATTACCATAAATTGACCAAATTCTACGTGTTCGAGGCGAGCGACGTCCGAGGCCATTACTGACTAGTATGAGTGTAGGGCAAGGGTCCGACAAGAGTGCAGAAAAGGGGTACGGGGAGACATGGGTCATGACAGGCATGAACCATGGCGAACGCGGAGCACGAAGCCACAGTGTAGACCTAACTCTAGAACAGAAATGAGACCGTCGTGCACAATACGACACGCGTGACACCTATGGATGACGTATCTGCAAGTAATACGACACTACAATGCACAAACAGAATATGCACGAATGCACGTCCTATATGTCCTTTCAATGTTGCCAATATATAGGGCAACCGTTCTCAGATTTTTGGAACATCGTTCTCTCCCTATAACTAGGCGATACTATCAAACTATGCTCGCTTCAGTGTACCTGTAAAAAAATTGATTAAGTCAACCTAAATCAGCAGAGTGCCATCTATCCTGGATACATAACCATAGTAATAGGGCTTACTTATATAACTTCGCAAAAAACGTCCTAACTTTTTGCAAAAAGAGGTTGTCAAATTTTAGTTTAGAAAAGGTTTTCGAAGCCTTATTTTTTCATTTACGCTCTGATACCACATATGGCAGAACCGCCTAATCTAATGCCTCACATGAGTGCTTGTCTTCCATTAGACACTAAGCACTCAAGGAAGAACACTAAATTACTCGGTTCTGTCGGGCACACCCTAGTGGAGAACCCAAAAATCCACATTTTTATCATCAGGATCACAAATGAGAGAATAAAACTTACATCATTCTTAACCATTTCTTACATCACTTTTAATACGACATCAGAGTATAATATTTATTATTATAACAGCAGAATATAATCATATTATCAGAGTTATTAATAATTTAATTGAACAGCGGAATATAAACATGTGATTATAATTACAGCGGAAATAAATACCTATTCATGAAATGATGAAGTATTGATATATAAACTATGACAACAGATTATAATACTTTCATTCATAAAAATATTTAGTGAGAGTTATAAATAAAAACTACGATCGCAGCGTAAAGGAATCCTCGCTGAGCCCACCAGGAGGTATCCACACATAAGGGTCAGCTCTAGCATCCACCTATCACCGGCAATAGGGGGAATAAAACCCTGAGTACTCAATTGTACTCATCAAGACTTACCCGATAGGAGGAAAGAAAAAGACTCCAAGGATATGCAAGGCTATCTGGCTTGTAGGTTTATTGAATTTTGCAGGAAGCATTACTAAGCGTGCGTCCTTATATTTGTTTTTTATTAATAGCCGTATTGGTTCATTAACTAACCATTCTATGTAAGCACATGTACTACTTTCAAGCATGTGGCAAGCAATCAGATTTCTCTTTCTTTCTATCTTTCATCTTTCAGTTCTTACTACGGTGCTAGACATGAAACAAGCCGTACCAGATTATCCGACGATTCGTGAATCAATGCCCCCAGCTGGATACCCCGAAAACACATGGCCCGCTTGTACCCAAGACACAAGCAAGATCAACCCATCACTCTCCTGTCCTGGGTGTCCAAGTCCCTGTCCAAACTAGGACTTCAAGCCCCCGCCCCTGAGTCCTGAACTCAATGCGGTGCAAGGACCTTCTCCACCAAAATAAAACCCTAATAGTCGGTCCGGAAAGAGCTAGATCCGGGACAAGAGAGCAACAAATCTTCTAAGCGCCCATACCCAAGTATGTGCTCGGGATAATAAGTCTGTGACTTGCCTCGATGGCTTATGCAACGACCGGTCCTTAACCAACCAGACAGAGAAAAAAGTGTAACCAAGCCATGCCTCGCATCCACGGCGACACAACTTACACCCACCAATACCCAAACATATCCCTGCCCGGTCACTATTTTTCCTTTCCACTATTTATATTTTCCAGGTGATAATAATCCAATAATATATTTCCTATCTCTCGCGAGTGACAGGCAATCATTCGACTTCTACCGAAGTCCTATAGCATAGCAATCTACACGATTTTGTCATACTAGTAAGACCCATAGGATAAAGATATATATATGCAAGTGGGTTTCATTCAACTCCTTAAAACTTAATGCACAATTATAATTTAAACTGCAGAAAATATGGGTTATGCATCAAGGCTTGCCTGGGTAAGATGTATATTAAAAAGTCAGTATCTGCATCTTTAGATCATCCACATCATCTGAATAGAAAACCCCTTACATCATCTCCTAGAGAGAATACCATTACACCATCTTCGGATTTCCAATCGTCCTTCGATTGATCCGTTGATCTATCATCGTACCTACATAATATGCATGCGATGCATTGCAAAGATGTAATTAATCAACTGCAATCGTGACTTGTAAAATACGGCGTACGCCTCTCGAGTTAACGGGCTAGTTCTAACAACGACCATACTTAGGCTACATATACACATTGTCGGATAAGACGTTATTTCTCAACAATAATTTTAGTTATATAAACCAAGGTGTTTCTTTATTTTATTCTATCGATTTAATCATTATTTAAAATAAGACATCATTATCTATTTAGCAAACTAATTATTCTGGAGCTGCAAAATTTACAGTGAGTACCTACTATTACTAGAAGTCTACTGTATAAATTTCAGATTTAACAATGTTACCAATTTATCACAACAATCCCTACCAGTTTATATTTTTATAATGTTAAGTATCTTAAATTAATTATATAGCTCCTAAAATATTATCAAACTTTATGAACAAAATCTACTACCAGGTGGTGTTGCTGCACTTGTGGATGAAATCCCATACCTTAAACTATTCCTTGCGGAGCATTGCAAGGGATACACCATGGTTGGACCAATATATAAGAATGCAGGTTTTGGATATGTAAGTTTTGCTATGTTTATTAAAATTACTTTGGCATAACCAAGTTGAAATTCAGCTTTATTCTAGTTTCCACAATGATGCATAATAGTCTGAGTTGGCTCATGATTTTTACAAGGGTACCTTCTTCCACAGGCACTTCAAAAGGGATCGCCAATAATAGGTGACATCTCACAAGCAATCCTCAACATAACAGGGGGAGACACTATAATACAGATTGAGAAGAAATGGATAGGAGATCAAAACAACTGCCAAAATGTGGGCACCATCTCTGGTTCAGGCACACTCACCTTTGAAAGTTTTGCAGGACCGATCATTGCTACTGGAGTTGCCTCAACCACCTCTCTTGTGGTCGCCTTAACAATTTATTTCTGCAAAAGCAAACAAGTAGAACATGAAAATGGTGGTTCAGATGACATCTTGCCACAAGGAGAAATTAAAGATGGTGGACATGCAGAAAGCCAGAGGCAAGAAGCCGGAGCAATAGAGATGCATGAACAAACAAACAAGCTTATGTACAGTGGGTCCCTTGTCATTTACAGATGTGAAAGGATTTCTAGCCTGCCAGTATCAAGTTCGGCCAAATTTTAGCTCAGTTGCATTTGTAATTAAGCTTGTTAGAGCCGAATTGTTTTTCGCCAAGATCTAGCATGTTATCCTTACAGTTTGCTGAAGTGATCCTTACTCGATTTTTAAGCGTGAGACATTTCAGGTGACACTCCAAGACCGATTGGATTAGGCAGATGTGCAATCTAGTTGGCACAGCACCTGTCTTGCCTGCTTTCGGTCTTGGTACTCTCACCCCTCCATTAGAAACCCAAAATCAGGATCACAAGTTGATAACCAAAGGAATCATGAGTTACTGAGCCCAAAGCCACTACAACATTCAGTGGAACGTTTTTGTTTCCTGTCAAGAAAAAGAACAACAGCTGAGAAAAAAAATTAAACGTTTGCCTTTTAGCCCTAGGCCTAGCGGGATCTTTCCACATTTTATCAAGATAAAAGTGTTCAGATGGAGTACAAACAAGAGCCAAGTAATGTGAGACTCTGAGTAACCTGCAAAGCCTTCGAGCACCTCAGGCGGAAAGGATCCCAGAGGCTGCTGACCGCCCATCAAAGCAATTTCTACTCGGAATCAGGCAGATTGAAGAATAAAGCGACGAATGTTAGCAAAATAAAACGAATAGAACAGAGTAAGGGGTCTCGTGGGTTGGATAGTTACCTTATTGCTCGCTCAAAGCCAGAGCCATCTCAGTGCTAGCAGGATGCAGAGTTCAGCAACCTGAAACGTGGGAACCGCCTATCTGGTTGCAAGAAAGTTGTTAGGCTGCGAAGCACGGTAGGGCTACGCGGCGGGACGCAGAGGTGGGAGTGCAGCGGACCGGCCGCCGGCGCCCGGCGGCGGAGTTGTGGCGGAAGTCGTGCCGCTCATAGGCCCACGGTATGGGCCCGAGCTGCCAGTAGCTAAAGTCCTTCTGGGCCACGAGTGGGCCAAAATCGATGGGCTCGATGGAAAACTTCTTAGCGGACTTTCCAGTTTGAGGCTAATCAAAAGGAAGCAGAGGTTTTGAAAGGTCAGCACGGAAGCACCATATCTTCAATAGGGTTCCATGCATGGAGAGCATCTCCGGCGCGAATCAGTTCCACCAGGTTCATCATGTAGCGTTTGTTGTCTCGGATTCTCGGGAATTCTAAAATTTCGATGAGCCAACGTGTCCTTCCGGAACGCGAATTTACAGCCTGTTCGGCTGGTGCTGATACGATCGTATACGATCGTGGATTATTACTGCTGGCTGGTTTGGTGTGAGAGAAAAACATTGTTCTGGCTAGAAATTTACGATCGTTTACGACCCAGCGAACAGGCCGTTAATCGTTCGTCAGCACTCGCCACGCTGAATAATCCCTTGACAGGCTTTGGAGTTTGGAACTTTGGATGCATGCACACTTTTTTGCCTGAGATGATTGCTAAGTCTCATCTGCCGACTGCCGATGCCCCCAAGTCCCCAACAGCGACCCGCTCGATAGATAGATTAGAAGAGAGAGCTGAGTAACGGAACGTAGGATAAAATAATGGAATCTAAAAGGCAGAGCTAGTAGACTCCAAAAACCGCCATCCGTTTCGGTCTATCATAAGATTTGCACGGCCGAAGTATACATTACTCTGGGGCTCTGAGTGATCCTAGGCATGGTCGCACACGGAGTCACACGGCCGAAGTATACATTGCTCTGGGGCTCCGGGTGCAGCCTGCGTGTGTGGTTCGCGCTGCACCTGCACGCGATGTATAATGCGACGCGACTGTGAGTGTGAGGAGGACCGGTCGCTCGGCGGCTGGGAGGCATGATGAACAGTACTACGACGCTTTGCGAGGGCACGGTCTGGTCCTACGCTGTCTGCTTCGCCTGGGACAAACCAAACAAGACAAGTGCGAGCACGATGGCCGTCGGCCGGCGTGGAGATTGGGCCCATCCTTATTTTCCTTAACCAGCGTACATCACCTAGCTAGTCCGCGGATGACTGCATGCGATTGGTCGGTTGGCCGGTTGTGTGGGTTGGGTTCAGTGGTAAGGTTATGACTACGGCTGAGATATGCACGCAGGCGCAGCAGGTACAGTTTCCCTAGGGTTGTGTGCAGATTTGTCACTGTCTACTCCTTTGCGTTGCACTCTCTGAAAATGGGTTTGGAGATTGAACATTGTTCTGGCTCTGAGCCATGATCTCGTTGGGACACAAGTGTTTACATCTCTGAGTCATCATCAATTTAACAGGATCCTATCCAAACAACCTGATCACGATTTCAGTGCAGGAGGAACGAGATGGAAATGAACTGAGGTCTATATCACTTTTCTACGTAAAAAAAAAAACCTAGGCCCAAGTGCGCCGTGCCATAATTTTGTACGGGTCGCTCTATCATCAGAGATTGCTCAACACTGCTCCCGACATACGGAGTATATAACAAAAAAGATAGAGGCATAGAGGTAGCGTTTTTTTCTCGAATACGCAAAAGCTTTGCGTGTCATTGTATGAAGTAGAAGAGTTTAGACAAACATATAACGCGCTTGTATCGAGCGTCGAAAGAGGTCAACCTAACACAGCCGTAGCTGTACCATCCTAGCAAGAGACCTCTAGATTCGATATTACATTAAAGAAAAACAACCAATACCGACACAACGGTGCAACCTAGGAGGTGGTCTTGCGTCATCGCGGCTGCCTGGACCGAACAGTCGAGAAGAGCTTGTCCAGCACTTCGGCTTCGGACGCAGTCAGGTCTCCGCCGAAGAGCCTGTCATAGGCCTCCAGCTCTGACGCGGATGGCGCTGATGGACCCTTGGTGAAGCCCATACGCTGCATGATCAGCACCTCACCTTGCTTGAAAGCGGGTACTCGAGAGAGGGGCTGAGCTGCAAACCGCCTGCTCTGCCACGGCATCACTGACTTGGCAGGAGGCTACCTTGGAGGCTCACGAATTAGTGGAGAGTCCTTCTTACGCGTTACTTCATTGATGAAGTCATTGAGGCGGCGTTTGGCGGAGTCGTCGTTGTCCTCGGTCGGGTGGGTATCCACCGGTGGTGAACTGTGAGGGCCAGCATCCACCGTGAGGTTCGGTGAATCCACTGCCCAGTGAATGGGGTGTGGAGGTGGTGTCCGCAACGCACAGGAGACCACTGCCGCTGGGTCCTCATCCAACAGCTAGGGGGCCGCCAATGCCGGAGACTCATCTTGTAGTTGGGGGGCCATCGGAGGTGACAACGGGCGCTCAAGAGAAGGCCATGCGACGATCTGACTGCTGGCGAGCGAGGCTACGAACTCCTCCAACATCAGGTCTTCCATGATGTCGCGACCATGCGTGGCGTCTAGGCACGACGTCAGCGTCAACGGGTCAGGTTGGACGATGTCCGTCTCATTGGACAGCTCGCCATGCCTAGGCTGAGCTTCAGCAGCAACCGAGGTGATGGACGGAGCTGTCTGTGCGGCCCCTGCCGACCGCCCGTGACGCCTCCGTCTTCGGCGCCGGCGACCACCGGTGGCAGGAACGGCGTTGCCCGACTTGACCCCACCAGAGTCTTGCGAGACACCATGGTCCGTCGGCCCAGCGGAGCCGGCGTTATGGGTGCCACGAAGAGGGCGCTGCGACTAGCGACCCATGGTTGTCGCATTGCCCGAGGTCCGAGAGCCCAAGCGCCTTGGCTTCTTGCAGTCGCGCGCAATGTGTCGAAATCCCCTGCACCGCAGACATCATTGGGGCAGCTTGCAAGTTGCCGCCCGGTGTGTAGAGGAGAGGCAATTGAGGCATTTGCCATGAAGATCTGCCAGGATGCACCTCGGTGGTTGAAGACTCGCCGGCCGGCCTCTGCTTGCTGGCCCTCATGGCTCAGCCGAGGCGGTCGTAGGTCGTGTCTCCTGCCGGTGGAGTATCTCCCGCCACCCATCGGCGTTGGGGACGAAGACCCGTCCGTGGCGTCTGAGGCGCTGGCGTGCCGAGATACGGCCCTCCACTGGTCGAGCCTGCATTTGTGTTTCCTCGGCTTTGCCCAGCACCCTGGCGACCCTCCCGTCGCACCGCCACGGCCCGACGCTAGAGGTTGGGTGCACGGCAAGGACATCGTAGGCAGCGCCGACGTCCTCGACAGCTGTGGCTCCTGACGAACCGTGTCCAGGTAGGGGGGTCATGGAGGTGGTTGGCATCTCTTCCACATCGAAGTCGTCGAGGAGGTCATCGTCTACCCAACGACGGCCTTGGAGCGTCCCGCCGTGCTACCCCCCAGGATGGAAGGGGGTGGCTTGAGGGGAAAGGGTGGACGACGAGCTTAGAGCGGGGGCGGACGGGTGAATGAGGAAGGTGTTGAGGTCAGAGGCAGCGGGGGCTATGCACTCCCCTACTCTGGCCTTCGCGCACTATGCTGCGACGGTGGCGATGGCATCATCCGGTCGCGCCCATGAGGGTGGCGTGGACGAGGCGGATCTGGTCACGCCGGTGTCGGTAGCTCCTGGTGGCGAGGCGGCTGCAGCAGGTGGCACCGAAGATGGTCGAGATGGGCTCATCGGCCGCTGCGTCGATGGTACCACGGAGGACTCATGGCTGTCAGATCTGGAGTCTGCGCGCGTCCCTGGGGCGACCATGGCCATGGACCTAGGCATGGTGGCCATGGCAGCAGTGCCCCGCTGGGACGGGGATGGGGAGGGAGTTCACGTGGTAGCATCAGTGGTGGGGGGTTATTGAGGACCTAATACCGGGGTACCCAATGAGGTGGAACTAATAACCATCGAACGTTGATGCTTCTGGATAGACAAGAATGCTACTACACTTCTTGCCCAAACAACGGAAGATTGGTTCCGCCTCGCCCGACCCCCGAGGGCTAAGGCTCCGCCTCGCCCGACGTCTGAGGGCTGGCTCCGCTTTGCCCGACGGCTGAGGGCAGGCTTCGCCTCGCCCAACAGCTGAGGACTGGCTCCACCTCGCCCGAACACCTGAGAGCTGGCTCCGCCTCGCCCGACGTCTGAGGGCTGGCTCCACCTCACCCGATGGCTGAGGGCAGGCTCCGCCTCGTCCTCTCGTCCAGCGCCTGAGGGGTGGCTCCGCCTCGCCCGATGGCTACACCCTGTTCCTTCATAAATACGAGCATAGGGTACGACAAGACATTCGAGTCAACCGTAGTACCGAGGGCCATGCCCTGCATACCTGCAGGAAGGTACTGTCAGGATACGATGGGATGGGCGCTTGAGGCCCTTTCCGACCTAACAGAGCCCAAACAGTGTTGTAGGTGCCGACTTTTGTCCCACAGTGTTGTAGGCGCCGCCATCAGCCCTCGGACATAGATACTAACACGAGCATATGGCAACCACTATGATCCAAGATAGAGCTCACATCATCCACAGTGACGGACATATGGCCACTTCCCCGTCTACTCCCCGAAGGGTCATAGCTCGGCTCTTTGGCACGCCACACCGTCCACCGGTGTAGGATGGGACGCACCCACTTGCTGAAAGAGGCCAGGGCCTAGCCCCATGAGGATAAACGAACATGCCATTCCTAGCAAGATCTGCCATGTTAGCAGGGCAGGCACAGGGGAAAAGGAAGACCCGGCTCCCTCAAAGGACCTTCTCTACCTTTGGTTTTTTCTCTTTCTCCTGTCTGTAACCCCTGCACCCCCTTGGTCTATAAAAGGGAGGGCAGGGCACCCCACTAGGGGGACGGATCAATTTCATATAGAGAACAACGGACCGATCGCTCTCGAGACACGAGACGTCGAATCGATCCCACTCAACTCATAGTCAAGCAGCAACCGAGCTCTTGGTGTCCTTTCAACCTTTCCATCAGAGACTTGGGACTTGTCCCTCTCTCAACCGTTTGTACCCCCTACTACGAACCCTTTTCTGGTACTAATAACATGAGCGGCAGCAAACTGGACATAGGGACATTCAGCCCAAACCAGTATAAACCTTATGTCCTTTAGTACACCATCCGAGCCTAATGCGCAATAATTATAAATTCACTAACTGGTGTTTGTTCAAAACACCGACAGTTGACGCGCTAGATAGGGGCCTTTGCGCATTCCAAATCAGGCCTCGGATGGCTAGCCACGCAATTAGCTGGGTCCCGGACGCACACGTGCGCTTCGGTGACCTAGACTTCATCATCACGGTGGGAGGAGAGTTGGCTTTGGCCCACGTCGCCATCCAATCTCTCCCCTCCATCGGCTTCAACTATGGGAGACTTGAGCGCCAGGCCGGCGTCTCCCTTGGACCCTAGCCATCTAGGGAGGACCCACGCCGTCTCACCCTCTCTCCACAACACTCCGCACGGAGCGCCCCGATGGCACTTCCATTCGGTCTCCGCAATGCCGCGGTGACCGTTAGCCACCTTGTGGCACAACGCATGGTCTCGCCCCCCGCGAACAATGAGTTTGTGGGAATGATCGAAAGCGTCACGAAATCCCTCCATGGCCTCCTCATGGAGGGGCCAGGGTCAGACTCTGGCTTTGACTCCAGCAGGGAGAGCCACCACCCCTCCCGGGAATGTTTCATGGCGGATACCTCCGAGGGACACGTCGAAAGCGTCTTCACGGAGGAGGCTACCCCGGCAGGCAACCTCGGTGGCAAAACCGAAGGAGATACAACGGCCCCACCTCGCATAGGGGTGGAGCAGCTGAGAGCCTAGAAGCGGGAGATCAATGAAGCCGGACAACAGCTTGTTCGGGAATACGTGGAAGTTGATCGGGACATCGAACGCTGCGGAGACGGTGGGCGCGCACATGCCGTGGACCATGACATGAACCGAAGGATCATCACCGACGATGAGACCCTTCCCCACTTCGCTCGGGCAAGCCAGAACATCACCGCCGCAATGGCCTTGCTTCATGGCCTTCCAGAGGCCGCAACGCCCAAGGATCATTGGGCCCACCGTGAATTCGCATGCTACTTGAGCGTGCGGCGGTGCAGCAGGCGGAGAGCTCGTTGTCTCGATGACGTGAGCTCGACACCAGCTGGCGCACGCCCTCAGTGCCCCCCACCAGGGACGCATCAGTCCACCAGGCTCCACAAGGTGGTGGGCAGCGCGCTGCGACCTAGATACATTAGCGTCTCGGCCGTAACCACGACGCACGTAGCACCATCGATGCCCACAGATGCACTTATAGCGACCCAAGGGAAGGAGCCCACCGCGGCTATCATCCTCGATGTGGCAGACGCTACGACAGCGACGAGGACCAGAGCCCGAGCCCTGGCCTGTCAGGGCCTCAGGCCTTCAGCAGGCACATCCTCAACGTTGTATTCCCACCAGGGTATCGACCACCTACCAATATCCCTAAATACTCTAGGGAGACAAACCCTAGACTTTGGCTTGAAGACTATTGGTTTGCCTATCAAGCCGGTGGTGCAGATAATGACGACTTCATTATCCGCAATCTTCCACTATTCTTGGCCGATTCGGCATGAGCGTGGTTGGAACACCTGCCGTCCAACGCAATCTAGAGTTGGGCGGATCAGAAAGAGATCTTTGTGGGCAACTTTCAAGGCACATACAAGTGCCCTGGGAACCCATGGGACCTCAAGAACTGCCATCAAAAGGCCGGTGAGACCCTCTGCGGGTACATCCGGTGCTTCTCCCGGTAGTGTAATGAGCTCACTAATGTCACCGACACCGACGTAATAAGAGCCTTCTGGTTCGAGACAACCTGCAAGTCCTTGGTTCATAAGCTGGGATGCAAGGGACCGTGAACCACCAAGAAACTTCTCGACATCGCTACCAACCATGCCTCAGGAGAAGAGGCGGTCGGAGCGATCTTCGATCGCCTCGAAGGCAAGGCAAGGCAGGACGAGGGTGCCAGCGAAGGCACCTCTAATCGTTCTGCCAAAAGGAAGAACAAGAAGCAGCGACATGAGGACTCGCTTGTGGCCGCTGCTGACCGTAAGAGTGGTCGGAAGCCCGTGGAGGGCACTCCGAACCACTTCGAAAAATTACTCGAGGGGCCATGCTCGAACCACGCCTTTCCCGTAAAGCATCTGCTCAAGGACTATGGCCTCATGTGGAAGTTCTTGTCTAGAAGCTCCAACAAAGGGGAGCAGGGGAAGGAACCTGCCCCCACTGCGGACGACGCCGAGGAGAAAGACGATGGCTTTCCAACACTAGATGGCTGCCTTATGATCTTCAGAGGCTTGGCGGCCTATGACTCCAAACACCGTTAGAAGGTCGCATGCCGCAAAGTCTACACGACCCAACCAGCCACACCTCCCTTCCTCCGGTGGTCAGAATCCACCATAACCTTCGATCGGACCGACCATCCGGATACCATCCCACACCCGGGGAGATATCCACTTGTGGTCGACCCGATCGTCAGCCCAAAGTGACTCACCAAAGTACTGATGGACGGAGACAGCGACCTCAACATCATATACGCCAAGACGCTTGACATGATGGGCATCGACCGAACGCGCCTCCGCCCAACCTGAGCACCTTTCCACGGCATCATGCCCGGGAAGCAGGCCATGCCACTCGGACAGATCGATCTGCCCATCACCTTTAGGGATTAGTTCAATTATAGGACTGAGACTCTCACCTTCGAGGTGGTTGGGTTCCCCGGAACCTTCCACGCAATCTTGGGACGACCATGCTACGTGAAGTTCATGGCCATCCCCAACTATACAAACCTCAAGCTGAAGATGCTAGGCCCTCATGGGGTCATCACTGTCGGCACCTCCTTCCAGCGCACCTACGAGTGTGAGGTCGAGTGCTGTGGCCACGCCACGACAATCGTCACCGTCAGGGAACTCGCCACTGTCAGGGAGGAGGTCTCCAAAGAAGCGCCCAATGCGAAGAAATCGACCGGGTCGTTTGAATCGGCAGAGGGCTCTAAGGGGGTCCTCATAGATCCCAGCAGCTTCGAGGGTAAAACGGTACACATTGGTACCACGCTTTCCTCCGAATAGGAAAGTGCACTCGTCGACTTCCTCCGCGACAACAAATACATCTTTACGTGGAAACCCTCGGATATGCCCAAACCGGTGAAGCAGCGTCTATGTTGCTTCGACGAGGAGAAGCGTAGGGCCATTGATGAAGAGATAGCAAACTATCGGCTGTCAGATTCATCAAGGAAGTATACCACCCAGAGTGGTTAGCTAATCCCATTCTTGTATGAAAGAAGAGCGGAAAATGGAGGATGTGTGCTGATTATACAGGCCTCAACAAAGCGTGCCCAAAGGATCCGTTTCCTTTGCCGCGCATAGACCAAATAGTCGACTCTACTTCAGGGTGCGAAACCCTCTGCTTCCTTGATGCGTACTCCAGCTACCATCAAATCACGATGAAAGAATCCGACCAGCTCGTGACATCTTTCATCACCCCCTTCAGATCGTTCTGCTATGTCTCAATGCCGTTCGGTCTGAAGAACGTTGGGGCTACGTACCAGCACTGTATGCTCAAATGCTTTGGAGACCTCATCGGGCGGACCATTGAGGCCTACGTTGACGACATCGTGGTTAAGTCCAAGCGGGCTAACCATCTCATTACCGATCTTAAGCAAACCTTTACGAAACTCTGAGCGAATGGCATCAAACTCAATCCTGAAAAATGTGTTTTCAGGGTCCCGAGGGGCATGCTGCTCGGCTTCATCATCTCCGAGCGTGTCATCGAAGCCAACCCAGAAAAGATTTTAGCCATCACAAGGATGGGCCTAATCTAGAACATAAAGGGGGTTCAGCGAATCACAGGGTGCCTCGTCGCCCTCAACCGCTTCATCTCGCGCCTCGGCGAACGAGGTCTCCCCCTTTATCGTCTCTTGAAGGAAACCGATCGCTTCGAGTGAACGTCTGAGGCCCAGGAGGCACTTGACATGGTCAAACTGCTTCTGACAAGGCCCTCGATCCTAGTTCCTCCGAGCGACGGAGAATCCCTCCTACTATACATAGCGGCCACCACGCAAGTGGTTAGCACCACCCTGGTAGTAGAGCGAGAGGAAAAGGGGCACGCCCTCAAGGTGCAGCGCCCTGTGTACTTCATTAGTGAGGTACTATCTGACTCCAAAACCCGCTACTCCCAAATCTAGAAGCTCCTGTATGTCGTCCTCATCACCAAGAGGAAGCTACGCCACTACTTCGAATCACACACTGTGACGGTTGTGACGTCGTTCCCCCTCAGCGAGGTCATCCAGAGCCAGGATGCCATGGAAAGAACCACGAAGTGGGCGCTCGAGTTGATGGATCAAGGCATCACATATGCCTCTCAAACGATGATCAAGTCTCAGGTGTTGGCTGACTTCATCACGGAATGGACCGAGGTCTAAACACCACCGGCGGTCGTCCATCAAGAGTACTGGATGATGTACTTCGACGGGTCGCTGATGAAGAAGGGCACCGGCATGGGGCTGGTCTTTGTATCACACCTTAGGGTCCGCATGAGGTACATGGTTCGGCTCCATTTCCCCTCATCAAATAATGTGGCTGAGTATGAAGCGCTCATCAACAGCCTATGAATCGCCATCGAGTTGGGCATCTGGCGCCTCGACATCCGGGGCGACTCCTAGCTAGTCGTCAACTAGGTCATGAAGGAGTCAAGCTACCATGATGCCAAGATGGCTGCAAACCGCCAAGAGGTCCGATGGCTGGAGGACAAATTCGACGGCCTCGAACTCAATCACATCCCAAGGCGCCTCAACAAGGTGGCCGATGCACTTGCAAAAGCGGCGTCCGGTCGAGAGCCAGTGCCAACGGGCGTCTTCGCCAATGACCAACATAAGCCCTTGGTATGCTATGAAGGGTCGAAACGGGCCAATGATGGCCCGTCTGATCCAGCCCCGGGGGCTGACCAACCGACGGCTCCTTCCGGCCTCGAGGTCATGGAGCTTGAAGAGGATCTAGCAACAGAGCCCGACCCTCTGGATGACTGGAGAACACTCCATCTCGACTACCTCCTCCATGACACGCTGTTGACAGACAAGACGGAAGCTCGACGGCTCGCACGTCGCGCCAAGTCCTTTGTTCTTGTAGAGGGTGAACTCTACAAACATAGCCACACCGGGATCCTACAGCTCTGTATCCCCATCGAACAAGGGAAGCTTCTGCTGAGTGATATCCATGGTGAGGTCTGCGGTCACCACGCCGCGCCTAGAACCTTGGTTGGGAACGCATTCCGATAGGGCTTCTACTGGCCCACTACAGTAGTCGACGCCAAGCAAATCGTACGCACCTGCTAAGGGTGCCAGTACTACGCTCGGCAAACTCACCTCTCAGCCCAGGCACTCCAGATGATCCCCATCACGTGGCATTCATGGTCTGGGGGCTCAATCTAGTTGGGCCTCTCAAAAAGGCACCCGGGGGCTACACCCACTTGCTTGTCACCGTAGACAAGTTCACAAAATGGATCGAAGCTCGGCCGATCTCCGTCATCAAGTTTGAGCAAGCTATGCTGTTCTTCCTCGACATCATCCATCGCTTCGAAGTACCGAACTCCATCATCACAGACAATGGCACACAATTCACCAGCAAGAAATTCATTCGATTCTATGATGAACAACACATCCGAGTCGATTGGGCAACCATCACGCACCCCCGAATGAACGGACAGGTCGAGCACACAAATGGCATGCTCCTACAGGGCCTCAAGCCTAGGATCTTCAACTAGTTGAACAAGTCCCACACACGCTGGGTCATCGAGCTCCTTGCAGTGCTCTGGAGCCTAAGGACAACTCCCAGTTGGGCCACCGGCTACACACCTTTCTTCATGGTCTACGGTTCCGAGGCCATCCTCCCGATAGATCTTGACTATGGAGCGCCAAGAATCAGAGCATACGATGAACAGGGAGCCGAGGCATCCCATGAAGATGCCATGGACCAGCTTGATGAAGCCCACGACATCGCCCTCCTCCATTCGGCCAAGTACCAGTAGGCGCTGCTCGGTACCACAGCCAACAGGTGCAGGACCGAGCCTTCAACATCGGGGACCTAGTTCTCTGCCTCGTGCAGAGCAACAAGGACCGTCACAAGCTCTCCCCGCCCTAGGAGGGGCCATACGTCATCGCGGAAGTACTCCGGCTAGGCACCTACAAGTTGAAAACCATCGACGGCGAGGTCTTCACCAACGCCTAGAACATTGAGTAGCTACGTCATTTTTACCCTTAAATAAACACATACTCTTTCTTATCAGTTTTTGTCTCCAAAAATCCCCAATCTTTAGTGACATCCGACCCCTACAAAGTGCGAGGGGTCGGACCTCACACTAGGGCTTATATAAGTACGTTTATCTTACAAACACTCTTTGTGTTATCTTTGTAAATATTCTCTGAGTTTTCCCTCTTTTCTCATAGCGAGTCCTGAGGGCTAGGATTTTGGGAACAAAATCTGAGTATAACTGGTAGGACTGCGGGAAACCCACGCCCCAGCTACTACGACCTCCTTGCTCACCAGCGTGATTAGAATTGGCTCACCCACACTCCGAGTTTTCATGAGCTTAACTATGGGAAGGGTCGGAAGGCACTAAACCACTTTTACAAAAAGAGGGAGAAAAGCCGAAAAGTTGTTTGCCGTAACAAAAGTTGAAAACTTATTCATTTTTCGCACAAATTTATCACTTACAAAGTGATTTCCACGAAAAGGACTAATGTATTCATAAATACAAAAGACTGTTCACCCAGGGGCTCCCCCACAAACTTATTCGATTACAGTTTCTGACCAGCTCTACTATGGGTACTACTACGATCGCCGTGCCACACTCTCCACCGGCGATATCCTACCGCTTCGCGGGATCGTCGAGGGCGCCATCATCTGCAACATCGAGCACCACGTCGGCGACTGTGGCACCTCCATCAAGGCATCCAGGGACTGCACCATCGTCATCATCCGCAACCCCGACAACGACAGCTCCGCCGGGGCATCCAAGGACTGCGCCATCGTGATCAGCCGCAACCCTAACAACGGCGTCTTTGCGGGGGGCATTTCCCGCCAAAGAAAGGCCGCCACAAACGATGGCAAAACCGACGACGCTCAGCACCCTCCAGTGCACCTCCTCCTTCGACGAAAGTGATCCCTTCTCGGTGAAGGTGACCAGCACCATCTCATCTATGTTGGAGGACCTCTAGCTCGACATCACGCTCCAGATTCATGAGTGGATCTGTGAGTTTCTCTCCCTAGCATTACCCTCTCTCACTTAGGAACCGCTGGGACGCACGAACGCATTCGGTGAAAAGGAAGGAGAACAGGTAGCGGCTCAGAAGCAGGCGAAGGAATGGGACAAGAACTCCCTTCCCCCTCCCTATTTAAGGAAGAAGTGCCACAGCTGAGGAAAGGCAAAAGGTTGCAATGAAAAACTCTCTCCCTTCCCCTAATTAATGCCGATGGGAAATCAATGCTGACGGGAATCCAAGGGGACGCGCCTGGACCAACGGGACGCGCTCTGGTCGATGAGATGTTGCCTGGTAAAATAGGATGTTGCCCGCACGTGGCCCACCACTACCGCGTGTCGGGTGCAAGAATCAAGGCGCACCCGCATGCAGGTGACTCTCCACTTCCCCAAGCAGGACATGGAACGACCCAACGATGAAACCCCCATCCAGGGGGCCCAACAGGCCTCCTAGGTCGATCGGACGGCCTAGGTAAAATGACGAACGATCGACCGCTGAAAGATAAGCACCTCTGCTTACTTACTTTGCGTGTTAATTTCATTACCGAGCTTTCGACCCCAGCAACGGCAGGGGCACGGACATTGCTCGGGGGCTACCGAGAGTGCCTACTCGTTTAGGCATCCCCATTACCTGACCCCTCCTTACGTTTAAAAACCAGAGACATGGGGTGCAGGTGTAAAGCTTTGAGTAAAACTAGACGAACCGCTAGACCCTATGCCCCAACGGCTATGGTGTTTTTATTCACCAGCATAATCGAATTCGTAGTTCCCCGTACCCCAAGCTTTTGCATCCGCCTTCTCGAGAAGGGTTAGGAGGGGTCCACCTACAGAATCTCCTTCAAGGAGAAGCTGTCAGGTCACTTAAAGTCAATCGAATGGCTCGAATCACCACCGAGAGACAAAAACAAAAAACTACGGTGCTCGTGCAGGTCACGCCGGCCCCATCACAAACATCGGACTCGAACCCTGCACGGACATGTCCGGTAAGAGCTTCTCATTGCTCATGCCACCGAGGTAACATTATCGACCCCCGCTTTTGTTTCAATTAAATCATACATTAATCCCATCATCTAGACAATGCATATGTGATCTTTGCATCTCAACACTTCGTGTCGCGCCACGAAGCAGCGCTCGCCTCTTTCGATATGAGCGACAACCGACCGAGGTTCGAAGGCCGGCCAACGAAGGGCTCGGGGCCATCTCGTGTCAAACAGAGCCAGGGGAGAAAACCCGTGATGAGCCCCAGTGGCCTTGCCCGACCCCGCTCAGAAGCGGATAGGGACATCTTGACCTTTCTTGTTTGATTCTAACCTCAAGCCAAACCCACAGAATCTCCATCGAGGAGAGGCCAACGGGCCACCAGAGCCTATCGAACGGCTCAGGCATCTACCGAAAGGCGAGTTAAGAAGTAGTGGAATGCCACATGAGGGCTCTGCCGACCCCGTCAGCGAATGATGGACCTGGATTCCACACGAACATACCCATTAGCGAGCTCATTGAGTGCGACACTAGAGCCGTCGAGGCAAGTGTCATCAACTCAACCCCTCCGATTGTGGAAACTGAGGATAGGGTGACGCGCGAAACATGGCCGACCCCTATCAGACCCTAAGGGGCTCAGAGGCTCGAGCCGCTCAATCTGAGATCGAGAGACCGAGGTTCGAAGGCTGACCCACGAAGGGTCTGAGGCCGCCTCGCGTCAAACAAGAGCTAGGGAAAAAACACAGATGAGCCTCAGCGGCCTTTGCCAACCCGCATTGAGGGGGAATATGTTGGAAGGCAGGTCAAGAAGCAACGGAACGCCACCCTGTCACAAAGCGACGGGATCGGATTCCATCCGAACATCCCCATTAGTGAGCTCATCAGGCACGACACTTGAGCTGTCGAGGTAAGTGACGTCGCCTCAACCCCTCTAGTTGTGAAAAACTACAGACGAGGCGATAGTCACAAAATGAGCCGACCATTGACCAAATCCCCACCACGCGCGGGGGCTCGGGGAAGGCCGGGCGAGCAATAGGACCAAACGCACGGTCATGGAACGATTGCCAAAATCCTAAGTAGGGGGTACGTGCGAATACAAAAGTAAGTTCGCTACCCTCGCTCCAATCTCTAGTAACATCCGACCCCGGTGACCGCAAGGGGTCAAATCTCACTCGGGGGCTGATAAAGGTACGAATACCTCCTTTCTTTTTTCGAAACAGTCATTGCGTCAGACCTTTTCCTCACGGTAAGACTGACGGCAAGGTTTGTGGGAACAGGTAAACGAGCACGCCTGGTAAGACAGCAAAAAGCCCACTCCCCGATGGCTACGGTAACTTTGCTCACTAGCTTAATTGAAATTTTCCCCTTATACACCTCAGGCCCTATAGTCTTAACGAGCAGAAGGGTCGGATCACATAAACCTTTTTTCTCGAATGCAAAACAGAAGAAAGTAAGATCAAAACGAACGAAACAAAATTACAAAATGAAACTATTTTCAGACATAAAAGTACCGACACTTGTCCACATGTTACAGATAGATGTTTATCAAACTTATTCAACTAACTACTTCCTCAGAGGGAGAACTATGCCTTTTAGCCTGTCCACTAGGTTCTGCGCAATGGGAGTGACTGCCTTCTCAATCTCATCCAGCTCAGAGCTTTCATAGCCAGGCGCGAATCCACGGCTCATTACCTCCAAGTTAACTTCCCGATCATAATGAGAGTGAGCAATAGCAAAAGCTTGGGTGATCCTGGTGTGGAAGGCGTTCTCCTCAAGCTGGCCCACCCATGCCATGATATCCATGGCACAGGCCTCGAGTGAGCTGGTTTCCTCTGGCCGTGCCACCCCTAGGTCATCGAAGACCACCCCGACGGCGGCGCACAGGAGATCATGCTCATCACTCTCAACCTGAAGAATCCCCCGCACCTCAGCGAGCTCCGTGCCCAGCCTAGTAGAGACATTCTTGGCCTCCAGCCTTCGGGTCACGGTGACTCCAAGTTCCACCCGGAGGGAGTTGACCACCTGACGCGCCTCATCGCACTCTCAAACGGTCCAGTCGTGCTCCTTGCGGACTGAGCCGTGCTCTGACCGAAGTCTTTCTGCAGTCTGGCACAGATCATCTTGCTCCCTGCGCAATCGGGTGATCTCCCCGATGTCCTGATTCGCCCTCTGCTGCAGGGCCGCGGACCTTTCCTCGGCCCTCAACTTGAGATCCTGCTTCGTCTCTAGCTCAACCAGGAGGTTGACGGCCCGATGGCTAGCCTCGGCATCCTTCTGGAGCAGCTCATCCCGCTCCTTTTGGACCCTAGCGGCCACCTCCTCGTCAAGCTGCATCCTCGCCGATAGATCCTGGAACATTCCATGGACCTCCTCCATGTCCCAACGCGCCTCAGCTTCCCGCTATTGGGCGACAGCAAGCTAGGCGCTCACATCTCCGTGCAACCGGGCCTTCTCAGTGAGGCGGTCCCATTCCACCTTCTGCTTGCGGAGGACTTGGGATTTCCCCCGGCTATGAGCAGGACTAAAAAGAAGATCGGTATCAAAAATACGAAAATACAAGAATACATGAAGAAAAGAAGAAAGCGAGAGGGAGGATCAAGGGCATACCCAGCCAGTGGGAATGATGATGTCACGCAGGATGCCCCTGGCCTGGGTCAAGGCATCAATCATGGCCAAGAACCCAATGTCGAGACTCTCTCGCTCCATGCTCTCGAAAGCATCGTTGAGCGAGAAGAGAGTCAACGTTGGGTCCTAAGGCGCCATCCACCAGAGCGGCGGCTCACCCCACGTGGGCGACCCCCTGCTGATCCTCTCCACCACAGCCACTATGCCCGGGGACCCTCTGGTCGTGTCCTCCTCAGTTCGGCCTGCCTCGGGCGCCGCCACCAGGGCCGCCGGTGGCATGGATTGCACCGCTCCCTCGGACACCGCCGTGGCTACATCCGGCTGCTCCTGACTTGGCACGGTCACGGCCACCTCCGCTTGCGATGCCAGGGGCTCAACTTGCGACACCGCGCCCACCACAGGAGGCGCCACAAGCGCGGGCGGTGCCTCCGTCCCCTCCAACGTAGGCAGCGGAGTCACCTCCACCATCATCTGCTCGGCGACCCTCGAGGGTGCTTCCTCAGCTCCGGCGCCTGCCTGACCCACTGAGGGGACGGGTGCCCCTGCTGGCGGAGCCTGACCACCCGATGAGGCCGCAACATCGGCTCTGCTCCTGCTCAAAATAGGAGCGACGTTAGGCGACGACACCCATTCCACCTGAAGAGCGACACTCTTCTTAGGCGCCAGCGCCAAGGAACGGCCCCGTTGCAAGAGTCTGCAAAAAGTTAAAAGGCATAAGGTCACACCGAAAAATAGAAAAATAGGAAATGCAGAGGAATCGGTGACTTACTCCGGCGCTGTTGGGCGGTTGGGACATTTTGGGGACAAACCCACAGTTTCTTGCCCCAACTCGTCTGGGCAGGGCCGCTTCGAGCCTACCCCCTGCTCCTAGGAAGAGGGGATCATCTCCCTTATCTCCGAGGGCGTGGCGGCGGAGCCACCCCTCTCTGTTGGTGCCTCGGGCGTGGCGACAGATCCGCCCGCCCCCGTCAGCTCGTGGGGCGCGGCAGCGAAGCTGCCCCCCTCCATCGGCGCCTCGGGTGAGGCCACCGATCCACCTCCCCCCATCCACCAGTCCTCCACCAGCACCCCGAGCATGACGGCAGATCCTCCCACTCCTACCGGTCCTGAGGACAGGCCAACGGTTTGGCCCGCCTCCACTGGCGTCACAGACTCACTTCCCCCCGTGTGGAACGGGAAGTTACCCTACGTCGACAATTGGGTGATTGTTAGCGAATCCTCGCCCTCTAGGACATCTCAATCCACGTCGGCTACTACCTCATCAAACTCCTCATCGTCATCATCATCGTCGTCGTCGTCACTGCATGTCTAATCTCCTCGATCTCGCGCTTGCTACTTCCGTAGCATCTTCTTCTTTTTGAGCTCCCGCGTCCTCCCAGCCCACTCCGCCGTGGTGCGATTTGCTGTCGCTAGGATCCGGTCCTTCGGCAGCGGAGCCAGGCTATCCTCGAGAACGAGTCTCTGTGGCTGGTCCCACTATCCTAAGGTCAACATCAAGGGGCCAGGAATTCAAGGAAAAAGGAGACACTGGGGAAAAGAACTTATGAAATCGATGAACCTCAGTTCCGACCGCATTGGGGGATGCCCCGGCACTAGATACACAAAGTCAAGGACAACGCTGGCGTTGTCCTTCATAGGCTCCATCGCCTCCATGATACGCTGCGCCACTTCAGTGGGAGGGAGCGCTTCATCGACAAGCGTCGTCCCTTCGAGCAACGCCCCAGGCGCCATCAGGTATAGAGGCAGCACGCGGCTCATTAGTGCCGCCACCCTCCACGTATGGTAGGCGCCGATGATCCCCGACCCTTTCACTCCCCTCTCCGTCAGAAATTGGAGGGTGGCAAGATGGTCCTTGAACCTCTTCATATCTTTGTCTGGGACACCCCACATCCACGACCCCAGGACATCTTCGATGAAGCGCTCGAAGAACACCAGCAAGGGGGTGGCCATGTCGTCCTTGACGTAAAACCACTGCGAAGGCCACCCCTTGTTGGAGGTCGATAGATGCATCAATGGGTAGTCGTTCGCTCGATTGTTGCATAGATGAATGCTGGCACATCCCATCGGCATGCTCAGCTCTTGCTTCCCAACCCGCTTCTTCGACAGGTTGACGGCGAAGAGATACCACCACAGATCGAAGTGGGGACTAATCCCCAGGAACCCCTCACGCAGGGCAACGAACGCCACAATATGCTAGACCCCATTGAGAGTAAGGTGCTGCAACTCCACCTGGTAGTAATCCAATAGCCCCCGGAGGAACTTATGAGCAGGTATGTCGAATCCTCGCTCATGGAAGAGAGCAAAGGACACGACGTATCCTTCGGCGGCGATGGCTCATCCTCATCATCAGGCAGCCACCACTCCTCGACGACGGTCAATGGGCAAATGAGGCCACGGCGGATGAGGCCCTCCAGGCGCTGAGGGGTGATGTTGGATCTGCACCATGGCTCCATTGAAATGATGGAGGAGGGGGTGGATGCGAGCTTGACGGCGGCTGCGGTGCGGATGCGAGCTTAACGATGGCTGCGATGCGGGTGTGGGAGGTTCAGGCGATTGGCGGTGGGGGTTGCAGATGCGAAGGCGAGGAGGCAAAGTACGGAACCCTGGGGGCAAACCTCATGGTTTTATAGGGGCGATAGATGCGAGAAGTGCAACCGTCCACCTCGGTCTCCGAGACTGCCACGATACACCACCACGTCATGTCGCGGAATATGCGCCCGCGATCCCTATCCTTTCCCACCAAAATCACGCTGGGCAATTTGCTTTCCCAAGCAGACCAGGAATCTTTTCCCACAGAGGGGATGCAGGTCAAAAAGCTTCTTTTCTGGCCCTCCTAGACCTAGGAGTCCAAGGGCGGGCCCAACAGTCTCGATGGCCATCCCAACGAGGGATGGGCCCACAATCAAGTCCAAGCCAGGCAAACCCTGGACGAATCCCCACTAACGGGATACCAGGATTTCCTTCAAGCTGTCCAGATTAACAAAAAAACAAAACTCACAGCCATATCCACGAAGGGTCCGAAATTACCCCCTAGGCGATTCTATCCGAATCACCCGGGGGCTCAGGGGCTACACCCGACGGGTGCGCTCGCGCGCACCCTCTGGCAAATCGAAATACCCCTCGGGCAATTCTGCCCGAATCGCTCGGGGGCTCGGGGGCTACACCCGTCGGGTACGCTCGCGTGCACCCGCTGGCAAATCAAAATACCTCTCGGGGGATTCTATGCGAATCACCCGAGGGTTCGGGGCTACTGTCGGGGACCTAATACCGGGGTATCCAATGAGGTGGAACTAATAACCATCGAATGTTGATGCTTCCGGACAGACAAGAACACTACTACACTTCTTGCCCAAACAACAGAAGATTGGTTCCGCCTAGCCTGACCCCCGAGGGCTAAGTCTTCGCCTCGCCCGACGTCTGAGGGCTAGCTCCACTTCGCCCGACAGCTGAGGGCAAGCTCTGCCTCCCCCGATGGCTGAGGGCTGGCTCTGCCTCACCCAAACACCTAAGGGTGGGCTCCGCCTCGCCCTCTCGCCCAGCGCCTGAGGGGTGGCTCCGCCTCGCCCGATGGCTACACCCTGTTCCTTCAGACATACGAGCACAGGGTACGACAAGACATTCGAGTCAACCGCAGTACCGAGGGCCATGCCCTGCTTGGCTGTAGGAAGGTACTGTCAGGATACGATGGGACGGGCGCTTAGAACTGTCTAGGTAAAGACTGACATGTTCTACCTTAAATTACTGATAAACTTTCTCTCCTTATCAATTGCGGGTCAAATTAACTGGCACAACTCAGGAGGAATTCGTAGGATCGGCTAGCCCTGTGTTGAAGCCAAGCGGATTTCCAGCCTGGCTCCATCAAACAGATCTTTTCGACTTGCTGTGTACCAGACGCATTGACACATTTTTGCGCCGAAAGTTCTCGTACTACCTTTTTAGTTTCACCATCTTCTCATGTGCGCAGTCCGAGTAATATAATCCCTCGGTCGTCTTGGATGGATTCACACTTAACTTTGCCTAAGATGCATGGTGAGATGATTGCTACGTCCCGTCTGCCGATGCCCCTACATTCATTCATACAAAACAGTCGATTTGTTCGCATTTTATATCCTTTCTCGTTAGATTCATCGGCTCAATGATTTACACTGATAATACCCACCTATCTGATGATTTTTACTTAAATCTGCGTGTATTGTACTTGTCAACATAAAATCAATCACAATCCACGAGCTTTACAGTCCGTAACAGCCGATTTCTTCGTGTATCGGCCGTTTAGTCGATTTTTCCCGTTTGGCTGCTCCCGAAGCGGCACACTTAGAACTGTCTGGGCAAAGACCGGCATGTTCCACCTTAAATTACTGATAAACTTTCTCTCCTTATCAATTGTAGGTCAAAGTAACTGGCACGCCTCGGGAGGAATTCACAGGATCGGCTAGCCCTGTGTTGAAGCCAAGCGGATTTCCAGCCTGGCTCCATCAAACAGATCTTTCCGGCTTGCTGTGTACCAGACGCATCGACATGTTTTTGCGCCGATAGTTCTCGTACTACCTTTTTAGTTTCACCATCTTCTCATGTGCGCAGTCCTAGTAATATAATCCCTCGGTCGTCTTGGATGGATTCACGCTTAGCTTTGCCTGAGATGCATGGTGAGATGATTGCTACGTCCCGTCTGCCGATGCCCCTACATTCATTCGTACTAAATAGTTGATTTGTTCGTATGTTATATCCTTTCTCGTTAGATTCATCGGCTCAATGCTTTACATTGGTAATACCCACCTATCTGATGATTTTTACTTAAATCTGCATGTATTGTACTTGTCAACATAAACCACGAGCTTTATAGTCCGTAACAGCCGATTTCTTCGTGTATCGGCGGTTTAGTCGATTTTTCCTGTCACACTTAGAACTGTCTGGGCAAAAACCGGCATATTCCACCTTAAATTATTGATAAAATTTCTCTCCTTATCAATTGCAGGTCAAATTGACTGGCATGCCTCGGGAGGAATTCACAGGATCGGCTAGCCCTGTGTTGAAGCCAAGCGGATTTTCAGCCTGGCTCCATCAAACAGATCTTTTCGAGTTGCTGTGTACCAGACGCATCGGCACGTTTTTGCGCCGACAGTTCTCGTACTACCTTTTTAGTTTCACCATCTTCTCATGTGCGTAGTCCGAGTAATATAATCCCTCAGTCGTCTTGGATGGATTCACACTTAGCTTTGCCTGAGATGCATGGTGAGATGATTGCTATGTCCCGTCTGCCGATGCCCCTACATTCATTCGTACTAAACAGTCGATTTGTTCGCATGTTATATCCTTTCTCGTTAGATTCATCGGCTCAATGCTTTACATTGGTAATACCCACCTATCTGATGATTTTTACTTAAATCTGCATGTATTGTACTTGTCAACATAAAATCAATCACAATCCACGAGCTTTGCAGTCCGTAACAGCCGATTTCTTCGTGTATCGGCCGTTTAGTCGATTTTTCCTGTCTGGCTGCTCCCGAAGCGGCACACTTAGAACTGTCTGGGCAAAGACCGACATGTTTCACCTTAAAGTACTGATAAACTTTCTCTCCTTATCAATTGTAGGTCAAATTAACTGGCACGCCTCGAGAGAAATTTGTAGGATCGGCTAGCCCTGTGTTGAAGCCAAGCGGATTTCCAGCCTGGCTCCATCAAACAGATCTTTTCGGCTTGCTGTGTACCAGACGCATCGACACGTTTTTGCGCCGAAAGTTCTCGTACTACCTTTTTAGTTTCACCATCTTCTCATGTGCGCAGTCCGAGTAATATAATCCCTCGGTCGTCTTGGATGGATTCACACTTAACTTTGCCTAAGATGCATGGTGAGATGATTGCTACGTCCCGTCTGCCGATGCCCCTACATTCATTCGTACAAAACAGTCGATTTGTTCGCATTTTATATCCTTTCTCGTTAGATTCATCGACTCAATGATTTACACTGATAATACCCACCTATCTGATGATTTTTACTTAAATATGCGTGTATTGTATTTGTCAACATAAAATCAATCACAATCCACGAGCTTTACAGTCCGTAACAGCCGATTTCTTCGTGTATCGGCCGTTTAGTCGATTTTTCCCGTCTGGCTGCTCCCGAAGCGGCACACTTAGAACTGTCTGGGCAAAGACCGACATGTTCCACCTTAAATTACTGATAAACTTTCTCTCCTTATCAATTGCAGATCAAAGTAACTGGCACGCCTCGGGAGGAATTCGCAGGATCGGCTAGCCCTGTGTTGAAGCCCAGCGGATTTTCAGCCTGGCTCCATCAAACAGATCTTTCCGACTTGCTGTGTACCAAACGCATCGACACGTTTTTACGACGACAGTTCTCGTACTACCTTTTTAGTTTCACCATCTTCTCATGTGCGCAGTCCAAGTAATATAATCCCTCGGTCGTCTTGGATGGCACACTTAGCTTTGCCTGAGATGCATGGTGAGATGATTGCTACGTCCCGTCTGCCGATGCCCCTACAGCGACCCGTTTGATACGTGACAAGAGATAACTAAGTACAGTAACTAAAGAGAGGATCACTATAAAATCGTAAAAGCACGCTCTCTCTCCCTCTCTGGGCGCTCTCTCTCCCTCTCTGGGCATTTCAAGTTTTTTCACTCTCTCTATTACATCAAATTTTTGGACACATGTATGGAGTATTAAATGTAGATAAAAAAATAACTAATTACACAGTTTGATTGTAAATTATGAGATGAATCTTTTGAGCCTAGTTAAACCATAATTGGACAATAATTGTCAAATACAAACGAAAGTACTACAGTGCCGAATACTGATTCCAGCCGCGAACTAAACAAGGCCCTGGTCTTCTCTGCCAAGGAGAAGTATCGTGTATCGATCAAGAAGCAGCGTACGCATGCCTACAGCCTGTTCGGGAGGCCGTATCGTATCGTAGATTATTTACTGCTGGCTGGTTTGGTGTGAGAGAAAAATACTATTTCCGACTGAAAATTTACGATCGTTTACGACCAAGCGAACATGCTGCTAGTCATCCAATGGAGTTGAGGACGGTTGCCGCGAGTGACCGGCGACTGCCTTTTTGACTCACGGACCCGGGTGTGGCTGCTGCTGAGTGCTGAAGAGCAAAGCAGCGCAGGTTGGCTCTGCCTCGGATCACTCGAGCACATCTAGACAGAGAGAGACCGTGGTGACTTAGCTGCTGCTGAGTGCTGAAGAGCAGAGCACGGGGATACCTCTAGTTCCATATACGGCCCGTTCGCTGGTTGATTTCTAGAATAATAAACCCGACTAGTCTTAGTTTATTATAAGAGAAAAACACTCTTGGCTGGCTGATAAGCTACGACTAAAACTAAAAAAGTGAACGGGCTGATAAACTGTGGTAGTACTTTGTTTCATCTCTTTATGGCTTAAAAAAGCGGGGGCCCAAAAGTGGCTTTTAGGGAAACCGGAACGGATGCCGGAATGCAGGCGTTTGTGGAGAGCACGAGAGAGGAATCGATCCTGAGAATCGGACCAAAGGTGATCGCATCGCCGGGCCGGCCGGCAAACACGAGCCCCGGTCTAGCATAGCATAGGGCCGCTTGGGCCATGGAGCAGAAGCCATTCTTTGGTTTCTTCAGATGTGCCAGTCCCAACACTGACCGGATGGTCCAGACTCCAGACCCAGAGGCCAGAACTAAAAGAAAAGAAGGCGGAGGAATAACGAATAATCTTCTTCGTAAGCAGAAGCACAGCGTCATCAGCGAGTGACGCTGGGCTGATGGTCGCCCCCAAAAAAAAAACTGAGGCCTTCTTTCGCCGACGGCGTCGTGGTGTGGCGCCCATGGACAGGACCACCCCCACTAGTGCCGCAAATTAATCCGAGCAACGGCGCGTAATAAGCTCCTCTGATGGATGCAGCGAGATTGAAGACCACCGCGGGCGTACGTGGCAACCAAATAGTAATAATATTACTACGCACGCCAGAGCGACCTGCCACATGCGTGTCACCGGCTCGCGCTCGCCACGGAGCATGGGCGGCCGCATGCGTCGAGTGACCGGTCCGCGTCAAGGAGAGGCGTCAGCCGTCGTCCGGGCCAGGAGGAGACGCGCCAAGCCTGCCCGCGTCGTCGGCACGGCGCAGGGGTGAGGGGTCCATCCAAGCGCCAAGTGCCGGGCGCTCCTCGACCGATCGAGGCCCCGCAGCGTGGTGGACTTGGGGGGTGAAGGAAGGGAGCGCCGGCACCTGGTACGTGATTGTAATGCGGCTGCGTGCGAGTGCCGAGGACATCTTTTCTTTCTTTCTTTCTTTTCTTTTTTTTTAAAAATTAATACAAAAATACTGCTAGTAGTAGCTCAAGTGCTCAGTCTCCCCCTCCATATACGCTATGCTGCCGCAGAGAACATTCCATTTGTTTAGACAGTGGACTAGCGTGGAGCCAACACCGAGGTCCATTGGTTCCCTAAACAAGGGGGTAGTTTGCAACTTAACTTTTTTACCACCCACCTGTGCTCCGATCCATCGCTGATTTTCTCAGCGCCGTTCTTGTCTTAGGACCTCACTCGCCCCGAACACGTTGTGTGCCTGGGACGAAAACGGATCGGATACGGACGAATATCATCGATATTACATTTGTTTTCATATTTCTGTCCGGATTCGGATTCGAATACGGATAGTGTCAACTATGTCGGATATGATATGATCGGATATCGATATCATAAATATGCGATTTAAGTATTCGGATACGGATACGGTATCGGATGTTGGATATCCGGACTCAGATACGGACAGATCTCAACCCCTCTAAACGGATTCGGTTTCGAATACGATCAAAAAATATCCGTACCGTTTTCATCCCGCCTGTGCCACGGGAAATGGTCCGTCCTCCACCGTCAGAAAACACGGTTTCTCCACCACCACCAGGTCCAGGTGCTTGGTTCCTCGGTCTACTACTCGAGAGAACTTGCATCGCCATCATCATGCCAGCGCCCAGGCCATATACGCCATATAAACGTCCACTCTTCCTCTACTAAGGGTTTTTAAGATCCGGTGACTAAAATTTAGAAGGTGTGTCGCATAAGGTGTTCGGATACTAATAAAAAAAATAAATTACAGAATCCATCGGTACTCCACAAGATAAATTTATTAAGTCTAATTAATCCGTCACTAGCGCATGTTTACTGTAGCACTACAATTTCAAATCATGGACTGATTAGGTTTAAAAGATTCGTTTCTCAAATTAATCGTAAGCTGTACAATTAGTTTTATAATTAATCTATATTTAATACTTTATATATGCGTCAAACATCCGATGAAACAGTGGTCAAATATCCGATGGGACAGCCAGGAGGAGAAACCAAACACCTGATGCCACCGGCGCGCTAGAAAGCGGCGATTTTCCTAGCCTTCCCGTGCGGCATGAGCACCATGACATGCCGCCATCAGAGCGTGACCGTCAGACCCGGCCCAAACGGTATGGGGAGGAAACAACAGAAAACGAAATTAAAGCAGACGGACCAGCTGACCAAGCAGGCAAGCACACAGTGACACAGCACTGCTCCTGCTCCAGGACTGGCAGCTCGGGTCCTTTGCCTCGCCGAAAGCTCCGAAACCGGCTGCCATGTTCCTGCTGTCCGCTTCTCGCTCTCTGCCTCTGTATATGCCGTATCTGCCGCCCGGCTCGCCCGCGCCCGTTTCGTTTGCCACTTTGCCGTGACGAGGACCTGACTCCTGAGGATACTCTTTACCAAAAGCCACCAAGCAAGTTTTACTGGAACCAGCCACCGCTAATCTTGTAGTAGCTTTTACTTAGGTCCCGTTTAGATTTTAAAAATTTTCACCCTAAAATATCACATCGAATCTTGCGGCACATGCATGGAGTACTAAATGTAGACGAAAAATAAAACTAATTACACAGTTGGGTGAGAAATCGCAAGACGAAACTTTTGAACCTAATTAGTCCATAATTAGACACTAATTGCCAAATACAAACGAAAATACTACAGTAACAAAAACCAAAACAATTTGCCAACTAAACGCGCCTTTGTCCCTTTGTTTTTCAGAGAAGAACTCTGCCTTTTCGCGCCCGGGTTCCTTGTTTTTTTTTTTGTTTTGATAAGTTGGGTTCCTTGTTCTTGTTTGCTTGCTGCTCTTCTGTTCTCGGGACCAGCAAAGTGTGCGGGAGTAGAGTAGCGTAATAAGGCTCCGTTTAGATCCAAAGTTTTTTGAATTTTTACTATCGCAGTACTTTCGTTTGTATTTGATAATTAGTGTCTAATTATGAACTAATTAGGTTTAAAAGTTTCGTCTCGCGATTTCTCATCTAACTGTACAATTAGTTTTTTTTCATCTATATTTAGTACTCCATGTATGTGCCGTAAGATTCGATGTGACGGGTACTGCGCAAAATTTTTTGGAATCTAAACAGGCCCTAATAAGAGGAATTCCATGCGTGCTATTAAAAAAGATCACGTTGTCTGAGTCTCTGAAAAAGTTCAGTAATCTTTAGCGCTACTGCTCTAACTTTTTTGTGTCCTTCATACCACTGTCGTCACTCTGGGCTCTAACGCCGTCAAATTGTAGGTTTGAAAAGTCAAAAATACCCTTAAGTTTAAATATGTTATTAATTTTTTTGAGCATCTTAACGGTTTTAAATGAAAAAACTCAAAACTAGAAAGTTGTAGATCTCGTCGAGATTTATAATTTTTATATAAAAATTATCTTTATTTAATTCCGCAAAAAAAGATATATTAATCATATCAAATCATATTTTTTGCGGAATTAAATGAAGATAATTTTTATATGAAAATTATAGATCTCGACGAGATCTACAACTTTCTAGTTTTGAGTTTTTCATTTAAAGTCGTTAAGATGCTCAAAAAAACTAATGACATATTTAGACTTAAAGGTATTTTTGATTTTTCATACCTGCAGTTTGACGACGTTAGAGTCCAGACTGACAACCGTGTATATAGAATAAAAAAAAGTTAAAGTAGTGACGCTGAAAACCGCTGAACTTTTTTAGATGGTCACGTAATATCATGATCTTTTTTAATAACACGTGAGGAATTCCCCCTAATAATAATAACATAACAAGCGGATTCACATTTGGTTACCTCTGGTTACCTCTGAACTTCGGAAAAGGACGTGACCGAGAGACTGCGAGGGTGTGTCGTGTGTGGGGGGAGAGAGAAGGGAGGACCGGCGAGGAGGGGAGAGAGAGAGAGGACGTGTGTTGCCCCCCATTAAAAAGCACACGCCGCTGAGCTCTACTAGCACAACTGCTCCCTCCGCCCGTCTCTCTTGCGGCGGTGGAGGATTAGGAATTGAGCTCACGGCAAGCTCGGGGAGTTACTGATCAGAATCCATCTGATTCCCACGCGCGCAGGCGCAGCTGCATTCCGCGTTCCAAGGCGGCGGGAGGCGGGTCTTGAATCCAGAAACGCTCTCTCCGCGTCGCTCTCGGCGGCAGCGGCGGGGCAGAGCGCCGTGGTGACTGGTGAGAAGAAAAGAAGCCGTGCTTGCTTCAGAGTGTCGGTGGTGCCGGTGTCCCATTTCCTCCGCGCGACTGTTGTTCGAGCCTTCAGTTCCCGGTGGCGGCAATGGCGCCAGGCCTGGGGTTGGCCTACCCGTGGGGGAGGGATGTCCGGCGGGGCACGCCGGTGGTGGTGACCATGGAGAACCCCAACTACTCGGTGGTGGAGATCGACGGGCCCGAGGCGGAGGCGCTCCGGGCTGGCGGCGTGCCTCCCACCATGGACAAAGGCCGGGGCCGGAGCGCCAAGCAGTTCACCTGGGTGCTGATCCTCCGCGCGCACCGTGCCGCCGGGTGCCTCGCCTCGCTCGCCGCCGTCACCTGGGCGCTGCCGTCGGCCGTCGCGAAGCGTTTCCGGCGGGCCGCCGCCGCCGAGGGCCTCGGCCACGGCCACGGCCGGGGCTGGCTTCTCTACGGGTTCATCAAGGGGCTCTTGGCGCTCTCCGTGCTCGCCCTCACCGTCGAGCTGGCGGCCTACTGGAAAGGGTGGCACTTTCAGAGGCCGAATTTGACCGTGCCTGAATTGCATGTGCCGGAGGTGGAGGACATTCAGGGGTGGCTGCACACGGCGTACCTGGCCTGGATGTCGTTCCGAGCGGACTACATCCGGCGGCCGATCGAGTTCTTGTCCAAAGTTTGCATTTTGCTGTTTGTTGTCCAATCGTTGGATCGGCTCGTCTTGTGCATCGGGTGCTCCTGGATTAAGCTCAGGAAAATCAAGCCAAGGATCGAAGGGGACCCATTCCGGGAGGGTTCAGGGTATCTGCACCCAATGGTGCTTGTTCAGATTCCTATGTGCAATGAAAAGGAGGTAAGGAGCTGAGTTTCCTTATGCAGCTTGTGATGTGCTGGTTCATTGGGTTGTGGATGACAGAATCATTCTTGCAACAGGTCTATGAGCAGTCGATTTCAGCCGTCTGCCAGCTAGATTGGCCTAGGGATAAGTTTCTAATCCAGGTGCTTGATGACTCGAGTGACGAGAGCATTCAAATGTTGATCAAAGCAGAAGTTTCTAAGTGGAACCAGCAGGGTGTGAACATTATCTATCGGCATCGGGTGTTGAGGACTGGGTATAAAGCTGGGAACCTCAACTCTGCAATGAGCTGTGGCTATGTCAAGAATTTCGAATTTGTTGCCATCTTTGACGCGGACTTTCAACCAAGCCCTGATTTTCTCAAGAAAACAATCCCACATTTTGAGGTAAGAGTTGTGTATTCAATTCTACTATATCAGCTGCTGTGTGTCCACTTCATACTATAGTGCAAATCTTTGGGTGATTCAGGGGAACCCTGAGCTTGGACTAGTTCAAGCCCGATGGAGCTTTGTGAACAAGGATGAGAACCTCTTGACCCGCCTTCAGAATATCAACCTTTGCTTCCACTTTGAAGTGGAGCAGCAGGTCAATGGGGTCTTCTTGAACTTCTTTGGGTTCAATGGAACTGCTGGAGTTTGGAGGATCCAAGCTTTGGAAGAATCAGGAGGCTGGCTTGAGCGGACAACCGTGGAGGATATGGATATTGCTGTTCGCGCACACCTGAATGGATGGAAGTTCATCTTCTTGAATGATGTGAAGGTACATTTGAATAACCATAGCATTTCACATAGCAATCGGTGATGTCCATGTGGAAACTGATTTTTCTTGGCATCATCATCATCATCCAGGTCTTGTGTGAGGTTCCAGAATCTTATGAAGCATATCGGAAACAGCAACACCGGTGGCATTCTGGCCCAATGCACCTTTTCCGGCTGTGCCTTCCGGACATAATTACTGCCAAGGTATGCAATCCTGATAGCTCGAAGTTGGAACTTGTGCTGGGGATCAAAGTTCCTTTTCTCGGGGGTATGAATCAATATTTTTCTTTTGACGAAAATTTGCTACTTTGAATGCAGATCTCCTCATGGAAGAAGGCAAATTTAATACTATTGTTCTTTCTTTTGAGGAAGTTGATACTTCCTTTCTATTCTTTCACATTATTTTGTGTCATTCTTCCACTAACCATGTTCGTTCCCGAGGCCGAGTTGCCTGTGTGGGTCATCTGTTATGTGCCGGTTTGCATGTCCTTCTTGAATATTCTGCCATCCCCAGGATCATTTCCCTTCATTGTACCATACCTCCTCTTCGAGAACACCATGTCAGTGACCAAGTTCAATGCAATGGTCTCTGGGTTGTTCAAACTTGGGAGCTCCTACGAATGGGTTGTCACCAAGAAGTCTGGTCGATCATCTGAATTGGATCTCTTGACATCAGCAGAAAAGAATAGGAAGTGCATCACACTTCCTCAGCTCCAGAAGCGATTGCCTGAAAACAGTGAATTGATCGAGATCAATGCGCGAAAGGAACAGCGAGAGAAAGTGCCAGATGACGCCAAAAAGGCTAACAAGATCTACAAGAAGGAGCTTGCTCTTTCTCTGCTCCTACTCACTGCTGCGACTCGGAGCCTCTTGTCTGCTCAAGGGATTCATTTCTACTTCCTTCTGTTCCAGGGGGTGTCATTCCTTGCCGTTGGCCTTGATCTAATTGGTGAACAGATAAGTTGATTCCTTGCATGCTATTGTTCAGACAGCATGGAAATCACGCATATGTTCATACATACAGTGATATTCAAAATTCTAAACATCCCGTTCATGCTTAGAATTTTGCTTCAGAATTGCAACCCTGCTCAACGACAAAGGGGAGTGCAATTGGTTCTGCAGTTCAGTTCAGATTCAGGGCACAAACCCGGAAAGCCCAGCAGTACGTAATAAACCTAAGAGTAGATAGCTCTTGTTCATCTGTACACTGTCAGTAAATGTTCCAGCAGTGTTCATATATAGAGTTCTATTCCGCCGATGTTCTTTGAGGCCTCGTTCGCTTCGCTGAAAAAACAAGCCGAAACACTGTTTTGGCTGATTTGTTATAAGAGAAAAACACGGTTCCGGTTGAAAAAACAAGATGAAAAAGACGGATTATAAAAGAAGCGAATAGGGCCTGAAAAATGTGTACCGTGTTCATTTGTAAATCATGATACGCGAAATTGGTTCCGAAGAAGATAAACTGTGAACATGTACAAATTCTGTTTGATATTTGTCGCCCTCCTAGCTAGGTGAATTGCATTGCAGCCTACTATCTTGTTGTCTGTCGGTGGATCTGCTTTCAGAGTTCTAGCCAACAGGCAGGTAGTTGGATCAACTATTGGTGCAGTGAACTTTGTTCTCACGCACCATCATAACTTCATAAGGGCATCTAGCAATTTATTTGTGGTGCACCGGCGTCACAATTGTCCTCTCACTTTCGTTGAAGATGCTATTACAGGGTTCCAGCTACCTCTGTCCTGATTACTAGCGATGACTGGTACGTGCCAGCAGGTTGCTACTTGCAACTGCTAAGATCTCTGATCCCAGAAGTAAACACAGTTCAGATAATCAGATGTGCAAAACTGAATTGTGGAGATGGGATTTCACTTCCTGTCATCTGAAAGTTTCTGAACTGTGCGAAAAGAAAATTGGTAAACTTGCCTTGACAGGTCAATACAAGCAGCCAAAATTCTGTTCATGCTTCATTCAATACGTGAAACGCTGGCCATTTCTGTTGTGCCAACGTTTTATTAGTCCAAATTTTGTTGATTTACCAATTGAAAAAAAAAATGCTGATTATCTTGCAGTGCCAACTAGCACTACTTTCTTTGCCATCTAAAGTAAAGCACCCCAGTGCAATGCTACAAAGGAAGTGATGCTGCTGAACTTTTTTTTCTTTTTTTCTTTTTGAGATGCTACTGAGCTGCATTGAGATGGAAGAAGTACAACAGTCCTTAAAAGGCTCTTTTATTCATCTGACAAAGCCATTAAACTTCTTTTTACTCCATTGCTGATCTACGCTTCCAGGCACCATGGTGTCATTAGTGCAGCTCATCTGATGTGATCTGATCTCGCCAGGCCATCAAGGAGGGAGTAAACGCAACTTTGCTCGCCGATCAGCAATCACTCGCTAGTAAAGAGTCACTGATCAGCAGAACAGCAGTACAACTATTGCCTGTGATTGCACATGAACATGAGCACAGAGGTAACGTTAGCACTGCTTGTTTGGAAATGCAACTCCATCCAAGATGAAGATGAACCATCGGTGCTTGTGATTGCCCAACGTACGTCAGTACGAAACACATGTTTTTCGCAGATTGTTCCCATGATGTGTCGGTGGGGAGACAGGAGGGCTGGTGGGAGGACTGTTGGGGAGGACGAGAGCACCAGAACCTCTCTAACTGCAACCAATGGCACAGCGGCAGCGGAGCCCGCTGCTCTCCGCAGATCCGTATCGCGGGCTCACGGCCGCCGTTCTTTCTGCGGCACAGCCATGTGCGTAGGTAGGACCTCGACGGCCTCGCTCGCTCCCTACCGGCCCCCCTGGCGCGATGGGAAGGGAGTGTCACATTTTTGGCGAGGCATAATACGTGGCGTTGATTTGACAGACGGCGACGATGGACAAATGGAGGCCGGCCGATGCGGGCGACGCCGACACGACGGGGAGGGGCCGGCCTCGTGCTGTCGTGCATGCGAGTGGTTCGGGGCGCAGCTCCGCGGTGTCGGCCGAGGTGTGCCAAACGGCTGCTCTGTGCTGTGTCAGACCGAAGAATTCACTGCAGAGCGCTGCCACGACGAATGTTCGTCGTGCCACGGTTTCTTCGTTGGCTGTTTAGTTCACTGCCATAGTTTACTGCCACAACTATGACACGCCACACTTTCTTAACATCTTGTCCCACATGTCATAAACTTAATTTCGTGTCAAACCTTTTCACAAGTGTGGCTTCAATTTTGATCGCCACATTTTCTTTGGTATCCATAATTTGCCGAAGTTTAGACATGGTAAGTTTCGGTCACCAACCAAAACTACCGTTTTCAGTGAATTCAGGTCCACAGTCCACTTGCCTTTCGCTCACTTCTTCGTCGCATTACATGTCCTACAGGTTCTGTGCTTACTCGTCCTTTTCCTTCCAGTAACAGCGAGGCCTGCAGCTGCTCCTGAACGCTTGTACCAGAAGAAGAAGAAGAGCATTCGGCCATTCCTGATACCGCTCTGACCATGGACCGTGTGGGTGGATACTATCACAATATCCGGTTAGTTGTGTTAGATGGTTGTCTTAGGGTGCGTTTGGTTTGCTTAATATCCCTAGAAAGGAGATAGCGGTCCAAGGAAAACGGTGTTTGATTCGCGGACGAGCGGATATGGATATCACTGACAGGGGAATATTCTCTCGGATGCTGGATATCATTGCCACCAAAAAATTGTCTGACGAGCTCATCCATGTTTTCTAATCTTCATCAATAATAAATAATTAATGATTATTAGTTTGTTATATTATTGCTTAGTAATTATGATGTCAAGATTAATTTTGATAAGTGCTAATAGGTTAATTAGTATATGTTTTGTATTCTAATTAGGATAATAATTATGCTAATTAACATATTTTATTTTTTAGTAAATTAACATATTTTATTTGTAATATCGGAAGCAACAAAAACAAATCTCTTCTGGAAGATGTACATGAATTGCATGTCCTCTCTCTTTTTTTTCTGCCCAGCGGGCCGTGACGGCCCACGGCATCCTGTTGAATTTCTAGCTACGGCCCATACAGGTTCCAGTGGCGGGTGGATAGGCCTACCGAGACCGTCCTGAGTATAGATGGCCAACGGACCGGCCCGAAGGGGGTCGGGCCAGCACGGCACGCGTGCCACTCGGGCCATGCCGAGGCGGGCATCGTGCCTGACCAACGGCCTAGGCACGGCCTGCTGGGGTTTTTTTTTGGGCTGGGCCGGCCCGAAAAGCATGACCCATTCAGCGTGTCGGGCCAGCCCGGGGCCCACGACGAATTGCGAGCAGCCAGAGAGAGGGGGAAGGGGAGCAAGCGTGAGCGAGCAACCGGAGATCGTGGCGTCGGGGCAGAGCTCGTGGCCGAATCTGGCGTCGGGGCGGAGCTTGGGACCAGCGCGCTCGTTCCCGCGGCGGCCAAGGCTGTTCCCAGCGGCGTCACTCGACGAGAGGGAGGGGGCATCGGCGTCCGCGCTCGGCTGTTAGCCGTCGGCGGCGGCGCTACGAGCGAGGAGGTAGCGCCACGCGGCGTCACGAGCCGGAGGGGATGGGGAAGAAGGAGCGGCGTGCGCTGAGTCATGGGTGAGGCGCGGCTGAGGGGAGGAGTCACGGGAGGAAAGCGGTGTGGACGCGCGGTGCGAGCCACGACTCATGAGCAGGAGTCGGGCGCGGGGGAATGGGACAGTTAGGGTTATAGTGTGCACAGGAGTACAAGACTTGGGCTCTTAGCAGGCCAGGCCAAGGTGGTTACCGGGCTTGCCACTAAAATGCGGGCCGTGCCGTGCCAGCCCGCGTGCCTAGGGTGTGGCCCAAGCACGACCCTATGCATCGGGCCATGCTGGCCTGGGCCTGCACAATATCGGGTCATGCCGTGCTTGGTCCGGGCTAAAAAACCGTGCTTCAGACCGTGTCAACGGGCTACGGGCTGTATGGACATTTATAGTCCTGAGCTCCTAGCGCGTGTCAGCTCTAAACAATTTGTCAGATTGTGTCACCAGGCCCTGAGTAGCGCACGTGATGGGGTAAATGCTGCCCACGGGCCACGCGGCGAAGAGGACGTGCACATGAGCACATCACATGCAGCGGCAGCAAGAGAGCGCGCACGGCTGTTACACTAGCAGGGCCCTGATTGTTAGCCATGCCAGTCGTCCAACAGAACGCGCATTAAACTTGGGGAGCTGTGAGTTACTTAGCTAGGTTCGTCGTCGTAAAACATGTACTCACTCTATCTTAATAAAGAGAATACAATTATTCTCACTTTGCTTGAAATCAACAATTTCATACTTGATCAATTCATCAATACGAAAAATTACTAATTAAATATCATTAAAATGTTATGAAATATATTTTTATAGAAAATGTATGAGACATTAATAATGATACTATTTTTCATAAATTTGGTCAGCCTTGAGAAAACTTGGCTCATTTCAAATATAGAATTGCATTTTTGGGGACATAGGGAGTACGTTTAGATTTAAGTCCCTGATTTAGCATGAACACTCCTATTTTTGGTGAATTATTTTCTTAAGGGAGAAGTCCTTTTTTTTACCATGAAACCATTGCCATAGTTTAGTTTTAACCACAGAACTCAAAAACAAAAAAATGTAACTATTAAAGTTATTCACATTTGGCCATTTAGGCTATTTTGATGGTAGTTCTGGGTTACTTGTGGCAGTGGGCCCATATGTCATATCTTCTCTTCTGTTCATCTCTCTCTTCTTTCTGTTGCCCCTCTTCCACACTGTGCTACCACATCCTCCCACTTCCTCGACATACTCGGCACCATGATGGTCACTACTATCTCACTATGATGATAACAACAAATGATGACAAGGAGCAACTCCTTTATGCCGATGCCTAAAGGACATCCTCCTTTGCGGATGTTGCTTCCCTCTTGAGGCGGACAACAACACCACCCACATCGCCACATCAGTCATCGTCGTTGTCTCTAGTGGTAGGTAGTAGCTAGTAGCTAGTCTAACTGCTCCTCAATGAGTGCTACCACGTACAATGAGTAGTCCACAACACCACCTCCAAGCGAGCACAAAGCAATAGTCGGTCTCAACAAGCCCTCGCTAGCCTGTTGAAAGCCCTATGTTTGATTTTGGTAATTGAGAAAACTAGCTAGTGGACGAACCTCTTGCCAAGTGTTTGATTAAGCTAGGTTAAGTCCACACCTAGATGGAGATCAAGGCTTGGAGATGGATGAAGGGTGATCAATTAACATGGAGCAAGCTCTCACTAGGAGAAGAAGAAAGATAAAAACAAAATCCAAGTTGTGAAGGCAAAGGTATAAATAGGGATTTTGTTTTGCCGGTCAAGACACAATAGAGTGCGTGGTCGAGTATAGGATAGATAGTCGTACTATTAAGAGAAAATCTCCAAAGTTCAAATTGGTTATCTAAGTGGCACTAAGCATGAAATTATACTACGTATGCATTTGACCTAGTAACGAGGTGAGATAACGTGAAAACCCTTTGAAAAATGTTTGTGAAAGTCCTAACTCACTTGCACACATGTTGGAACACTTGGAGTTGGCACATTTGAAAAAAGGGGTTAAAAACCGAGCTAACAGAAGCTTTGGATGGGCATCGCATTGATCCGATGGACCCCGTCGGAGCATAAGTTACATTGTGTGCGACTAAGTGTTAACTTTGCCTAGGGTTAGGCATCGGGTGGTCAGATGCTAGGCATCGGACCAATCCGATGGTCCTAAACCTTCTCTGGGTCGGCTTTGGACAACATCAGATCGGGAGAGCCTATAATCCGATGGTTGCTCAAAGGGCACCATAGGACTATAAGGAAGCACCGTTCACTAGAGTGGCCCTTACTTGTTAGCGTGCGTGAGGTTTGAAGGTGGCATCAGATTAATCTGATGCTTGGCATCGGTCCAATCCAATGGCCAGATGAGCGCTATGGGAGCTTTCTGTGTTGCATTGAATTGGGTGCGACATTAGTACGATGACCATCGAAGTTGCTGCATCGGAGGAAGCGTTGCACTAGTTGTTGCCCCGTCAACAGCTAGTTTCTGTCTGGGCCACGTGCGAAGCATCGGATCGGAGCAAGCACAGGAGCATCAGACCATATGCTATGTTCTACTATAACATTGCATATGATATGTTGGGTAGGATCTGATGCTCATAGGAGCATCCGATGCCCATAATTTTAGTGTAGTTAAGGGTCCCAATGGCTCTATTCCAAGGGGGCTTATAAATAGGTGTTGGACGGCTCTTAGTGAGCTCTCTTGGCATTCTAAGCAAACCAACACACTTATGAGCATCCAAGAACACCTCCCACTCATCTCTTGACTTGTGCTTCATCCAAATTGAGTTAGGGAGAGATCTAGCGCATTTGCTTTAGAGTTTGCAGCTAGTGGCACTAGTTCATCGATTGGGCTACGGGTTTCTTGTTACTCTTGGTGGTTTACACTACCTAGATGGCTTAGAGTAGCTTGAGGTCATTGAGGAAGATTGGTGATTGTTCTTCGCCTCTAATATGATTCTTGTGAGAGGTATTGATCCCACCTCGCGGAGTGCAAAGGGTACTCTAGTGGAATGCTCGTGGATAGTTGGAGTGCACAATTTGAGTGATTCTTGTGGCTCCCTTGGTGGGTCTAGCTTGTCATGCTAGTGAGCTCATGAATTATCACATGGGGACTTGCCATAATGTGGATGTAGGTTGCCGGTTGTAACACCCTCGGTGTTACCCTGTACAATCGTTTGCCAAAACACTGCATAGCATCATATTTATGTGTAAATGCATGTGATACAGGGCGTAAATCAAAGTACGTAACGTAAAACAACCAACGGAAATGCTTAACGATAGGTCGTTCGTGACCTATATAATTTTCAAGTACGGATGTTCGCGAATTTTTATTGAACGAAAATGCTATAGAACGTATATACGGAATTTTAGTAAAGTTAGAAGTACGCACCGTGTAGGTGACGCTGAAATACCTACGGTCAAGAAATGAATCCACTAACTAGCATACCTAGTAGCTTGGAAATCGAATGTGACGCGAATCCGATCGAGCCTTAGTCGAATTTCTAAAGCTAAAAAACGGGTTGACAAAGACGAGTTTGGCAATTTTTGTAGGGAATTTGGGTTAAGCAATGGTATGATGTTTTAGCTTGGTTTAGTAGCCCCATGTATCCTTTTGATCACCGTGAAGTGGGTTTAGGTCGAGAGACAACCTTATGGTAGGATTAGAGGCTTTAAAATTCATGCTCAGCGTGATATCGGTGGGTTCGCAGGTAGTGCGCGGTCACCACACGTGGCCCTGGTGTTGCCATGTCGGCCTTGCCCGTGTTGGCCGGTCAAGGCCGCCCTGGCTGGGCTGCGACCTGGCTAGGCTGGCCATTGTGATTGTCTCTGGCTGCTGCCCCCTCCTTAGCCACCGTCGCGCTGCTGTCTCCTTCTTCCGCTTACGCCGTGGTCCCACCTAGTCGCTGCCGTCGTCTCGGCGGGGTGCTGCTCGCCCGTGGCCGATCACCTCCCCATGTGTGCCTATCCACCATCGGCTGTGTCCCGCCGAGGCGGCATGGCGTCCCTCTATCGGGTCTCTACAACTTGCGTCGCGTCGTCGCTGCTGCTGCTGTGCGCCCCCGCTGCATCGTCACGTGGCCTGGCCACCATCATCTTGCGAGTTAAGGCGCTGCGGTCGCACATCATCGTGTTGGCCTCGTACGCGCACGTGGAGCCGTCATCCGTCGCACCATTGTCCTCTTCCATTTAGTGGTTGTGCCACGCCGCGCTCCCCATCACAGTCGCCTTGAATGGCGTCGCACCGGTCGACCGAGCCACGCTAAGGTCAACTCGCAGAGCCTGGCCCATCCATGTAATTGCGCATGCCTAGAGCTTGAATTGGAGCCTAGCTTCGCGCCAAGCTTGCCACTACTGCAGTCGTATGGTGTCAGGCTTCAATTTGAGGTTTCCCCCACCGTTGACCCCCTTAAGACCGAACGGCGTCGTCCACCTAATTGGCCTCACACCGTCCACCTCCGTCCAATTAACCGTGCACCCAACTAGCTCTGGTGGTTAGCTCGCGATTGGAGTCGACCCGATGAGCTTTCATCCTCCAGTGAGGTACTACGGAGCATTTCCCTTGTGGTGGTGCGCCATGGCCGTCGGGGTGGGTGCTCGGCCAGGGCGTTGTTCCTTACCCCTTTGTCTCAATTGAGCGGTGCTTTTGTGTCTCCTTGACTTGGTTGCCTCTCCTATGAAATAGTTTCACCAAGGGTGCAACAAGTCACCGAGAATGCCGTTGTCACGCTTGCCGTGAACCAGAGCAACCCTGCGCATGTGGCCAACCACCTTGCTGAGCCTCGCAACTTCGTCCAGGCTATCCTACACGTCTTTGGTGAGGCCCTCCTGCTTCTAGGGTAGATGATTGAATCGGTTAGGGCCGAGGCTCGCCGGAGCGCGTGGCCGCCTCCGGCAAACGTGGTGTAGATGCTATGTCCGTGGCTAGCTTGTTCGGGAGTAGAACGGGTATATCTAGGACCTCTAGAATGTTATCAGCACTCTAGGCATGGAGTCTAGGTAGTGATGATAGCACTAGGCTAGATGTTTTCGCCGGCATCAGTGTCACCACGGCCAAACCCCGCTGTGGTGCATGGCCACGCCTCTATGAGGCACCAATCATGGTGTTTTATACCTCTATCAACTGCGATTGTGATAAAGAGTGTCATGGTGGTGATGTTTGCTGCCGAGGAGGTCCGTGCTCATCGGCGTTTGGCCGGAGATGCCACAGCCTCTAATAATTTTTGGCCAGGGACTTTGGAACAAGAATTCAAAGTAAGTCGGGGGGAGGGGGGGTTAGTGAGAGCGTCAGAGAGAGAGGAAAATAGTAGAAAGGACTGTGGGTCCATTTGGTTGAAAGCCGGAGGCTCTTTTGCATAAGCGTCGGCGCGCGCACAGGTCTCCCCTCTGTGGGCCACTGTCGTGCGTGGGCCGAGCCGCGTGGGTTGAGCCACGTGGGCCGCGGCGGTGTGCTACGCGTGCGCGCGTGATTTGCGGGAGTGGGCCGCACCGCTTGCTCGCGGGCTGCACGGTGGATTTTGGTTTTTCATTTTCCAGTGAATTAGTAAAGGTTTATTCAATTTAATGTTGAGCTGAACTTTGAAATTTATAGTAAATTATGTAGATGTCTAAAAATAGTGAAACAAAATTTATTAGGTTCACAAAAATGCTATCTAGCTGCTGGTGTAGTTAGTTTATAGTTATCTATGATAATGGTAGATTCATTAATTCATTTAGGAGAGCGTAATATGATTTAGCTTAATATTTGTAGGAATTTTTGTGGCAAATTGGTGATAGCTTTAGCCATGAAATTTTTATGGTAGGTTCATTAGATTATTATGTGTTCACGATAATTTTTGTAGCCCTTGAGTAGGTTGATAAATAGAGTGCTAGTACTCCTTGTTTTAGTATACATATAGTAAATCGGTATTAAGAGTAAGAATGCCTTGCTAAGATAGTACATGCCATGTTTCATACTTGTTGGTGGTAACAATAGGTAACTTAACACCTTAGTCGGTAGAACTAGCTTAGTAGCTTGATAGGTGTGTTCGTATTTTAAGAGTTGCTGTTGCCGTATTACTAAGTGTTGCATCATCATTTCATGCATGTAGATAACGAGTTGGTAGAGTTCGTGCCTGCGGACGAACAGGATTTCGAGGAGATCATTGAAGAGTACGAGGAGGATATTCTCATTTAGGAGGCAGCCCCAGAGGCATTAGTTGCTGACTTTGTTGACACACCGCCTGCCCAAGGCAAGCCCCGGTGCATAACCCTTATTTTGAATGATCACTGGATATATATGATGTGCATTTACATTACAGGCATTTTATGGAAACTACATGCATAAATATATCTACCTATGAGTCATACTAGTATAGGTCGAGTAGCTGCTATGCTTAGGATGTCGGTAGCGTGAGTAACCTATCGTTACTCACAATAGGTGATTATTATCACTCATGATAAAATGGTGGAAAGAAAAATGGAGACCGTGCAGGGATATGATTTGGGTATTGGTGGGTGTAAGAGGTTGTGTCCTGTGGCCAATGGGACATAGCTTGGTTATACTTTTTCTCTGTCTGTGTTGGTTAAGGATCGGCCGTTGCAATGGACACTAGGCAAGTTACATATTTATTATCCCGAGCACATACTTGGGTATGGGCGTAAAGAAGGCTTGTTGCTCTCTTGTCGTGGGTTCCGGCTCTTTCCAGACCGACTGATTGGAGGCGGGGATGGTGGAGGTCTAAGCACCGCACTAAGTCCGAGACTCAGGAGCGGGGGCTTAGAGTCCAAGTTTGGACGGGGACCTGGACCCCTTGATAGGAGAGTGGTGAGTTGGTCCTGCTTGTGCCTAGGATACAAGCAGAGCGTGTGTTTCGGGGTACCTAGCTGGGCACATTGATTTGCGAATCGCCGCCGTGTTGGTACGACTTGTCTAAACTCTAGCATCGTAGTAAGAGCTAAAAGATGAAAGGTGATGAAATATAACTGTTTGCTCAATTCTTGTTTGAAAGTAGAACAGGTGTTTACATAGAATGGCTAGGTAATAAATTAATCATGACTGCTAATATTAACTTACATAAGGATTCACTATTAGTATTGCTTTCTGCAAAAAGAAAACCAGCAAACCATAAAGTTTATCATATTCCTTGGAGTCGGGAAATTATTTCCACTAGTCGGATAAGTCTTGCAAGTACATTGTGTACTCAGGGTACTGCTTGAGATGTAGCCGTTGTGTGAAGGATTCTTCTGGTGGGCACAGACGGATCCTTGCTTATTATCGATAGATGTTTACTTGCTGTTTATTTTTATTCCGCTGTTTAATATTCCGCACTCTGAATTTGGTAATGTAATAATACAATTTTTAAGAACTCTGGACGTATAAAATGGACTAAGCAATGTAAACTTGTTCTCATTATTGGATCCTGCGGGAAAATGTGGATTATTCGGGCTCTCCCTTGGGGTGTGCTCGACGGAATCCACCCAATGTAGCTCGCTCTCGGGGCGCTTAGTGTCTAGTGAAAGACGAGCGCCTCCATAAATGTATTATTTCGGGCGGTTCTGCCATATCGGCAAGCAACCGAGCCTTAGGGATAAATCTTGTGTCTTCACTTGCCCTCATTGGTTTGCTCACTACTCTCACTTGTGCTTACTTTCATTCCTTACTTGTGAGTGGTAGTTGTTTGCCTTGCTAGCTAGAGTAGGATAGTAGTAGTTGTAGTTGTAACTAGTGTTAGTTACCTTGTTTAGTAGCTCTCTTGTGTTGTTCTTGGTAGTTGTAGCTTGTGTGTTGTTGTGAAATAGAATAGAAGCCAAGCTACTAGAACTTTGTAGGGGCTTGCATTGGGTGAAATAGAGCTAGAGCAAGTAGTTGCTATTAGGGCTTCTTGTTGTACTAATCAACCTTAGTATTATGTTGTGTAGAGAAAACTTTTATAGGCTATTCACCCCCTTCTAGCTATCTAGATCCTTTCACCTATGTGCTAGGCCCCTCAAGAAGATTCAGATGGCACTAACAATGTAGGAGGCCACGATGCACCTGATCCACGCATCATGGGCTGAGCTTGTCGCGGTCGGGCTGCATGTCGACCATGCTGTGGCCCCCCTACCATGGGGATCAAGGTGTTTGATGCCATCCATAGCCTCAAACTGCCACTCCTGACTCCCATGCTGTGGGCACAACTAGGGACCTGCCCAGGTATCTTTTCATCCTGGCCCAGCTCAAGGAGGAGCACAAATTCCTCGCCAATAACTGTGGGCTCATTGTTGAAAGGTCCTTGTTTGGTTTTGGTAATTGAGTGACAACTTAGGTGGACTAATTGTGTTTATGTGAGATACACAGGTGATTAGTCCACAGGTACATGTGTGTGAGCAACATATGCCATGAAGGTGAAAATGGCTTGGAGATGTTACAAAGCTCACACATGTGATGATGAAGGAGCTTAAATGCACATGAGACATGACATTGAGTCATGTGATCAAGGTGGAGAAGATCAAGACAAGACTTGGCTTGATGGACCGGTTGCAAGCATGAAGGGTAAGTCAAAGGCTTTGGAGTGATGGACCGCGTGGCGGTGAAGCTTGAGCAAGACTTGGCACCGATGGACGATGGCAACGGTGAAGAGCGAGTAGAGTCAAGATCAATGAACCAATATGATCATGTGATGATATGAAGTGGATCATATCATTGTTGATCGTATTGGTGCATATGTTGCATCGACATTGAAGGAGATGGAATGGAATGCGCAAGGCAAAGGTATAACCTAGGGCATTTCATTTCACCGGTCATAGGTGTGTAGAGAAGTTTATGACCGGGTTTAGGATAGATGGCCGTACTATCAAGAGGGGCAAACTTATTTGCATATCGGTCATCTAGTGCCACTCGAGTGATCTAACTTTGCATTGTCGCTAGGATCGAGTGGCGTGGCAAGTTGAGTGGCTAACATCCTTTGGGAAATGATTGTAAAAAGCTAACACACATACACATGGTGGTGTACACTTGGTGGTGTTGGCACATTTACAAAGGAGGTGGTGTTTGCAGGGTTGAGATGGGTTTGGGTCGACGCTTTCGGAAAAATAAAATGTCTATTTTCTATTGCGCCGGATGCAAATTATTGGTGGTTAGCACATTGGTGCAAGGGTGAAGAAGTTAGAAGTGAAAACGAGTTGGTCGCGAAGACACTGGCGTCGGTCAACTGACCGAACGCTAGGTCTGAAAGCACCGGACGCTGGCTGGCTGCGTCCGGTCAGGCTGACGTACGGTGACGCAGTAGCTGGAGTGTGACCGGACGCTGGCTGCGTCCGATCGCGTTCGACCGGACATGTCCGGTCATGCTCGGGAGCTTACTGGAAACGACCGGACGCTGAGGGTCCAGCGTCTGGTCAGTTGAAGTTGCTGTGTCCGGTCAAGTCAAGTGACCGTTGGAACCGGGACACGTGGTCGTCTGCGAGCGACCGGACGCTGAGGTCCAGCGTCCGGTCAACACGACCGGAGCGTCCGGTCAGCCCGACCGTTGCCTAGTGAAGGGGTAACGGCTAGTTTAGCCCTTGGGGCTATAAATAGAAGTAGCCTTCGGCCATGGCTGGTGCTGAGCACCTTGGGGGACTTTGTGTCCATGCTGTGCTTAGGAGCCCTCCATCACACATATACTTGATAGTGATCATTCGATTGTGTGAGTGAGCGATTCTAGTGCGATTGCATCGTGAGGTTACATCGAGTGGCACTAGATGATCGAGTTGCAAGCCGGTGGTGCTTGTTACTCTTGGAGGTTGCCACCTTCTAGACGGCTTGGTGGTGGTCTCCGTCGAAGCGCGCAAGAAGCTTGTACGGCGTTCCGGAGAAGTGCTTGTGAGGGGCATTGTGCTCGCCCCACGGGAGTCGCGAAGAGCAACTCTAGTAAAGCGTGTCATTGAGCTACCCTCACTCAAGGGGTAGGTTCTTGCGGCGCCTGACGTGCGGGCTTAGCGGGTGATGCTAATTAGCCGCCGAACCACCAAGTGAGCGGTCGACACAACGGGGACTAGCGTGTTGGCAAACACGTGAACCTCGGTAGAAAAATCATCGTGTCAACCTTGTTCTTCCCATTGATTTGCATCCCTATTACACAAGCTTGCAATTACTTTTATACATATTAAGCTTGTGTAGTTGCTCTTGTAATTAGATAGCTTACGTAGCTTGCTAATTACCTTCTTGCTTGTGTAGCATAGAAGTAGCTCCCTTGCGTGGCTAATTTGGTTTTAGTAACCTTGTTAGTTACATTGCTTAGTTTGTGTAGCTAAGTATTTGCGCTCTCTAATTAGGCATTAGTTGCCTTGTTATTGAGCATTGCTAGTGAGCTTAGTTAGCTTTGTGCTTTTGCTTACTAGCATGTGTAGGAGCTCCCTTGTTGCTTAAAGTACTAGTGGCATAGGTTTGTGTGATCTTGCTCCTAGAATTATTTAGGAGAGCTCTAGCTAGCCCGGCACTTTAGTTGCATAATTAGTATCTTTGCAAGGTGCTAGTGAACATATATAGAGGGGTATAGTCTTGGCTAGACCGATTGTTTTAATTCCGCATTTATATCGGTTAGCCGACGCGATTAAGTTTTAGAAAAAGACTATTTACCCCCCTCTAGTCGCCATCTCGACCCTTCAACTGTGCAGTGGCTCACATAAATTGTTGAGAGAATTTCTTATTTGACACTGAAAAAATGTGTCGTTCCTTTCTTGGCCCTGAAATTTTCTTCGTTCCCTATTTGACACTCACTTCAACTTTCATCCCTAATTTGACACTACCGTCAAATACGTTAGTTAACGGTGTTAACTAGCTGTTAAAAAGACGTTTTTGACTCTAGAAAAAAAAGCGGCGAAGCAAATTTGAGAGAAAAAAAAACATGTGCCTTTTTTTGCAGCTGGGCGCATGCATCAGAGGCGGGCGCAGGTTTTTTTTTCTTCTCAAATTTGCTTCGCCGCTTTTTTTTCTAGGGGCAAAAACATCTTTTTAACAGCCAGTTAACACCGTTAGCTAACGGATTTGACGGTAGTGTCAAATTAGGGATGAAAGTTGAAGTGAGTGTCAAATAGAGAGCGAAGAAAATTTCAGGGCCAAGAAAGGAACGACACATTTTCCCAGTGTCAAATAAGGAATTCTCTCTAAATTGTTGAGTACCTCGGCGACAATGACCTCACTAACCACAATAAGGATGGAGGATGCCAGCATCACTGCCACACAAAGCCCACCATTTCTTCTAGATCAGCTCATCTATGGTAGAATCTATGCCACCGCCTGCAGATGAGGGGGCGGGGTGGGGAGAAGGCGCCCATCGACTGTGAATTAAGAGAGGGAGGCGACGGTGGATGTGCCAAGCCCGTAACATAGCCATGCATTGCGCCCACATGCACCACCTTTGGGGACGTCTGTGCCCGAGCCACTATCATGCTCTGCGCCCCCACTGATAGTGTCGTATTCCCCCACAATGATGTGGAGGGCGGGAGAGAGAATAGAGTAGGATGAAGAGACGAGAGAGGAAATAAACATGATAATATGTGGGCTCCACTACCATGTGTCATCCACGTCAGCGAAACCACCCATCAAAATAGCTCTTTTTGACCAAATGTGAACAATTTTGATAATCGTATGGTCAAAGATTTCTGGTTTGCAGTTCCTTGCCCAAAACAAAACTCTGATAGTTCGATGGTCGAAAATGGACTTATGTCCCTTTTCTTATTGATAGATGATATGACTTCGCTAATCTCAAACTCAACTACTCGGTTTATTGGAGCAACGTACAGCTGATGAGATGTAAGGTAGTGTTTGGTTGCTAGATCCATGTTGGATGGGATGGGATGGGATGGGATGGTCCTTCTTATTGAAGTGTTTGGTTTGAAGATAAGGTAGATGAGATCATCCATATAGAGAAATGTTTATTCAGGTCCAACTCATCCCTTCCACGTTGCTATGCAACTGTCCGCTTCTTTCTCTTTGCATTAGGCGTGGGTCAAGCCGCCGCCTTCTACTGCCTAATCTTTGCAGCCGTCGGCCAACTCCTTCTCACCAACATGCACCTCCTCCACCCTTAGGTTGCACTCTATACACTCGCTTCCCTTCACCGACAGCCAAGGTTGATGGCTTGCCTCCCTCTGGCCTTAGGATGTAGGTCCAGCTCACCGGACAAAGCCTGGTGCTACAAATCTTGAGTAGTCGGGCCATCTATACAGTCCACAACTAAGTCATGTGGTTCTCCTATCTAGATCTGTGGAGACGGTCATCCATGGCCAGCGGTTAAGCCTAGACATTCTCCTTGTCTAGATCTGGGGTGGCGGCCATCCATGGCCCGCGTGTGACCAAGCTTCAATGACCTCCATGCCTCCGCCTGTGTATCTGTCGCGGCCAAGCCTCGGCGTGGTAGTCCATCTCTTTGTCCCAAGCCCTCCACCACCTACACTTCTCTCCTCACACACCATAACCGCAACCGCAAATGGTAGCTGATAGTGCGCCCGTTCTTTTTTAAAGAAAACAGTGCATCCGTTCTTCTTATTTTTTGGAGGAAAATGGTGTCCGTTCTCACTGCCCCTATTCCACATAGTAAACAAAAAATTGAAATCGCCTCTATATATACTCTGAACCAAACAATCGAATGGGATTGTCTTGTTCTCAAAATCAGGGATGGAACCATTCCATCGTCTATTTTCTCAAAATCAAGCACATGATAAGCGCGGGCTGCTTGTTGCATCAAGTCGACATGGGTGTATGGCCTATGTCTAATTTATTTTACCAAACACATGTAAAAGAACGGACGGCTACACCAATTGATGAACTGAGCGGCGTGATCTTAACCGTCGGTTAACTCCATCTTGCACAATGGATCATCAATAAATCAAAGCATCACTAGATCGTCAGCACATGCGTTGTTGAGCGAAGGCGGTTGATCCACGTCGCCTTAGTAGCTCCTCTGAAACTCTGAAGAGCCGCCGGCTGGGTCCTGGCACGAAAGGCTACACCGAATCCACCACCCATCCGTCCTCAATGACCTTTTGCATGCGTACATATCCATATCCTGCAAGATTTGATCGATCAGCACGCGAATTGTCATTCACACGCTGCAGCTGTCTGCCCTAAATCCTAATCGATTATTGCATACATGCATGCTCTGCCCATGCATGCATGCATGCGCTGCGCAACGTGTGTAGGTTAAATTCCGGCGTAGATCTACCCGGCCGCAAGTAGTGTAGTAAGTTAAAACCAAAAGTGACGCAGAGACAGGTTGTTGCTAATCGCGCGGTTACTTTTCTTTCTCAAATCTCATCGGCTTCAAACTGCTGCTTCAGAAACAGAAAAAGGTGTCAAGAACGAGCTGCTGTTTCATCTCGTGCCTGCTCAGATCGGGATCCCTTCACTGTTCATTACACAGTGGCTATCTAGCTAGCATTGTACTTTGCAGCCTTGATTGCCTGGAAGAACAGTGCTGGTGTGCCTACGGGAACACTTATCAGTGAAGCATCGGCTGCAATATGATGGAAAGGCCGGTCCTGCATTGGGCCAAAAGTACCAGGATTTTGACTTAATCGTATATAATATAATTAGATATTGATAGCAAATTGTCTTTATTTTATAAATAACGAACTGCTATAATAACGAACTGCTATAAAACAGTTTTGTCGCGTGATGAGACTCAAATTTCAAAAAATAGAAAACCCTTCAATACGATGTCGAATGAAGATAATTTTTATATATAAATTGTAGACCTCGATAAGATCTACAACTTTATAGTTTTAATTTTTTTTCATTTGAGGACAGTAAGATGCTCGAAAAAATAATATAAAATTTCAGCACCATATTTTGTCACGTGATGAGACTCAAATTTTAAAAAATAAAAAACCCTTCTATACGATGTCAGATGAAGATAATTTTTATATGTAAATCGTAGAGCTCAATGAGATCTACAACTTTGTAGTTTTGAGTTTTTTCATTTGAGGACGTTAAGATGCTCAAAAAAATAATTTAAAATTTCGGCGCCTCCCGAAAATAGAAAACTGCTTTTGAAACCGGCCGAGGACCAAATTCCGTCCGGTTTTGATAGTTGGAGGGTGTTTCTTGACCGGTTTCATAGTTGAAGGTTGAAAATCGAACTTTGGTGCAAGTTGAGGGTTGTAAAGTGTACTTTACCCTTTTATAAATAACGAACTGCTATAATACAATCGTCGTTACGTTCACACCAATTCCATCTGCAGGGTTGTTCAGACCGAGTGACCGACAGACGTACGTATTACGTGACATGCATATGCATCCGATCCGACAAGTGAAGAAGACACTATGCCAGAAACAATCCATTCAGGGTCTGCTTGGAATTCGAAAATTTTTCTCCATGCCAACGATTTTGCTGTGAAATTGAACCTATTCCTGCCATATAGGCCCTTAACAGTTCGCCAACTCGCACGCACGTGCATGGAAACGAGTAGTTTTCATGGCCTGCTGCTCCTTGTGGCGATCGATGAAGCTCGATCAATCATAGAATGCAAATTAAAATGCCGTGCCGATGTGATCCGAATTGAAAAGATTATCTCCGAACTGAATTTTGATTGGAAAAAAACAATCAAATGATCGGCACCTCAGAGCTGGCACATGCATGCGTTAGCTACACGTACGCTCCACGTAGTTTGTCAGTGTTTCTACAAAATGCAGAGGCATTTGCGTCTGCCGTCCCTGTGTTCTGCAAGCAGTGCTTGGGTGCAACAAGCCCATGTTCCTATCTAGCAACAGAGCATGCATAGCAGTGGTGATTGGTGAGATGTAAGGGTCACATGTAGTGTCGCCAACGGCCAGATCAATTGATCAATCTTTCTTTCATTTCCATTTTGACCCCGTTCACTTCGCTGAAAAAATGAGCCGAAACACTGTTCCGGCTGATTTGTTGCGAGAGAAAAACACTGTTTCGGCTGAAAAAACAAGTTGAAAAAGACGGATTATAAGATAAGCGATCAGGGCCTGATGACGGCTTGTGAATTTTCTTCAATAAAATCGACGCAAGGAATTACATAAAATCGACGCAAGGAATTACATTTATCAGTTGGATATATCAACATGCCAAAATACGACAACAAAGTGACATATACAATTGGTGAGTGTTTGCTCACTTATAAGATACACTCATTCTCTATCAATGTGTCCAAGGCCCCAAGCTGGCCACACCGACGGATTATATATCATCCAGTTGCAGATTCTTGCAGTTTACATGCGGCAAGTTGGCAAAGATCACATGGGAATTCCTCCAATCATTGCAAATAATGCTAACAGCTTGATGATGATTACGATTATTAGGACAAGAAGATTTGTCTTAAGTTCGCCTGCGTGCATTTCAGGTGAGAAAGAACAGAGGGTGCACTCTATTGTTCGTCATAGTAAATTAAGACAGCTCAGCAGGGCCTCATGTAATCATGTTTGCGCAAGTTTGGTGTCTAAGCCGAAGTGAGTAAAAATTACAACTGCATGGACAAATTACGAGGTGGATTGAGAATTGCTTTGCCAGAGTAATCGTCTTGAAATCTGGAATAAACCTTTTGATGAAAATTCTGTAAAAATTTGATAAAAGCATGGACGTACGTACACACCAGACGTTTCCCTGATCTATCTATCCATGCATGTCAGACAAGCACAGTAAGAAGACATGCCTTGTGAGAGCTATGCTTGCAGGCTGACAGCTCAGTCTACTGATTAGCAGAACCAAGGTCCACCCACATAGCCAAGTGAAATATCCTTCGCCTCTCTCGCCTATAAATGTCTCCTTGCCGGGTCATACACATAACACACCACACATCCTGCAGATCTAGCTACACATCTCAATCTTAACTAGTCTGTAACCGGAGCTGCTTCTCCTGGGAGATATGAGAAGGAAAGCCATGTTCACGGTGGGGAAGAAGAAGAACAAAGGCGTGGTGTCGCGGATGAGCAGGAGGCCTTTCCAGCATATATATGGCTCTGAGGAGGCTCAGGAGCTGAAGAAGATCGTCCCCGACGCCCATGACGCCGATGTCGACGTGTTGCTCCGGCGGACGGCCGACTACATCTGCATCCTCGAGCTCAAGCTGACTGTCTTGCGGAGGGTCTCAGCCATCTACGGTGTGTGATTTGGGAGGATCACCTTCTGGCACCTTCGTCGTACGTGCTCCACTGCAACATCCACGCACGATCAGAGGTTTTGAGCTCAAAATCTGTTGCGGTTGTAAATTTCATCAAGGGGAGGAGGGGAGAATATTTCTTGCCTGCTCATCTCTTGAGGATTGTGCCCCTCAGCAGTAGTATGTTTGTGGCTTCTATGTGAACGGTACATATGGGAGTTTTTTTTCTTGAATACGTACGAGTGTGCGTATCTTTGTATTAGAAGAAAGCAGTTTATATTACAAGGGATGCCGCAAGCGGCCTTAAAGTACATATGGGAGTTATAGTTTGGATCCAATATGTGTGGTGCATATGGCAGTTAATTAGTTTGCAGGTGAAGCCAAGCCATTGTTATGGTCAGTGGTGTTTAGCCTGTTTGCTTGAAGAACAAGGATCCCTGGAGTTTGGTTTTATTCAGTTTATGGAGTTTTTCCTGTTCAGCTTTCCTTTTAAAGATCCCATGAGAGTGAACTAGTTATTGCTCAAGTAATAGACTATTTGGATACAACGATTTCATCCTTCATTTAACATGTTACGAAAATGAATGGACTTTTTATTGTTTTTGTGTGTGGGATGAATGATCGACACTACAACATGAACAGAAAAAAAAAGACACATAAATCAGTGACGCTAAAACAAGAAAGGTCATAGATGCAGGATTAGAGATGCATCTATCTACCAGGCGTCTCTTCCTAGTTTGCCAGGGCCACATAACAATAGTACACATCTCTAATGTTTACATATTAGAGACTCGTCGATTCAATAACCATCTCTGAATATTTTCATAGACATGCCTCATTCAAGCCCATCTTTGTGAGGTAACATATCAGAGACGAGTACATTTTTAGAGACGTGAATTTAGAGATGCTTGCTTTACCCATCACTAATATGCATCCTAAATTGTCACTAATGTGTCGCAATGGGAGTTGCAACCTTCATAGGAAAAAATAGGCTTCAAAGCCTCTAACATGTAGCAGATGCCAATGAAGGACCTGCCAAACCTAGTCTGTGACCAGTGGTTGGTGTTACGTGACTTTAACCTTATCAACCAGGCTACGGATAAAACCAACACAAACTTAAATCGTCGCCTTGTGGGATCGTTCAAAGCGACATTAGACGTCATTAAAGGAGATTAACCTTAACGGCCGTCGTTTCACTTGGAGAAATGGTCAAGACAACCCAACCATGAATAGAATTGATAGATCAGGAGCTTCTCTTCCCCCACCACATACAATCATTGCCTTCTATCATATCTGACCACACACCCTTACTTCTCCAAGGTGAGACAGGCCAAATTCCAACCAATTTTCTTCTAGTTTGAAAACTTCTGGATGCACATGGAAGGCTTTAAAAAGGAGGTCCAAGTGGCATGGGACAAGCCGGTGAGATCATCGCAACCCCTAAAACAGCTAAACATAAAGCTAACACGAACCGCTAAAGCCATCAAGAAGTCGAGCAAAACAAAGATTGGTGAAGACTGCAACTAGACATGGTCAAGGAGCTTATTCAATAAAACAACAATTTCAACACCACTAGTTTTGCCCTTCAACGGTGAAAGTGGACGGTGATAATAAGCTTCACCACCCTTTGTTTCAAAATAGCAGTGAAAATGATGGTCACTATTGGCTCCTTATACATGTCGGCAGTCATAATCAGAAAAAAAAAACAAAAGGAACCTAGCTTCTAGCATACAGATCCCGCTTCTAGTCAACCGCTGCCATGTCATCCCCTCTGTAGCGGTCATTGCCTACATAGGATTTTTTTGGAAAGAATCCTAACACTATCACCCACTAAACCCACATCATTGCCTCCTCGCCCTGGCCCATTATCGTATCTTTTCTTGGCCCATCGCCGCTGTCGGATTTGAGAGAGAGAGAGAGAGGGGGTGAGGGAGATTGAGGCCGGAGGGAGAGAGGATGAGGAGATCAACTCATGCACCGGAGAGCCACATGTCGAGGCCCATGTGCTACCACGTGGAAGGCCTCTGCCTAGGCCCACGCATTGGGAGCTCTAGTCACGCCCTAGAGGGTAGGGCATTATCGTGGGGCCTCAGCCTGAGCCCATGCACCAGTGGACTATTGTTGGGTGCCGCTGCGTGGGGCCTCCATGCCGGGCCAGGCCACCACTAGAAGCTGAGGGGACGATGAGCGAGAGAGAGAGGTGTTTCTATGTTCACATGGAGAGAGGAGGGGGGAATGGAGACACAAGGATCATAGAGAGGTTGCAGTGGGGCTAAGGATTTGCATGCTCTATGGCTAACCATTTGCCGGACAACACGTTAACACACAAGTCCCACATGTCATAGACCCAGAGAAAACACACGTAGTGGTGAAGAGAGACAAATGCAAGTTGCTTCGGGTAGTTTTTTTTACCGTTGGGTCTTCTCCTGAACCGGCTGTGAAACTCATTTTCACCATCGGTATGGGACAAGAACCAACATTGAAAATAATTTTCATCGCCGATTTTGTTTCAAACCGACAGTGATATATTTTCACCAACGGCTTTAACAAAACCGACATTGAAAAATGTTGTTGATAAATATTGTTTCCATAATAGTGATTCTTTGTCTCGAAATCCCACAAGAAGAAAGGCTCCTCACCCCAAGGAACTCTACATGCTCAAAAAGCTAGAGAATCAGTCCTTGGGACTTGCACTAATTGAAAAAACAAGAGTCCGCCGCCAAAGATCTCAACTTACCTACATGAGTTGAGGGGATGCAAACACTAAATTATTCTAACTTTGTGCGAACTTAAGACCTAGAAGAAAAACACATCCACTACCTACAAACTAATAATTGGTTCGTGTAGACCCATGAGGACAAAGTGAAGGTGACATGGGACCACTTCCAACAACACTTGGGGTCCTTGGTAATTAGTGATGCAACCTTCAATTGAGCCTTTTTAGGGTACCAGCAGCATGACCTTTCCTCCCCTAGAGTCCCTCTTATCACATGATGAGATAAATGAGACAATTCTTTGTATGACTGGGACGAAGCATTAGGCCTGGACGACTGGGGTGTTTGGTTTGAGGAGCCACTCCATCCCAGATGAGGTGGTGCATCATGAGTTCATTCCTCAAATTTTATGGAATGACACCATTCCTTATACTAGTACTAATTATTAGCTTGTAAGGAATGAGGTGATGATGCATCAACCTCTTCCATTCCACAAACCAAATAAAAAAGATGAGAAATGAGTAGATGGTGGACCACCTCATTCCTCAAACCAAACACACCCTTCATGGCCCTATTCTTCCAGGACTGCTAGGACATAACCAAAGATGACCTCACAACAGCATTCAACCAATAAGACAGCACGAGTGACCAATACTTTAACTTGTTGAACACATCAAACTCTATTCTTGTGCCTAAAAAACTCGATGCCAAGCATATGGTGGAGAGAATAAAAAAAGGTTGAAAGAATTTGCTTTTAACATTATAGATATAGAATATAGACAGATATTTTTTGCCTCTGTATTTTCTCTCATTACATCCTTTAATTTCTCTCTCAGTACTTTCAGCCTGTTCGCTTGTTGGTTTCAGCCAGCCCAAACCAGCCAGCCTACAGTGTTTTTCTCTCACAATAAACCAGCACCAGCCAGCCCAAACCAGCCCAGAAACCAACCAACGAACAGGCCGTTTGACTCAATGCAAGTACCCTCTTCTTCACTTTAGCGTGGTCCCTCAGTAGCCAAGTCATCGCTTGCCCATCACCTTCGCTCAGTTCTCCAAAGCCCTTTCCTTACTATTTTCACTCTGTCAAGCCATCAAGTCACATCTTCCTTTAAATCAACTTTAATCACATAGTAAAAATAATTTCATTTGCATTGTTGTCTTCTACTTGATTTGAACTAGCAAGCTTCATTAATGACACCATCCCATATGCGATTGCTTATATCTCATCTCCACTGGCACACATGCTTGCCAATTCATCAATTATGAAACATAATTTCCATGTTGCATTAAAGCTTTGTATGAGAGATCAATAGATAACCACCAAACCATGTCTCTTTTAGTATATTCACCACATGCTTGTCACTTATGCATTTCATATCTATGCCTTGGACTCATTTCTCATCTGCATGTCATTTTGTAGATTTGCTTCATTTGAGCCCAATCACAATAAATCATACCCATGACTAACGGTGCAATCTCAAGAAATATATTAGTTTCTTAATCATGTTGTTATTCAATTCACCAAAACCCACTTAGAGCCTAGATGCACTTTCACAGAGAATGAGATAAAGGAGACAATCCTTTCTATGACTGGTGACAAAGCACCAAATCCGGACGGCTTCATAGGCCTATTCTTCCAAGATTGTTGTGACAAAATCAAAGATGGCCTCACAATAGCGCTCAAATAGTTACACAACATGAATGGCAAAAGCTTTAACCTATTGAACATGTCCAACATTATTCTTGTGCCTAAGAAACTCGAGGCCAAGCATACACGGGACTTCTGCCTGATTAGCTTGATCCATAGTGGTTAGGCCATGACATGAGTAGCGTGGCACCAACGAAAGTTCTTCTTTTAATTTGCGTATGCAAACAGTAACTGTCACTGTGTTGGAGAATACATTCTATCATATGGGCGAAAAGTGGAGAGAATAAACATGGGATGAAAGAATTTGCTTTTAATATTCGGGCACCTACCGTTTAGCTCATTATTCAGGTAAAACGGGTGCTTAAACGGGGAAACGGTCGTTTAAACGGTCAAACCAACCGATTAAACGGAACGGTGTACCTCAGTGTAGCGTTTAAACGGTGTGTAAACGGGCTAAACGTCCATTTAGGCGAACCGTGAATATTATAGATATAGATATTTTTTACCCTTTGTATTTTCTCTCATTACATCCTTTAATTTCTCTCTTGTATATGGTATATAGATTGTATAGTTTACAGTATACATATTGTGGATGGAAGAAGAAAAATAAAAGAAAATTGAATCTCCAGGAACCACCAATCCACACCCAACGATGAACTAGGAAAACAAAGGGAATGTGACAAAGCCAGGCCCGTGCGTTTCGGGCTGCTGGCTCCTACAATAGAGGCGGTCGAGCCGGGCCACGAAACGGATCGGATCATGCGGGCCGAAGGCCGTGCTTGAGCGCGGCCTCCCAGACGACGTCGATGCGGTCGACGTCGATGGCGCCCACCTCGTGGTGCGTGTAGCCCTCGAGGAAGTGCACGACGCCGCCGGCGTGGCACGCGTGCACCACCCCGCGCTCCAGCGAGTACTCGCAGGCGCCCAGGCCCTGCACGTCCTTGGGGAGGCGCATGGCGGCGAGCTTGCCGTAGGTGCAGTCCCGGCGGAAGCTGATGATGGGCGGCACGACAAACTGGTGGAAGTGCGTGCCCGGCGGCGCCCACCGCTGCTCCCGCGGCGACAGCCACTTGCCGACGATCCACGTCCTGCAGTGCTGCGCGGACCGGTACTTGGTCACCTGCACCAGGTAGTGCTGGTACTTCGCCGGCGCCTCCTTCTGGATCTTCTGGAACCGCTCCGTCGAGAGGGTCATCATCTGCAAATAAATAAAACACGTACGTAGCACACGTGCGTTGCGTGCGTGTTTATTTATTGTTATTAGTTGGGTGGTGGGTCGGTGATGGAGCTAGATGCATGACGCCACGCATGCATGTACACCAGGGCACGAAGCATATGTACCATGACGCGGACCCTCTTCTTGCACAGGTACAGCGCGATGGCCCTGCCGAGCTTGGACGTGGCGCCCGTCAGGAACACCTCGGCCGTGCCCTTGGGGATCTCGTTCAGGATCACCGCCGCCGTCAGCGTGTTGCCGTGGACGACGCGCACGCGAAGGTCCGGGTGCTTGTTCACGAACAGCGTGCCGCCGCCGTTCAGCGCCTCGTTCTGCACAAGCCACCATGTCTTAATTAGGTTGGCTAGCTCCAGCTCCAGGTCATGAGAAGGCTCCATACGTATATACCTTGTTTAGGGCTGCAAGGCTTAGGACCTTGACGCCCATCTTGTCGGCCCTGAGGATGGCGAGCTCGATCTGCTTGTTGATGCCGTCCTTGGCAAACGGCAAGAAGTACTGCAGTGCAGGCAATGCAGAGACCAAAGATAAAAACACACCATCATCGCATGACATGACATGAGACACAACACAACACAAGACAGGAAACGAACCTGGAAGCCGTATCTGGGGACGGCCCAAATCTGGTGCAGCCGCCCGCGGAGGTTGTAGCAGGAGATGACGAAGGTCTTGGACCAGACCCACATGGCGAGCATGACGAGGACGGCGAAGGGCCACATGGGCAGCAGGAAGAGCTGCACGGAGAAGGGCGTGGAGGCGAAGGTCCGCAGGACGAAGGACACGTGCAGCGACTGCATCACGTCCACCACGTGCGCCAGGAACACGAAGTCCGGCACCTCGTCCACACCTGGTCCATCGAGGACGAGGAGTCGCATCAGAGAGTCAGAGCAGATCGACAAGCGTCAGCGTCGGGACGGATCAGCAGCGGAATGCAGGGGGCGTAGCGTTGCCGATCGATTCTGTTGTGATTGACATCCCACCTACTGGCTAGTGGCTACCTAGTGGCGGCGACCTCGCCATGCCAGCCTCGCCGCTAGCGCTAGGCCGGCGACACCTGGACGACGCTGGCCCCGGCGCCCGGCGGTTGCCTGTGCAGTTTGATCGATCTCGCTATCGGACCACGTCGGCCGGCGCGCGCTGGTCCGGGCCCGGCCGTTCCCAACCGCCTACTCTCCTCCTACTCGGCCATACCAGGTTGAGGTTCAGAGACGGACGGGTGCTGGCGACGGCGACGTACGCGCCAATCACCAGGCTACCGCCTTCATTGCGGCTGATGGCATATCCCATTCCCATCTGCCGGATGCTGACCGGGGGATATTTACATTGATTGAAACAGCGAGCTCATCTTTTCGCCGGCCGGCCGGCCGTGAGGAGCCCGTCCGTGTCCGTCTCGGCGCTCATGCGCTGTCCTCCACAGAAATGATGAAACGGTCATATCGAGTGGTTTTGTTTTTTTTTTTTAATTTCTCCGGCGACGAATTGCTGAGGGGGACACTACGGGCCGGCCAAGCACGGCACTAATTAGCATGGCCCAGGAACGGCCCGGCCCGACGGCCTTCGTGCCGGTGCCTGGCATGGCCCGGCCTTAGTGCCGTGCCTGGGCCGCCATTCTGGCCCGTAGTGCTGGCCCGGGCACGGCACGCTATATGGGCCGGTCCGACAGCGGCACGGCTCGGGCGCAGGTGGCCGTTGGATCTCCGGTGTGGGGGTATGGCCCCCCGATATCCATAAGATAAGACATGGGCCGCACCGTCAGAGGTGGCTTGGTCCATAAGATCAAGACGTGCACGGCGCTGCTCGACGTGCACCGCAAGATATTATATAGTGCCCCCGCAGCGCCGTCTCGCTCGCTCCTCTCTCGGCGAGTCAGCGTCGCCGCGTCGGCGACTCGCTCTCCTCTCTCGCCTCCGACTTCCTCTCTTCTTCTCGCTCTCCGATGGCCTTTGGAGCCACCGCTGGCTGGCACTAGCGCTGGCACAATCTCTAACCCTAACCCTTGCTCAATCCCTAATCCTAACCCTTGATCTCGCTTCATCCTCGCCGGATCCGTCGTCGACCTCGCCGGATCCGTCGGTTTCCTCGCCGGATCCGTCGGATCTCCGGCCTCGCTCCCATCGAACCATTGGATCCGGCCGTTGGAATACGGGGTATAAAACCCATCCCGGCGGGCCGGCCGCATCTCGCTCCGTCGCGGCATCGCCCTAATTCATTTGCTCTCCTCCCTCGGCGAGTCGGCGTCGCCGCGTCAGCGACTCGCTCTCATCTCTCGCCTCCGACTTCCTCTCTTCTTCTTGCTCTCCGGTGGCCTTTGGAGCCACCGCTGGCCGGCACTGGCACAATCCCTAACCCTAACCCTTGATCTCGCTTCGTCCTCGCCGGATCCGTTGTCGACCTCGCCGGATCCGTCGGTTTCCTCACCGGATCCGTCCCTCGTTGTCTGTGCTCGCTGGATCCGTGCCTCGTCGACCTCGCCGGCGACGAATTGCTGAGGGGGTTGCGCCGTTGCGTCGCGCAATGATGAAGAGCTTGGGGCCTTGGGTTAATTCCCTTTCTAGAAACAACATGCGTTCCCAGCTCAAATTAGAACCTTCTGCAAATGATGTGAAACAAAATTAATCGAGTAGTACGTCCTATTCGATCTATTAACTGCCTATCTTGTTGTGGTATCTTTTCTGGGTAATTACAATGGACCGGATTTTGGGCTATTTAGGCCCTGTTTGGTCAAAGAATTTTCAAAGGGATTTAAAAAATAAATAAATTCGAAAGAAAAGGAATTACAACATAGTGTTTGGAAGTGTTCCTTTCCCAAGAAAAGAAAGCCATATTAGTGCAAAACATAGGAAATGAAACCACCACTTCAAAGTTCAACCTAAAGGAAAGAATCTTTGCTCTCTCTTGCTATACTTGCTCAAGTTCTTGTATTTTTACCCTCCAGTTTTAGAATTCTATAGTTTTCACTATTCACTAAATCTTTTTTTCCCCTATTCCTCTATCTTTCATTGTTCCAAACAGGTCCTTAAAGGTAAAAAATAGTGACATTCATGTTTAATAAGAGGGTGTTTGCTTCCCAGCCACACCTCGCCACCGCCGCGGTTGAGGCAGCCACACCCATGCAGGCCGGTGTTTGGTCTATTATTAGCTTTAGGCTGCCACAACTTTTAATACTTGCATGCAGTAGTAATTTTCGCCACACTTGTGGCACCGGTTTTCCTCGCCTCCGCCACAACCCACCACAGTTGCGCGTGGCATGTTGGCTGGGAACCAAGCAGCCCCTAATTGCATGCAATGCAAATAAATTAGTAGACAGGCACCACTAACCACTAGCCACTGGTCAATCTTACACGCAGCTAAACCTGTCGTCGTACTTGTGGATGTGGTTGGGCTTCCCGTGCGATGCTGTAGCCCACAACCGCAAACGCGAAACTGGCTTTTTTTTTGGTTGAGAAAAGGCACAAAACTTCTCGTTGCATTTTATCAGGAATTATTGTTGTTGAGGACATGCATGCATGCAGCTAGATATATGTACCAGTCTGTCTTCTGCACAACCATGTGTTTTATACAATTCTAACACATGAATTTTTTTGCACCATAAGATTAAGATCCAACGGCCTCCATCCTTCTTCTACCTTTAGACAATCACAAGATCACAGATCCACATATCACAAATCACATATCAGAGAAAACAATTTTTTTCTATGAAAGGACAAATTACAGAGGGGTTGGTTTCATTGCTGCCCGTTCGTCATGGGTCACCAGATTCGCATTCGCGTCATGCGTCGTGGGGCCCTGGCTGTCGCGTCATGGGTCGTCAGATTTGCGTTCGCATACACGCATACCTGGAAGTCTCCGGCTTGGCAGATCTGACGGACGCAAGCAAACCCATGCAACGATCCAGTGGACTAAAATCCATGTGTTTTTTTTTTTGTGTTAAAACACACATGTGTTGTATAGCATTTCTGTTTATCGATTAAAGCTAGAAGGCTAGTTGGGCTGTCTACTCATCTAGATCTTGTACTACTTAATTAGGACTATCAGACTATCACTGGAGGTCCAACTAAATCTCGTGAACCCATACATATAGCTAGTTTGGTGACATGTCATGGACCACCATAATAAACGTAGAACTGACAACCAAAAGGATGTTATGAAGCAAAAGCTAGCTAGACGTGTGGGTGGGTGTACCTGCGCTCATCTTCTTGTGCATTTCCCACGACTTCGGGTCGATGGTGCCACCCAGCAGATCAAACAGCGGCATGAAGAGACAGAAATTGGCCTCCTTCTTGGTGTGGTGGATCGCGTGGTACCTGCAGCATCAAGAGAAGGGCTAGCATCATGCATGCGAGTGACACAGTGTATCAGCACCCGGAAAGCACCTGGGCAGAATCACAAGTCACTAAAAGGCATCCAGTTATCATTCAGCACGTGATCATTGCAGAGGGATGTTGTGTACTCCTACTCCCTCTGTCTCATATTATCTGTCGTTTCTGGTTTCCGTGCCATAAGTTTGATTCGATTTATAGAAAATACGTACAACATTTGTATCTCCAAATAAATTTATTAAAAAACTAGATTCAAATATTTTTCCAATAATACTAATTATGTACCATAAATATTAATATTTTTGTAATATATATTTTATTAAAGTTGTTTCTCGAGAAGCGAAAGCGGAACAGATATTTTGGGACAGAAGGAGTACGTCGTAGGAGGTAGGAGTAGTAGTACGAAGCGTTGCAAGCAACAGGTAGTAAGGCCAAGGTGGTTAGAAGGAAAGCTGGTGCGCGACGACAAGCCATAAAGCGAGATGCATGCAACACTGCAACTGCTTGTCCGGTACGGGTTCATGTTTCAAACAGCCGTATTGTACGTATACGTTATATAGTTGTTGGCTGACAACTGTGGATGGAGTAACAGCTAGGCGATCGTCGATGTGCTACCACACAAATGTTATGTTGTCCAGACAGATCGAGCTCGAAATGACGCAGCAATCAGACTAAGAACAATTTACTTAATTAGCACACCTAGCTAAAAGGTCGAGTTTGGAGAAGACAGAAGATGATAGGGCAAAAACTCCCTGCCTTAACTACCGTGTGCACACAGTTCGGTTGGATGTACGAATCAGCTAGTGACACCATGCATCATTCTTGCGTAGCTCATATATAGGCGTGCGTGGCGCATGCAAGTGCACACATCTAGTGCCATCGCTATCAAGATTTATTTTGTTTTGTTTCTTCTCTTCAGCTAAAGATCGATGTAGTAGATGCACGGTTTGCAGTCATGATCATCAAATGAACCTACCACGTGGCGGGGGCAGCCAAATCGTGGTGAACTGAGCACGACTGTAAGGCAAGAACGAAGCGAGAGCCGGGAGTGTGAGAGCCAATAACATGCACGTACGTCGGGGTGTAGATGAGGTATCTGAGGACCGGGACCGCCTGAAAGAGCGAGCTGGGGACGACCTCGATGTTGCAGTGTCCCATGGCGCGGAGGAAGTCGAAGCCGAGCACGTAGGCGAAAGCGAGCGCGACGGAGCCGGACCCGGCGGCGCACGCGGCCGCGAGGGGCAGCGCCATGAGAGCGCCCAGCACCATGTGCTCCAGCGGCGTGGCCAGGCCGGCCGTGAACGGCTGCGGCACCCTGGTGGAGTGGTGCAGCGAGTGGTAGCGGGCGTAGAGGAGGCCGCCGTGGAACGCCCTGTGCGCCGCGTACGCGAGGGGCTCGGTGGCCGCGGCGTGGACGAGGGCCGTGACGGCGAGGCCCCGGGCGTCGACCGGCCAGAGCGGGAGGTGGCGGAGCGACGGGAACGTGTACAGCGCCGTGGCCGCCATCAGGACGTGCAGGATCAGGAAGTTGTCCCTGCATGCATGCACGCGGCAACAAGGAAAAAGAAGGACGTGACACACGGCTTGCGTCGATTATTGATCGATCATCAAGAGCTAGGGGAGCAAAGATAGATGTTCCGATCGATTGCTGCCCAGGTGCTAGCCGTACGTAAACGTACCAGTCCCACTCCCTGTCGATCTGGTGGAAGTCGACGCCGTCGCGGACGACGCGGCGCCGGCGCGTGGCGAAGAGCATGTTGCTGTAGGAACTCCAGAGCTGGTAGGTGAGGGCGCGGAGGCCGAAGAGGAGGAGCAGGAGGAGGATCCAGCGGTCGGGACTCGCCGCCTCCCACGCCCGTGACGCCACCGCCTTGCTCACCAGCGGGCCGTACAGAAGGTACTGCGTGCATGCAAGGTTTATTAAGCAAGCGAATCGATGTCGATCGTCCCCAAGAGCTAGCTGCTTGGCGTCGACGTATCGTACGTACCTTGTAGAAGCCGAGGTTGTCCCATGGCCAAGACGCCAAGAGCGCGGCACCCATGTCGTCGGCGATCGAGATGGAGAGCTCCGGCGGCCGGGCTAGCAACGACTCTGTCGTACGTGTCCTTCCCTCAGCTCAGCTCACTGCTGCCCTACTCTGCCTATGTCGTGCTTTTTGTAGACGGACTCGTCCGTGAGCCAGCCGATGAAATGAAGGCGTGTGTGGACTGTGGACAGGACAGGACAGTTGTGTTCCTCTAGCTGGTCATGCACGCTGCATCGGCACGGCATGGCTTTATACATGTAACTTGCCAACTTGGTCGCCATGGGATGCAACTGGGGCGTTAGGAAAGACGCGGGGCGGCAGAGCAGGGTTAGGTCAAGCATCGTATACGATCGTGGATTATAAGTTGAAATAATATTTTTCTCTCACAAAAAACCAGCGTGTCGAACAGGCTGAAGGATCCCTCCACCTGCAGCTCGACGTACAGCTTAGAGTTATGACGCCTGAAACCCAACAGGCCGGATTGCGACGCGCGCGGCGTGCTGGTGACTGTCGTCGTCGTCGTCGTCTCGATCCATTTCTACGGGCGGTGGGCTGCTGTGGCTGGTACAGGGCAGGAGCGAGGCAACTCTCGAGAGCTGCAGGAGGCCGGCCATGCTGCCGTGCCGGTATCCCAACTCCATGAAGCAGCAAGCAGCCTTTTGAGTTTTCACAGGCGCCGTCGCCCTCGCCGTCGACGCGCGCGCGGCTTCCTGGTCAAGGTCCGCAACCAAAATGGATTCTCGGTGCAGCTAGCGGTCATCCGCGGGGGTCCGGTTCCGGTCGGGTTGGGTCGGATCAGTTGCACGCAGCATTCGCCGCCATTAATTCGGCAATGGGCACGCGGGGCGATGGGTGAGTGAGCGAGAGAGAGGTAGCGGGGAGGAGCCGGCCGGTAGGCATTGATGTCGGAGCTTTTCAGCGTTATTACTTCCTGATGATGCTAGTGGCTCGCGGGTCGCGGCGGCCCCGTTGAAACCTGTGCCTCATGTCCTTGTCCTTGCTGCTTTGCCGCGCCGCTGGGCGCCATGGGCACGTAGTACGTCTGGTCGGCAGGCGCACCGCGCACCGCACCGCATACGTGCAACGTGCTCGATCGTCCTTGCAAAGGCGGCGAGGCGGCGAGTCCATGTACTCCCTCCATCCCACAAAAGAGTTCGTTCTGGAGGTGTAGAGAGTTTTCACAAATGAATTCGTTTTCAGTGGTCCACGGTAATTAAAATGTGACGAGTTTACCCCGCGTATACGGAATTAACGCCTCTTCGTTGATAGGGAGTAACTAACGCGGCCAGCAGCATGCAAGACCAATATGGGCCATTGGTTATATATTAGACACACACTTTCCCGTGCCAGGGATGATGTGATTATGTGGAACATTCGGAAAATTCTATTGGAGATGGGTGCCTGTGGTTGCTTGCAGTCAGTGAGCCATCATACGAATCTGATAGATTGTTGACTTTGAATATGTTATTAGTAGCGTTACATAAAAAGGCTTCTTCACCCCCTTTCTCCAGCTAGCAGCAATAAATCCGACTCCTAATAATTCCTAAAATCATGTATATATAAGGAGAAATCTTTTTACATCGTAGCTAGCTTTCGTAAATAGATCGGTATACCTAGCGCTCGGACGCCAGCCCCTGACAGCATCCGGATGTAGGTTATATCGTACTCGTTGTGTCGCGCTGATGTCCCCCACTGCGTCCCGTTCCCCACCGCGCCCCTGTCCCAGACAGATTCAGCCACGATGACCGACGAGGACACGAGATGGCGATGCGGACCGCGCTGACCTTTCTCCCCGCGTTCCTGCACGCCCCCGCGGCCTCCTCGGCGACCGGCGGCCTGCGCCTCCTCAACGACCGGAAGGGTCACGCCCCTGTCCCCATTCCCCACCGCTCCCCGTCCCCCCACCGCGCCCCGTTATCCACCGCGCCCTTGTCCCAAGAGCACGAAAACACTTCAAGTGCAACATCGCAAAAATATGTAGTACAGCATCGAAATATAAAATACCGCAACATCGCAAAACTATGTAGTGCAACATCGAAAATTATGTACTGTAAAATAAAAAATTATGTACTGCAACATCTCAAGCAGTAATCCTACAACATCTCAAAATCAACCATGAACACATGGAAAAAATGGAAACAACTCAATAATCACCTTTCAGTGCTGCAATATTTGAAAAAAGTAATTTCAACAATTAAAATCCCCTATTGCACAATCCCAACATTAGAACTCCCTTTTCTGCAACACATGAATCACCTTATTGCGACATTTGAAAAACATATGTTGCAACATCCAAAAATCCCATTGCAACACGAAGAAACAACAAAAGGGCGTACAAAAACAGCAAAGGGGATGTACAGGCTGCTCCAGCCTCTGGCCCCATCACCTTCGAGCTCGTCAAAGGGAGGAGGGAATAGGACTCTAGAGCCCAAAACCTTAGCCACCGCCGCGTCCCTCAAATCCAGAGGAGAAGGGCTCAGATCCAGAGAAGGATCGACCGACCTCGTCGGAGCCACCGTCGTCGTCCTTTTCCCGAGTTGGGGGAGCAGGGGCTGGGTCGCTGAGGAGCGCGGGGTAGCAATGGAGGTCACGGAGGGAAGAGGAAGGAAGGGAGGGAGCGCGGGCGGGCAGGGCGGTAGAGAGTTGGCACGTGCGCGACGCGTCGCGGCAGTGAGCCGGGGGTGGGGATGAAATTTCAAATCTATGGCCCAACTTTTTTTTATGCAATTTATATATTTTATTCAAACTTACATATACATTTTTATACAAACTCGTACTTGTAGCAAACCCATGGTTCTCTAGTTGATGAGTTGAAGCGAGTTAGGTTGGAAGACCAAATTTATAGGGTGGAATAGATTAGATAAGATAGCTAAGAGCATCTCGAAGAGTTCCCTATTTGTCTTCCTAATACTTATTTTTTAGGAAAATCAAAAAAAAATCTCTCTCCAACGGTTCCTAATCCATCCTCCTAATATTTAGGCACTTGGGAAAACTGAGTTAGTTCCGCGTAACTTTATGCGGCTCCTGAGTCACGCGGATCCTTCTCCCCTTCGGGCTGAGCAACCGCTATTTAAAACTATGGTTGCGACACGACGATGACGTCGAAGCTGCCCAGCATCTTGATCTCCTCGCGCAGGAGGTAGAAGTTGGCCGGCGTGAACAGGCGTGTGGCGTGCTATTTCTCCAGGCGCCAGTGCTAGGTGGTGAGCGCCAGTGCTAGGTGGTGAGCGCCAGCCGGGACCCGGCCGCCCGGTGGTCGAGCACGACGACGTCCCTGCGCAAGGCGTGGGTGCAGGCGTAGGCGTGTCGCCACATGTCGGGCAGCGACATGCCCTCGCGGAGGCCCGTGTGAAGCCAAAAAAACGACCAGCCGGCTTTAATCCAGCTCAGCGAACAGACTGACTCTATTGATCCTGAAGAATTTCTCACGGACCAAACCATTTGATTTGAACGAAGATAGTGGGCACACGGAAGTACACACATATATAATATACATCCATATCATCCTCTTGTCATGATAATCGAATCAAAATCTTAGGTTATTATATCATCTTGAGCGATGTGTGAAGGGTGGGTAGGGATCGATCGATCAACCGCCCTGAAAAGAACGCAGAACCACCTCCCGTTACTACAAAATTGCGGGGCGGGGCGGGGCCAGCTGCTCCGTGGCCGTGATCCGTGCTGCAGCGGCACACGCTTCGGTCTCCGCGGCCTCCAGTTTTTCATCTGCTCAAATAATTCATGACCATGAGCACTACGGGACGGGCTTTCTCTTTCGAATTTCGATTCGACGAGGCCGGCCTCATGCGTCGTTTGTGATGGGATGGCAGATTGTTTCTTTGACAAAGGGATGGCGGCAGATTATTGGCCGAGAGTTGCGCGATTTTCCTGGGTGCGAGAGCTACGCCATCCCATTCCCATCACAAACGACGACGACGAGTTGATTCCCATCGGCTTTGGCTCTCTCTGTCCCTGGCTGGAATGAAGTGTTCTAGTCAGATCAAGCCCGTGAAAGATTTTGTCTCGGGCAAGGCCCAGTGTCAAGTCGAGGAGGCCCACGTTTGTTCGCAGGGGCGGGCGGGCCGGCCCGTCAAGCGGTGGGGTGTGTGAGAGAGGGGACGGCAGGCAGGCCAAGGGAGAAAAGCCAAATCAACGGTGAGCTCCGATCCCCGCGGCCGCTGGGTTGGGTTCGTGGCACGTGCCCGATGCGGACGGCACGAAAACTGCCGGCAAATTATTGGCGTTCGGTTCGCGCGATCGATCCAGCCAGTGGACGCCGACACGGTGCTGCTGTTAGGGAAGACGAGCGGATGGACACGGACGGAAGCGCTCAACAGCCGCGGGCGCGGGGGGCTGGCCCAGCGGGGAGCGGACCGGTTGCTACGGAGGGTGGCCGGGGTTGGCCCAGCGGGGGCCTCCTTGCTTGCCGGAAAAATATCCAATGGGCCCTCCGCCCTCGTCGTTTGGAAACCACACAAAACCCCTTCTTGGCTCTTGCACGAGAGATCTTACAATTACAGTCACACGGCTTGTCGGCTTCCATATACCTGTTCCATCACGAGATCTCCACCGGCTCTTGCACGAAAGCATGGTTAGGCTTTCTGGAACACTCCATCGATCTGGCTCCTCGCAGTCGCAGCTGCTCCGGCCCCAGGAAAGTGAAATTGGTTTACATACGGTGTTAGCAAATGTGCCCATCCCCCTGCCACTTTCTTATTTCTAATTACAGAAGAGATTCGTTTGTTCAGATGTTGATATGGTACCCGAAACATGATTTCACCACTGATATATGCCATATTGTCCTCGTTCGGCTTGCTGAATCTTGGCTGAAAACACTGTTCTAGCTGAATTGTGTGAGAGAAAAGCACTGTTTCGACTGAAAAAAAAGTCGAACAAGCTAAATACGAGGTCAGCCAAACGGGGCCATTACCATCAACGATTCTTTTGTGAAGTAACTTTATTACTGCCCAAGACTTATTAGAGCCTACTATCAACAAGCTTTAATTTGGCTTCTGTACGAGGAGATCAGAACACCGTTAGGCTACCTAGCTTCACTCCACAAGCCTACTATGAATGGTTATCATCATATAAACATCTATCTCAACAAATAATTGTACTTCCAAAAAAAAAACCTTGGGGCTATTACAACAACTCTAAGATTCATGCATATTGATAGACATAGAGATCTTGATGAAAAATTCACCTCCAACAGCTTTCTAACTAGATCCGATCTTTAAATGTTCCCATCATCTATTCTTGGTTTCTCGCTCATCAAAGATAGAGAGCGGAGATGGCTCTCTAAAGTATCGAACAATATATAGAGAAATATATTGTTGGAGGATAGAGAGATATAGATAATCTTTTTTATTATAATGACTCTCCAATAAGAATTTAGAGAGTGACTTTAAAAAAATATTGGAGATGGTCTTAGTGGGTGTTTGGTTGTCCCTCCTAAATTTTAGTCGCTGTCCCATCGAGTGTTTAGACACATGCATGGAGTATTAAATATAGACTAATTACGAAACTAATTGTATAGTTTACGACTAATTTACGAGACAAATCTTTTAAGCCTAATTAGTCCATGATTTCATAATGTGGTGCTACAGTAATCATGTGCTAATGACGGGTTAATTATGCTTAAAAAATTTGTCTCGTTGAGTACTGACGGATTATGTAATTTATTTTTTTATTAGTATCCGAACACTCCATGCAACATCTTTAGAATACATCTTCTAAATTTTAGTCACTGGATCTGAACGCAACCTCAGGCTTGCCTTCACCCTCCGGAAACAGCATTAGGCGTTTCACTCTATAAGCCTATGTGGTGACCATATATGAATTGCCAGTTGCCTTCGTGCGCGCAATGCTGCATCACTACACTACCCTATGAACCCTGTCACTTGCGTGATTGTCCTACTTTATGTGACACCCCACTAGACCCCCGGCACCATGCATCCATGATTCTAGGGTGTGTTTAGTTACCCAAAATCTAAACTTTCGCACTATGCAAAAAGAAGATTCTCCGTCATATCAAACTTGCGGTACATGCATGGAGTACTAAATGTTGACGAAATCAAAAACTAATTGCATAATTTAGTTGTACTTTACGAGACGAACGTTTGAGCCTAATTAGTCAATGGTTGGACAATTATTACCAAATACAAATGAAATACTACAATGTGCTACAGTGCTGATACGATACGATGTCCCGATCTTCACGACGTAGGATCAATCACTAGATAACTAGCTGAAGAACAACTAGATAACTTGCTGCAGGCAGCGATAACTAGTGCAACCTGGCAAATAAAACTTGAAGCCAACCACCGTCTTTAACCGGCAACCTGAATCGAGGATTCGCCCAACCACACTCTCAAAGAACCAACCAACACAACCTACAATCAATCAAGGCAAACCTTGAAGGGAGTAGGAGCACCAATTGGGAGCGGATGAAGCCGCCGCTTCTGTAAATCTCGCGAAGGAAATCACAAGAGTAAAGGGGTAGAGATCACTCTCAATATTTGTTAGCACACAGCTGAACAAAGGGGGTTCTGTATTTCGATTATCAAAAGTCTTCTTTTACTTAGGAGTACATGGATATTTATACTAGGAACAGCCCTCCTATATAGGTATAAACACGAAAAGAAAACGAAAGGGTAGGCTATGTGAACAGACTTCCACGAAATGGGTTTCTGAGCAGTTTCCGCGTGGTTGTTGGTCTTCTGCGCAGTCTTCAATGTTTTGGTAATAACTCCGTCTTGGAAAATCCAAAAGACGTGTGGTTGGTTGCGTTGGAAAGCTAACTTGATAAGGTTTCACACCATGTATAGCATGCACAACGAAACATTATAGAATGGTATAGTTTAATATGAGAAGTTGTACTAATATCATGTCCCGATTAGACTGTTAACCCTCTGAGCAGTCTGCACTAAAGCTGGTTGGATCTGCACTAAAATTGGTCGGCTCTGGTCGGCCTTGAAGCATTAGAAACTAGACTTCACAAGCTTTCCAAAAAGTCCTCATGGACCTCCATAGCCTTCGGGAATAAAAAGTTATGATATTTTCTTCTTGATAGTACTGTCAGTTTCGAGCGGTCTGACCAGTATGCACTAAGCTGGTCGGATTTCATTAGTTACTGCTCGGAACTACTCAGCATTAGCATCATTGGAAAGTAGACTCAATAAGCTTTCCAAAATGTGCTCATTCATCTTCATAGCTTCTGGAAATTAAAAGTTATGAATATTTCTTTTCGACTGTTCTGCAGGACTGGTCTAGTTCGAGTGTAGTTCTTCTCTGTGGTCATCACCTTGTGTGTTCTTGCCATACTCTTTAGTAAACCTGAGCAACAACAACGTGCATGACTTAGGCAATATATAATTCTCATTAATATTAAATTGAACTTCATAAAGTAGCGCGCTCACCTCTTGTTGTAGCTTCTTTGCTCGACTACGTGTAATTGGGCCACCAAAGGCTTGGGCTGGTGTTGATGTTGGTGATACTTGAGTTGGTGTTACTTGAATTGGAGGTTGTAACATGTTGATTGATGACGTGGTCATATCATCCTCCCCCTCTTGAAAAGGAGTCGTCCTCGACTCTAATCTGTCTAAACCCAATAATTGTTCTAGACCAACAGGGCTAGATGCTATGTTTTTGTTACAATCTTCTTCTTCCATCATAGCAATGTGTTTGAATCTATAATCATATAGACCAAGTAGTAGTCTTATAGGTGGAAACCAAAAGGATTTAGAATCATGTTTAGCTTTCACCTTGAATGGATGCTTAGAATTAAGAGTGAATGTTGATGTCCTTGGCATGGTCATATCATCCTCCCTCACTTCAAGAAAAGCCATCCTTGACTTTTGTTCTCCTGAAAACAACCGAAAGAAAATAGAGAGTGGATCCAAATGCCAATTGCTATGATCACTTATTGAAGATTGTTCATTGTCTTCTTCACAATTCATATGCACATTATTTCTTTTCCGGTGAGAGAAATAGTTTCTCAAATTTTGTAAACCTGAAATTAGCTTTGAAAATGGTAGCACACAAATTTCTTCCAAACCACTTATTTTATTCATGTTATCATGTTTCATCATAGGGAGATCAACCATATCAAATGATGGGAGTGAAACATTCATAGTATTATAAAGATTCATATGGCACAATGTATTCAAATGTTTAGAGATGTACCTTTCAAACTCTATGGTTCCAGACGTAGATGGAAAAACTTTGGGTGAATGAATAGAACATGTTTGCACAAGATTTCTTTCTTTGGATGAAAAATATGAACAATGGAATAATATTGGTAATTCTGAACAATAAGCATTAAACAATCTATTCATCTCAATTTTAGAAAAATATGGTTCACAAGATGTACTACTCATTCTATTCAACTTCAATTCAGCAAACTTGTCCCATGTTATGCAAAGGGCACAAACATTAAATTGATTTATAACATGATGTCCAATGATGTTAAATGTAAACCTGCAGCCATATGCACTATTGAAGGATTTCATAAATGATAGGTTAAGAACATTTTCAAGCAATTTATCAATCTCAACAAATTCATCAAGCATGACATAGCACACACATTCAGTAGGGGATGTTCTTGTGAAAAATTCAGCATGAGTAAGCAATTTCACATGGTCCACATTATTGACATGTAAAGTATTACTTATATTAGTCAAAGCATAGCAATGATCTTTCATGATTGAGCAATGGTTATCAACTTGTAAATTTTTAGCACTTGTATTAATATATGAATCTATCAAATCAACACAGAGAGTTTGTGTATGCTCAATTCCACTTGAAACAAATAGATCATCACAATTTCTCACCAATTTATTTTGTAAATTCAGATTTAAATTATTTTCATTACCTTTCAGGTTTGATGATGGTGCATGAACGGTGGATTGTATCTCTGAGTTTCTACCTCCATCATTGCCATGATTCAAACTTGGGGCAGCAATGAATTGGTTATCAACATTGAGTACCTTTTCACTTCTCTCATCAAGTATGGCGGAGTTATGAGCATCAATCTCTTCCTCATTTTCCTTGTACACCTGCATATTTTGAGAAACAACACTAAGAGTAGACATTAGTGGGTTAATGTTTAAATCATCCTCACATGTTTTGTAATGAAGCTCTCTCTTTTTGTGTGGTGTATCCCTCACACTCCTTTTGTTGATGCTCTCAGCCTCACATTTAGTGGAATCACACAACTCACTTTTATTTTCACTCTCACTCAATTCGGCTATGTGGCTCTCATTCTCACATGGGTATTGATGCACAATCACTTCGTCGGCTTGTGGAGCACCATACGAATAGGCGCCATCATTCATGGTCTCTTCCAATGACATTATGACAGCAATAGTCAAAGCACAACAACCATCTTTTGACTTCTCAAAAGACATTGAATTTGCATTGGTTGAAGTGGATTCATCTTTATCAATCTTGCCTTCAATCTGAGTTTTAAGTGGCATGTTGGAGCACAAAGTTTTAGCACCACTGTCCAATAATTCATCACATATTGCAGCTGATGGTACCACACATCTTTGCATTATGTTCATGCTTGGAACAACATTAGTTTGCAACCGCAGTTTTGTTGGAGCATGATGAACTTCATCTTGGACAGATTTGTCACTCGCACTAGGTGACACAATAGTAGCATCTTTCTTCTCACATTCATCTTGCAAACTGAAGATATGGGTAGCCATCATGTTCAGATTAGATGGTCCTTCAAAATTTGAAGTGTTCTCAATCTCTTGATCACATTTTTGCTCTGAATTTTCATCGTATTGTGTGGGGGTATTAACCCCTATACCCTTACGGCTAGGCTTGGGCCGGCCCGGATCAGAGGGTTCGGTCCACCAAAAGATGACACGTGGCCCGGCTAACCTGTTCAGAGTCCTGCGTAAGGAGTCAAGACAGATTTGGCGATCAAGCAAGACCCTGGTCGGTTAGAATAGGAATTCTTATCCGGCCACCTATGGCAATTGTAACTAGCTAGGATTAGTTTCTAGATCTATAACCCTATCCCCCGGACTATATAAGGAGGGCAGGGGACCCCTCTAAAAAACATCTCTCATTGACGTACATCAATACAATCAGACGCAGGACGTAGGTATTACGCCTTCTTGGTGGCCGAACCTGGATAAAACCTCGTGCCTGTCTTGCGTCACCGTCTTGCTTGTGGCTTGCGCATCTGTCTGCCGATAATCTACTACCTTGAGCATACCCCTAGGTAGACTGCCGACCATATTTTGTTGATAGTGGCGCGCCAGGTAGGGGGTGTGCGTACTGCTCTCCAAGCGAACAAGATGGTCATCATCCCTGGCTCCATGGCTACACCGAACGGCTTCACGTTCACCGTCGGTCAGATCACCTAGACCACCGGCTCTGATGACTTCATCGCCATGACCACGGAGGAGGCGTGGATTCAATCTGCGTTGACCGCTGCTTCACCTGCATCGGCTACGGCTTCGACCATGGTGGATACGGCTCCGACCATGGTGGGTATAGCTCCGACCACGGTGGATATGGCTCCGACCATAGTGGATCTGACTTCGACCACAGTATATCTGGCTCCGACCACGCCCGCGTCATCTTCAGCCATGTCGACAACCCATCGTTCGCTTCCCCGCTACAAAGGGAAGCAGATCGACAACACCGACCTGCTCGACTCCATCGATCGGGTCGGCACCAAACTTGCTAAAACCCTAGCTCTAGTAAGTTCAATTCAAAGTCAACCTAATGAGCAGGTAACCACTCCCCACAATAGATCTACCCAACCAGCTCGGGCCAGTTGTCCTGCACGACTCGGTACAGATCTCGTGGTCATATCTACTCCTGAAGGGCGCTTCGCTCGTCGCTGGCCAGCCTCCACGATGGGTCTTCGGCTCTCCGAGTACGAAGCCTCGATGGAGAACTACCAGGCCTAGCCCTACGGCCTACAAAACGCTGCCTCCAACTACACGTATAATATACAACGCCGCTCGGATCTGTGTTTTATACATCGACCTCGGCCGAAGCCACATGACTTCATCAACATGATCCGGATTGAGGATTATTAAGAAGGATCCATCCATACAATCCAAGAGGGTGACTCTAGCTCCTCGTCTGGCATCGCATCTAATGCCTCCATCCACACCAAGCTCCAGCATCATGGCGATGAAGGCGTCGAATATGATCTAGATATCCCAGACCACGCCCCAGGGTTCCCACAATTCCTGTCTTTCCCACCAAGGTGAGAGGATTTGATCAATGTTGTCAGTAATGACGAACCACCAGCAGTCGGTGAAATAGAACAAGAAAGGATTGCACATGAGGCACGCAATATTGACCGGTTTAATCGCCAATAAATCAAAGCCGAAGCAGAAGAGGAGGCACGATGCATAAGGGTCCAGCCACGTGACCTCAACAATGCCTTCGACAGGGTGGGGGGACAAATAGGTCTTTAGGACTCCAAGCACCAACATGGACGTTGCTATGGCGACAATGCAACGGCTACCCAATACCCTAGAAACCCAGGTAGTTCGCGATGAAATACAAGCTTATCTGACGGCTGCTATGGCCCAGACCATAGAGATTGTAAATCAAGCCCGGGCTCCATCCGTCTCAGTCGAGTCACGCCACAACTGCCAGTACTCAAGTCGCTCACAGCCACCCAACCAACGTGGCTCGCGCAACAACAACCCATCAGAAAACTGTCGAGGCAGAAATGGTGGCCATGATGGTGGTCGGGATGACAACCGCCGTCGGGAGGACAACCGCCGCGACGTCCAGGACGACAACCGACAAGACAACCGCGATAATCGCCATGATAACCATGGTCGTAGGGCTAATCTAGATGGCAATCGAGATCACCGTGATGGCAATAACAATCTATGCCATTACCTCAGAGGACGTGATCTGCGTGATGGCATCAATCAGAGAGCCAACGATCGTGCATCCCACAAAAGCTATCGCCGTATGGAATATGATACCGCCCACGGCCCACCAGGTTTGAAGCAGTTTACTCTGCACCTTCGCCAAGTCATATGGCCCAAGAACTTCAAGCTCGAAAAACTTTAGAAGTACGACGGCAAGGAGAACCCCGAATTATGGGTCATGCTCTATGAAACTGCGTGTAGATTAGCCATGGCTGACGAGCATGTCATGTCTAACTACTTCCCAGTCGCTGTTGGCCATGCAGGTCACCAATGGCTGGTCAGCTTGCCGGCGAACTACTTTGATTCTTGGCAAGAGCTCAAGCAAGCCTTCATCGACAACTTCATTGCTACTTGCGAGCAACCCGGCAACAAATATGATCTACAGCTGATCCGAGATCAGAAGGATGAGCCACTGCGAGAGTACGTCCGGCGTTTCTCAGAGATGCGCATCAAGGTCTCATCAATCTCTGACAACGAGGCAATCGATGCTTTCATCACTGGCCTACGCTTCCACGACTCCCTAAGGGATAAGCTCCTCCGCAAGAGACCTGAATCAGTTACAGCGCTCCTGGCCACTGCTAAGAAATATGCGGACGCCGACGACACTAAAAAGATAATTATCGAAGTAGCAGCAAGGGTTCCACGCTCCGACCACCACCCACACCGTGACGACTACCGCGGTAACCGTGGTCGTAACAACAATTTTGACCGCCGTAACCAGCGCAACGACTCCCACGATCACCACGACCAGTGTAATCAGCGACGTAACTACCGTGATGATTATAGGGGCAAGCATGCTCGGGAAGACGACGGTGAGGTCAACACCGTTAAAAAGGTGGCGGGCGTCGTAACTATGAAGAAGACTACGCCAAAGCATTGAAAGGGCCCTGCTAGCTCCATCCCAAGTCAAACCACACCATGGAGAATTGTCGCGTTCTCAAGTCTATCTACACACGTCAATAGGCTCTGGATACATCCGACAAGCCTAACGATGCAGGGGAACAACGCAACGAGGATAACGACGATGAAGACGCAGATCCCCATCACAAGTACGTTAAGCCAACTGATCACATGCACACCATCATTAGAGGCAAAGTGTCCATTGAGACCAAACGAGAACACAAGTTGCTCGCCCGCGCTTGCTTGAACGTGGCCAACACCAACAACCTCATCGCCGATCCACGGCTTCCTCCTTGGTCTCACCGCGAGATATCCTTTAGCAGAAAAGACCAATGGGCCGCAATACCTGAACCAGGACGTTTTCCCCTGGTCCTCGATCCTTGTATCAACAAAGTTCAATTCGACAGAGTGCTGATTGACAGCGGCAGCTCCATCAATATACTATTCAAGAATAGTCTGCCAACCCTGAAGATAACCCAGGCGGATCTCAAGCCATACGAGGCACAGTTCTGGGGTGTTCTCCCCGAACAGAGCTCTACACCTCTCGAGCAGATCACACTGCCTGTGCAGTTTGGGACCCTAGACCACTTTCGCACCGACTATGTCAACTTCGTGGTCGCTGACTTCGACGGCACCTACCATGCTATCTTTGGTCGACCATCGCTCACCAAGTTCATGGCCATACCTCATTACATGTATCTGGTGCTCAAGATGCCTACCGAGAAAGGAGTTCTAACCCTCAGGGGTAATGTATATGTAGCTTATACCTGCGAAGACAATAGCTTTAAAATAGCAGAGGCTCACAACCTCTCTATTCGCATGGCTGAGACCATGCTCGACACCAAGAAGTCCTCGACCGACCACCTGGAGATCCCAAAGCTTGAGGCTCCACGCAAGAACGTCAAGTCCAAGGAGCACAAGGTGATCCAGCTGGTCGATGGTGATCCCAACCAAACAGCCCTTATCAGGGCCAACCTGGATCCTAAATAGGAAGACACGCTCGTCAGGTTCTTGAGGAGCAACGTGGATGTGTTTGCATGGAAACCTGCTGACATGCCCGGCGTACCTCGGAACTTGATCGAGCACTCCTTGAATGTCAACGGCAAGGCCAAACCTATCAAGCAGAAGCTATGATGATTCGCTCGTGACAAAAAGGAGGCGATTAGGGTAGAAGTTACATGGCTTTTGGCAGCCGGATTTATCAAAGAAGAGTATCATCCGAAGTGGTTAGCTAACTCAGTTCTTGTACGTAAAAAGAATAATGAATGGAGAATATGCGTTGATTACACTGATCTCAACAAACACTGCCCTAAGGACCCCTTTGGCTTACCTCGCATAGACAAGGTCGTAGATTCAACTGCCAGTTGCGAGCTGCTTTCCTTTCTCGATTGCTACTCTGGTTATCACCAGATCGCTCTCAAAAAGGACAATAAGATCAAGACATCTTTTATCACACCTTTCGGCGCCTACTGCTACACGACCATGTCGTTCGGGCTCAAGAACGCCAGGGCTACCTACCAACGCGCTATATAGGCCTGCCTCAAAGATGAGATAAAAGACGACCTCGTCAAGGCTTATGTTGATGATGTAGTTGTCAAAACCAAGGAAGCACATACCCTTGTTGACAACCTGGAATGCACCTTTGCAGCCCTTAACACATTCCAATGGAAATTAAACCCAAAGAAGTGCATCTTTGGTGTTCCTTCTAGCATACTACTTGGCAACGTCGTTAGTCACGATGGCATACGCCCTAACCTAGAGAAAGTCAAAGTTGTCTTGGACATGAAGCTGCCCAAAAAGGTGAAGGATGTTCAGAAGCTTACTGGATGCATGGCCGCTCTTAGCCGTTTCATATCAAGATTAGGCAAAAAGGGACTGCCATTCTTTAAATTGCTCAAAGCATCCGAGAAGTTTGAGTGGTCGAAGAAAGCAGACGCTGCCTTCACACAGCTGAAATAATACCTTATGTCACCTTCGGTCCTCACTGCTCCCAGAGAAGATGAAACACTCATGCTTTACATTGTGGTGACTAATCGAGTGGTCTCCACTGCCATGGTGGTTGAGCGTAATGAGCCCGGCCACGTCTACAAGGTACATCGACCAATCTATTTCATCAGTGAGGTGCTCAATGAATCCAAGACCAGGTACCCACAAATTCAGAAATTGATCTACGCCATACTGATAACATCCCAAAAGTTGAAACATTACTTCGACGAATATTGTGTGGTGGTCATGACTGAGTACCCTCTGTGAGACATCATTAGCAACAAGGATGCGAATAGGTGCATCATCAAATGGGCAATGGAGCTATGCCCCTTCTCCTTGGAATTCGCAAGTCGTACTACAATCAAGTCTCAGGCACTCATCGATTTCATCGTCGAGTGGATAGACTTAAGCACGCCTACCTCTCTAGGGCCCGACAAGTATTGGAAGATGTACTTTGACAGTTCTCTCAACATCGACGGCACAGGAGCAGGAGTCCTTTTTGTGTCACCATCCAAGGAGCAGCTCCAGTACGTCCTTAGGATTTATTTCTCAGCATCTAATAATACCGCCGAATACGAAGCATGCCTGCATGGTTTGCGCATTGCGGTCGAGCTCGATGTTAAATGTCTCTATGTCTATGGAGACTCAGCTCTAGTCATCAACAAACTCAACAAGGACTAGGACACGACCAGCGAAAGGATGGATGCATACTGCAAATCGATCAGAAAGCTGGAAGGCAGGTTTTATGGCATCGAGTACATACATGTGGTACAGGACAAAAATCAAGCAACAGATGCACTGTTAAAGTTAGGATCATCCTGAGCTAAAGTCCCACATGGCGTATTCGTCCAAGATCCCACGGTCGACAAGCCTCTAGACAAGCAATTGGTGGCTATGGTTCTAGCGTCGAGCACCACTGAGCCACCTCTGACCACTCATGAGCCCGACTGGAGAGTACCTTTCATCAAGTACCTGACAGATGGCAGCGGTTACACTGATCGGACAGAAAACGAGCGCCTGATGCATCGCAGTAAGCAGTATCTACTTGTTGATGGCAAGTTATGGTGCAAGAACGCAAAGGAGGAAATCTTGATGAAGTGTATAACCTGGGAGGATGGCGAACATCTCCTAGACCAAATCCACTCTGGCTCCTATGGCAACCACATGGCCTCAAGAATGCTGGTTGGCAAGGCTTTCCGAGCAGGGTTCTATTGGCCATCAGCGGTAGCTGATGCAGAGAAGCTAGTCCAGCACTGTGAGGGTTGTCAATTCTTCGCCAAAAGAATCCACGTACAAGCACATGAGATCTAGACAATACCAGCCTCTTGGCCCTTCGCATGCTGGGGACTAGATATGATCGGGCTCTTCAAACTGGCTCCTGGGAAATTTACATGTGTCTTTGTGCTGATCGACAAATTTTCTAAGTGGATAGAGTACATGCCTCTGGTACAGGCATCCTTAGAAAAGGCTGTCACGTTCCTCGACTAGGTCATCCACCGCTTCGGCATACCCAACAGCATCATCACTGATCTGGGTACTTAGTTCACCAGGAACGCTTTTTGGGACTTCTGTGATGAAAGGAGCATAGTAGTAAAATACATCTCGGTGGCGCACCCTAGAGCTAATGGACAGGTCGAGCGGGCAAACAGTATGATTTTGGACGCATTGAAGAAGAGGATGTATAGAGAAAATGACAAAGCTCCCGGAAGATGGCTCAAAGAGTTACCAGCCATGGTCTGGGGCCTCAGAACCCAGCCCAGTCATAACACCGGTGTCTCACCATACTTTATGGTTTACGGCACTGAGGCAGTTCTCCCAGTAGATATAGCTTTTAGATCAGCACGGGTCGAAAACTTCGATGAAGGCAAGGTCAACAAAATGCGGGAGCTAGAAGTGAATAGTGCAGAAGAGAAGCGGCTCAATTCTTGCATATGTACAGCCAAATACCTTGCTGTTTTGCGTAGGTACTACAACAAGAATGTTAAAGAGCGGTTCTTCATGGTCGGGGACTTGGTCCTAAAGTGGAAGACGAATCAGGTTGGTGTCCATAAACTCACAACTCCATGGGAAGGGCCCTTCATGATCAAGGAAGTCACATGACCAATGTCTTACAGGTTAGCTCACCTAGACGGTACGGACGTACCAAATTCATGGCACATCGACAAGCTTAGGCGTTTCTATGCTTAACTGCTGAGATATGTACTCCTCTTGTACTTTCAATTTAATTCAATAAAGCTATTATGATTTCTCCGACCACTATGATTGTGTCACTTCGAATTTTAAGGTTATTCTAACTTAGCTAGTCAAAGCTGACCACCATTCCTTCCTAGGTTTTTGGAGCAGGCCCTGTCTCCGGTTCCTCCCAACACGTGCATGGGATCCGCTCTCTACGCTACGGGTGATCGGCAGGTACCCCCTGGTTTGACTTGTTCATGTCTACATGTGCACAGGTCACACACCTCACACTCCGACCACACACCAAATTAGGGCCATACAAACTTTTTAGGATGATGTGTCGAGTAAACTGGTACAAGTAAACAAAATGCTAACATGTTCTCACTTAGTTACACCAACACGAGTTTCAAGCTTAAATACGTTTCATACAAAACAAATAAGCTTATAATGACATACAGTTACGTTATTACAAGCTTGCCTGAAGAGGTACAAGTTTACAATAACACAACTACATCCTTCTTCTATAGCTCTAGCCTATCCTATTAGCTAGTCGGGGCACACGGCACCTGCTGCTCGCTACTTCCGACATCCCGCTCGAGTCTTGGGGACTCTTGTACTGGTCGAGCTGAAGAGGATGGCCCCATCGATGCCTGGCTGGTTGAGACCGTAGGCTTTGCCGATTGGCTCACAACCGATGGCGTGTCCAGCTGGCTTGTTGATGGCGTACCCTGTATAGGTGCTGTCCCACCTCCACATAGGTTAATGTCACCAATTATCTTTGAAGACAGGTCTAGCTAGGTTATCCAAAGCTCCTCAGCCTTATCTGGATCTACCTCCTTCGGGTACCCAGCCTCTAGGCACTTGAGATCGACCAGGGGGTAGTGGGCACGCACCATGCTTAGCACATGTGCGCCTGTGTACTCACCCGCCTCCTTCACGAACTCTTAGAACCATTCCCATGCCTTTCAACATCTCTCGACCAGTCCGAGCTGCGACGTCCTCGGTACTTCCTCTATAAGCGCTGGGTCGATAAGGTTGAGGACGGGCAAAATGCCAGTTGCCACTTCCTGGCACCGGTCCTTCCATGTGTCTCGATCCTCAATGATCTCTAGACATCGTGCCTTCCAGCCATCATGATCTTTCATCATGGTTTCCAGATGCTTCTTGGCATTGACTTTCAAAACTGCAAACCGCACAAGACATTAAAATGTCACGCCACGACAAGATAATGCGGGCAATAGAATGAGCAAGGTGGTCTGGAACACTTACTTTTTAGTTCCTCCTTCATCTTGTTTGTGCGGTCCCAGAGTTATGACTGGTCGTGCGCCAGTTTCTTGTTGTCCTCTGTTAGGCGACCATACTCTATGGCCACATGGCTATTCTCCTCTTGGAGACAGACTACTTTGGCTTCTCAGCCTGCACTACAACTATTACTACCAACAATTCAACAACACGTGTCATGCACGTGTTGTGATAAAGTGACAACTTACTTGTTTTTTCCTGCTCTTTGTTACTAAGCTGGACGACCAGGTTCTGGTTCTATGCCTCTTGCTCCGTCCTCTCCTGGTTGGCGGCCTCAAGTTGGTGGCGCAAACGTTCCACCTCGGCCGCCAGTTCTCTATTGCTTGCTATGATCCCCTCAATCTGGTCGAAGCACTTCTTTCGGTACCTTGCGGTCTTCATTAAGTCCTGCATGTACAAAAGCTAAGTCAGACAAGTTTGACTGGATAGTAGGATCAAGTGGTCATGCAAAACATACCTGGACTTCCATCACCAGACGTTTTGCCGCTCGTTCAACTTTCATGGTCTCTTCAACCTCTGGGATTTCTTCATGAACAACCCATTGGTCGTTCCGCCAGCGCGACGCATATACATGTTGTCGTTTGTCCTAGGGACAGCTGAGGACCTCCTCTACTTCATCCTCTTCGGCCTCTTGTTTGGGTAGCGGCGTTGGTCTAGAGTTTGTAGCCTCTGCGATCACTATGGCTTTCCCACGGGCCATAGCATCGGCAAACGTGCTCTATGCCACCTCCGGCTGCTGCTCCATGATTTGGTCTGTTACCCTTGGCGCTGACGTGCCCCCCTCAGCAGGGTTAGTGCTTAGAGCACCTGTACTTGGCTCGGCTCTCCCCTCGACCACCTGCTCGGGGACTGTTGTCTGGCCGCTCGTCTGCTGAGGCTCTGGTGAACTTTCTAATATAGGTTCCTCCATAGCCAGCTGCTGGGCAGTTTTCTCTAGGATTGCTGGCGGAGCCATGCCGCACCCGGCCAGCTGGTCAGGATTTTCGGTGGACGCCAACCTAATATATCAGAGATAAGTTCAGAAGACAATAGTATTCAATATAAATTGTAAGCTTACATCAAGGTTACAAATACTTATAGCTTGGAAGCATGGAATGATGTGGCGAAGGCACGTCTCTTTGTCCGTGCTTGCTCCACGTGCTCTGTGGGTGCCACCGGGTCTCTTTCCATGACCAGTACCGATGCTGGGGCTTGATGCTCGACCCCTTTGCCGCTTGTCCTCTGCATTGCAGTGGCCGGTGATGCGAGTCCCACTGGCACGGAGGAGCCACCCTGCTCCATCGACTCCAGTTGTCTCCTCCTCTTTCGAGGGATGAGTCAGAAGATGTCAGCATCCTCTATTTCATCATCTGACAATGTAAAGATGGCTTGACGATGCTTGCTAGCTACCGACCGCTTACCAGTAGCCCTGGCCGTTGCCTCCTCCCCAACTTCGAGTACGGCTAAGTCGACGTCTTCGATCCTAGCGCTGGTCTGGGCGGTTGGGCCGGCAACTTGCGGCCAATCCACACCAGGGGGTGGAGACACGAACACTGCTGCTCTATCATGACCATTAATCTAGGAAACATAAAGGCGATAACACAGTAAGTTTCTATTACAACATAACACTACGGGTACAAGGCAGCATAATTTACCTTTGGGGGAGGTCGGGCCAGCTTGAAAGCATGCTCGATGTCGCTCAACCTAACATAATTTGGATCAGCTAAGTTGAATAGCTCTCCAATCCTAGTTTTGACTTCTATCTTGTCAAGCACCTCTTGTCTGGTCCTCATTGGGTCTGCGCTGCCTTGGTACTCATAGCCGAGATGTACCCTCCTCTAGCAAGGCTGGATCCTTCGACTGATGAAGTTCTCGACCACGCTCAGACCGTCTAGTTTCTTCCATGGGATCATCCCAAGAAGTTCTAAGATCTGTTCCAAGTGCTCAGGCTTCTCCGACCAGCTGTTCTTCATCTCCGGAATGAACCCCATGTCACACAATGTGATTGTGTTTGGCTCCTCACGGATGTAGAACCACTTCTTGTACTAGTCATCCAGTGATGTGTTCCAAGGGTAGTGCAAGTACTAGGCTTTCATCTCATCACGCAGATTGAGGTACACACCTCTGGCTATCTTCGAGCCACCGCTTCCTTTCTTCCGTAGATAGAAAAGATGGCGAAAGAGGTCGAAATGGGACTGGAAGCCACCATATGCTTCACAAAGATGGATGAAGGTGGAGACAAGAAGAATCGAGTTGGGATGCAGATTGTAAATCTCAATCTCGTAATACAAACAGAGCCCCTGAAGAAAAGGGTGCACTAGAACCCCAAAACCCCGGTTGAAGAAATCCTCGAAAACCACAATCTCACCTGGTTGTGGATTGGGGTAGCCTTCTCCTTCCGATGCGCGCCATCCTGTGAGTGCCTTGTTGTGGAGTACTCCCATGATGACGAGGTCTTTGATGGTCTGCTCATTGCTCCTTGACTTCCACCACTCCTTTGCCATGACTCCGGCTTTCTTCTGGGCGTCTCTCTTCGCCATGAATCCGCCCTTGCTAAGGGGGTGGATACGGTGGAGGGGTGATTGGTGATGATCTCAGAGGTATAGGGTTTGGCAAGAGGAAGAAGAAGGCTGCGGTGGCGAATGGTAATGGGGATCGGTAAAAAGTAACTTACCAGTTCTATATTATAAATAACCAAGAGTTCTGCCATTTCGTCTACCCAAGATTCTTGGGAGACATGCGCACGCGCCACAGATGGTTGTTTTCACAACCTCAAGATCTATGCCAATATATGCGCCCCTTCGTTACCAGTGTACACGCCTCTTCGTTCCTAGTGTGAGAGGGCCCACACTGACGCACCTCCTTGCAGGTGCCAAGCGGCTGTTTGCTTGAAAGGACAAGAAGGCAGTATGACGTGCTATACCCGTCTACTTTTTTGACCAGACGTGTCAGATTGAACTTGACAAAGAAAGAAGATAAATAAATACACCAAATAATAGTACAAGCGGTATTTGTTTCTTCGCTGCATGTCTCATGCTCAGGGATGGTCCAGACCACTAACGTGCTCGAGGACTGCTCCGACCACTGTCGTGCTCGGGGACTGTTCCGACCACTATCGTGCTTGGGGACTGCTCCAACCACTACTATGCTTGGGGACTGCCCAGACCACTAACATGCTCGGGGACTACCCAGACCACTACCGTGCTCGGGGACTGCCCCGACCACTACCATGCTCGGGGACTATTTCGAAGAATGCTCGGCGATTGCTCTCCTCGGCTACATGTGATTTGTACTCACATACAGTTGAGAGAAATTTATTTAGACCCTGGCACCATGTGCCTGCGTCACCTACTACCAGGCTTGGGGACTAAGTGGGCACACTTCACCTTGCGGTGAATGTGTTTATTTAATCAACCCCTACGCTTTGACTGATTGTCAGGATTACTATCGTGCTTGGGAACTATCTCGACCACTGCTCAGAGACCGCTCTCCTCGGCTACATGTGATTTGTGCTCACATATAGTTGAGAGACATTTATTTAGACCTTGCTACAAGGCTTATACTTTGCCTTCCAGCAAGCTCGGGGACTACATCGGTATGATGCACCTGCCGGTGCATCTCGTATCGCTTGTATTATGATTGGATTTTCAACTTGAATGGGAATTCTTTTTAGACCCTGGCACCATGTGCCTGCATCACCTACTACCAGGCTCGGGGACTAAGTGGGCACACTTCACCTTGCGGTGATTGTGTTTATTTAATCGACCCCTACGCTCTGACTGTTGGCCATAACAACTACTGTACAAGGGTCACTTACATTTCTTTTTAGAAATCCAAGTGGGCACACTTGATCAGGAAAGAAATCTTTTTCTTTTTTCTTTAAGAGCACCATGCATTCTTCGGACAACTAGGATTTTCGGCTATAATCGTGGTCTACTGCTCTCTGTACTGATCAGAATGCTGGCGTATTTGATTGGACAATGTTTCAATCAGTTGCAAATGACATGAAGATGGATTGCATTAGTCGAAGGAGATCAAATGGCGTGTCACAGCATAATACATGGTGCTCGAGGACTAGCTGTGGGGGTATTAACCCCTATACCCTTACGGCTAGGCTTGGGCCGGCCCAAATCAGAGGGTCTGATCCACCAAAAGACGACATGCAGCCCGACTAACCTGTTCAGAGTCCTACGCAAGGAGTCAAGACAGATTTGGCGATCAAGCAAGACCCTGGTCGGTTAGAATAGGAATCCTTATTCGGCCACCTATGGCAATTGTAACTGGCTAGGATTAGTTTCTAGATCTGTAACCCTGCCCCCTGGACTATATAAGGCGGGTAGGGGACCCCTCTAAAAACATCTCTCATTGACATACAGCAATACAATCAGATGCAGGACGTAGGTATTACGCCTTCTTGGCGGCCGAACCTGGATAAAACCTCGTGTCTGTCTTGCGTCACCGTCTTGTTTGTGGCTTGTGCATCTGTCTGCCGATAATCTACTACCTTGGGCATACCCCTAGGTAGACTGCCGACCATATTTCATCAACATATTGCACAGAAAAATTCTGGATGGTGTCAGAACATGTAACTTCACCACATTTAGCACTAGAACAAGACTCAACATATCTGAGATCTCCAACACTTGTGTTCATGCATTGTGATGGTACTTCTTGCTGAATAATTTTCAGATTTACATGCTGTGAAACTACAACAATTTCCTTCAATTGAACTCTCAAAGGATCAACCTTGGAAAGAGAAGTATGTTCTCTAGTATCATAACTCAATTGATCATCTTCCACAACTTGCATAATGGTTTCTTCTAGCTCACCTTCTTTGGTATGTGTAGGAGAATTTTCTTCTTGATCTTGCTCAGAACTGAGAGAACCAGTGATGAGAATATTTGTAACTTCTTCCTTCACAATTTCAGATTGTAACTGACACTTTGGGATAGCAACTCTCTTAGGAGTTGGTGTAACATTATGATCCATAGTAATGTTACACACCTCATCATTTTTCTTATCAACTTGAGGCACAATGTTGTCTTCTTGCAGCTCAATAGAGTTCTTCTTGGAGTTGCATTGCTAGTGTTCACTTCTTTTAGCATTAGAATCAAATGAAGAAACTTTTGGGACAACATGTCCTCTCTTCTTGCATGCAGTTGATGCTTGCTTCTCTCTAGCAATAGAGGATACATTAGGTTGAAGCTTAGAACACATGTCTTGGCACAAATTAATGCACCTTGTGATCTTGTCTTGATGCACCTTCATAGTTTTATTCTCTTCTCTAATTGCACAACTCAAAAGATCTTGCATGCCTCTAAAATATTTCCCCTCAACAACAGTAGCAATATTAGGATTAAGGCCTCTCTTGAAGTAGCTCATTGTATCAATGCCATCAACAATATTGGCTCGATGCATGGAAGAATATAGCTTGTCATAATATACTTGGACAGATTTAGTTCCTTGCTTCACATTCTCCAAACGACGAAGCAAAATCAGCCCATATTTTCTTGAAACAAATTCCTTTGTCATGGCCTTCTTCAAATCTTCCCAATTCTTGATGAGACGCTTATGTGGATATTGTTTCCACCAATCAAGAGCATAATCTTCAAATTCAAGTATGGCTCATGATATCTTCTTGATTTTAGAAAATTCTTGGACTTCAAGTTCAATCTCCATTTGCTCTTGCCAATCAAGAAATTCCTTCGGATCAGTACTTCCATAGAAAGGAAGCTTGGTATATCTTCGACCTATCATGGTTAATATATATATATATATACAGAATAGCAAGCTTATATGTGGTATAGGATAATATGTGGAGCTCTCACAACCTCACCTCTCTGACCAACCAAAGCTCTTATGAAGTCCCTGTGGGTTACAGGAAAAAAACAGCGTGTGGTGGTAACGAAAGTGATGCCTAGGCGAATACAAGACCAGAGAGTACCGATTACGATGGCTTGTATGTGGAGCTTGGTAGGGAGTGATACACAAGGAATGAAATCTAAAATCTAGTTGTTGTAAAGTTAAATAACAATCCAAACTAGAAGTTCTCTGCCTAGTGCTGACCACAGGATATGAATGATGTAAATAGATCAAACACACGCGCAAAGAGATTTCGGATTTGATGCAAACAAGGAGTATGATTGGGATGCAAGTGTTGCAATCAGACCCAACCAAATTTGCACCAAACAAAGATAGCAAACTGGTTACTCACTTGATATGAAAAACTTTCAGCACTTGTGCACATAAACCAACTGATCTTCAACTTTTCTTTCACAACTTTTCTCAATTCTCTTTTTTTTGCACTTTTTTATAGAACTAAATACAGGGATCAGATATAACACTTGCACACTTTATGATAGAAATGAAAGTAACCAGTAGCTATAATTTGACAGGATCAAAGTTTACGCGAAGGAGATGATATGGGTTTTAGATTTTTTTGTGGGAATTTTTAGATATATGAAAGAGGCACAAAGGACACGCGAAGGAAAAAATGATCAGCAACTAAAACAAGACTCTAATGGACTAAAACTTAACAAAACTCACTAAAATAACAGATTGAAACAATGGGCTATGGCAAATAATTTTGTGGCCTTTTAGTGGATAGGACGAACACAAAATATATGTAGCTAAGGGTAAAGAATCCTACCGTGGTAACGAAAGCTTTGATACCAGATGATACTATACAATGTCCCGATCTTCATGATGTAGAATCAATCACCAGATAACTAGCTGAAGAACAGCCGGATAACTTGCTGTAGGCAGCGATAACTAGTGCAACCTGACAAATAAAACTCGAAGCCAACCACCGTCTTTAACCGGCAACCTAAATCGAGGATTCGCCCAACCACACTCTCAAAGAACCAACCAACACAACCTACAATCAATCAAGGCAAACCTTGAAGGGAGTAGGAGCACCAATTGGGAGTGGATGAAGCCGCCGCTTCTGTAAATCCCACGAAGGAAATCACAAGAGCAAAGGGGTAGAGATCACTCTCAATATTTGTTAGCACACAGCTGAACAAAGGGGGTTCTATATTTCGATTATCAAAAGTTTTCTTTTGCTTAGGAGTACATGGATATTTATACTAGGAACAACCTTCCTAGATAGGTATAAACACGAAAAGAAAATGAAAGGGTAGGCTATGTGAACAGACTTCCACGAAATGGGTTTCTGAGCAGTTTCCGCGTGGCTGTTGGTCTTCTACGCAGTCTTCAATGTTTTGGTAATAACTCCATCTTGGAAAATCCAAAAGACGTGTGGTTGGTTGCGTTGGAAAGCTAACTTGATAAGGTTTCACACCATGTATAGCATGCACCACGAAACATTGTAGAATGGTACAGTTTAATATGAGAAGTTGTACCAATATCATGTCCCGAGAAGACTGTTAACCCTCTGAGCAGTCTGCACTAAAGCTGGTCGGATCTGCACTAAAACTAGTCGGCTCTGGTCGACCTTGAAGCATTAGAAACTAGACTTCACAAGCTTTCCAAAAAGTCCTCATGGACCTCCATAGCCTTCGGGAATAAAAAGTTATGATATTTTCTTCTTGACAGTACTGTCAGTTTCAAGCGGTCTGACCGGTATGCACTAAGCTGGTCAGATTTCATTAGTTACTGCTCGGAACTGCTCAGCATTAGCATCATTGGAAAGTAGACTCAATAAGCTTTCCAAAATGTGCTCATTCATCTTTATAGCTTCTGGAAATCAAAAGTTATGAATATTTCTTTTCGACTGTTCTGCAGGACTGGTCTAGTTCGAGTGTGGTTCTTCTCTGTGGTCATCACCTTGTGTGTTTTTGCCATACTCTTTAGTGAACGTGAGCAACAACAACATGCATGACTTAGGCAGTATATAATTCTCATTAATATTAAATTGAACTTCATAAAGTAGCACGTTCACCTCTTGTTATAGCTTCTTTGCTCGACTACGTGTAATTGGGCCACCAAAGGCTTAGGCTGGTGTCGATGTAGGTGATACTTGAGTTGGTGTTACTTGAATTGGAGGTTGTAACATGTTGGTTGATGACGTGGTCATATCAAGTGCGCTACATGAAATTCGGCGACGCCAAATTTGGCCGAACTAAACAAGGGCCTACACCACAACCATCCACGAGTCCCTAGTTAGCTTCTCTCCCTGCCATGCCTATGATGTGGCCCTATCCCTATGTGACGCATGCAACTCGATCAAAGCCGGAGCCGGGAAATGGGGGCCAGGGCTGGGCAGGGCAGCCAGCCCCAGATAGCTATAGCTACATCTGCCTTCCGTCTGCGGTCGTGGAAAGGAAAACGAATCTTTGCCGGGCAACCGGCCTTGGTAGGAGCCGTCCGCGTGTCAGAGGGGGAGGCGAGGAGAGCCTTGTGTGGTGCCGCCATGTCTTATCACCTCCATCGCAGCGCATCAGCTAATGGCTCCGAGGTCGGTGCTAACATTCGTGGAGCCGACCTCGGAGCCAATGTATTTTTGGAGTTAAGGTACAGGTCATATCAACATCATTTAGGATGTTCTACTGTACACGGTCAGGCACCTCGGAGCTCAGATCTGTGGCACCGAGATGTGTTACCTCGGCATTATGAGTCCTGACGTCGACCCCAGCATCCAAAGATGAGTTTACGTCTCACAGGGGGCCAAACATAATTTTTTTTTAAAAAAAAATGGTCAAATTGTATAAAATTGGACAGCTATGGCAAAATTTTCTAGCGCCACACACTACTACATTCAGACCTATCACAAGCATTTCGCAAAGCCAATCACTAGCTATTTTCGGTCTCGGCAGTAAGCTGTCGGTGGTGATGCATTCTCATCACAGACGGTTTGCAACCGGCGATGATAATAGTTTATCACGGTCGATTCGTATTACCAGCTGACGATAATTTAAATTTTAAAAATTCCCAAAAATGTGTTAAAAATTTGCAAAAAAAATTTGTTTCAATTTTGGAAAGCCCTCCACTAGCTCTAGCTTCATGGTATCAGGAAGCTGCTCCAGCTCCAACTCCGCGCTATTTTTCATGGTATGCGGTGCTGGAATTCAAACCTAAGACCTTTGTCCTTAGCTCCTCTAACTACTTTCCTCTAATCACTCCACCCTAAGCCATTTATATCTATATAGCGTATCCATTCCTCTAGTATTAACTTTTTAGATATTAAAATGAATATTTAGGACCCTAAATGGCTTGAGATAAAAAAAGTCATAAACTACAAATTTGTTGTTCTAACCGAGATGTACAACTTTGATTTTGGTTGTTTTGCCATCCGAGGTCGTTTGATAAATTTGAATTTCATAACATCAAAATTTCAGCCAGACTTTTTGGGACCTCAAATGATTTTAAATGAAAAACTCATCAACTACAAAGTTGTTGTTCTCATCGAGATCTACAACTTTGGTTTTGGTCCATTTTCCATCCGAGGTTGTTTAAAAATTTTGGTTTTTTTAAATTTTAAAACTTCATATCCAAATTTGAGACCATAAATAATTTCTAATGAAATAGTTGTCAACTACAAAGTTGTATATCTCATCGAGATCTACAACTTTAGTTTTAGTCATTTTTTCATCTAGGGTAATTTGTACAATTCGAAAAAATTGAAATTCAGAATTTTAGTGCTTCAAATAGAATTTTAGGGCCATAAATGGTTTCAAATGAAAAAGTCATCAACTACAAAGTTGTCGATTGCGTCAAGATCTACAACTTTGATATAAAGTTTGTTTTCATCTGACTTTATTTGAAAAAGTTATGGATTTATTTATACTGCAGCATGGTTATCACCATCATATCGTACAACGAGCTGGCGGTGAAAATGTCTTCACCGCTAGTTCATATGGCGACGCGACAGTGATGAGGAGCACATCATCATGGCCGCCTGGTGGTGCAAACTGTATGTGATGATGGATTATCAATGTCGGTTGGTAAGACGAAGTGACTGTGATAGTTATTGATCTGGATGTTCTTACGAACCGGCGGTGATACTCTCATCACCAACAGTTTAAATTACGAACCATTGGTGATAGCTATCACCATCGTTTTTAATGATACCGACGGTGATACATTCGTTCATGATAGGTCAATCTATAGTAGTAGTGACAGTTTATCATGGGATTTGTTCTCTACGTTTCTGTGATAGCCTCGTTTCACTTGCCAACGAAATAGAGGCTCCGTCTTTTGTGGCTTGCCACATCTACGGCGTGGCAGTGTGTGGCCACAGACTAAACACCCCCTTATTGATACCAAAAGGAACAATATATATGCATTGTTGAAGTATATACTATGTATGTAACTTAATATGGTATCATGATCAAATGTCTTGAGCTTAGATCATATTTCTATGTTAAATCTTGAGGAAGCTTGCACATTGAAAGGATCAAGATGCTCAAGAGGTGGGGTGAATTGGGCTAATTCTAAATTTCTTTACAATAATTAAACCCTACGGTTAGCCCAACTTCACCCCTTATGCCTAGAAGGTGTTTCTAATATTCTACCGCACAAAAAGTCTTGCAACCTAAGTTCCAATCCTACTCTAGCATGGCAATTCTATGAATGTAAAGACAAGAATTGAATTGCTCAAAGTAAAGAGAGAAGGAGGACCACGGCGATATTTTGCCGAGGTATCGGAGGGTTGCCACTCCCCACTAGTCCTCGTTGGAGCACACGCGTAAGGGTGTAGCTCCCTCTTGGTCCGCGCAAGGATCAAGTGCTCTCTATGGGTTGATTCTTTGACATTTCGTCGTGGTGAATCACCCACAACCGCTCATAACTTGAGTTGGGTCATCCACAAGCTCCACCGGATGATCACCAAATTCTCAATCATCACCAAGCCATCTAGGTGATGGCGATCATCAAGAGTAACAAGCATGAACTCTCACTTGACCACGACAAGCCTAATGAGAAGGGTGGATGCACACTTTGCTACTCTTGCTTTCACTAATGAGGGCTCACTCTTGGATTCTCAAATCTCAATCACCTCACTAGGACCTTGCTCTTCTTGGCACTCTCAAGAGTGTTTCTTAGCTGTTGGAATGAGCAAAAGTATTCCCTCACATGAATGGAGGAAGTATTTACACACCCGTGTTAAAAACGAACCGTTATGTACCTCTGTGGGGTGACCGGACGCTCCGGTCAAGTTGACCGGATGCTCCAGTCAGTTCTCCCCGACTTGCAGTGTGTCCAGCGTCTGGTCAGCACTGACCGGACGCGTTCGGACATGATTTTCCCTCTCTAGAACTTACTGGAGTCAACCAGACGCTGGCACCAAATGTCCGGTCACTCACCTCTCAGCGTTCGGTCACGCTAGATGATTTTACCTTGATCAAATGAACTGACCGGACTCTGCACCAGCGTCCGGTCAGTATTTGACCCTCTATTCACTTCCAACTCTTAATCATACGTGAATGAAGTTTGCTCCAATTAATCTAAGGGCTTTTAGGAGCTACCAAATGCTACATTTGACAAGTTTGCACCACACCTAACTCACTAAACTCACCTAGGTCAAGCTACCCGTCCATACCCCTTTAATAGTATGGCCAAAAGAAAAAAAATCCTAAACTACTCTAAGTGTCTCTCCAACTCCAAACGGCACTTAGAACTAGTCCATCCTTAACCTTGTCGTCTATCCTTTGAAAACCAAAACAATTTCCATCATAGGGGCATGACAACCATGATTGCCCAATCAATCTCCATTTTCATGACCTAAATTAATTGCCTCTGCAAAACATACGTTAGTCATAGTAATTATGTATTATCATTAATCACCGAAACCCAACTAGGGGCCTAGATGCTTTCAATCTCCCCCTTTTTGATGATTGATGACAATACCACCTTGAGTATGTGAAAGAGATGAGGTTTTTAACATGCTTGGTTCACATAAGCTTTTAACAATAAGAATAAAAGAGTTAGGCAAGCTTATATGACCTAAGCCAACATGACATACTTAAAAGATATGAAATAAGCATGAGTACAAGTAATAAAGCTCATTTGCATCAGAGTAAAACACAGAAGCAAAGCAAATGAGCATAACACAAGTGATATGACATATAAATAATTCAAAGTAGAGAGCACATATGTCACATATCACATAACTATCATGATCACGTAGATATCACTATCACATAAATATAGTTCGATGCATGAAAGTAAACACATGAATGCATAATAGTGTATCACACATAAAAACTAAATATAATAGATAAGCTAAATTCCCCCTAGATAAGTCGCTCTCCCTAAGTCTAACATACTCAATCCCTCAACCCCTTTGGCGTCAAACACTAAAACCTAAGGATCAGTCAGTGGGACTGCAGCGGACGAGTCAGGCGCTGAGGTATGAGGAGCGAGCTAGAACTGTGTGCCATCATCATTTGATCTTGAGCTCTGAGCTATCTGACCCTCTGTAGCTAGAAGCGATGCTGAAGTGATCTAGGTCGGATCAGGGACTAGTGCGGCCTAAGACTCTGTAGGTATGACTGTAGCAGGTGGCTTTGATGATGCAACTAAAGAAGGGAGCGTCTCTATAGTCCCAGTAATAGGTGCAACTATGGAAGGACCTGGGACATGTAGATATGGCGGAGTCGGCTGCCCTGTCAACTCACTGAAGGTAGCACCAAGGCTCTTGAAAACTATGGTATCTAGTGCTAGCAGCGAGGAAGTCTGAGCTGATATGAAGCCTGTCTGAAAAGGTGTGAACTGTAGGGCTGGCACCGGTGAGGCAAACCACTGAGACACTTGCTCTATAGGAGAAGGAAACTATGCTAGTGGCTGTCCCTGACTCTGAAGCCCACTGGGCTGTACAACTAGAGTCATAGAAGTGGTGGTAGGCTGGCCGATCTAGGGTGAAGGCTATGACAGTGAAGCCCCAATAGCTATCACAACATGCTACATAAATCCGAGGAGCTGCTGCTACATGAGGAGCTGCTGCTGCTGCGGTATAGCCTGCTGCTATCGTTGGAACTCATCTTGCCTAGTCTAGAACTGTGCAAAAGTAGCAGCGGTCTCCTAGGCCTAGCGAGCCTAATCCTGCCTCATCCGCCCAAGTATAGCAAGAAGAGCAGGGTCTGTCTGTGGTGCAGGTGGAGCTAAACTAGAGCTACCGGCCTCATGGTCATGTCATCATGGAGGCATCTGAGGGATAGCCTAGTAGTCATCATCTGAGCTGTCACTGGGGTCACTCTCGACCATCCCCTCCTGCTGAGCATCTAACTGCTCCTCTTCTATAGCTACTATGCCTCTGATGGTTTCATCCTACTGAGCTGTAGTCTTTGGCACCTCTAGATGACGGCGCGGCTGGCTAGGTGTCCTCACTGCACTATGGCGGAGCATCTGAGTCATGTTGTATGCAGGAAACTCTGTAGTAGCACCATTGTACTCTGCTAGCATCTCTAAAGGCCTCACTGTCACTGCCCTATGAATTAAGAATATAATCCAGTGAACATAGGGCAACTGTCGATGACCTCTGAACCCCTCTACAATAGTATCCTCCATCTCTGACAGTAGGAGATCCCAAATATCAAATATAGTCTGCTGCATCAGAGAGTTTAGTAGCCATAACTGTATGCGAGTCAGGCCCTCATGATATCCCATCCTCAGAAGCAGGGTTTTCCTCATAATAGCATCAAGCACTCTAGCTGTAGGAGTGAGGTTTCTAGGTGTCCTGCTCGACCCCTCGCTGAAAGGCTCTATGAAGCAATGGCGGACTAGATCTATAGGGGGGCAGAAGACCACTGTGAGGGTGTCTAGGAGGCTCTGTCTATCCATAGCACACCTCATGTAGCTAGATGGGCTGCTCCTAAAGCCTGAGTATCTCTCTGACCCTAAAGCTCATTAGCCTGTAGTCTCTGCCTCTGAAAGCAAAATGTATAAATCTATGCTGCGGGTCAATCCAAAGTGTAGCATAGAACTCATGGACCCAAGATGAAACATATAAGTCTATCCGTCTGAGTAAGTCTGTCAGCCCTGGTAAGTAGGATAGGTAATGGCGTATATGCTCTCCAGCTACTACTATAATGGACTCAATGTTGCACACCCTCTGTGGTCTGAATATAACCCCACTATTAAGATATGCATGATAAAAATCCTCCTGTAGTGGTGTGTAGAAGCCCTCTGATGCACGCTCATCCTATCTCGATGGAAACCACTCCTCAAACTGAACAAACCTGAGCTATTACACCTACTTGGCCATGGTGGCCCTCAAATCCAAGTGAGTCACTAGAGGCGGACCTTGTGGTCTAGGTGGCAGACGAGAACCCCACCGTTGTGTCTCTGCCCCTTGGTGTCACCTGGGTACGAGTATGACTAGAGCAACATAACTGTGGCTAAGGTGCCAGCTCTGTCTCCTCGGATTGCACTCCCTCCTGAGTCAGCTCTGCTGGTTGTAGCTCCTGCTATGACTCCCCTGAAGCTAACTCTCATCAATAACGACACATTGTCCTCTAAACATGGCTGTCCTAGCTGGACCACCATGATGATGCTCAACCTCTGGGACAACGGCCATTTGAGCTGGAGAAAGCTGCTCTGCAATGACTACACCACTCCTAGCACCCCTACCTCTGCACGCTCTGCGATAGCTACAACTACGACTGCTCTAGCGGTATCAACATCTGGATACTTGTGCTTCTTCATTGCAAGCTTCTTTGTCGCCTTGCCTTTTGCATCAGTAGGTGAGCGAGGTGGACGCCTCGGATCCTCATCACCTGGACCACCACTGACATTCTTATCATGGGCCATTTGAAATGAACTGCTACCTCTGATAAAGATCAACTGCCAACTATCACTTCCAAGGCTTGGCCTCGATCTATACTCGTGAGCTTGGCCCTGAGTTGACTAACAACTCCCAAGATGACCTCAGAAACACCGACTCACTGAATGTTAGAATAGATCAGATATATGAATAATTATAATATATCTAGAGATACGAAACCCTAAGCAGCAAGCAATAGATACAAAATTGGAAACGAGGGCTTGCTACCTGATGAACCGGTGAATCGATGAGAAGAGGAACGAATTAGGGAACCACCGGATCAGCACTATGAAGCTAGGATTAGGGTTGCGCTGGTCGGCATGGATCGGCAGCAGGGAAGATGCAATGTAGGCAGTGAATGCTGTTGGCTTTAGCGTGGATGGAAGCTAGGGTTCTGGCGAGGCTTTTGAGGCAACACTGGCATTAGGGCACTAGAGCAGTGAGCACGGTGGTGACATGGAATAGAAACGCGGGCACAGCGTCTCGGGAGCGAGGCGCGTGGGGCCAGCGGCGGTGCGGACTACTGCGGGAGGCGCACGGGCACGGGAAGGCACAGCGCGGCGGCGACGCTGAAGCAGATCGACACAACTAGTGGTGGAGCATGGCTAGGGCATAGGCACAGCGTAGGCAGGAGTGGCAAAGTCGGCGTGGTGGATGCAGATAGGTCACGGCGTGACGCGATTTATGGTGGCCCCTGATGGAATAGAAAAGGAAACGAGTAAGAGTTCAAAACCCACACGTTTTCTACTGACCGGATGCTCCGGTGGCAACGGCCGGACGCTGCCACCCAGAGTCCGGTCAATTTTAGAGAGGTCCAAAACCCCTGGAATCACGACCGAACATGTCCGATCACCACTAACCGGATGCAACCAAAGTTCGGTCCAACCTATCTCCTTCGTCTTCGCTCGATCGGACGTAGGAATGCCTTCTGATCGGATGCTGGATAGCAGAGTCTGGTCACTCCTTCACAGCAAGGTTCACCTCCTATGACTGACCGGACGCTGGACTTTAGAGTCCGATGCAGCGTCCGATCACTCTTTTTCAGCAAATCTTCAAAGTTTCTTCTTGCTGTCTGTTTCCAATCAAGTCCCAACTTCAATAAGACCTAAATAAACACTAATTTGGAACTGATGTGAGTGACCTCTCTCAAACCTTCAAAATTTTCAAAATATTTTGCCTTAGGCTATAATTCTTTTTAAGAAAATAGACAATAAAAGGATGATTGAAGAGAAATGACAAAACAACATTCATGCATATGCAATGCAATACTTGAAAGTAAATCTAGTTGCTTATCAAGTTTGATCCAAGGTTAAGCTTCTTCACACATTTTCGGCGGTTATCTTAACCATGTTAGACAAGCTCTATATGCATTACCAAAAATTAAACATATTGTATATTACAATGCAATGCAAGGGACAACACAAGCTCATTTTTAGTGAAGTTACTAAAATCAAGAACATTGAGCTCATTTCGCAATCAACAAAAAGTCGCCTTATCTAGCGGTTTAGTGAAGATATCCGCCAATTGATCCTCGGTCCTTACACCTTCTAATGAAATATCAATCTTTGCAAAATGATCTCTAATAAAGTGATGGTGGATATCTATGTGCTTGGTGCGAGAGTGTTGAACCAGATTATTTACAAGTTTTACCGCACTTTCATTATCACATAAAAGAGGTACTTTTTTTAGAACTACACCATAGTCTAGCAAAGTTTGTTTCATATAAAGTATTTATGTACAACAAGCACTCGCGGCAATGTATTTTGCTTCGGCGGTGGACAAAGCCACACTATTTTGTTTCTTAGAGGACCAAGACACAAGTGATCTACCAAGCAAATGGCACCCTCCGGATATGTTTTTTCTATCAACTTTGCAACCGGCATAATCCGAATCAGAATAGCCAACTAATTCAAATATAGCTCCTTTGGGATACCAAAGGCTAATGCTTGGTGTGTGCTTAAGATACCTAAGGATTCTTTTAACGGCAATTAAATGGGTTTTCTTAGGATTAGCTTGAAATCTAGCACACATACACACATTAAATATGATGTCGGGCCTAGATGCGGTTAAATATAACAAGCTATTAATTATAGAGCGATAGATAGTTTGATCAACCATGTTACCTCCCTCATCTAGGTCAAGATGTCCATTAGTTGGTATTGGTGTCTTGATTGGCTTATATTTATCCATATTGAATCTCTTGAGAAGATCATTTGTATATTTCTCTTGAGAGATGAAAAACCCTTCTCTTATTTGCTTGACTTGAAAACCAAGAAAGAATGTAAGCTCTCTAATCATTGACATCTCAAACTCCTTCAACATCAATTCACCAAACTCTTTGTAAGAATCTTCATTTGATGATCCAAAGATGATATCATCAACATACATTTGACAAATGAAGATATGTCCATCAAGCTATAAACATGAAGGAAGACCATATAGTGTGAATAGTGTGGTGTCGACCTTTCTAATGGTGAAGCCCTTCTCAATGAGGAAGTCCCGAAGACGCTCATACCAAGCTCTTGGGGCTTGCTTAAGACCATATAACGCCTTGGACAACCTATAAACATGATTAGTATGTCTAGGGTCTTTAAACCCAGGAGGTTGATCAACATAGACTAGTTCATTAATAAAGCCATTTAAAAATACACTTTTCACATCTATTTGATATAGTTTCATTTCATGATGTGATGCATATGCAAGGAGGATACGAATGGCTTCTAGTCTTACAACTGGTGCAAAGGTCTCTCCAAAATCCAAACCTTCAACTTGAGAGAACCCCTTTGCAACTAGTCTTGCCTTGTTCCTCACAACAACACCTTGATCATCTTGCTTGTTGCGGAACACCCACTTTGTTCTAATGATTCTTACGCCTTGTGGTCGCTCTTCAAGAGTCTAAACTTTATTGCGGGTGAAGTTGTTCAACTCTTCATGCATGACATTTATCCAATCCGGATCTTGAAGAGCTTCTTCTACCTTAGTGAAAGGTCCTAATGGCTAGAGGGAGGTGAATAGCCTAATAAAAATTTCTACAACAACACTTAACAAAATGGTTAGAGAATTATGAGGCGAAGCAAGTGTTGCGCTAGCCTACTCAAAATACAAGCCACCTACCATAATTCTAGTTTAGATAGTGTCTATTCACACAATAGCTTTGACACTACCCTATGTTAGTGTGCTCTCAAAGGCTAACTAAAGAGCCACACCAACCAAGCAAGCAAGCTCACACAACTAGCTATACTAAAGTGCTTGTCAACTAGTTTGCGGTAAAGTAAAAAGAGTGATCAAGAAGGTTATATCATCGTGTAGATGAAGGAATCAATCAATCACAAGGATGAATAACAATGAAGACCAATCACCTCAGAATCAATGATGAACACAATGATTTTTTACCGAGGTTCACTTGCTTGCCGGCAAGCTAGTCCTCGTTGTGGCAATTCACTCACTTGGAGGTTCATGTGCTAATTGGCTTCACATGCCAAACCCTCAATAGGGTGCCGCACAACCAACACAAGATAAGGATCACACAAGCCACGAGCAATCCACTAGAGTACCTTTTGGCTCTCCACCGGGGAAAGGTCAAGAACCCCTCACAATCACCACGATCGGAGCCGGAGACAATCACCACCCTCCGCTCAACGATCCTCGCTGCTTCAAACCATCTAGGTGGCGGCAATCACCAAGAGTAACAAGTGAAACCCATGGCGAAACACGAGCACCAAGTGCCTCTAGATGCAAACACTCAAGCAATACACTTGGATTCTCTCCCAATCTCATAAAGATGATGAATCAATGATGGAGATGAGTGGGAGGGCTTTGGCTAAGCTCACAAGGTTGCTATATCAATGAAAATGGCCAAAGATGTGAGCTTCAACCGGCCATGGGGCTTAAATAGAAGCCCTCATGAAATAGAGCCGTTGTACCCCTTCACTGGGTACAGTGTGGGGTGACTGGACGCTTCGGTCCGATCGATCGAACTTAGGACCCAGCGTCTGGGCGCTCGATGTTAGCCACATGTCACACTACGTTCAACAGGAGTCGTCTAATCTCAATGGTCATCTATTGACTGGACGCTTTGCTATAACTGATCAGACTTTGAGCCTCCAGCGTCTGGTCATTTCTAGTAAGGTTCCAGAAATGTATTTTGCCGACCGGACTCGTCCGATCATGCTTGACCGGACCCTGCCAGTGTCCGATCAGACAACGTCTCCTCTATGCACCTCACGTCAGCATACGTCAGCACTGACCGAATGCACCCTACCAGCGTCCGGTCGCAGAGCAACCCAACGTCTAGTCATTTGACCGATGCTAGCATCTTCGTTGTTACACCTGACCGGACACGCCGGTCCAACCGAGGCTAGTGACCTCCGTCTTTTCTGTTTAGGGCATCGGTGGCACCGTCGGACTATCCGCACTCTACGGGCGGACACTCCGCCGGTGGAGTTACTTACCCTTGCACCTAAACCTCACCACCCTTGATCAAATGTGCCAACCACCAAGTGTATCACCTTATGCACATGTGTTAGCGTATTTTCACAAACATTTTCAAGGGTGTTAGCACTCCACTAGATCCTAAAGGCATATGCAATGAGTTAGAGCATCTAGTGGCACTTTGATAACCGCATTCCAATACGAGTTTCACCCCTCTTAATAGTTCGGCTATCAATCCTAAATATGATCACACTCTCTAAGTGTCTTGATCACCAAAACAAAATAGCTCCTATGGTTTATACCTTTGCCTTGAGCTTTTTGTTTTTCTCTTTCTTCTTTCCAAGTCCAAGCACTTGATCATCATCATGGCATCATCATCATGTTATGATCTTCATTTGCTTCACCACTTGGAGTGTGCTACCTATCTCATGATCACTTGATAAACTAGGTTAGCACTTAGGGTTTCATCAATTCACCAAAACCAAACTAGAGCTTTCACTTAGTAGGCTCAAAGTAAGAGACAAAAGAGTGATGTTCAATAAACGAAGTAAGCTTTTGAGAGCGAGTCATTACTTCCTTTGATGGACTTCCTATGATGAGATCTTGTGGATGAGCTTGTAGTGGAGGTGAATTTCTTCTATCAACCACTTGAGGGAGAGGTTGTGGAGCATCAACATCTTGTGCTTGTACCACCATTTACTCATGGTAGACATGAGTGTCTTCATTTTCTACTCTCCCATCTTTTTCACCATCTTGTGGCACACTTGATGAAGAAGGTGGATTGATCACTTGTACATCATCATCATCATCATTAGGCTTGATGTCTCCAACCGAAATATTCTTCATGGCCTCTCTCAATGGTTCATCACCTACACATTAAGATTCTCATGTGCTCCTTGGGAGCCATTAGATTCATCAAATTCCACATCATATGTTTCTTCAACCAAGCCGGTGACATGATTAAATACTCTATATGCTTTGGACTTTGATGAGTAACCAACAAGAAAACCAATATCACAACATCTTTGAAACTTTTCTAGGTGTTGCCGCTTCTTGTAGATGTAGCATTTGCATCCAAACACCCTAAAGAAGGAGACGTCTGGCTTCTTCCCATTGAGCAACTCATAAGATGTCTTGCCAAGAAACTTTTGAAGGAATAGGTGGTTGGATGCATAGCATGCGGTGTTGATAGCTTCCGCCCATAGAGCTTTGGGAGTATTGTACTCATCAAGCATTGTTCTTGCTAGTGTGATCAATGTCCGGTTCTTTCTCTCAACTACACTATTTTGTTGAGGAGTATATGTTACGGAGACCTCATGCTTGATCCCAACTTCATCACAATAGGCTTCTATGTTTGTGTTGTCAAATTCTTTGCCATTGTCACTTCTAATCTTCTTGAGCTTCACTTCAAACTCATTTTGTGCTCTCTTGACAAACTTCTTGAAGCATGATGCAACTTCAGATTTGTCATGAAGGAAGAACACCCATGTGTATCTTGAATAGTCATCAATAATCACAAGACAATAAAGATTTTCTTCCAAACTTTTGTATGTTGTTGGTCCAAATAAATGTGGAGTTCTAGCACTCTTGTGGTTGACATGAAAGCTTGTGTTGGATGAGTATTTGCAACTTGCTTGCCGGCTTGATATGCACTATAAAGCTTGTCCTTTTCAAACTTCACATCCTTCAACTCTCTCACCAAATCATTCTTCATTAGCTTCTTTAGTGAGCTCATCCCAACCTGAGCAAGTCTTCTATGTCATAGCCACCCAAGTGTTGTTTTGGTGAATAGGCATGTCTTCAAGTTAGCATCTTTAGAGGTGAAATCCACTAAATATAGATTGTTATATCTAAATCCTTTGAATATCACTTGATCATCATCCTTCTTAGATACAACAACTTTCTTCTCGGTAAACAAGCATTGGAAGCCAAGATCACACAATTGTCCAATGGATAGCAAGTTAAAACTCAATGAAGCAACATATAGCACATTTAAGATTGAATGGTCATTTGCTATTGCCACTTTGCCCAATCCTTTAACCTTGCCCTTTGAATTATCTCGAAATGTGATTCTTTCATGTCCATCTACTTCTTCATCTAGTGAGGTGAACATACGAGGATCACCAGTCATATGTTGTGTGCAACCACTATCAATTACTCAATGACTTCCACCGGTCTTATAGTTCACCTACACACAAAAGATCAAGCTTTAGAAACCCAAACTTATTGAGGGCCCTTCACCTTCTCAATAAGTGACTTTGCAACCCAAATTTTCTGAGGCATATTTTTGTTTGGAGGTCCTAAGAACATGACTTTCATCTTTCCACTAGAATCCTTTTTAAGCATGTAATGAGCATTGAAAGCAAAAGGTCTATCATGCTTGGGCAAGGGTTGTGGTGGTGGAGTTTGACACTCATGGGCAAAGTGGCCTTCTGGTCCACACTCAAAACATCTCTTTGGCTTTGGCTTTGACTTGTGTTGTTGTTGAGTTTGAGCCTTCTTCTCTTGGTTTGCCAAGTACCTAATGCCACTTCTATCCATTTTCATGACGGTGTTCATTAGTAGCTCACTTTAAAGATGCTTGCCTCTTATGAATTTGCTCAATCCAATCTTAAGATGCTCTTTCTCTAACTTGAGCTTCTTGTTCTCTTCCTTGAGTTTCTTATTCTCTTCTTTGAGCTTCTTATTCTCAAGAATCAAGTCACCATCATGATCAAGAGTTTTTAGCACTATAGTATTGGTGGTTTTGAGCTCTTCAAGATCTTTCTTGAGCTTTTCATTGTCATTCTTGAGCTTGACAAACTCATCATAATTATCGGTCTCAACCACTTGCTTGCCCTTGCTACTAGAACTTTGCTCAATGCTCTCAATGATCAAATCATCACATGATGTAGCTATATCAATCTTAACAACATCGTTAGTAGCATCATGTGGCTCATTAGATAAATATTCTTGAGCAATGACAAGATTATCATGATTAATCTTAAGATTGGTATATTCATCTTTTAGCATAATATGGCTAGTGATGAGCTCATTGTGTATCCTCTCAAGTTTATCATGTTTATCTTTAAGCTCTTTCTTAGAAGATTTGAGCTCCTTGAGTTTGGATGACATAGCATCATTTGCTTCTCTAAGCTCAATACTAGCCTTTTTTGCTACATCATATTTAGCTAAAAGAGAATCATTCTTAGCTTCTAGCTTGTCATTTTAGCTCTAGTCTTATATAGATTGTTCTGCTGGGGCTGAAACGATCATATACAATCGTTGATTATTACTGCTGGTTGGTTTGGTGTGAGAGAAAAATACTATTCTGGCTAAAAATTTACGATCATTTACGACCAAGCGAACAGGCTGATAATGATCTTAGTATATTGATTTAGCAATTTAATAAGATCATCATATGAAGGTGTTTCATATTCATCATCATCACTATCACTATCACTATCATCATTGTTAGCATGCTCATCACCACTACTATCATCATCATTTGATACCTTGCGTTCACCTTTGGCCATAAGGCATAAGTGTGTAGAGGATGATGGTGGTGGTGTCGATGAAGGTGATGAAGAGTCAATCACAATGGCGGCCACCTTCTCATTATCACTATCATCATCGGATGAGCAACTTGATGAATCAATGTTCGTGAGCCAATCACCGACGATGTATGCCTTGCCATTCTTCTTTTTCTTGTGAAAGTCCTTGCCATCCTTCTTCTTGTATGGCTTGTTTTTCTTCTTCTCATCTTCTTCTTCATTACTTGAGTCATCTTAATTGCCCTTGTACTTGTTCTTATGCTTGTCTTTCTTAGGCTTTGTGCATTAGTGTGCTAGATGATCAAGTTCTCCACAATTGTAGCAATCCATCTCCGAGATTGGCTTCCTTCTAGAGCTAGTGAAGAACTTCTTTTTCTTGCCATCAAACTTGATGCCACTCTTGTTAAGCTTCTTTAGCATCTTGACGGTTCTTCTCACCATGAGAGCAAGACTTGCATCATCAATTTCATCATCACTTGAGCTCTCATACTCAAGCCTTGCTTTGCCCTTCTCTTGGCTAGCTTTCAATGCTAAGTCCTTGTCTTTCTTCTTAGTAGAGGATGAGCCATCTTGTGGTGTGATGTGCATGTACATCTCATGAGCATTGATCTTTCCTAAGATTTGTGTCAGTGTAGCGGTGGAAAGATCACCTTGATAAAGCACGGTCACAATATGCTCATATTTGTCAATGGGGAGGACACTCAAAATCTTTCTTACAACGTCGGATGGTTGCATTTGAGTAAGTCCAAGCCCATTGACTTCCTCTACAAGAACATTCAAGCGTGAGTACATTTTATTAGCACTCTCTTTAGGAAGCATCTCAAATGAATTTAGCTTTCTCATGACAAGATGATAGTGTTCCTCATGCTCGCTCTTTGTTCCCTTATAGAGCGCACAAATATCCGACCATAGTGTATGGGCGTCTTTGTGGTTCCTCGCCCGGTTGAACACATCTTTGCAAAGACCTCTAAAGATGGTGTTTCGAGCCTTTGCATTCCATTTCTCATAATTTACCTCATCGCCTTGTAGGTGTGTGGCATTCCGAGGTTTTGGAAAGCCTTGTGAGGCGGCTCTAAGTATTCCAACATCTAGAGCTTCAAAATACGATTCTATGTGAAATTTTCAATAAGGAAAATCATCCCCCTCAAAGATAGGAGGAGGTCCATCCCTGTGAGACATCTTTCTCTAGGCGGTTAAACCTAAATACGTGAGCACGAGGCTCTAGTACCAATTGAAAGGATCAAGATGCCAAAGAGGGGGGTGAATTGGGTTAATTCTAAATTTCTTTGCAATAATTAAACCCTACAGTTAGCTCAACTTCACCCCTTGTGCCTAGAAGGTGTTTCTAATGTTCTACCGCATAAAAAGTCTTGCAACCTAAGTTCCAATCCTACTCTAGCATGGTAATTCTATGAATGTAAAGACAAGAGTTAAATTGCTCAAAGTAAATGCTCAAAGTAAAGAGAGAATGAGGAACACGGCGATATTTTGCCAAGGTATCAGAGAGTCACCACTCCTCACTAGTCCTCGTTGGAGCACCCGCGCAAGGGTGTAGCTCCCCCTTGATCCGCGCAAGGATCAAGTGCTCTCTACGAGTTGATTCTTTGACACTTCGTTGCGGTGAATCACCCACAACCGATCACAACTTGAGTTGGATCATCCACAAGCTCCGCCAGATGATCACCAAGCTCTCAATCATCACCAAGCCATCTAGGTGATGGCGATCACCAAGAGTAACAAGCACAAACTCTCACTTGACCACGACAAACCTAATGAGAAGGGTGGATGCACACTTTGCTACTCTTGCTTTCACTAATGAGGGCTCACTCTTGGATTCTCAAATCTCAATCACCTCACTAGGAACTTGCTCTTCTTGGCACTCTCAAGGGTGTTTCTTAGCTGTTGGAATGAGCAAAAGTACCACCTCACACGAATAGAGGAAGTATTTATACACCCATGTTCAAAACGAACCGTTATGTGCCTCTACGGGGTGACCGGACGCTCCGGCCAGTTCTCCCCGACTTTCAGTGTTTAAGTTGTGATCGGACACGTCCGATCATGATTTTCCCTCTCTGAAACCTTACTGGAGTCGACCGGACACTGGCACCCAGCATCCGGTCACTCATCTCTCAGCATCCGGTCTCGTCAGACGATTTCACCTTGATCAAATGAACTGATCGGACTCTGCGCTAGCGTCCGGTCAGCATTTGATCCTCCATTCACGCATATGTGAATGAAGTTTGCTCCAATTGATCTAAAGGCTTTTTAGGAGCTATCTAGTGCTAGATTTGACAAGTGTGCACCACACCTAACTCACTAGACTCACCTAGGTCAAGCTACCCGTCCATACCCCTCTTAATAGCACGGCCAAAAGAAAAACAAAGTCCTAAACTACTCTAAGTGTCTCTCCAACTCCAAACGACACTTAGAACTAGTCCATCCTTAACCTTGTCATCCATCCTTTGAAAACCGAAACGATTTCCATCGTAGGGGCATGACAACCATGATTGCCCAATCAATCTCCATTTCCATGACCTAACTTAATTGCCTCTGCAAAACACACGTTAGTCATAGTAATTACGTATTGTCATTATCACCGAAACCCAACTAGAGTCCTAGATGCTTTCACACGTGAGAGGGAGTGTTGAATTATAAGCGAACTACCCGTGTTTAAGTTGAAATATCCTATAATTTTGTCGTGTAATATCTAAATAATTAGGTTGGATATATGAGGCTAATAGTGGTGTTAGATATCCATTACAATGGCCTACATATGACATGCATAACTTTAAAAATTATATATGAGGAAAGTTTGAGAGGGTTTGATACACATTTAACTAAAGTTTTTTTAATTAAAGAGAACTTATATATTATAAATGCTGTAATTTTTTTATTGGTCAGCGAGTTGATACACGACCTTAGCTTGGAACAACTTCCCAGCCTCTGTCTAAGTGATAGGCATACAACTTAAGAAAAAAATTGAGCACACTATAGTGACATTCAATCCTAAGACTAGATCGTCACCTGTAGATATCCAAATGATTGATAAAAACTTTCTAGAAACATATTTGGTGAAAAAGCCATGTAGGTGACTATGTTGACATGGAAAAAGTCCCACCCATTTTCAGCCCCACAAAAATAATTTATGTGGTCACATTTTTTGTACCACTTTTGCTTTAACCGATCCTAATTATTAGTATACTACTCTTAAGTTACATGTATTTATGTCCTAAGTTAAATATTATACCTATTTTTGGGTACTATCAATTTTAAAAAGTTGTATAGGTTAACAACTATATTTTTAGATTCACTATGAGACATAATTTCATAATATATAATTCACATATTGTGGAGCTATATGAATTTCTTGGAATTGATGGTCAAAGATAAAAAAAATATTTAACTTATTAGGACAAAAGACAACTAATACAACATGTAATTTGAAACATCAGTGTTGATTTCGAAAACTGGATCCTAGCTATTAGTGTACTGCTCCCTCCATTCTAAATTATATGTTGCTTTGACTTCTTTGATATGTAGATTTTGCTATGTATAAAGACATATGCTATATCTAGATATAGCAAAATTGATGTATCAAAAAATCAAAACGACTTATAATTTCGAACGTAGAGAGTATTTATAAGTGTCGATTTCAAAACCCTGAATTGATATTGAGAGGTGTTTTTGGAAAGAAAACTTCTGGCCGAGGTCCCTAAATAGGGTACTGTAAAGTGTGAACACCAGACAACCTTCAAATTTCTTCCATAAGTCTGCTAAGTAGAAGTAGCTACCATACCATGTGAGCACATGTAGATATAAACTTTTGTGATATATTCCACGGTACAACAACCATGTAGCCACCGATCCTCATGACAGCAGACACGTCCAACGGTGCCCTGTGAGCAGCACATGCAGATGAAGGTACCTGCGAGGTGCGAGCTACTACTCCTAGTCTCCTACTACGTACGTATAGGACGGTAGGAGTAGCGACAACCACTCTGGTCTCCCTCTCTACCGTGTGCCAGTCTGCTACTACTCCATCGCCTAGCATATATGAGGTGCCTGCCTGCCTGCCTCTTGCATTTGAGCAGCGTGCGAGATCGAGCCAGTAGTAACGGACGCCAGGCGCCGGCAGGCTCTGCAAGTCGATCTGCATCAACTGCAGACGCCATGGAGGAGTACAAACCGTGTGCGGCCATGGTGGTGACGCAGTGCATCTACGCGGCTCTAGCGCTCTGGTCCAAGGCGGCGTTCACCGGCGGCATGAGCCCCCTGGTCTTCGTCGTCTACAGGCAGGCCGTTGCCACCATTGTGCTCGTCCCCGTCGTCATCGCGGCCAACAGGTGCATGCATGTCTTCATTTCTGCTGCTACTTTAATTTGACAACTTCGGTCGATCGTATAGAAATACGATACCTGCACCAGCTGTTTCATCATCACCTGATTCTTGTCGTCCGCCATGGCTCGTGGATCTGCATGCAGGAGGAAGATGAAGGAGATGATGGGCCGCCTTGGAATGACAGGCTTCTCCTTGGTCTTCGTCGCGTCTCTTGTCGGGTATGCAATATATAGAGCAATACAATACTAACGCACGGAAGATCGGCCACAGAAGAAGCCTGCATCGCCGATTCACATCAATATTGTTTTGGTTTAGATACAGCGTAGAGGGAAACCCCTTCAGATTCTTATTTGTGAGTTAGTTCTGACATCAAGTTTTGCTCTATGCATGCGGCATGCGACAGGGCGACAGTGAATCAGTGTTTGTACTACCAAGGGGTGAATCTGGGCTCGTCATCGATGGCAACGGCCATGACCAACTTGATTCCGGCCATCACCTTCGTCATGGCAGCATCAGTCGGGTGAGTACCTGACAGAGAAGAGAGGTACCGTTTCATCAGCAAATTAGTGGATCACTGTTTCTCTGCTCCACTGTCTCGTCTAATATGGCATAGTACTGCGTTAGTTTGGCTCCATGGCTGCGTGTTTGATTCTTTAATCGCGCCTAAAATTCATGTCACATCGAATGTTTAGATAATAATAAAGAGCATTAAATATAGATTAATTACAAAATCAATTACACAGATGGAGGCTAATTTACGAGACGATTTTTTTAAGTCTAATTAATCTATCATTAGCACATGTTTACTGTAGCAACATGTTGTCAAGTAATTAGGCTTAAAAGATTTATCTCGCAAATTAGTCGCAAGTTGTGTAATTAATTTCGTAATTAGTCTATATTTAATACTACATGCATGTATCTAAATATTCGATATGACAGAAATTTTAGGAGCGCCTGTAGAAACCAAACGGGGCCTTAGTCGGGTGCTCAGGACCAAATAAAGCGGCACATCATTCACCAGCGGTCCAGTATAGGACATTTCGTGTAGGTCAAAAGTTGAACTTTCTAATCTTTGATCAATAATTTAGCTACAACTTCTAACTATTATAATACAAACTTGATACTGTTAAACTTGTAATTAAATGTACAGTCCAATAACCATAAGTTTATAATCATAAATAATATAAAATAAAATAAATAAATGTATTAAGTGTAATTTAGGAGGGAGTAATTAGTTACACGTTTATTCCGGGACCGTAATATAGCCTCAGAACAAAAGGGCATGGATGGCCACATGACGCTGCCTACGACGGTAGCAACAAACCACTTCTTTTTGAAGGGCCAATATCACAAAGATAAAAGTCCCATGAATCAACAATAAACTTACATGAGCTCGAAAGCTAAAGCTTAATTTGAGAAGTTGTGAACATCGAACAGATTGGCTAATACATCTCTTTTTATGCGACAGAATTAAATTCAGACTTGGGGTTCGGGCATAACAAGTGACGGGTTGCCTCTTTGGATTTATATGTTTTTCTTTTCCAAAAAATCAAGATCCAGGTCATGCATACTTATTCTGACAGTCTGACTCTCTGTCAGCTTTCAGAAACAGCATATGTTTCAGTTCATGCATAACACTTTCCGGACGGCCAGTTCGTTTCGCTAAAATTTGGTTTATGTTAATGCTTATGCTAATTTATTGTGAGAAAAAAAATACAATTTCTTCCTTAAAAAGCACAGATGAAATAGTGCTGCATAAGTAACGACAAAATGATCACTAGGTTCACGCACTACCTTTTCCTGCCATGTTAAATTATTTTGAGACGCCCACTAGCTCCAGAATATTCTGCCAGTCGTTCCATTGATCGTCTTCCATTATTAGACTGTTACAGTACCCTCGTGAATTGGCAAGAGTAGTACAGAGTGTGAATTTGCTGATACTGTCGTGTGATGTGATGCCTCCATCACATCAATCAACAACAGGCTAGAGAGGGTGGACGTGAGGAGGCCGAGGAGCCTGGCCAAGATCTTGGGCACGGCCGTCTGCGTCAGCGCCGCCATGGCCATGGCCTTCTTCAAGGGCCCGAAGCTGCTGCTGGGCGACCTGCACGCTCTCCTCCTCCTGCACTCGCCGGCGGCGGGCGGCAGCAGGTGGGTGACGGGCGCGCTCTTCCTGGTGGGCAGCAGCTCCTGCTGGTCGCTCTGGCTCATCCTGCAGGTGCCCATCTGCAAGTCGTACGTGGACCCGCTGGCGCTGTCGGCGTGGATGTGCCTCCTGTCCACGCTGCAGTCCGCGCTGCTCGTCGCCTTCCTCCTGCCGGACCCGACCGCCTGGAGGATCCACTCGCTCTTCGACCTCTCCTGCTGCCTCTTCTCGGTAACTATCGTCAACGATATGATGCATGGATGCACGATCCGTCGCCGTGACTCGCATTGTTGCCTCCTCTCGGTGATGGCGCCGTTCGTGGACCTTGGAGGTGATGTCGTCGTGGCGGTGTGATGGCAATGCAGGGGGTGTTCGGGTCAGGTGTCACGTTCTACCTGCAGTCGTGGAGCATCTCAGTGAGGGGACCGCTCTACTCCGCCATGTTCAACCCGCTCTGCACCGTGATCACCACCGTGTTCGCCGCCGCCGTCCTCCGCGAAGAGCTGCACGTCGGCAGGTTCGTAATCGTAATGCATGCAATGCAAGGTTCATTTCGTACGGTGATGCTGCATGGAGTTGTGAGTTTGTGACGAGACATGACATCGATCTTTTGTGGCTGACCGATGGTCGATCAGCTTGCTGGGCGCGATCGCCGTCATCGCGGGGCTGTACGTGGTGCTGTGGGGCAAAGCGGGCGACGGCAAGAGGGCCGGGATGGAGCCAGAGCAGCACTCGGAAGATTTGGAGAAGACGTCGGCGCGGTCGGACTCGACGGTCGACGTCGGCAGTGGCATCGCCGAGCCCCTCCTGGCGGCCGGCGATGATCCAGCGGAGAAGTAGATGGGATTTTGCTCCTCAGCGTTCTGTGCGTGCGCCGTGTTTCAGGGTCGTCGTCGTTATGCTACCGGCGCAGTGCCGTCCCATTTTTGCAATGCACAGTACTCCCGCAGTTTCAAATGGCCGGCTGGTCGAGTTTGATTTCATCTCCTTGCTGCCGATGTGTGTTATCCGCACGATTTTGTTAATCAACGCGGCAAACCCCCGCCGCCGCCGTCCAGGCGTCCAAAGTCGTCGTCGACAACTCCGGTCCGGTCCGCTCGCCGTCGTCTCCATTCTCCAACTCCGTCTAGCTTGTGGGCTGGCCGGGTCTGGGCCTGCTGCGACTACATGGCCCACATGCCGCCGCTTCACAGTCCTAAAAAAAAAGGCCCATCAGGCCGGGTCCAAGAAGCAAGTATTTGTCCCAGTAGAATCAGATGGGCATAACCAGGCCCGTATATTTTAGACCAACTCGGAAGATGATATTTGCAGGCGCACCAATCTAAGACCAACTGAACTGGGGAAATTCTCACGTCAACAGGGGCGGAGCCACAGTTCGAATGTTGCTATATCAATCAAATCACGAAACTTTGTAAACAATTGTTTATATATATATATATATATATATATATATATATATATATATATATATATATATATCCCCATGTGTTATAGTAACCCAACTATCGTAAATATGTATTGACATTATCGTAAATTAGTATATAAAATTATCGTAAATGGGGGTGGCTTGATCAGGCGCTCACACGTTGGATTTCAAGTCATAGGCCTTTTAAGTTCCGTTCTAAATTACACATATTGGCCCCGTTCGCTTGGCTGAATTTGGTTGAAAAACATTGTTCCGGCTGAATTGTTGTGAAAGAAAAATACTGTTCCGGCTGAAAAAAAGCTGAATAAGCCGGATTATAAGGTAAGCCGAACCGGGCCATAATTTTGATCAAAGTAATATATAAAATACACCAACATTTATATACATTATTAAATTCTTAATGAAAATGAATCTGGTTTAGCTCCGGCAAGCGGCAAAGAAGACGTCTGCGTTGGGCGGTGCATGGCTATCTGCCGACTGTACGAAGCCAAATGCTTGGCCTGGTCTGCTGGAGTTAATTTGGACTTGTTTGATTGGCTGTAGTTGGGCTTTAGCTTGGCTAGACGCGTACGCAACTGGGCCTGGCTCAAAAGAACGAAATCGACATCCTTTTTTCTGGGGCCTGGCTCAGCTCGCGTGGGGAGTTTCCTCACCGCCCACCACTCGCCCCGGTGACTTCTCGCGTCGCCATCTCCGGTCGAGCAGCTCCGTCCACGGCCGACGGTCGGCGAGCGAGCGCCGCGCCGTCTCGGCCAGCTGGCTCACGAAGAGGCGGAAGGAGGCACCTGGCCGTCGCGCCGCCGTCTCTACTCCGACCCAACCAAATACCGCATCAGTGTCGTCTTCCCTTCCGGCAGGGGCCCAGGCCGCTTCCCCGGCGAGCTCCGTGGCGCGGCAGGGGCGGAGGGGAGGCTGCGAACAAATGCGGGCGCTGGCGCGCTGGATCGAGGCGGTGGCCGTGGAGCGCGCGGCGGAGGACTCGGAGGTCGGATGCACGAGACGCGGCGACGGAGTCGCACGGCAGGTGCCCAGGCCGCTTCCCCGCAGAGCTCCCTGGCGTCTTCCCCGGCGACCTCCGTGGCGCGGCAGGGGCGGAGGGGAGGCTGCGAAACCACCTGCTCCTCCACTCCAACAACTCGCTGTCGCTGACGCTGGCGGCCTCCGTCATGGCCGCGCTGGCGCCTGCCGCGCCGGCCATGGACGCGCCCAAGGCTTCGGCCGGGGTCCTCCTCGCCACGGCGACCGTCACGATGGACTCCGTCAACAGGGTCAAACCTTCGCAGCTCGCCGAGGAGCAGCGCAACGCCACGCGCCTCTGGTGGACGTGCCCGGGCTGCCGCCGGTGCCTCCGCCGTCCCTCTCTAGCGCTACTCTTACATTGGACTGACGCAGCAAGCCAAACTGAAGATTACTTTCAGCAGACAGCAATGTTGCGTGCAATCGAAACTGAAGATTAGTTTCAGAAGACGGCAATGCCGCGTTCAATCTTGCGTCAGAACATGAGCACGATGCATTATTAGCTCATAGCATTTTATTACGGTTCTGAAATAGCACGATGCATGCAATTCCAACTGAAATTCAGACGTCAGAATATGGGCGCAACGGAGGTCTTCATGGACGAAGAGGAGAGCAGCTAGCATCACCGCGATGGAGCTTACCACGTGTTCGATAGACTGCTTTGTAACCTTACCGGCTAAAGATATGGTGATTCTATGCAAGACAAAGCAATCAACCAAACAAACTCTTATGAAAACTAGGCCAGAGATAGCAGCACAACCAAACAAACCCATATGGCTGGCTGGGACAGGTTTAGCCTAGCCAGACTCCAATTAAAGCAGGAAAACCAAGCAGACCCATTGTGACTCACTCCCCTGATTCCCTCCACCTCCAGGCTCCAGGCGCATACAAAGCCTCGGGTTCTGACGGCCACCACAAGTGAAGAGAGCTCCAAATCACGGTCTTGCAACGCTTCCTCCTCTCTCTCTCTCTCATCAGCACGCGCGCACAGACACACTCCAACTCCAGTGCCTGGCCCAACATGGCCGGCGGCGGCATCCGTGCGGGTGCGGAGGGCTACAAGCCGTGCGCGGCCATGGTGGCGACGCAGTGCATCTTCGCGGCAATGATGCTGTGGGTCAAGGCAGCGTTCGGGCGGGGCATGAGCCCCATGGTCTTCGTCGTCTACAGGCAGGCCGTCGCCACCCTCGTCCTTGCCCCGATAGCCATCATCGCCAATCGGTACGAGTTGATCAATCAAGTGTTCAGTGATGCTGCTCCTGCTTCTCGTCCCCTAACCACTGATGTGTTTTTCTTTTTTTTAAAAAAAAATTAACTGATAGGGCGAGGCTGAAGGAGATGAGACTGGGAATGAAAGCTTTCTTTTTGGTGTTTCTGGCGGCTTTGTTTGGGTACGGGGTACCTATAAATTCTTGTTAACTTCTGAACATAATCGTGCTCCTCGAACATATGCTTCCTCTGTTCTTGGCAACCCTCATCTTTTCTTGTGCAACAGAGCTACAGTGAATCAGAACCTGTGCTACCAAGGGCTGCACCTGGGGACGTCGTCCCTGGCCACGACCATGTCGAATCTCATACCGGCGATCACCTTCGTCATGGCAGTAGCCGTTGGGTGAGTAACTAGAAAACACGCCTGCATATGCTTCGATGGATAAGTCTCTGTGTAGGTCTTTTGTGGGGTTACAGCAGCATGCTGGTCTTGCTGTCCATTAAGAACAGCATTCTTGACTGAAGGACAGCATCTTAACATTTAGGACTAGCATCTATCTAGGATAACATCTAGGACAGCATCCAGGACTAGCATCTAGGAAAGCATCTAGGAAAGCATCTAGGACTAGCATCTTGACATATGCTTGGCTGGCTAGCAGCCTATAAATATGTATCCTCAACCTCTCAGGTTGGCATGGTATTTGGAAATAAACCAGAAAATTGCCCAACTCCTAGTGTCATCCTCTCTCGATGAGAGTAAGAATTCTGCTACTACCAAGAGTAAAAATTCAACGACTAACAACTGATATAAAAGCTGTATTATCCTGTAGCATGAGCATCTCATGCTCATCTTCTTTCCCAGCATCGTAACAGCCCCAACTAAGAGTAGCAGCCGCTCCGGCCGCTCCTGCTCACCCCTCTCCCTCTGCACAGACGAGCAACCCACTCCCCACGCAGCAGCCCCCGGTAGCGCGTCATGTCCGTAGGGCAGTCTCAGCGCTCGATCGCCTCGAGCACGCGGCGTCGGCAGGAGGCCGAACTTGCCGCGGCAGAGGAACGCGAGCGAGCGGCGGCAGAGACCGTTGCGGCGGCGGCAAGGACGTCGAGGCTGGCAGCGGCGGAGCTGGCAGCAGCCAGAGCGGAGGCGGAAGCAGCGGCGGCGGCGGATGCAGCGCGTGCAACGACAGCAGAGGTCGAGGCCCTGCGCGGCAGCATCAGCAGCTCTGTTTCTGCTGACGACAGCGCCGATGCGGACCTCGAGCTGCTGGGGAGGGAGACAGGACGAGCGCGGGCGGCGCAGTGGGCAGCCGCGCACGCCCACGAGCGCGACGGCAGCCCAGACAGGCACGGCCGGCAGCGCTCCTGGAGGAGGCGCGCACGGCGATGGCGCACCTGGAGGAGACGCGCATGGCAACGATGACGGACGGGCCGATGGAGAGCGCGGCCTTCACAGGCAGCGTGGCTCTCTCTCCCCGGATCGATACCGTGGTTACCACGGGCTCTAGGCTGTCGTCAGGGACATCGGCCCCAGCGGTGGGTGGCCTACCCTCACTAAGACCAACCACGTTGAGTGGGCTACGGTGATGAGGGTAAAGCTCTAGGTGCGGTACATGTGGGAGGCAGTCCGGTACGACGACGTCGACTACGACATAGATCGACGAGCGCTGGATGCCCTCATCGCTGCAGTCCCGCACGAGATGCAGTTCTCGCTTACCAACAAGCGGACTGCCAAGGAGGCTTGGGACGCCATCGCTGCGGCACGCATCGGCAGCGACCGCGCCCGCAAGTCCACACTGTAGGCACTTCGCAAGGAGTGGGAGAACCTAGCCTTCAAGCCAGGTGAGGACGTTGATGACTTTGCTCTCCGTCTCAACACTCTGTTGCATTAGATGGTGCAGTTCGACGATGACACCTACGGCGAGGAGAGAGCTGTCGAAAAGCTCTTTCGCTGCGTCCCTGAGAAGTACAAGCAGATAGTTCGCTCGATCGAGTCCCTGCTGGATCTCTCTACGATGTCGATCGAGGAGGCAATAGGTCGTCTCAAGGTCGTCGACAGCGATGAGCCACAGTCTCTCTTGGGGCCCATCACCACTGGCGGAAAGCTCCTTCTCACTCGGAAGCAGTGGGATGCCTGCCAAGGTGATCGGAAGAAGGGGGAGCCTTCTTCCACGATTGGCAGCCGCAAGCGTGGCAAGCCGCGTAAGGCGCGCAGAGACGCCCAGGCCGGGGCGCGAGGACGTGCCGATGGTGATGCCCGCAGAGGCACCTAGGGCGGCGCCGCCGGCTAGCACAAGCCGGCACGAGACGACACCTGCCGCAACTATGGCCAGCTTGGCCATTGGGCCAAGGACTGTCGACAGCCACGACGCGGCCAAACCCACGTCGCACAGGCGGAGGAGGAGGAGCCGGCTCTGTTCATGGCACATGCAAGCATCGAGCTACCTCCAGCAGCACCGGCCGCAGCGGCTCTCCTCCACCTTGACGAGCTAAAAGCACACGCCCTCCTCGGCAACGGCTCTGGCAACGACAAGACTGACTGGTGGTGTCTCGACACTAGCGCCACCCATCACATGACCGGTCGACGGGAGTTCTTCACCGAGCTTGATTCTAGCGTCCGAGGCTCCATCAAGTTTGGGGATGCCTTCGGCGTGGAGATCAAGGGCGTCGGCTCCGTCATCTTCACCGCCATGTCTGGTGAGCATAGGCTGCTCACCGGAGTCTACGACATTCCCGCGTTGAGGAACTCCATCATCAGCTTGGGACAGCTAGATGAGAACGGTTCGCGCGTAGTGGTTGAGGATGGAGTCATGAGGATTTGGGATCGTCATCGCCGCCTTCTTGCCAAGATATCTAGAAGCGCAAATCGACTCTATGTCCTTAATGTGCAGGTGGCATGACCCCTCTGTCTCGCTGCTCGTCGAGACGATGAGGTGTGGCAGTGGCACGAGCGCTTCGGGCACCTTCACTTCGAGGCCCTGAAGCGGCTCAGTGCCACGGAGATGGTGCGAGGCCTGCCATGCCTCGACCATGTGGAGCAGCTCTGCGACGTCTGCGTGTTGATGAAGCAGAGGCGACTCCCCTTTCCCCAGTGGGTGAGCTTTCGAGTCAAGAAGAGGCTCGAGCTTGTGCACTAGGACTTGTGTGGCCCGGTGACACCGGCCACACCGGGAGGACGACGCTACTTCCTACTGCTCGTCGACGACCTCTCCCGCTACATGTGGGTGATGGTCCTCGGCAACAAGGGAGAGGCTGCGAACGCCATCAGGAGCTCGCAGGCTGCTGTGGAGGCGAAGTGCAGCCGCAAGCTGCGCGTGCTGCGCACCGACAACGGCGGTGAATTTATGGCGGCTGAATTCACGTCGTACTGCGCTGATGAGGGCATTCAACACCACTACTCCACGCCGTACAGCCCGCAGTAGAACGGCGTCGTCGAGCGGCGCAACCAAATGGTTGTGGGGATGGCTCGGGCCCTTCTCAAGCAGAGGGGGATGCCGGCTGTCTTCTGGGGAGAGGCGGTGGTGTCGGCCGTCTACATCATCAACCGCTCGTCTACCAAGGCACTCGATGGCAGGACGCCGTACGAGGCTTAGCATGGGCGCAAGCCGACGGTCTCCCACTTGCGGGTCTTCGGCTGCCTCGCGTTCGCCAAAGAGCTTGGCCCCATCAGCAAGCTCGACGACGGGAGCACTCTAGGAGTGTTCTTCGGTTATGCGGAGGGCTCGAAGGCCTACCGCATCCTCGACCCGAAGACACAGCGTGTGCGCACGGCGCGCGACGTTGTGTTCAACAAAGGGCGAGGATGGGCGTGGGACAAGGCGGTGGACGACGGCTCGGCTCTGACGTACGATGACTTCACTGTTGAGTACGTCCACTTCGAGGAGCTGGGGAAGTAGACAGCTCTTCTTCGACGAGCGCGTCTACCTCAGTCCTCGAGCCTCCACCGACCCCAATGCCTGCTACTCCGACAACACCACACTCTCCGCTAGGACCTCGGCTGCGATGAGTTCTTCACCGACTCCACCACAGCCGGCACCAGCACCGACAAGCACCTCTCCGGGCACGTCTACTCCAACACCAGCTCGTGTCGAGCACAGCCTAGTTAAGCTCGCTACTCCTCTCTCTCACGACGAGGAGCGCATCGACGCGTACCACGACGGCGAGCCGTTGCGGTACCGTACGATAGAGAACCTTCTTGGCGACCAGCCGGTGCCGGGACTGGTGCCTCATGACCTGGAGGCGCAGTTACACCTTGCGTGTGACGATGGCGAGCCTCGGTCGTTTGCTGAGGCCGAGAGACATGTGGCATGGCGCGCCGCGATGCAGTTGAAGATGGATGCGGTTGAGAAGAACCGCACCTAGGAGCTTGCTGACCTTCCTCGTGGTCACCGCGCGATCACCCTTAAGTGGGTGTACAAGCTGAAGAGGGATGAAGCCGGCGCCATCGTCAAGCATAAGGCTCGCTTGGTGGCACAAGGTTTCGTGCAGCAGGAGGGGGTCGACTTCGACGACGCCTTTGCTCCCGTGGCATGGATGGAGTTCGTGCGACTCTTCCTTGCGCTAGCTTCCCAGGAGGGCTGGCGTGTTCATCACATGGATGTCAAGTCGGCGTTCCTTAACGACGACTTGAAGGAGGAGGTCTACGTGCACCAGCCGCCGGGATTTGCGATCCCCGGCAAGGAGGGCAAGGTGCTTCGCCTGCGCAAGGCCCTCTATGGCTTGCGGCAGGCACCAAGGGCGTGGAATGTCAAGTTGGATTCCACGCTAAAGGGGATGGGCTTCGAGCAAAGCCCGCACGAGACGACCATCTACCGACGGGGCAGTAGAGGAAATGCTCTGCTGGTGGGTGTCTACATCGACGACTTGGTGATCACCGACACCAAGGTTGCAGAGGTGGCGGCATTCAAGGAAGAGATGAAGGCCACCTTCCAGATGAGTGACCTGGGGCCTCTCTCCTTCTACCTAGGAATCGAGGTGCACCAGGATGACTCCGAGATCACGCTTCGACAGACCGCCTACGCCAAGCGCGTCGTTGAGCTAGCTAGGCTCACCGACTGTAACCCAGCCCTCACTCCGATGGAGGAGAGGCTGAAGCTGAGTCGCGATAGCACGACGGAGGAGGTGGACGCTACGCAGTACCGGTGTCTTGTGGGGAGCCTTCGCTACCTCGCCCACACACGGCCGGACTTGGCATTCTTCGTTGGCTACGTTAGTCGGTTCATGCAGCGACCGACAACGGAGCACCAGTATGCTGTGAAGAGGATCATCCTCTACGTTGTGGGGACTCTCGACCATGGCCTCTACTACCCTAGGTGCCTTGGGGCGGCATACTTCGTCGGGTACAGCGACAGCGACCATGCCGGCGGCATCGACATTAGCAAGAGCACGAGCGGGATCCTCTTTCTCCTCGGCAAGTGTCTCGTTAGCTGGCAGTCGGTCAAGCAGCAGGTGGTGGCCCTGTTCAGCTGCGAGGCCGAGTACATAGTGGCCTCCACCGCTTCGACTCAGGTGCTCTGGCTCGCTCGACTGCTTGATGATCTCCTCGATAGAGACACTAGAGCGGTGGAGCTCAGGATGGACAGCAAGTCCGCTCTGGCCCTGGCAAAGAACCCCGTTTTCCATGAACGGAGTAAGCACATCCGGGTGATGTACCACTTCATCCGAGGCTATTTGGAGGAAGGGAGCATCAAGGCAAGCTACATCAACACCAAGGACTAACTTGCGGACCTGCTTACCAAGCCTCTTGGGAGGATCAAGTTTCTTGAGCTCTGCTCCAGGATCGGGATGGTTCAACTTTTCCACAAGACGACGCACAAGACTTAGGGGGAGAATGATGGATAAGTCTTTGTGTAGGTCTTTTGTGGGTCTGCAGCAGTATGGTGGTCTTGCTGTCCATCAAGGACAGCATCCTTGACTGGAGGACAGCATCTTAGCATCTAGGACTAGTATCTAGGACAGTATCTAGGACTAGCATCTAGGACAACATCTAGGATTAGCATCTTGGCATATGCTTGGCTGGCAAGCAGCCTATAGATATGTATCCCTAACCCCTCAGGTTGACATGACATTTGGAAATAAACTAGAAAATTGCCCCAACTCCTAGTGTCATTCTCTTTCGATGAGAGTAAAAATTCTGCTACTACCAAAAGTAAGAATTCTGTGACTGACATGCTTATATATAAGTTTTAACTACTAGTATGTTCCAGTAGTTCTAGGTGTATTTTGCACAACAGTTGTGCGATAGTTACAATGACTTGTCATTTTGTCGATGATCCAGAGGCCACTAACGCACACAAGGCGCGGTAATGTTCTGCTCTAGTTGCTTGTTATATTAGTCATGATGGCATGAGATGGCGAGTCACCTAGCTCGTCACATGCATTGCATACTCTCTTTGTCTTTTGCGATCAGCCGATCACTGTCTGGAGTGCCGTTTGGTCTCGATCTCTTGTAGCTAGCTTTGTCAGTACCTAATAAAGCTGAATGCCTGATGCCTGAATGTTCCTTCCCATCCATTTGTACATGTTTCATGAGATCCCATCTTTCATCCAGTCCTAGATTTTTTTCTTACTTGAGACAAATAAATCACTTTATTTGAAAGAAAGTCATTTTCTGTTTATGTGTCGATTGATTCGCTAAAGAGAATTGCAGTGAAGAGAAAAGTCAAGGGTCTATATTTTTCAGTATAAGAGAAAGCAAGATATATGGGCTAACTTATAATTTGTTTTTTCTTGCATTTTCATCACAAAGAAGAAATTATATAATTTATTTCATATCTTCCCATCGTTCCAATATCGCGGTTGATGAAGTTTGGAGCTTATTTTTTTTTTCTAACATCCATTGAAAAATTATGTGTTTCTAAATTGTTTTTTAAGGAATAGTTCCAGCATTAGTAAATACATATATACAATCAATTTTCAATTAAATTGTCAATCATTAAAATAAGCAAAAAAGCACACAAAAACTTAATAAAATCATAAGCAAAGTCTATTATTGCTTGGTCATCCATTATTGGTGAAGATATCCAAAGTGACAACTTCTAATGTTTTGTTTGCCAAATGGGCTATCTTTGTTGTGTCCGCTGCAGCAACACCTAAAACCGCAGCCAATATGTTCTCTTGAAAGTAACCTGCAAAAAGAAAAAAAAAATCTCAAAGCCGCTCAGAAATGGAAGGAATAGCTGCTGCGAAGGTAAACCATAATGCTGCTGAGTGATCTCTTGGAGATAGAGGTGAGACTTGGAGTCGAGAACTTGTCTCTCTATCGGCAGCATCTTGATCTCGATGTGCCTATCTTGGAAACTGCTCTTTTTTAGAAACTGGGTGTTGCCTGAGCACTGAATTTCCCACATAACAGCTACAACTCCCACAATGATCCAAATAGTATTACCTTGTTAACAGTAAAAAACTAGATGGTTAATTGTTTCACTGCAATCACAAAAACAACACTTTTGAATGTCGGTAAAAACCAGGTGTTTAATTGTTTCACCGCAATCACAAAAACAATACTTTTAGATGCTAGTTCAATCGCTTTTGTTAAATTATATGTAGTTGGGTGTACCACGTGAAAATCTTTATCTTAAGAGGGATTTTCAACTTCCCAATAAACTCATTGGTGAAAGGGGTGCCTTGGTTTATCAAATACTGGTACATTGACTGCACTAATAATTGCCCGTGGTTATGCAGGTACTAGTTAAAAACATCTCTCTCATTGAAAAGCTGAATGTTGATTATTTTGGCTACTAGATTGTGTCAGGTAGTCAATTTGTCCCCAACTAACCTCTTCGATAGGAGACATGAAGCATTTGATTCAAGACACTCTCCACCATAACATGTGAATAATGACTATGTTATACATGCTAGAGAAGTATTGCTCTTTTAGGGAGTGTAGAGCCTACACATGTATCTTTCTAAAATCTAGTTTGTGAGCCAAATTTTATTTTGAAAGCCCCATGTCTCACAAAAAAAAAATCATCCCTGACCTTTAATAAACATTTCAAAAGCTAAGTCCCCAGGTTAATTTAAATCTGAGTTTCTACATGAGCCCTAGGACCTGGCTATGAGATAAACTTTTATATACGGTTTTCAGGAGAGTCAGGCTAGTTACCCATCTCAATAAAGTATATAGCTATTTGTTCAATGAATGTATAGGGATTCAAGCAATTGCGGATGATTTTGCTAGTAAATATGTTCATCCTATTGTTAATAATTTTATCATTTAGGGAGGATTACACTTTTTCTTTTCTAGTGCAAGACTGCAAGTCAATCGGTTTACTATGACATTTTACTATCGACCAACCATTACAGATAACTTTCCCTCAATTCAATATATAATGACGGAAACCATCTTAGTTTCTTAATCTGCTAAATTCATTGATGGTTAGCATGTATTACCAATTTGCCACAGATTCTTAAAAGAGTTAAATACACCACCATCCCTTCAAATATTCATCATGGTGCACCGTTAGACCCACGGACTTTCAAAACCCATTTTTAGTTCATTATTAAACTTGTCCAATAGTGCACCGTATGTTCATGTTACCATTTCAGCACATTAGGATAACTGATTGTTAATTAGAGAAGGGAGTGTTTTTGTTTCTAGTTAATTCCTGCTTTTTATTCAGTACAAGATAATAATTTTTGGCCATTCAATAGATAGAAGTTGTGCCTTTTGTTAAACTTATCATCTTAGAATAACCATTCCATTTTGTAATCGTGCTTGGAATTCACATTTACTTCTTTGGATGATATACGTTTTTCCCTGCCTGTATTTTTCTAGGCCGGAAAAAAATATTGGCTACATTTACTAATGTTAGTGCTTCAATCCATGCATGAAATTCATCAACAGGCAAGAAACAGTGAACATCAGAGAAGTAAGTAGCACGGCTAAGATCTTAGGCACGGCTGTCTGCGTGGGAGGAGCCATCACCATCGCGTTCTTCAAAGGTCCGAAGCTGCCGAGGGAATTTGTCAGTGACCCGTTCATGCTTCTGCATGAGTTCAGCAGCAACAACTGGGTGATGGGTGCGCTCTTCCTCGTCGGCAGCAGCTCCTGCTGGTCCTTGTGGCTCATATTGCAGGTCAATTTCCCTATGCAACCATCATGCCTAGACTACACAACCGTCAGAATTTTACTAGTAGTACAAGAAAGAGTGAGTAGTCAGATAAAAACATGGTAATCTTGTTTCCAGGGTCCTATCTGCCAACGGTACGTGGATCCTCTGTGCCTGTCGGCCTGGACCTGCTTCCTCTCCACCCTGCAGTCCGCCGTGGTCACTTTCTTCCTGCTGCCGGACCGTAGCGCGTGGAGGATCCACTCGCTCTTCGAGCTCTCCTGCTACGTCTTCGCGGTCAGTGCCACTTCGTTTCAGAAACTACGCAGTCGGAAGATGAGATCGATCGAACTTCTTGGCTAACAGAGAGACTGGTCGTGAGGTCGACGGAGTGCAGGGCGTGTTCGGGTCGGGCGTGGTGTTCTACCTGCAGTCGTGGTGCATCTCCGTGAGGGGCCCTCTCTACTCCGCCATGTTCACCCCGCTCTGCACCGTGCTCACCACCGCGCTCTCCGCCGCCGTTCTCCACGAAGAGCTGCACATCGGAAGGCACGCTCTGTCCTTCTCTGAAAGACAGACATTGTTCCTTCAGTTCTCTGGCGTTCTCATCAAGCGACCAAACCGTTTTTGCATCAGGGAGTGCTGACGCCAAGAACTGATTCCTTTTGTGTTTCTTTGCTGTCCGTCCAGCTTGGTAGGGGCCTTGGCCGTCATCACTGGCCTTTACATCGTCTTGTGGGGCAAAGCAGAGGACGCCAGGATGGGGAGGATGCCACCGGCTCTAAGCAAAGCGGACGTTCAGCCGCACCCTCACTCTCACTCTCAGCTTGACATTGAGAACACTCTCTCTGCACCTCTCATGGCAGGCAGGGAGCGTGCACAAGCACGCAACTGATCTAGGGAACAGAGTAATTCTTTTCGATTGCTATATATCTGGAGGTAATTGTAGCTGTGAAAATGTAAGTGTGGCGTGCCATTCTTAAGCTACATAAGAAGTAAAGAACTGAACAAGCTGATGAGGTGTTGAATGCGACAAGGACTGTGGATATACAATTATACAGTAGGATAGAGTAGTAGTATGTGGTGGTGCTTGGCTGCTAGCAGATCATGTGGTGGAGATGCTCCTGTAAGGCGGCTTGTGTGATGCTAAACACTGAGGAGGATCTCCTTCACCTCCTTTTTCATTGTCCTTTTGCCCAGGCATGCTGGTCCACTCTGAATGTCTGTTTGCCCAATTCAGATGATATCCTGGTTGTCTTGGAGAGCCTCAAAATTCAGATAAATCAGTCTTTCTTCATGGAAATTATCATTACAATATGTTGGGCCATCTGGATGCTACGCAATGACATCATTTTCAAGAATATTTCACACTCAGTTCAAAGATGCAAGTCTGTCTTCAAGAAAGGGTTTGCTTTGGTTATCCTAAGAGCAAAAGAAGCGCAACACCCTTCACTAGATTTATGGCTAGACAACTTTGTTTAATCCTAGCTATCTTCTTTTTGACGTTTTATGTATCTTGATTTGGCCCTGTAACTCTTTGTTTCTATATTTAATAAATTTCCAGTAGGGGCTTAAGCCCCTCCTGCTTCATAAAAAAAAAAGACGGTGATGTGATCGGGGGCCTCGGGGAGTCGGGGCAACGAAGAAGAAGAGAAATCGACCAAGTTTGCTGGTAATCGATTGATGATATTATCAATTCATATGCTGACACCGGCATGAACTAGTTCTGATGAGATCCAGTCGAATATTTTTTTTAGAAAAAGGAGGTTTTCCCTGCTTTTGTATTAAAAGCAAACAAGCATCCAAATTCAGCGTTTTAGGTGCGCCCGCCTTACAAAACAGTTCTTATTCTGACGGCGACAACACCGCATTATTTAACGCCACATTGGCAACTAAATCCTGTTCCAGACGCCCTGAGAACACATCAGACTCCTATAAACTCATTGCAGCGCTGGAACCTGTAAGCCGAACACCCAATGGTGCCAACTCTGATAACGATTCCACCTGATTGTACCACATCAGCTGAGACGGCATTGATGCTCTGCATTCCAGTTGGATAATCACCTCCTCTATACGTACTCCAGAATCTTGCTACATCATTGGGATCCATCTTCGTAACATCCTGGCGATCTTGAAGAGAATGCCCTTCAGGCCCATCCACTTGTGCCCCTGAAAACATAATTCATTCCGGAATTTTCAAAACGACTATAAGACAGCCGCTGAAATAGTATTTGTAACCTTATGTTTCTTATTTGCTAGCCAAAAACGAGCAACCGATTCAAAATCATGACCAATTCTTAAACCAAGGAGCTCAGAAATATAGTCCCAAACCAACTTAGCCACACATCACTCAAAAATTAAGTGGTTGATAGATTCTTTCTCACTACACAGAAGACAAGTATTATCATTAACAGTTCTCCTTTTTGCCACATTATCCTGAGTTAAGAGCTTGTTTTTAGACAGGAGCCACAAGAAAAACTACACTCTTGGAGGGATAGGTAACTTCCAAATTGAACTAACAAACACTAGGGAAATTCCCCTAAAATTGACAACAACGTACAAGGATTGTACTGAATATTTTCTAGAAGAACTATATGCCCACATAATTTGATCCTCCTCTTCAAAGAGGGTGACCTCACTCATCAAATTCACCAACTCCCACCAAAGGTTCATACCTTGTTCAGACACTGTCCTTCTAAAAGTAAGCATCAAATTTTCACCATCCCAGACCTCTCTCACAGACTTTCCCTGTTGTTCATTAATGACATACAGGGGCCAGTATAAAATAGCTAAACTTGTATTTCCCAACCACTGATCCTCCCAAAATCTCACCTTATCACCCTTTCCCAGATTCCAGTGTATACCGATTTTAGCAGCCTGCATAGCCCACACCACTCCTTTCAAAAAAGGAGAGGTTCCTACATAAGAACAACACAGGACATTTGGTTTATCTGTCCTGGATTTATAATCCACAATTTTAGTCCAAATAGCAGTTTTATTAAGCTGGTATCTAAAAATCCAGGCACTCATTAAAGCAAGATTAAGGCTTCTTAAGTCAGGTATGCTTAACCCTCCAATCTCTTTCTTCTGAGCCACAAGAGGCCAATTAGCAAGGTGATACATGTGCTTTTCTTCTGTATTATTCCACAAGAAATGTCCCATATGGGAGTTGATCATATCTATAGCCCATCTAGGAAATTTGATGATAGACAAAAGGTATATGGGAATGCTTGCTAAGCAAGCTCTCAGCAAGGTAAGCCTACCTTGCATAGGACAGGAGCTTCCCCCTCCAACCAGCTATCCTTTTTGGGCAGGATTCATTCCGGCTGATAGAATATTATACAATTATAAACTAAAGATTCAGCCGGAACTATTCTGAAGGCCATTCCCCAGGAAGCGAACGTGGCCTTAATGATTTTGTCAATCACAGATTGTAAATCAATTCTTCTTAATTTTGAGTAGTGAAGAGGGACTCCTAGATAAGATCCAGTCGAATATTACATGCATGATTAATTTGCATATCCGTCGATTCTCTATCTCAACGATTTGGTTTGACGACGGAACTCCACTGGAGAAAACAATCAATCGGCCGTAAACAAATGCCAGAGTGACGGCGCAGCTGACTCATCAGAGCACGGGCGGTTGTGTAGCTGCTCGTTTGTCCGCGAGCGCGCGGGGGGGCGCGCGCACATGGATGCTCCTACTCAGCTGGCGAAGCGGCGGATCGAGGGAGACTGGGAGAGGCGCCTCCTGATCTCTGCCCGTACGTCTCTTCCTGCCCCGTTCCCACGCGCGCTCGCGGATCTAGCTCGCGCGCCATGGCAGGCGCCGGCACCCCGCCGTGGCTGGAGCGGTGCGGGCCGAGCGTGGGGATGGTGCTGGTGCAGCTGTTCTACGCGCTGGTGGACGTGGCGCTCAAGACGGCGTACGGGCTCGGCATGCGCCCCATCGTCTTCGTCGCCTACCGCCAGGGGATCGCCGCCGCCACGCTCCTCCTCGCGTCGCTCGCCACCAGGGGGTGCACGCTGCAGCCCATGGCCGTCGGCGCGCGGGGCGTCGCGCTCCTCTTCGCGGCCTCCCTAGCCACGTGAGTACGCAACGATGATCATGAGCTCACTCCTAGCTAGTTCTTCATCGACCTCTGATTTCTGATTCGATGGGAATTATATGGGACAGTGCGACCGGTCAATACTTCTACTTTCAGGGCCTCCACCTGGCTTCGCCGTCTATGGCCAGGGCCACCACCAACCTCGCCCCCGGCATCACCTTCGCCATCGCCGCCGTCATCGGGTAAGTGACTGTACAGTGTTCTCTTTCTTTGTTTTTTCCCCTTTCTTTCTGTTTTGTTTTGTTTTCGAGGAAAGTTGGGCCTACTACCATTTCGCGTTTTTAGACTACTGGGCCAGAACAGACTCTTTACAGATGGGCTTATTTCCTTTGTGGGCCCAGTTGGCTCTGTTGAAATGAAAGAAGGAACATCCCAAGGCCTCGCCCGTAGCAGCCCAAATTCTCACTCCCGCCTTCCATCCTGCTCGCAGGCTAGAGAAGGTGGATATCAGAAGCTTGAGGAGCGTCGCCAAGATCGTCGGCACCGCCATCTGCCTCGCCGGAGCAGCAATCATGGCGTTCTTCAAGGGCCCAGGGCTCCTCGGCGCAGCTCTTCTCTCGGCGACCAGTGACAGTGACTGGGTCAGAGGAGGGATCTACCTCGTGGGAAATGCTATCTGCGTCTCCATCTGGTACATCTTGCAGGTACAAAACAACTGATTACAGTGACGCCAATACGCCATCGACCGTCCTGGCAAGATTCATTTTCACTCAACACATCATCACCGTGGCTGAGGTGACTCACTGGTGGCAGCGCTGCGTCGAATGGTTTCAGGTGCCGGTCTGCAAATCGTACCTTGATCCTCTGTCTCTGGCGACCTGGATGTGCTTCCTGGCGACCTTGCAATGCGCGGCGATGGCGCTCTTCCTGGAGCCCAACTACCTGGAGATCTGGAAGCTTACCTCGTTCTGGGAGTTCCCCTGCATCTTATATGGAGTAAGCTCATCTGGACCGCTGGTCCATCATCTACACATGGGTTTGAATTGCATTGCATAGTAAACGAGTGACAGAAATTGAACAAATTTTGTAGGGCGTGTTCGCGTCTGGCGCCAACTTTTTCCTCCAATCATGGTGCATAGCAGTCAAAGGACCCCTCTACAGCGCCATCTTTACGCCACTGAGTGCTGTGATCACAGCAATGTTATCCACGCTCTTCCTTCATGAACAGCTCCATGTTGGAAGGTATGCTTGCTTCCACTTTGCATAATGCAGCATAGCGTCTGAACACCTTGCATCGCTACTATATATAGTCACTAGACAAGTATCAACCGTTCAATCGGCAGTGATATCACTGATTTTTTCCCCTCTTGTGCAGCGTCTTAGGTGCAGTTACGATCATCGTTGGCTTGTTCGTCGTGTTGTGGGGTAAAGCGGATGATACGAAGGGCAGAGATCTCCAATCCAGTGATTCCAAGCAGACAGTAGATGCGGATTGCATTGCTGTCAGAGTAGAGACTCGAACCAATCTTTCAGAACCATTGCTACCGACGACGACGGATGCTAATACTCAGTTATTCTAATTTCTATTTGAGAACATGATAACTGCATGTTCAAACTTGTTAATGGTTCAAACTTCCAACGTTTCAAGTGTGGGGATGCTATTGTTGGGGAAGTAGCCCACTATAGGAACACACCCAGGGCTGACAGTGGATCGGGTAAGATGCAGGTAGAGTAAATACCCGTGTGTGACAAATTGTATATCGGATAAAATTTCATACCTACAGCTGTACCCCGCGGGTAAGATTTTGGCCCTGTTCGCTGAAAGGAATTTGAAGGAATCTGAATGAATCTGGAGGAATCTATGAGAGAATGAACAGTGTTTTTCGCGCACAGTTAAATCCGACTGGACCAGCCGAACGAGCCCTTTGTATCCGCATTCATATTGGGTACGATAGATACCCACAGGTACCCGCACCCACAAGTTATATTATCAATAGAATAGAGGAGATTTTTTGTGTTTTTAGCACTAAAGGCTAAAATATCATACCCGCGTCCATATCAGCAGGTAGAATCTTGTACTTGTACTTGTACTCACAGGTACCCAGAGGAAGGAACAAATGGGAGTCTCGAAAGCACTCCTATATTCCTATAGAGAGCTGGGGGAGAGTGGGGGTGTTGACATATCGAGGGGCCCGCTGGCCACTCCTAGCGCTCCATAGCGCAAGCAATAGCTCGGATGGTGCGCTCTCCAGGTGCGGAGGCCACCGGTCACGAGTTCGAGGCCCTGCTCAACTCGTGATTTCTCATCAGGGTCTCTCCCCAATAATTTTGCAGGTCTTGGACGTATGCGTGAAGTCATAATGGTAGTGCGACCTGCCCGTTGTTTGCGGAGCCCGTGAGACTTCGTCGATATCTGGATGGACGCATGGTGTGTGTATAGTTTGTAGGTCTAGCGTGCGCTCTAGAGGGGGTGCGTCTGCATGCGTGGGTGTGTGTGAGTGTGTTTAAGCATGCGTTCAACAGATACTACTGCCGTAGCTTAGTAGTCCAAGCTTAAAAAAACTACAAAAAAAGGACCAAGTAGCATAGGAGACCACTATATTTTGGGTATAATGTCCTATGCAAAGTGTGTGATTAGAACAATCAAAAAGCGAGTCACCGGTTGGGTTACCAAGGGCCAGAAGATTAAAGTCTTATTTGGTTCCTTTAGTCACTGGACTAAAGTTTAGTCATCTTTTTGTCGCCCCTTAGGGACTAAAGAGACTAAACTATCTTAGTCACCTTTTAGTCATCATGTTTGATATTTTATATACTAAAAGTGACTAGTTTAGTCACCCCAAACCAAACAGACCCAAATATATAATGCCCCCCAAACCAAACAGACCCAAATATATAATGCCCTCTACATGAGTCCGTCGACGGCATCCAGTTGACGCACTCAGGCTCTAAGCCGACCTAGCCACAATGGGCCTATTCGGCGGTCATGCTACTGGACTCCAAGCGATCATGTGGTGATGGCGGAGTAGATTGAGTGCGAGCTAAGGCCACGTATAACGCTAGACGCTTATAGGTCGTTGTACTGTTTTCATGCCACCGTGGAGCACAGCTTGGCCAAGAACGGGCGCTTGCGGACGGCGTCGGCGCTCCGCAAAGCAGCAGCGCTTCGGCCGGCTTTCAGTTAATTTTGATATACAACATGGTTTTTGCATTGTAGATTAAGCAGATAAAAGAGATGCAATTTGTTTTTTTTTTTCCTTTAGACATGCGTGGATGTTCGCGTATTTCTAGATTTATTTCAGGATTTAATGCCGTTGTTCTTTCCACAGTAGGTAACATGCTCGTCCATAGCGAGACGTTTCTAGTGACTTTATCAGTCTCGAGATCTATTAGCTCAACAGTCTTTCATAGGTGTTCATAAAGGGAAAGATATGTGCATACATGTATGAGTGTTTGTATGTATACTATGATTCTTAAAAAAAATCGTGTAGAAACCACACCACACAAATGTCATATGATGAAAATTAGGGCGAAATTGTTGTGTGGGTGGGTGTTAGGGGGGGGGGGGGGGGGGTTGTTTTTATTTTAAAAAAATTCCGGTTGAGTAGTTAGATGTTGTGTAACGTGCGGTTTTAGAGTTGAAGATAGACTACTGTGATATTTTGAGGTTGAAAATTCAGATTTTACCGGTTAGCAATGCTTATGTAAGAGTATGTTACATTAAAAAGAAGGCTTATTCTTTGTAGGCAAGGTTGCCTCCAAACTGAGGTCATGGAGTATCATCTCGTGAAATGTCCCATCGAACAATATAGTGCCGGCTCTCTCACTTCATTTTCTGCAAAATCGAACCATCAGTCTCAACCCCTCTAGATATTTCCAAGCGCACCAGCAATAGTCTCGCTACTTCTGGAATCAGTAACAACAACCACATTTACGCACTTGCAGCTGTACGATGCATCAGCCCATGTGTTCTCACAATCTATTAAAGTTTTAGCATCCTTTTGGAAGGGTTTGGTTTGATGAATTATTGCATTCTAGATGAGATAGCGCATCATAAATTTATTCTATAAATTTAATTAAGTAAACTTCTTTACAAGTACTAATTAGAAATAAGATGACGATAGATCAATTCATTCAATTTGCAAACGGAGAAAATGTGAAGTACTTTATTCTTTGGACCAAACACACTATTAGCACCTAACATTGAATCGATCACTGTCTCTAGTATTTGACACTACTAGATATTTCTCAACTGACAAGGAACGTAATGGAAGATGATGCCATGGACCTAGTCTAATTTTAAGCATGCCCACTCGCTAGGGTAGAATCGCTCACCGAAGACGACAAGCAAGACAGTGGAAGTGGAAAGAGGTGGATATTTCCGGAGGAACGTTAGGCTGGACTTGCCTCTCATGGTCATGGGACACCACAGGACCACAGCTTTCATGTCGCTCGTCATGGTTGAAGACTTAAGCCTTCGTCTTCCTTTCTTTGACCACTTCATTGTGGAAAATGGTGCTACAAGTCAGGAAGCGTCAGCAGCAACCTAGCGAAACCGTGTGCCAACGTGTGCAGGACAGAGATAGGTGCAATGGTTCCAGAACCGGAAATGGCAGTTAGCTCAACAACTCGAGGTAGTAGGTAATATCATGGAGAGCAAACAGAGTTCAAAATTGACTCAGAGCGCTTGAAAAGAGCACTAATTAGCTTGCTAATCCTCTTCCGCGTTTTAGGATACATGTATCTTGTGAGATGTGCTGTTTTTTTCAAGCAGTATCTACATTCAATTTGGTCCGATGCATCCTCGGAAGATGATGTCAAAATCCACAGTTTATTTCCTCCATTATCTAAAAGAAAATGTTCGCTAATCCTCTCCCATGTCATCATTATCTATGTTCTGTGACGAGTGAAGTTATGGGGGGAAAAAACTGTCCGACGTGAAAATACACGTCACACACCGAAAATCTGTTGACGCAGTGAAACTGTAGAATTAGGTGATGCTGTGCCGTGTCATCATCAGGCGAAGTTTCGAAAAGAAAGTGAAAAACTGAACAATCAAAGGTGCAGGTCACTCGGGAAAAAGTCTAAACGAAAGTAACTGGTAAAATAAAGGCATCCATATATGAAAATAGCAGTCTGACGAATCAATGAGCAGCGTATACAAAACCTACCGCTGATCTGATCATAATATGATAATAATATAACTAGGAAGACGATAAGAGTCCGCAGTAACCTGATGTAGCCTACTGAATATAACTAGGAAGACACCTGTACAGCGTATACAAAACCAACCGCTGTGTACAGGTGATGGAGATTGTACATGTTCAGTAGCCTACTGAATATAACTAGGAAGACAATCTCCATCACCTGTACACAGCTACATCAAGCCTACTGAACATGTACGACAGCAGGGAGCAGAGCACTGAGCGTGCATGGTGACAGGAGCCCCAGCTCTGCTCCAAACCATGGTGGATCAAGCGTACCCGCCCTTCCACCCGCCGCGGTAGGCGTTGTCCCTGCGGTTGTTCCTGAAGGCGCAGCAGCCGACGGAGTAGACGATGATGATGAAGACGAGGAAGATGATGCAGACGACGGCGACGCGCTTCCAGTCCCGCTTGACCGTGGCCACCACGCCGGCCTTGCACGACTGGCAGCCGTAGCAGAGCGCCGAGTTGCTCCAGGTCTGGCAGTCCGGGTCCGACGATGAGTTGGTGGTGACCGCCGTCCAGTCCGTGCCGCCGACGTAGGTGTAGCCGCAGCTGGTGGGGGGCTTGCAGCAGCCAGACTGCAGGGAGAAGACGTACAGTACAGATGAGTCTTTGAAACGGAACACAAACGTGGCCGGCAGTATCGTGAAATGTTTGGATTCTGCAACCTAAACGTCCGGTGAAAGTGCACCAGACCGTTGAAATGTAGGCATATATGTGCTAGGAACGAAAATTCCTGCTCCAATAATACAAAGGTCAGAGCATTGGGAGCAGGTACTAATAGTTGATTGAGACTGAAGAAACCACCACAAAATACTAGCAGTAATCCTTTTGACAAAATCAACGCTAAGTCTGATGCACTGTTTCTAGATGTACAGTTCAAACTATGCACGTCTGATGAAGATGCACAACCGTACAAGTAACCATCAGCCGGCCCTGAATAAAGGTTTTTGCGTTGGAAAAGCAAACATTTTCGTCTCAGTGTTTGACATTAGCAGATTAAGCATATATACACGTATATTACTAAAAGAAAGAAACCGATCGAGTTTTGACGAGAATGAATAATATAGATTAAAAAAATACCTCGATGGGGGAGAGGTCGGAAGCCATGAACTGCGCGATGGTCTCGTTCTTGTCCTGCAGCTTCTTACAGACCTTGGAGTCCTGGAGGCAGCTCCTGATCCTGTCCCAGTTCTTGGTGTTCTCGACCCGCTTCTGCAGCCAGTTGGAGTAGTCCCCGAGCCTGTACTCCTTGTACCCTCTCCCGGAGACGGCATCCCCGGCGCCCTTATTCGTCACAACGAAGGCGAAGACGGTGAAGCAGAAGAGGACGACGATGAGGACGAACATGGCGAGCAGGTAGACCCAGAGCAGCCAGGTGACGCGGCAGCATGCGCCGACGAGCCCCGCGAGGGAGACGACGAGGAGGAAGGCCCCGACCGCGATGAGGGCCGCCCAGAGGTACCGCTCGCACTCGGTGCCGTCGGCGCGCCGGCCTAGCCAGATGCCCGCGCCCAGGATCGGGATGGAGAGCAGGAAGGTGATGAAGTTTAGGATCCCGATCAGGTTGTTGCTCAGGCGGAACGGCATGGCTGGTGGACGCCGGGGTGCGGGACTGCGCGTGGGGTGGGGTTTTGTTTGGGTCGCGGGGAGGGGAGTCGGGGGCACGCTGAAATGCACCGTGCGGTCTGATGGTTTTGGGGGCGTGGTGGGCGGGCGTATTTGTAGCCGCCTTGGTTGGAGCTGGAGTCGGAGGGGCGCCGAACCAAACGGAAGGAAGGAAGGAAAATGCTGCGCCGTGGAGGGAGGGAGTGCACGCGCAAGCGTATTGACCGGGTACTCGTGTACTTTTCCTTTCTTAAACGTGTTCCTGGATGATAGCCTCAGGAGCAGGGCGGGGTCTGAATAGTTGCAAGATTTTCATCATTCGACGCGTTCGAGCTCTGAGTCGCTGTAAATGAACGTTGGCGGTCTTCTTCGAGTTGGTAACGACCTGCACTGCAGGCAGATATGGATACACAAACACACACGCACCGCGTGACCAGCCGCCGGCGGTGAGAAAAAACGAACAAAAGCGACAGCGCAGGTACCGCCCCTCGACGCGCTGAAGGTATCCTTCCGTGTTCTCCTCGATCTATACGCTGCGTAGTAGATGTGGCAAATCACCAGGCGTGGCAGCCGGATTTTGTGTAATCCTGCTCTTCTTTTCCGGGGTCTTGCGTGCACTGCCCTGCCACGGCGAGTGCCTCACAAGTTTGGCGCGATTTTTTTTTTCTTTTTCCATGGCCTGCCGCTTTCGACGATCGTGTCAAGGCCAAGCTACCGCGATCGTCAACGCCGGCGAGTGCGGGTCGGTCTTACGCGGAGTCTCGTGATCCTGGGCCGGGCCGGCGCTGTCGTACGGGGGGAGGCGCGACACGGGTGCACACGGCCGTACGTATTGGCGACATTTCGCGGAATCAGTCTACTTAGCACGGAACGCGCGCACAGATCATCGCGCTTATGCTGATTATTACATGGTTTAGCATATATGTGTTGAGGGAGGGAATAGGTTATAGGTGTGAGTAATTCCATGTGACGCTTTGTTTTATTCTTTCAAGTTTGAAATTTGCCCACCCGATATTCTTTGTGAGTAGTGACTGTGGAATTACTGTCACTGGTTGGTGCCCGGTAATCTGTTTTTGTGTGTGTGTGTGGGTGGGTGGGTGGGTGGGGGGGGGGGGGGGGGGGGGGATTTCAAGTCTACAAACTACAAATGATACCAGTAGGCACAAGCACCCGAGCTTGGTAAATTCAATCCCAATAATGAGCTAACTCGGAGTGTTGATGTGGCAGGATTACCGTGTTGCTGCAACAATCTTGATTTGCCGCAACTACTTTTCCATATTTCCATAAGCATATTGTAGAAGGTCCAAAACACTCCATTACACATGAAGTTACAGAGAGAAAAGAATTAAGCTGCAGAAGCTTGATACTTTATAGCTGGTGTGAGGCGTTCAGATATTGCTTGCGTTTGGTAATGAACATGTTGAGCACCTAGACCTAACATCTGTTGTTAATATGGTGAGAAGGCTGGCAGACCCTAGCCGTAGCATACTAAGCCAACTGAAGTGGGAGAAATGCAACCAATAAAATCTGAAGAAAATACGAAAGGAAGGGTCGTGGCAGCGTCAAGGGCAGTCTCAGTTGTAGAACGCCATGGAGGCATGGAGGACCAGCTCTTGTGCAGTTACAACATCTGGATTCTGCCGCCCATCTTGTTGCCTTACAGCCTTACAGGGTTGTAGTCGTGGTTGATGCTGGTTGATGCCGGCTCCCGCAGGGCGGTCCGTGACAGCTCTGTTCAGAACCACAAATGCTAGGAGCTGTAAAAATTTGGAAAATGCAACAAGACAACAAAGAAATTTGAGGACAGACTCACAGACATTAAAAATCCATCTTGCAGTTCCAGCTACACGTAGAGCTATAATACAACTCAAACTTAATTAAAAGAAATGGTATATAGTGCATTGACATTTCATCAAACATCTCAAAGGCATATAAGCAAATGGGGCCATGTTTAGATTGCAAAAAATATTAACTTGATGAATAGTAGCATTTTCGTCTTATTTGGTAAATATTATCCAATCGTGGACCAACTAAGCTCAAAAGATTCATCTCGTGATTTCCAACTAAACTGTTCGTTTAATCGTTTCATTTACGTGGTTTATAAATCGACTGATGTTGTTTTATTATGATAGAAAAATACTATATCATGGCTTACGTCGGTAGAACCGACAACCATGGCAACTCGGTAAGGAATAGCTTGCTGGAGCAACTGGAGGAGGAAAAAACCAGAGCCCGTGGGTTTGTTGAGATATATGCGCATCTGGAGTTCTGGACCAGAGAGCAGCATGATGGAGGTATGCCAAGTCTGCGGCAGGGGCTGAGCGCCTGAGCCCACACAGGGGACAGCGCGGAGAAAGTGAGAGAGCAGAGGTGTGGGAGGGCCGCCACAGGCGCACTTGAACCGGAGAACTCTTGGTGGCCTTTTTCACTTTTTCTTCACCTCGCAGGAGGAAGAGCGCTGAGCGCCTGAGCGGAGGAGCCGAAGGAGGGAGAGAACTCGTCGTTTTCCTCGTTTAGAGCTAACGCTACTATTTAAGCGAATGAGCGTGCAGCAGGTGTCGCACTGTCGTTTCCTAGGAACAACGGTAGCACACGGCTCATTTGACGCTGGGACACGGGTGCAGGCAGAAGGAGGCACACGCGTCCACGCGACGCTGGGCTTGAAGACACCAGAGAGCAGGGATCCCATACGGCATTAGGAAGCTAGGCCCTATTTAGATTTCAAAAATTTTTACTTCAAAATGTCACATCGAATCTTACGGCACATGCATAAAGTACGGCCCCGTTCGGCTTACCCCATATTCGACTTGTTCGGCTTGTTTTTTCAGCTGGAACAGTGTTTTTCTTTCACAATAATTCAGCCAGAACAGTGTTTTCCAGCCAGTTTCAGCTAAGATTCAGACCAACGAACGGGGCCTAAATATAAACGAAAAAAACTAATTGCAAAATTGGGTGAGAAATCACTTGACAAAACTTTTGAACATAATTAGTCCATAATTAGACACTAATTGCCAAATACAAACGAAAGTGCTACAGTACCTGAAACAAAAAAAATTTGCCATCTAAACGTGCCCTTAGTAAGGGCATGTTTAGTTCCCAAAAATTTTCACCCCAAAGTGTCACATCGAATCTTGCGGCACATGCATGGAGTACTAAATGTAGACGAAAAAAACTAATTGCACAGTTAGGTGAGAAATCGCGAGACGAAACTTTCAAACCTAATTAGTCCATAATTAAATACTAATTACCAAATACAAACGAAAGTGCTACAGTAGCCGACCCAAAAAAAATTTGGGAACTAAACGCGCCCTAAGTATTCGGGGCTCAGGATTAACTGCTTAACTGTTGCTGCTGATTGTGATGTGTTGTTGGCCACACCTGCTCTTTCTTTTTCTTTTTCTTTTCTCTCCCAGGGACACTTCCTCTTTCTTTTTTTGAGATTGACGCTTCCTCTCTCTCTCTCTCTCTCTCTCTCTCTTTTTGAGATTGACGCTTCCTCTTTCATCCGAACAACAAACTTGCACGGTATCCTTTGGCGAGAAACAGTGAAATTTAGCCCATGGAAAGATTCTGTGCTGTGGCCCAACTTGACAAGTTCACTATTTTTTTAGGGAGAATGTCCATTCGACCTTCCCAAGGTTATATACCCAAGTCCGGATCGTCTTATTACCCAATGGAAAACGGGTGTTTTGTGCTCCTCCATGATTTGGAACAATGGAAAACGGGTTTTGTGCTCCTCCAACATGCTAAAGTTCAATTTTGAAACCGTTGGAATGCGCTAGGGGGAGTAAAATCAGATTGTTTCAAAAGATGACGGAACCTAAAAAACTGGTTTCCATTGGGAGAGACGAAATATGATTTTTTTATTTTATATTTTCTAAATTCATCCTTTGTAATAGTCGTCTAAATCAGAAAATTGCATGACCATACTGCCGCCGCCAACTAAAATTGCGGAACTACATACCACCAGCTGAGCCGCGGAATATTTGTTACTGCCAAATCATTAGGCTGAATTTTATTTTTCTGTCAGCTCATCTTAAAAAACCATAACTTTTAGGAAAAAAATTTTACAATGAAAAATTCATATGAAAGTAGTAGAGAAAAAGGAGATCTATAACATTGCAGTTTATGACTTTTTTATTTAAGATTTGTTAAGATACCTAGAATTGTTATCGTCGGTGCAGCAAGTGACCAACACGTAAATATTTATAGTTTTGTCGTACGTTGTGATCGGATGTGGCCTAGCACTCAATGACACAGGGTTTATATTGGTTCAGGCAACGTGCCCCACGTCCAGTTTGAGTCGGTCGGTGACTTTATTCCTGAGCCCAGGTGCTCGAAGTTTGCTGTGGAGTTACAAACGGAAGGGAGTAAGATAGGGGATGCAAGAGGTCCGGTCGGACTCTGGACCCAAGGGCCGAGAGGGACAGGAGCTCCTACGTGCGCTAAGTATTCGAACGTGTGCTCTGTGTAGCTTTAGAGTGTCTAAAGCTAACAGAGGGTAAATCGATCGCTGGTTCTTCGAATAGTTCGATAGTCGTAGGTTGCTCGACTCTGTGAATCGATCGTGTATCGATCCTAGTGGTCGAATCGTCTGAGAGTCGTCCGGGAGAGAGCGCATCTCCTTTTATAGATGAAGATGACGGCCTTACAAGAGAGAGGGAGAGAGAGAGAGAGAGAGAGAGAGAGAGTACGTACGCTACTAAGTCTTATTGCCCACGTCGTCGGGTACAAGATAATTGTAGGCGCCCACAATACTGTTAATGTCAGATGCATATGGGAGGTTCCGTCGTCTTCTTCTGGTATGACAGATGTCGGCGCCTACCATACCGTTGATGCCTAGAGGCATGTGGGTGGTTTTACCGTGTTCGCCTGGTATGGGAGTTGAGGGCGCCCACAACACTGTAGGGCAAACGTCAGCGCCCACAACACTGCTAGGGCTCTGACATGCCTGGAAGGTGGCAGGGCACCCTTCTGATATGCCCTGTTGATACTATGCTGCAGGTGTACAAGGTACGATCTTTGGTATTACGGTTGACTTGAGCGCCCTGCCTTACTTGCTCCACTCGTTTCCTAGGTCCTCACCGAGCGAGTGTCCCTGGTCGGTTGGTCCCAGTTAAAGATGGCAACGGGCGTGGTGCCCGTGGATAGTACCTTCTTACGCCCGCGCCCGCCAGCTAAATCTCTCGCCCGCGCCCGCGCCCGCGACCCGCCACGGGCAACAAACCACGCCCGCGCCCTCCATCCACGGGCATGAAATGCCCGCGGTCATGCCTGTGTGCCCGCCAGGTTGAGCATATACATAAATCATAGTGCATTACAAGAGATACGAAGATACATATTCACAACAAATCGTGTATATATACATATATTCGCTTGTAGGTCCCACATGTCAGACCTGTGGAGCGGGTCTGGCGGATAAGCGGGCGAGGATAGCAAATTTCTTTGCTCGCGAAGAACTATCCTCTGGGTTCAGGATGGTGCCCGCGCCCGTGCCCGCGGGCAAGAAGTGGTGCCCGTATCCTTGCCCATCGGGTTCCATGCCCACGGGCATGCAGGCATTATGTGCCCGTTGCCATCTTTAGTCCCAGTCGGCTCTGACTGCGCCAGTCGGAGAAGAGCTGTAAGCAGAGGTTCGGTGCATCCTCGGTCGAAGACGCGGGTTAGAGTCGGAAGCGGTGCTGGCCAGGCCTTCTGGTCAGAGACGCAGGTCAGAGTCGAAAGCGGTGCTGGCCAGGCCTTCCGGTCAGAGAGGCGGGTCAGAGTCGGAAATGGTGCTGGCCAGGCCTTCCGGTCAGAGAGGCGGGCCAGAGTCAAAAGCGAGCGTCGTCCTTTCCTTGGCCAGGCCTTCCAGTCAGAGATTTGGATCGCCCTTCTACGCCGGCCTAGGAGTTGCACGTCGTTCACAACGTCGTCTGCTGGTCTGAGCTTTTGATAGGAAACAGTTTTAGTTGTGGCTTTATCGATGGAGCAGATTCACTTGGGGTGCTTAATCTGTTTTCTGGACCGTTTGACCCTGGTAGTTAGAAAGGGTAAAATCTCCATAATGCCCTTTTTTCTCTTTTTCTTTATTTTATTTCCTATCTCTTTTCTTAGAGCATCTCCGGCAGTAGGAGAAAACTCCAACCCAAAAACTAGTTATTGGGGAAGATACAAAACGTGTTTTGAGATTTTGAAGGTCTTCTCTCTAGCATAACGAGAAAATCCAATCCCCAATAAGAAAAATAGTGGATTGGGGGAGGAGAGATCTCCCCTTTATTTGAGGAGTGGGAGACTATGATTTGAGGGACCGAGAAATTTTTTTCTCATTGAGGTTGGGTTTAGGGAATTGCTGGAGCTACGAGATCTCCAAAATAACAGTTTTTTCTCATTGGGGTTAGGAAAGGGGACTGCTGGAGATGCTCTTACTTCTTTTATTTTATCCTCCCGTTTCTCTCTCCTCCTCAGAATCAAACAAACGCATCGTTATCCTCTCGTAACCACAAACGTGGCCATTGAACGCTCCGCCCGTTTCTCTCTCCTCCTCCCGCTGCAACCTCTAGCGGTGTCGAACGCTCCTGCGGTCCACGCTCCTTGCCAGTGCACACGCGCACAGCCACGCCGGTGCACAGGCACTCCGCCTCGCCCGTCGTGCTCACGCTCCACATCCACCTCGCCGTCACGCTCGTGCTCCACCTCCACCTCGCCGTCGTGTCCGCGTGTCATCTCGCCGTTGCGTCCGCGTAGCCTCGCCCACCCGTATCGGGGCAAAAGAGTTCAGGCCCGAGCGTTGTCAGAGGGAGCCGGTGGGAGCTCGATTTTCTGGCTCCAACCCACGTCACTGGCACGTGAGAGCGCAAAACAAGGGGATCTTTCGTCGAAGCTGTTGCCTTTTTACCTGTTTGGTTTGGGGAGCAACAAAACAGCTCCAGGAGATGCACCTTAAGCCATACCAAACGGCCCCTAAGTAGCCACAATAACATGCTACATGCAGCACATAAAAAGAGCAGCCACAACTAGAAGATCATAACAGCAGATGGTATTTGTATGCATGACATTTTTCATCCAACTACTAAGGCGCCCAATTGAGATGGTAAAAAAGAAATGCCCACTAGAAATCTAGTGTTACACTTGTTAGCCTTGGATAATTCAAAAATTTTGGAAATCTTGCTAGCCATCATCATTCATAGGCTAAATAAGGGAGTTGTTAAAATCTAGGTGTCTGAAATTTAGGTTTCTTGCATGCGACGGATATTACGCATATTTTATGCTAAAATTATAGCTTTAGCTTGATGCAATTTTGTTGGCATAATCTGCAATTTTTTGATCCAAGAATAAAAAACTCGATAGACAAAATCACAAACGTGACAAATCTAATATATATTGACACAAAGACAATTAACAATTCATATTTTTTTCTATAGTTAGACAAGGACAAAAAAAATAATATGTTGTAACACAAAAACAATTGACAAGTCACAAGAGAACAAGTTACAAGATGATTGAAAAAATTAGACGAGGGAAAAAACGAGGGAGCTGATGAATCCCGTGTCCTGCTACAGCTAGCGTGTTTGGATAAAGATCTGATAGGCAAAGCGGGCCAATACAAAGAATACGTACACCATCACCAGCACAAGCTACGGGTCTACGGCACAAGATCAGACGGACGAGCCGTCGCCAGAACAAATGAAGCATTTCAGTCGACTGATATATATATAGGAAACGTGGCTAAATAATGGTTGCCATGTGTAAAAGAACATCGTACCCACATCCATTCCACCCAATGTGTGAGGATTTTACCGGTTAACAAAACCACATGGGACTACCGCATGTCCAAATTACGCCAGATAAAAGGTGAAGTATATTTGTCCCCTATTCCTATGTTCTGAATGTAGTCGGATAGATAGTACGTTGAGTCGTCCCAATATAGAAATGAAACAACAAGAAATGCTTTAACGGGAAACATGTACTCTCTCCGTCCTGAAAAAGTAATGTTCTGTGATTTAAAATTTATCCTAGAAAAAATAATGTTATAAGTTTTAGACATGCTGTTGGCCCACAAATCCAACACCAAATTATCAATTGAGACGCTCTACCGTTTGTTACCTGCCTCGGATCTCTGCATGTTTGCATGCAGCGCGTTTAATTAGGAAGTACACCACGCACTAGTAGAGAACAGACCTTTGATCTTCGGTCAAAATGGACTCTAGTCCCTGCATTTTTTGCGCCCGGGACTAGAGAGACCTTTAGTCCTGGTTGATGGCTTCAACCGGGACTAAAGGTCTCTGCCCAACGGCTACTGCGCCAGACAGAGGTGGCAGGGACCTTTAGTCCCGGTTTTGTATGAATACTGAGCGAGGGAAACATGTCTTTGCTATGTACTTCTAACAAAGCTTCTCTGAAACTCATCTTTCCTTTAGCACCTCGCTTCCAAATCTCAAAATAGAGACCATCAAATCCCTTGTGAGAATGATCAAACTCCATGCTACGGATATGTTCCCTGAAACCGTATATAGCTAACTAGAAGTGGGGAAACATTGGGGAAGCCTGCTGCAATCTCCAGCGCTTGAATATAAAACCACATCTCCAATTCTATTCCACCTATATGGCAATATGTGCCATCTTCCACATAATCTTCAATCCACTTAGTCTCATTTGCTAACACTTCACAGTACTGGACATATGCTAGATCTTCGTTGGTATTATTAAGAGTTGAGTGGTAACGCTCCCAATCTAGATATGTGGCTAGCGCCGGACGCTCGCGCAGCCCGCCCTTGATCGCCTCGCCCCGCCCTGCACGTGGTCCCCGCCGCTGTCGCAGCGTCCACGGCTCCTTCCCAGCGACCTCCTCTCTTTCCGTGCGGACGGAACCCGGGAGCCAGGATGAGGACGAGCACGCCACCATCCGTACGACCCAGGCGCGCCACGTGCCCCGACCGCCAGCACCTGGCTCGCCGCATGCCCCCATGACTCTCTAAACACACCTCTAAAACATTAAACACTTGAATGCAACATACGTCTCAAGCAGATAAAACATGCAACATACACTTGTAACATGTATGTAAAACATATGAAACATCCAGATAAAACACTTGCAACATGAAAACACTTATTGCAACATAAGACTGAAATAGTTGAAACCATTGGAACATACTCTTGCAACATGTGTGAAATATATGCAACATCCAAATAAAAAACGCTTGCAAACATACGTTTGAAAAGAGATGAAATATTTTGAACAAACGCTTGCAACATGCCTCTGAAACACTTACAACATCCCAATCTAGCTTTGCAACATATCTCTGAAACATTTGAAACATACGCTTGCAACATGTCAGGTGCGACACTCTAGTGGGCGGCGACCACCTTGTTAGGCGAGCTGAGGAACTCGATAACCGCCTCGATGGGCGGGCAGATCGGTGCTAGGAGGCGGCGGAGCAAAGAGCACCATGGACTTGGCTCCCATGAGCTTCTCTGCTACCGGGGTGCGAGGAGCCTCGAGGCCGGCGCGAAAGGCACGGCCGCGACTCCCTCGCTGCCTGCAGCCGCAAGAGGAGGTGATGAGGAGGACGCTGGCGCTAGCAACAGCGATGAGGGCAGGGTGGGTGGGAGGCACGACTCCAGCGGCGGAGCTGGCGTCGTGGAGGCGGGCGAGGGCCACTGGGAGGAGGAAGCGGAGGCGCGGAGCCAAGCCTGCAGCGAGCGCCGGCGGAGGAAGTGGAGGGGAGCCTGCGGAAACGCGTGAGACGGAGTGAGAGATATTTTTTTATTTAGAAAGACAGCGTCCCAACAGCGTATCATTATTGTTACCACAACTACGTGCCTGTTTAGTTCCAAAAAATTTTCAAGATTTCCCGTCACATCGAATCTTTGGACGCATGTATGAAACATTAAATATAAATAAAAAATAAAACTAATTACACAATTTAGACGAAATTCACGAGACGAATCTTTTAAGCCTAATTAGACTATAATTGGACACTAAGTACCAAATAACAACGAAAGTGCTACAGTACCATTTCCAAAAAAAAATTCGCCAACTAAACAAGGCCTACATAGCCTTATCCTCTGGTAGTCATCAAAGTGCGTGCTTGGCTGCTTGCAGAGTTCAGGATCGAAGTACCATTCAAGGCTTTCCTCATAGTACTTCAAGAACCCCTCTTCAAAAATTGGATGAAGGGTACTGCAGTTTCAGATTCACATCATCCCAGCGCACCCAACTTCCCATCCACTGTAAACTCATAAGCTCTGATGTGGTACATGGCTAGCCGCTCGTACAACTCCATGAGCTCCTCAGGTTCGTATTCAGGGCAATAATCACGCTCAGGAGAGTCGGAGTTTAGCATTTTGGTAAAATATATGAGTCTTCGAGATGGTTTCATCGTCTACGTCGAGGAGGCAGTGGCGGAGCCACGATTTCACATCAGGTATTCCATGTTAAAAAAAATTCAATGCAAATATGAGTAATAAGCAAAGTACAATATGCAATAGTAATAAGCAAAGTGCAAATATGTTGGCACCCTTCTTCTTCATCTAATTACAAATACAATGCAAAAAAAACAAAATCTTTATTCACATTTCTTCGATCCGAAGCTGGGATGGGGACAGAGGGGAGGGCTGATCAGTCGGAGCCCGAAGAGGAGATGCTCCTCTGCTGCAGTCCGCCGCAGTCTCCTTTCCTGGCAGGCTTCGACACCGGCCGCTGGGGCTGGATTGGCGCAGTTGAGCAGAGCTAGGAGAGGCGAGGGGGGCTGAGGGAGAGAGCCAGAGAGGTGCTGCCGTGCCGCTAGTTTGTGCCGCCGGCTGCTTCCGGTCGATGGCTCGATGCGAGCGACGGGAGCATAGAGCGTCGGGAGATGTCAATGGGTTTTTCTGGATTCTATGACTTTTATGGGCTGCTACTGCTAGTCGTTCTATTGGGCTTGTGGGCCATATTTGCAACATCCAATATACCAACATGCTATACCATTATATATTTGTATATGTATTTGTTTTTGTTCCCAAAACATGGGTATTCCATAGCAACAGGTGCATACCCCTGGCACCGCCCATGTGAGGAGGGTCTGCAGCTTGGAGGGGCGGCTTTCAAGCCCTGCAACAAATTTGCCTAGTCGACGACCGAGCGTAGCTCGGTTGGCTCGTTCCTGTGGTCGAAACGCCCGGTCCTGGGTTTGATTCTCAGAATCAACTAGGAGCCTCACCTCGGGGATTTTCTCCCTGTTTTCGTCTACGGCTTCTCTCGCGCGGAGCCAAAGAGGGATTGCGACGTGCCCGTTGCCTACGGCGCCTTGATGGTCCCGGTGATCTCAAGAAGGACGCGATCTTATGATCTGTGTGCAGTTTTACACGTGTGGTGTGAGTGTGTGGTATGTGTGTGGGTAGCGTAGGCGTGCGTTCGTGTATGAACATGATACTACAACTGTACTCACATAAGAGGCTTCAAAAACAAATTTGCCTGGTCAAAACTTGCCTGCACCTTGCCCGAGGTAGGTTTGGTTGCTGTCTTGAGTAGCGCCTGTACCAGTGCGTGGGTGCCCAGGCGATTGAAAATTTGAAATCGTGCGCCTGGCTGGAGTGGCAGTGTTGCCTAGGCTAATTGCTCCGATTAAGGCCCAGTTTAGTTGCCAAATTTTTTGGCAAAACGTTACTGCAGTGTTTTCGTTGTTATTTGACAATTAGTGTTCAATCATAGTCTAATTAGACTTAAAAGATTCGTCTCGTGGATTTCGTCTAAACTATGTAATTAGTTTTATTTTTTATTTATATTTAATGCTTCATGCATGCGTCTAAAGATTCGATGTGATGGAGAATCTTGAAAAATTTGACGTTTTGGAGGGGAACTAAACATGCCCTAATTGATTGACCGGTGGAAAAGAACGTGACACGTGTTAGCTTTTTTTTTTGTCTCTACCGTTCCTCTTGTTTCTTTTGTCTGGTTCCTACTTCTCTTAAATAAAACTAAATAACATTTTTTTCTTATTATGGTGATTAGTTGCTTCATGTCCATGAATGGATCTATTAATCATGAGACAAAACTTAATTATTCTTTTCAAATACTTTTTCGCTGTTACTTGTTACTTGTTAGTCTCAAATACACATGTGGGAAAATAACACTAATCTAAACCATCTATTTATTTGAGTCAAACCATAAAAAGTGTATGTTAATCATACACCTATATAAGTATTATAAACGCACTAGTATTGTATTTATTCCCTATTACTAGGTTCGTGCCCGTGCATTGCTACGGAACAGCTGAACTTTTATATTAAAAATACACGGATCGCACGATAAGATAACAATACTGTAAAAATAAATACCGACATTAAAGTGTCGTCCTTGACGGTATTGTCCTTCAACTGTAAGCATATATATTGCAAAAACAATGGTGCCACATGTAGTACACTTCTTTATAATTGTAACCTCCAAACACAAGGAGCTAGAAAAATCCCTATTTTACCTGTCCCGCACGAGCTTCTCCTCATAGCGTTGCTACGGGATTTAAAAAAATAGTTAATTGCCCATGTGTTACCACATGATTAAAAAAAGATACACAAGCATCATTGAAAATTTACCAACATGAATTAAAAACACAATCAGCTCTTTCTTTCTCATGGGACAAATAAGTTTCTGTTGTTAATGATCTCCACGACAACCATATATATTTTACAACATCCAGCCTGCTGTCCATCACATACATGAGAAAAATGAAATACTATTACATTTGGTCAAGGGTGATCATCTTATTTTTTGAGAACATATATATCCATTCCTTTGCATTAAACCTGACATCATAGAGAGATGAGAAGTTGTCACTTTGACATGAAAAACAAGATCAGGCATTATGGGGAGAGAAATGTCACTCCCTTGACATGGATAAGATAGACATTTCAGTATGGAGGGGCACATGGTAGATAGCTGGATGAACAGATTAGGAACATCACCAGAATGTCCAGAAAAGGCAAAAAGACATATCCTCCAAGCCAGTAAACTGAAAATCGCAATAACTGAATCGTGAAAAAGTAATGCTATTATACTATGAAATAAGCTCTTATCTGTTGCAAAAGAGTATATAATCTCAGGGTTCAATCTAATATGTTTGTAGCCAGAACATATGGTCTCTGGTCTCGACTTCCATAATCAACTATTTCACGACGCTGCAGTATAGAATGGCATATTTCTTAAATTAACCCTGCTCCCATGAACGGGATCAATGCTAATTAAGAATAGGATTCGACAGGAAAGAAACAAGAAATGCTCCCAAAGATAGTCTGAAGCAAATGTCAGAAGTAGATCATTTGGCTTCAGCTTGTGGACTTGAATAGATGGTTCAGCACTGAGAGCTGGCCTCTTCACTGCAATAGGGGTGGGGCAACTTGCCGAAACAAGGGGGTCCAAGCTATACTCCAGTTTCTTCAAATAAAAGTCAACAATTGATCTTGATACCTGACAGTGCAACCATCACATGTTAGTTCATGTTATTACTTCTGTTTTCCTGCTTCTGTGAAACTTCACATTCACCAGTGTTGGTATTTTTACTAATAAAAAGAATGCATTAAGTTTGATGATCAAACAATATGTTCATTATTCAACAAAATATATATTGGTTTGCAACACAAAGCCACCAGCGGGCAGACATTATAGTATCAGGAAACTATGTTCTGTGTTAGTTGTAACTTAAAATATTTTTGCAGAATAATGACCGCTAGATATATAAAGAGCTTATAACACAGTTTTTTTTTGTGGGGAGCTAACACATAGTAGCTCATGTGCACAAGTGACTATCCTAGGATATAGTGAAAAGTTGTTTGTAGAAAGATATTAATGGCCCTGTTCGCTTGGAGGAATTTGGAGGAATTTGTGAGAGAGTGAACAATGTTTTTCAGCCCAGCACAGTGATTTCCGGGTAGTTTCCAGACCAGCCTGCTAAATGTCTTGACCCTTCAAAACTAAATGTGTCATCACAAAAATACCTACTCCTTCCATTGCAACTTTTTCATATAAAAAAATCACATTTAGATATCTCTTCAAAAGGAGTATTACCTCCTCAAAATGAAGATAGATGTTGCGCTTAGGCAGGACAATAATTTTTGGAGAGGTAATCATTGTTGCAGCTTCTTTTTGCTAATATGAAATAGCTGAAGAGAGAGAGAGAGACAGAGAGCTACAGTGTAAAAATAAAGATGGTTCATATAGGAGGCAAATAATAGGAAACTGACTGCTTCGAAGATGTAAAACATGCAGAATATGACGAATTAAGAAGTTCATTTCTTCATGGTATGAAAAACAATTGTACTGAAAATCATGAAAATAGCCAGATTTTAAAGTAACAAAAAACCCTATATCTGAAAATAAGAAATCAGTGGGCATTAATTTCTCAATCGATGGATGCCACTACAGAGCTACAAAGATACATAGCTCGTGCATATTCCGAGGGAAAAAAGAAGCATGCAGATGGAACTGAAGCATGCAGATGGAGATGTTCTAACAGTTATCAAAGACAACCTCAAACAAGTTATAGATCTCAGGTCCTAATATGACTAGAGGAGGGTGAATAGCCTATTTAAAAATCTATAAATCAAATAGAGCAATTTGATTAGTATAACAAATGGCGAAATACAAACTTGCTCTAGCTTTACAAGGGTTGCAAGCCACCTATCCAATAATTATAGTTACTATGATCACTAGACACACAAATTGCTAAGTCACTACTCACTAAGAGCTCTCACACTTGCTACACTAAAGAGCTCCACTAGATGAACTTAAACTACAAAGCAAGCTCTCAATTCTAGCTACACTAAAGAGTTTGCTATAACTAGTTTGCGAGAATATAAATGATTGAGTTGGGTGATTATACCACCGTGTAGAGGAGTGAACCAATCACAAGATGAATACTAAATCAATCACCTGGAGAATACCAAAGGGCAAGAGACAACCAATTTTCTCCCGAGGTTCACGTGCTTGCCAACACGCTACGTTCCCGTTGTGTCGACCAACACTTGGTGGTTCGGCGGCTAAGAGGTGTTTCACGAACCACGTCCACACAATTAGACACCACAAGACCTACCCACAAGTGAGGTAACTTAATGATACGAATAATCCACTAGGGTTACCTTTCGGCGCTCCGCCGGGAAAGGTACAAGTCCCCTCACAATCACCGGAGATAGCCACGAACAATCACCAACTTGTGCCAATCCTCCTCCACTGCTCCAAGCCGTCTAGGTGGTGGCCACCACCAAGAGCAACAAACGAATCCCACAGCAAAACACGAGCACCAAGTGCCTCTAGATGCAATCACTCAAGCAATGCACTTGGAATCTCTCCCAATCTCACAAAGATGATGAAATAATGATGGAGATGAGTGGGAGGGCTTTGGCTAAGCTCACAAGGTTGCTATATCAATGCAAATGGCCAAGAGAGTGAGCTTGAGCTGACCATGGGGCTTAAATAGAAACCCCCACGAAATAGAGTCGTTGGCTCTCTGTTCTCTGAAAAGTCGGGGCGATCGGGCGCGCTGGTCAGATCGACCGGACGTAGGACCCCAGCGTCCGGTCATTTCCAGTAAGGTTCCACTCGCGACCGGACGCGTCTGGTTGATAACGACCGGACGCAGGACCCCAGCGTCCGGTCACTTCCAGTAAGCATCTAGAGACAATTTTTCGTGATCGGACGCGTATGGTTACCCCTGACCGGACTCACCCAGCGTCCGGTCGAAGCCCGACGCCAGCGTCTTCACTTCTTCCACTGACCAGACGCTCCGGTCCAGTTGAGGCCAGCATCCGGTGCACTCTGTGAAAACCTATCTTTTTTGTACAGGGCGCCGGTGGCACCGTCGTACTGTCCGCACTCTATGGGCGGATACTCCGCCGGTGAAGTTTCGTACCCTTGCTCTCAAGTGCTAAACACAATGTGTATCACCTTTGTGCATGTGTGTTAGCATATTTCTTAAACATTTTCAAGGGTGTTAGCACTCCACTAGATCCTAAATGCATATGCAATAAGTAAGAGCATCTAGTGGCACTTTGATAACCGTATTTCGATACGAGTTTCACCCCTCTTAATAGTATGGCTATCGATCCTAAATATGATCACACTCACTAAGTGTCTCGATCACTAGAACAAAAAGCTCTTGCCTTGAGTTTTTTATTTTTCTTTCTCCTTTTTTCAAGTTCAAACATTTGATCATCATCATGTCATCACCATCATCATGTCATGATCACCATTGCTTCACCACTTAGAGTAGTGCTACCTATTTCATAATCACTTTGATAAACTAGGTTAGCACTTAGAATTTCATCAATTTATCAAAACCAAACTAGAGCTTTCATCTCTACCGTTTATGTCTTGAATTAAACATACAGAACAACCAGATGCATTAATCGCCATTCAATAATATTAGCTAGAATAGAAAGACACGACATATTATTTCTCATACAAATTCACCTTACTGGCATTTTAGCATACAACTTGGAGGTGTAGAGAAACCAGGATCATTCCTTCCTGTAACAGTCTGTCAGCCATCCAAATCTCACCATTCAAATGAAAAAAAAAACAAATGAATATGTCACCTGTGCTTGGAAAGCGATGCCAGCAACGTTGTGACGGCCTCTTGGACGGGATCACGCATGAAGTCTAGGGAGCTGGAGCACCAGAAGTTTAGAGACGGTGAAAACTCTAGTTTAGTTTTGGTGAATTGATGAAACTCTGAGTGCTAACCTAGTTTATCAAGTGATCATGAGATAGGTAGCATATTTTAAGTGGTGAAGCAAATAAAGATCATGACATGATGATGGTGATACCATGATGATGATCAAGTGTTTGGACTTGAAAAGAAGAAAGAGAAAAACAAAAAGCTCAAGGCAAAGGTATACAGAAAAGATGGAGGTCACTGGAAGTGACCAGACGCTGGCCTCGGTTGGACCGGCGCGTCCGGTTAGTAGAAGCTGCAAAGACACTGGCGTCGGTCTCTGACCGGACGCTGGGTCACTTAGTGACCGGACGCTGGAGGATTGCGTCCGGTCTTGCTGACGTGGCAGCGCACAAGGGAGACGCCGAGTGACCGGACGCTAGATGTGTCCGGTTGAGCATGACCGGACGCATCCGGTCGTGATTTTTCATTTCTGGATACTTACTGGAAACGACCGGATGCTGAGGTCCAGCATCCGGTCACTTCGCAGCAGCGTGTCCGGTCATCACTTGACCATTGGGATCGGGCGCTCAGTATTTGAAGAGAGGGGACACGTGGCGTGCATCGCGTGACCGGACGCTGTGGTCCAGCATCCGGTCAATCTGACCGGTGCGTCCGGTTGGCCCGTGTTTTGTGCAGTGAGGAGTCCAACGGCTCTATTTCGTGGGGGCTTCTATTTAAGCCCTATGACCGGCTCAAGCTCACTCTCTTGGTCATTTGTATTGACATAGCAACCTTGTGAGCTTAGTCAAAGCCCTCACACTCATCTCTATCATAGATTCATCATCTTTGTGAGATTGGGAGAGAATCCAAGTGCATTGCCTGAGTGTTTGCATCTAGAGGCACTTGGTGTTCGTGTTTCGCTGCGGGATTCGTTTGTTACTCTTGGTGGTTGCCGCCACCTAGACAGTTTGGAGACGCGGAGGTTGGTGATTGTCTCCGGCTCCGATCGTGGTGTTTGTGAGGGGTTCTTGATCTTTCTCCGGCGGAGAGCCGAAATGTACTCTAGTGAATTGCTCGTAGCTTATGTGATCCTCATCTTGTGTTGGTTGTGCGGCACCCTATTGAGGGTTTGGCGTGTGATGCCAATTAGCACGTGAACCTCCAAGTGAGTGAATCACCATAACGAGGAGTAGCTTGCCGACAAGTAAGTGAACCTCGGTAAAAATCATTGTCTTCATCATTTGATTCCGAGGTAATTGGTCTTCATTGTTATTCATTCTTGTGATTGATTGGCTCCTTCATCGACACGGCGGTATAACCTTCTTGCTCACTCTCTTTACACTACCGCAAACTAGTTGTCTAAAAAAGACAAGAACCTTGTTTTTCCAAAAATCCCTAAAAAAAAGAAGAAAGTATCCCTCTTTCTATAAGATTTAATGAAAATTAATAAATCTTTTAATATAATTGCTATGCTTAGTGTGTGACTCGTTAGTTTTTTCTTTAGGGTCAAAAATAAAAAAAATTGTCTGAACCCTACTAAAAATAGAAAAAAACTTAGTAATGATAGAAAATTAACTAATAACCAACCTATTGCTTCATATTGTCGAGATCCTAACTAAGAAACAAGCTCTTTAGTGTAGTTAGTTATGAGAGCTTGTTAGTTTGGTTAGTGTAGCTCTTTAGTTAGCTTTTGAGAGCACACTAACTTAGTATAGTGTTATAGCTATTGTGTGGATAGAAACTATATAAACTAGAATTGTGGTAGGTGGCTTGCTATTTTAGTAGGCTAGCGCAACACTTACTTCGCCTCATAATTGTCTAACCGATTTATTAAGTATTGTTGTAGAAATTTTTAATAGGCTATTCATCCCCTCTATCCATTACAATCATACGGCAACAAAGGCTTTTTATAGATTAGTCCAGCACCAGAAGTCCAGCTTGCTTGGTTTGATCGAGCCAACCATGAGCTGTTGGGCTCAGACTCCACTCCAACTCTCAGTGCTGATATTCTCGAGACACCACGAGTCCGCGAGGCTACCTAATCACTATGATTCCAGCAGAAGCAACAGAACGCTCAGAATGGTCCTTATCCAACATAGACTCGGTAGCATCTGTTGCAGTGGGCTTATCACCACCACTAGATTCCATTCACGGGCCTACAAATCAAAAGAACGGTTTTTCGAAGAAATTCACCTCCCATCATACATAAAGTCCAGCTCCCAGATCAGGGGCGGACTTGGCGTGTAGCATGTGGGTTCAGTTGAATCCACAACAAGTTCACAGAAATGATTTCAATAATCCTTTCATCTGCAATCCTACAACATCAGTCCATCCACAATCACCTCATCAGTACAAACATTAAAACAAATCGCAGATCTGTGTGGGAGAAAGTTTTACCTTGGGAAGCCTGGCGGCATAGGGCGGCCATGCTGGACCAGCGTGGCTACTTGCCTCCGGGTCCCGGCGGCGTCGGCGTAGGGCGGCGGACGGGTGCCTCGTTATTCCACACAGACGGATCGGGGATTCGGGGGAGTGAGAGAAACGACGGGCGGTGGAGGCATCCAGCACCAGAAGTCCCGCTCCCACGCTTGCAGACGTCGGCGCCAATGATGCAGCGACTGCGATTGTTGCCTTACAAAGGAGCAGCGTCCCAGCGTTGGCCGCGGTCGCACCGCCACGGACCAAGAGCATCTTGTCGCCCTCCTCGTCTAGCACCAGCGCACACACGCAAATCCCCAGCCGCCACACGCGCGCCCGCCGCCGGCTACAACCACGCAAGGTGGAGAAAACCGCATGGGTGAAAAAAAAACTCGCCTGGTGGGGAGATGGGTCGAGGGGCTCCACCGCACCGCGCTGTTGCGAGGCAGCGACGTGAGCGAACGCAGGATGGGCAGATCTGCTTTTCCTCTTGTGCTGCGGTGATTGAATGATGGGCGAAGCTGTCGGTGATTGCTCGCACGACGCCGGGTCCACTGCAGGTGCGAGCTAGTGAAGACGCGCCGGGCAAGCGCAGACGTCAGCGATTTTTCGCACACCTGTCAATGATTCTCTTATAAATATTTTAGTTGTAGAGATTAGTTTGGAACACAGGTCTCCAACTAAATAGACGTTCTCTAGACTTGTCTGGTCAGATAAAAATTATCATCTTTTCAAACAAATCTAAGACAACATTTTTTTCTGGCGTCACTCAGGCTTCCGACAAACAGCCCTGGGCCACCGGGCGCAACCGCGGTTGCTAGCTGCTACTGTTTGTGGTCTGTCGACCTGCTTTGCAGCAGCGCAAGGCCTCCGTCTGTCCACTGGCGTATGGAGCTGGGAGGAGGAGCCGTTGCGCCGAGCGGCCACCCATGACCGCCAAGCGCTGAGCACCCGTGTGACTGCCTTAGAGCTAGGCTAATAATATAGTCGGCTGCTGGCTATAATATTATTTATAGGTTTTTATTAGCCCATCTATATAGTAGTTAGTTCTTCACTATTAATACATGACCCACTTATCTATCTCACAGAGTTTCTTGGTTCTTGTGCCTAAGCTGGCTGTAAGCTTAGAGCAACTCCAGCAGTAGCCCCAAAAATAGGGCCCCTACTTTCATTTAGGTGCTCCCCCACTTTTGGGGGCCCTGTTTTTTTTTACTTTTGCTCCAGCACCACCACCCAAATTTAAGTCCCCAAAATCATTCCAACAGACACGGACAAACAGGGCCCGCTCGTCATACTCTCTGTCTTCTTACTTCCTCTCCCTACCGGAGCTCTCGGTCTGCGTCCCACTCGCATGGTGGAGGCGAAGGCCGATGGCCATGCTCGCACAGTGGAGGCCGGCGGCCGCGCTCATCGGAGCCCGGAGGGGAGGGTGGCGTGGTGGAGGCAGAGGCGGGCAGCCAAGCACACGCTCGTGCGGTGGAGGCGGAGGCTGGCAGCCACGCACGCGCTCGCTATCGGAGCTCTCGATCTACGTCGCGCTGGTGCGGCTGGAGATTCAAAGAAGAGAGGGAGTGCACGACAGGGCCATCGGAGGAGACCACGCCGCCGACCGAGCAGCCACCGGAGGGGAGAGAGGGGACCGAGCAGCCACCAGAGCGGAGAGAGGGGACCGAGCAGAGGGAGGACAGGCGCACTCGCTGGAAGGATTGGCGCTCGCTGAAGCTGGAGGGGAGGGGGCGCGGTTGAAGCGAAGCCGCGGAGGTGGGTGGCTGCGCTCGCGCTAGCGGAGGGAGGTGCTCGCGTGAACGGAAGCCGGATGGGGGCCGAGGTATGGGGCCAACAGGAATCGAGTCTGGAGGAGAGATTTTGGGTGCCCACCCCAAATTGGGGGCTCCAGTAGGGGCTCTCCTGGAGCTATGTTTTTGGTCTGTGCACCTATATTTAGCTATGGGAGCTTAAGTAGGGGCCCTGCTAGAGTTGCTCTTATAGCTCGCTTCTCCTCTCTCTCCTTTTCTCTCTCTTTCGTGTTAGCATTTAGCCAGTTTGCAGCTCCGTGTTATACTTGCTCTTAGAGAACCCGCCGTCGAGACCTCATTGGGGGACTTTTTAAAATTTTAATACTTTTTGTAAAATAATTTTAAATCTAACACAATTTTTTTTAACTAACACTTTTGGTCGCGCCTATTGTCATGGCGCGGCGAAATGCCTGTGCCGCGCCATGCATGGTGGCACGGCAAGAGGGTGACGTGGCGAAGACCGGGGCCGCTGACCGGTGACGTGGTAGGGTCTGTTGCGTCACCGATCTTGGTGCGGCACTGACACGCCACGGAGCATGGCGCGGTAGGATCAGATAAGTATTGCCCGTGAGCCGCCCCTGCCCCCGAGCCGCTCGCCCTGCCTCTGCCTGCCATCCCTGCCCGAAGCGCCACCACCGTCGTGCCCACAGCGCATGCCGCCGCCGTGCCTGCATGCCGACCACCGCGCCTACCCACCCACCCGGCCGGCCACCCGCACGCCGCGCAGAGCCCCGCCGGCCACCCGCCCGCAAATCATGTGCCCGCCCACTCCGGCCACGCCACAAACGCCGGCGCGTCACGGCCGCTGGCTGCCCACCGCCCACTCGCCCGCCCGCTCATATTAAGGTAGGCTCTCTCAATTTCATGTTATTATGATTGTTGTTTTAGTTAGGGTTAGTGATTTAGGATAGTTAGGTTAGTGAATTTGTTAGGATTTGTTAGTGATTTAGAATTTGTTAGGATAGTGATTTAGAATTTGTTAGTGATTTAGGATAGTTAAGGTTTGGTTAGGTAGTTAGGGTTTAGGGATTGATTTTGGGTTTAGGTTACGTAGTTTTGGTTAGGTAGTTAGGGTTTAGGTTACTTTTAGTTAGGATTTTGGGTTTAGGGATTGATTGTCGGTACTTAGTAGTGCGTGATACGGCGATTTGGATGACTTGATGAAGCTTCGTTAAATTCTTATTTTTCTAGTGAAGTTGTTTAATATGTCTGTTAATGTTACTTTGAATATATACATGTGCTTTCATATTGTGTTCGTATTGCATAACAAGTAGCTCAAATTTTGCAATGCTACATAATGTTAATTTGAATACTCTAACCCTTTGTTTATCAATTTGTAACAGGATGACCCCTCCCACGCAGCACCCGTTGTATCCCATTCTTGAGGTGGAGTACGACGACCAGTACCGAGCAACATCTTGAGTGACACCGACGCACAGGTGGCCTTGCCTACTTTGAGGCCCCACACGCACACCAGGACGCACCAGTGGGACGAGCGTTACGCGCCGTATATACGGCGTGCCGGCTTCCTCGAGCTTATCCGTGTTGTCAACTACGGTCTTTCGCCCCTTGACCCAGCACTACTTACTGCAGCTGTAGATAGGTGCGAGTGCCTTCTTTGTACGTAAACATTCTTATAACAAATTTGAGGCAACTAACAGTCGTTATATTCTTATAACAGGTGGAGGCCTGAGACCCACATGTTCCACCTACCTTGAGGCGAGATGACCTTGACCATGCAGGACGTGAAGACTATCTTTGGCCTTCGGTTGGGGGGACTTCCAGTGACAGGGATAGTTGACAATGATCACTGGAGGGAGCTGGTGGCTAAGTTCACTGGCTTTCTTCCACCGGACGACGAGGCTTCCAAGAAAAATAAGTGAGCAATTCAAGCCTATTTAATACTTGCATTGCTTTCCTGCAGTCATCGGGTCTCATTTTCTTCGATCAATTTCAGGAAAAGTTTTGGTGTTTCATCGTCCTGGATCACATAGCGTTTTGAATACTTGGACCCATAGGCTGAGGAGGCTCAGATCGACAAGTTCGCGAGAGTGTGGCTCTAGCACTTCCTTAGTGCTTTCCTCTTCCCAGACGCCTCGAGCAACACTATCAGTTGGATCTTCCTTGACATACTACGCTAGCCGTGGGAGAACATAGCGGCGTACAGCTGGGGCAGCGCAGTTCTGGCATGTACGTATCGATAACTATGTGTTGCCTGCCGTCGCACCTCAAGGTATGCGAACCTTGGGGGTTGCTCCTACCTACTCCAGGTTTGGTGTTGGGAACAATGGCCTATTGGGAGGCCTCTTAATACTGGTTTACCGGTAAGTACTTTGGTTCACTATATTCTTCGAGGCAGTTACATATGATGAAATTATTAATGGTTAATTCTTTATCGTGTTCAATGCAGCAATGGAATGGGCAGGATACACTCCCTACAGCTCTGTATATCTAGACGGAAGCAGAGTTAGTTAGAGGGAATGCAAGGCGTAAGTACAGGAAGTACATGGACGGTCTCGACGTCCTGACACAGCACCAGGTTATGCTCTCTTTACTATCATACATATGTCTTGTTTGATGTACACTATATCACAACCTAACTCAATTACAAAATGTTCAGGTGCATTGGTGTCCTTGGGATGCTCTGGAGCTCGAGTACTATCTGAGTCCTATCACTAGGGACGAGTCAGACGAGTATCGCTACAACGTCTGTCTTATTTTCTTCCACGTGGTCGAGATTCACTTGCCCATCAGGGTCTACAGACAGTTTGGAAGAATGATAGGCTACCCACCACCGCTTTACTCCACCAACCAAGGATTGCACGGGTGCGTTATCGATTAATAACAAAGCTATAATTCAGAGGTGTGTGTGGTACAACTAACATTGTTTTGTTGCAGGTATGACCGCAGGAAAGGATACAAGACCAAGGATTGGCGCGTGACACACAACGCGCACATCCTTTTGTGGGAGACCATGGAATGGTAGCCGGCCCAGGCGGGTCCTCCACACGACCAACACACCTTCGACGAGTACCTGTGGTGGCTTCAGAGGTCTACAAGGACACATATCAAGCCTCCGTACACTGAGGAGGTGATTGACGAGGACTCGGAGGAAGATGTGATCGAAGATGTGTACGACGTTGTCACTAGGGAAGACACACAGCTACAGAGAGCCCCGCTTCAAAGATACGTGGTAAGATACTTGAATGATACAATTTGTTATCCTTTTGGTATTAAGTATGTGTACTAAAATTGTCCAACCGCGTCTCTATACCCAGGCGACACAATTATCAAGAATGTCCAACGAAGTAGCGTTTTGGCTTCACGAGTCTAGAGGGCAGGGACCAGGCATCCTCGAGGCTTTTGTGGAGGTAAACATAAACTTTTACCATTCCAAAAATGATTCTTTATTGTATATGTGTTTGGGAAATGCACTAACTTTAACGTCTATTTATGCAGAAGGTGAAGAAGAGCTGCAGGAAGCTAGCTCAGAAATTGAGCTGTATGGACACTTCTTATGTGGAACCGCCGCTCCCAACGCGGTCGGGTGGCACGTCTTCAGCCTCTTTGAGGACACCAGCCGACTCTTCTCAGCCGGTGACAGATGCCACTTCCGCAGTGTGTACACCACCACATCATAGCGTTGGGAAGGACCCTGCAACCGAGGACGACGACGACGACCCCCCGGGCTTCCGCAGACAGCACGGCCAGTGGGACGATTGGCCGTAGGACGAGATCGGTATGTCTCAGCTAGGTGGTGCCCCGCTTGGTACCCAAGGAGCCTCACAGGTACTAACAAAGGTAGTTTCTTTAAATACGTAGGCTCTATGAACTAATGATCATAAAGATTATAAGTAATCGTGCATATCATATACTTGCAGGGTACGAGCCGTACGCAACGGCGACGCGACCACACCGACATTGGCAACACTCTCAATGTGTTGCCAACAAATCTGAAGAGACAGAGACGTCCGAGAAATCCTTACACTCCTAGGTCTTAGTTTGTTAGGTCGAACGAATATTGACGTCCGAAACTTGCAGGCTTAGTTGGTTATGTTATGTCGAACTTATGTCAAACCAATGAAAATTTTATGTGGCAGCTTGTCAACTTGTGCACGGACTCCATTTATTTGCTTCATATTCGTTTCAATGTGTCGCGGCAGCACTGCCGACGAGATTAAGTAGTAAATAGTTCGAAAACCGACAGTCCCGACGTATCTCGACGCCGGTGGCCGGCGTCTTGACCCCGATCCTCCCGAGCTTGGTCATCGCCGCCACGAAATCGCCGAAGAAGGCACCCTAGTTAGACGCGCAGTAGTCGACCGTGCTGCGCGACCCCATGTCGGACTAGAGCACCTAGTCGAAGCCCACTAGGTCGACGAAGCCGGGGTCCATGGTCCATGATCGCGTCACTGCCGATCCTCAACCAAAAGCAGTCGATCTTCTGTCTGCGCCCAGGTTCTGCCGCGCCATGCGCCGTGGCGCGTCAGTGCCGCACCAAGAACGGTGGTGCGGCAGACCCTGCCACGTCACCGATCAGCGGCCCCGGTCTTCGCCACGTCACCCTCCTGCCGCGCCACCATGCATGGCGCGGCACAGGCATTTCGCCGCGTCATGACAATAGACGCAGCCAAAAGTGTTAGTTTTTTTTTTAAATGTTAGATTTAAAATTGTTTTACAAAAAGTGTTAAAATTAAAAAAATCACATTGGGTGGGGAGCGGTCCGCTCTGACGCTCTGTCTGTGTGCCCGTGCCCCTGCACCCTGATGGCCCTGGCCTGCTAGCCAGACGACCCAGTCCGCTGTGCACCCGCCGCTTGCCATAAGTTTCGAAGCCCAGACGCCAGTTATCACTTTGGGGATTCCACTTCCCATCGTCCCATGCTTGCCCTTGCCCGCCCGCACTCCCGCTCGCCATTTGGAAGTTGTCACCACTCACCAACCACCCCATCCATCGCTTCCCTTCTCGGCTGTCTCCGGCAACACGACGAAGGACTACCACGTCCCGGGGGGCCGGGAACCAGACGATCGATCAACCGAGCCATGACCAACACCGCCTCGACATCCCGGCGCACAGCCATGTGCCCATGTCGTCGTCGTCACCGCCGCTTTCTCTTCTTCTCTGCGTGTCGCTGCTGCTCTCCTCTACGGTGCAGCAACCGCCTTCCACCCAGACCCAGCAAGCAGCAGTGCAAGCCCCCGACCCGTCCTTCATGTTCGGCTGGCTCAACAACAAGTGGGCGTACACCGCCGGCGACACCGCCGTCATCCAGGTCATGTCCCTGGACCTCCGTGCCGCCGCCGCCGTCCGCGCCTCGCTGTCCTTCACGTTTTCGGTGAACGGCAAGGAAGGCAACAGCAGTACGTCACCGACGTGGCCGCCAACATCGGCGCTGACCCGAACGCCTGGACCGTCTCCTTCGTGCCCCTGCGCGCCGGGGACTTCGGCGCGCTCGTCGGCGAGAAGCGGTTCGTCGCCGCCGAGTGGCCGCTCACATTCACGGTCGCCGCGGCTGGCGTGCACCCATCCACGTCGTGGGCGTCGTGGACGTTCCCCGGCCGGCGCGTCGTCGCCGGGTCCAGGGCGTTCGTGTCCATCGCCCCCCGGGACGCCTTCGGCAACGGCATCGCGCGCGGGCCCGACATGCCTGGTTACTTCAGGGTGTCGGGCTCCTTCCTCAACGGGTCGGCAGTGGAGCTCTGGGACTTTCACTACAACGGGTGGACGGAGGATGGACGCATCGGCGTCGAGTTCAGGTCGAATGTTGCAGGCGACTTGTTGGTGCATGTTTACGGGGACGATAGGGAGCTACGTGATTCGCCTCTAATGCTCACAGTGAATCCAGGTTAGACAAGTACTCCTATATGTACTTGTACTTGATTGAATACTCAAAATAACTTGTGAACGGCTTTGTGCATGCGTCCATGTTGAATGCTGATGCAGCTACTGGATAGTTTCATTTAGAATCTTGGTCTTCTCCCAGCAAAGTTCTTGATGTATTTCATTTTCATCAGATACTATTTATTAGTCTAATGCTTCTCCTCATTTTGTATTACGTAGCATCAGATGCATATTCATGCTTTTGTAACAAAAAATGCATATAACAGTGTCCTAATTTATTGTGCAAACATATGTAAATTTATTGACATTTTTTTGTGGAAATGTCAATAATTCGTCGATGTATTTTCATATGCCAGGTGTCCTTAACATAGCAGTAAGCACATGCAGCTGGAAGCATGGAATCAATACTTTGCAGGTGTCTTCCAAGCTCGAGATATTCATATATCAGAGAGACTCCTTTGGAAATATTGTTCCAGATATCCATCCATTCGATGCTCAAGTAGTTGATAAAGCCACAAATTTGTCCATCCCAATAGTAGATCTCGCGATGGAAGCAGTAGCTGATGGAGTGCAGCTCCTATCTTTTAATGTTGTAGAGGCTGGACAAATTTTTTCTCACAGTTTTTGATGCTCAACTGGACGAGAGGGTTTCCAACAGTGTGCACATGTTTGATGTTTTTGTAGGTATGCAACTATACTCTTTAGTTTGCTCATCAAGATGCTCGATTCCTGATCGTGGCTGATTTTGCTATGTTGCTACTTTCAGGATATTGTGATGGGTCAAACAGTTTTGCAAATGGGTCTGGTTTGGCAAATTCTATTGCTGGCTCAGCGTCATCCTTTTCTGTTTTCTTGTTGGATCACTACAGAATCCCTTCTCCAGTTGAAACTGCAAGGCTGCAAGTGAAGATTTTGGATAAAAATGCCACATCTTACGCAGACCCAATCATAACACCTGCAAGAGAACCAAATGGTAATGTTGTATGTTCATTTAGCGGTTTAGCCTCCTATTAACCTTAAAAAAAATTTAAAAAAAGGATCCATTTTTAATGAATCCTAAAATTCTTTTTGGCTTGAATGTTGAATAAATTCACTGAGACGATATCTAATGAAGGAGAAAATTCTATCAATTCAGGACCTGCTGACCACCAGGAGGCAAGTACCTTATTCTTCAGCTTAATTTTAGTTGGTACAGATAAGTGGCATGATCACTGAAATTCTATATGTTATTAGATCATTTCTGGGAATTCAAATGTGCAAACCAGTAAATTTAATGTCTCATATACTCCCCGAATTGCTGGCGAATATGAAATTTGGGTACTGTGTGGGAACATAGTGCTAAATGGTGGAAATCCATATGCCATGACAGTTTTGCCAGGTCTGATTACCTTTCTTATGTGCCTTTATAATCAATTTTTTTACATTCATTTTTTTGAAACATTTTTTTTTGCAATGCATGAATTCACTACCATATAGTAATGCAATTGTAATTCTTGCATTCTGATACGCTACTGCTATTTCACATGTAATGTATGTAGTATGATGATGCAAATGGATTATATTCAAGTGAAATATCAAACAAATTGAAAATGATTCGTAATTTTCATGAATTCCAATGAGAAATTCTTAAGTGATTCGAATAAAGGATGACCACCTTAAAATGAGCCACCTATTTATGCAGCTCACATAGAACTAACTAATGAGCAGCGTCTATCTTATATAGATTGATCTCTAACTTCCTGTACCATATATTTTTTTGAACGAATCCTGTACCATATATAACCTACCCTTTTTATAGGTGCGATCAATATGTCTTTATCAAGTGTTGTCAAGTTTGACCCCAAAGTAAAATTATCAGTTGAAAATGAAGTTGTTGTTCGACTTGTTGACTCATTCATGAACCCGGTGGTGTCTTTCAGGTCAAAATTGAAATTTCAGCTGATATCTGCAAGTATCACAAGTACCACTAGTTTTGTGGCAAAAGAATTTGTTGACGATGGAGATGGATCATATACTGCTCATTATGTGGCAAGGGGTCTTGGTTCATATGGCATATGTGTTCTTTATGAGCATATGTGTTCTTTATGAGCATAAACAGCTGATTCCATGTCCATTCGACGTCACCGTTCTTGCAGGTAATTTTTCAAGTCTTGAAAGGTTCAACACATAAAAGAAAAGAAATTCGTCACATGAGAGAGAATGTTTTTTTTTGAAAGCAAGTCACATGAGATAGATAGTTAAGCTCTAGTTGGCAGAAGATTAATTGTCTCATTATATACTGAAATATTTTGACCATTCCCAATTTCTCTGCTTGTTTGTCGAGTAACTCTGATGAACTCCCTCTCTTTGCAGATGAATACTTTTCAGATGTTAAAAATGATACTGTTTCAGTGTGGGAGGATGAATCCATTTCCTTTGATGTATTGTCAAATGACCGCATTGCAGGAAGTAAAGTGGAAATAGCTAACTCATCTTCTGTAAGTTAATGCCATGAAATATGCGATTCTTAATTTTCCACCTCATAGCGATGATCTCTTCTCTTTGTTATACTTGTCGTCAACCCTTGCAGCTGCACATGCTAACCATCTTAACTGAGTTTTGGTGGCAGTATCATTGTTGAACAGTTTTACTACACGTTGCTTCGAAAACAAAGGAACTTGTGGCAGCAAAACATTATATTGCAACTGATTTCAATTTATAATACTATCCTTGAATACTTTGACAGGAGACACATGCCAGTTCTTTTCTTCTTTTAGATAATCTAAAGTCAATTCTGGCCTCTAGCTTTGGCAATGTACACAGCCCGGTCTTTATGAGTTATGACAAATGTTCAGCATAAAACTGATGTCAAATAGGAAATAGGAAGCTATTATCAAAAAAAAAAAAAAAAACATGAATAAAAATCTCAAGCATTGCAAGTGTTTGTTAAGAGGAGTTAGAAGAAAATATCAAGCACAATGTACCCTAGTACAAAATTTCCAACGGAGTACTTATTACTTTATTTTCTCATTACTTCACATTCTGACTTGATGATATCCCTTTTCTCTGAAGCCACTTCATGGGTCAGTCCTGCAGTCTAGCAAAACCTACCGTTATACACCTTTCGAAGGATTCTTTGGGAATGACTCATTCTCGTATACAGTATGTGATGAGCATAACAATGTCGTCACTGCAACAGTCTTCACATCTGTTCTCTGCAGACCACCTCAGTTCATATCTTTACCCGACAAGTTGCATGTTACTGAAGATACAATCAGCCCACTATTTGGGTAAGCCATAATGTCTTCTACCAAAGTATTGCATACTTGTACTTATTAGTATTGTTTATTATCTATAAGCGTAAAGTTTGACCTCTTTTGTTCTCTTTCTAATGTAATCAAATATGTATATGTTTTTGGCAGTGGATTTCCGGGGATGAAAATGGTGTATTCAGATACAACAGAAAATATATCTGTTACAGTGACAGCACAGTCCGGGAGTGTGTTTTTTGATCCAGTGCGAATTAAACTTCAACAGCTATCAGATGATGTACTTTCAATCAGCAGCAGAGGTAGAGGTGGCAAAGACCTGATGTTACAAGGAACGATAGAAGTGGTAAATGATGCACTACAGTTTCTACTGTACAGTGGGTACTAATCAAGATTCTGACTCTCCCTGGTCTTGTACAAGCCCTATATATGTTTTACAAAGATCTTGCTAGTCCTTTGCGTATGGTAACCATGCATATCAATATGTGCAGAAACGAAGACTTCCACGGAAATGATGTTATATCTCTACATGCCTCGAGCAGAAATGGTGTACGAAGAACTCAGTTCCCAACCTTTGTTGAACCAATCAATGATCCTCCGGTGATACTTGCTCCAAGTTCAATTTTCTTAAGTGGGAACCAATCAATGGAAGGACATCAAATATTTGATAAGCACAGGGATACATTTCAATTTTCCATTGTTGAACCTGATCTTCACAATTTCCCAGGTACTATATATAGATTGTTCATGGTGTTGTTTATGCACTATACGAAAAAAACATTCACTGATGTAGACTGACAGATTTTATCTTGCAGGGAACGAGTCTTCCTTTTTTCTAGTGCTCTCGCTAGAAGTCTTGGAGGGAACGTTAACAACCACCTTGCCGTCCAGTGCCATCGCCACTGCATCCATGAAGACTGAAGGCGTTAACGGTTGGCAGACGCTTCAGACATATGTGACCATCGCGAATCACTTCATACTGAAAGGAACCGCCATCAGGTTCCGTGGGAGCGTCCAGGACTGCAACAATGCACTGCAGCAGTTGCATTACCAAGTAAATCCTGAATCCTCAGATTATATATCAGTTGTTCGTTTTGTCACATTTCTTGCCCCTTTTTTTTTACAGCAGATATGACTTTCTCTTACAGGGTCCAAGGCATGGAACAACGTTGTCCATCACTGTGAACGACCAGGGAAACCATGGATGCTATCCTGACTGTTCAGAGAGAATGACGATGCCACTTACCACTGCCAAGACTGTTCGTCTGGTTCCAGTCATCAAAACAAAACATGTGAACTCAAGGCGAGCTATCTGTAAGTACAAGAACTGATGATATTCCTGGGCAGAAAACTGAAATTCCATATAGTGTGGAGCTCATTTTGATTCTGTGCTTGCGGTTATTTTCAGTGTTTAGATGGTTGGCAGCAGCCGGGATCGTGATAATGCTATGCCTTGGATGTGCTCTCATGTGTTGCCTATGCAAATGCATGAGGGCTTTAAAGAGTGAGCGAAGATACAAAATCTATGGTAAAATTCGCACAACGGAGCAGACCCCATTTCGTCAGCATGTGAGCATGTTACTCTCTGAAACTTCCATATAGCAACCAGGGTGGTCTGAGCTGCCATCATTTTGACCTTTTGACGTTCTTTCTGATAGTTCATTTTTCTGTTTTTTGTTCTTCTGGAAAAAGATGGGTGCTTCACCATCGCAATGCGAGGACGCTGGATATTGCCCTGCTACTGCAACTGTGCCCCAGCTTGGTGCAAACAGATCAACTCTTCGTCAGAGGTAAGCACTGTTACTCGCTATGACTTCACATGTTTCTGTCGTGAATTTTAGCGTCAACAGAACACAGAACTCCAAATGCTGCAATTTGCAAGTGGTTCAGCACGCATAAGCAAAACCAGATAAATTTTAACAAATTAATCCAAAACCGTCGTCAGCGAAGAATCAAAATATTATATTTTCTGTGTTTAGAAATCACACGAGTCCCCTAACTGCCATTGTTCTCGATATTCCAGGTCTCCACGTTCATGCAAGCAAGAACTGGAACTCCAGCCAATCTCGGGGACCATAAACAATAGAACTGAAGATAGCCTTGCGGTTACAGACAAGGACAAATAGGCATTTTATGATTTACCCGTTGTCCGAACCCAAACTATCTTCTGCTCATCCCAAAAACTTGTCAGATGCCAGAATGCCACTGAACGAGTTCTCAGTGTAATAGGAGTACAGCAAAGAGTGTAGCAGAATGAGAATAAAATGGGGAAACTAGATGTGTTGCGTGTAACTGTTTTATTGACAGCCATTACAGATTGTTAAGAGTTTCATGGGAACACAAGCATGCGGCTTCTCAGATGCTTCCTTTTTCTTTTAAGCGGCAGATAGAAGCTTCATCATACAGGCAAAAAAGAGTCAGTCAACTACTCACATAACTGACATTTCTGTGGCAAGTCAGGAGAATGACTGCTAACTTGCCGCTTGGTCTGCTGGATTGATGCATCATCTGGTGCTTCATTCATATAACGCAAGCGAATGCAGCAGCAGTCCACAATCCTGTCACGTGGTCTCGCACAGAAACCATAATGGGGTACTACAGCTTGGTTCTCCACACAATCCTGTGAACTAGGAGGTACTGAACAGGCTTGCTGGGACCTACAACATGGAATGTCCAAATCATTACCCCAATTCGACAATTTAATATATCAGCATTCGTTCCCACAATAACTGTTAGAAAAAACACGAAAACTATGACAATGGTTACGATTATCTGACAAGCCAAGTGAATTCCATAAACGAAGATTCAAACTACCTTCGCATTGTGTGGCATGATCTTTATGTCATGAGGTGGATGAAGCCAAGATTCAGGGGCATATGATAAGAAGTTCTCAAGCTTGCTCGTGTAAATATCGGCGTATTGATGAATGTGATAGGCAAATGATGATTCCCTTCCAGTGTCTGTAAGAAATGTTGCACCAAAAGAGCTATTGAACAAATCTCGCATCCCAGATCGACATTGTCGTCTTTCTGCATTCAACTCATCGAGCAATGCTCTATAGACTTGGCCTTTCTCGGTGCTAACTACAGTTGCACCGACTTTCCCAAGTAGATCATGTATTATACTCAATTTTGCCTGCAATGCAAGATATATATCGAGTAAATTGGTCAGCATCCATGTGGATGAAAATTCATGCACTAACAAACTACATATGTGATGAGAGGAACCAATCATATGCATCAAATATAAAAGGTAAATGCCATCAGTGTATCTGTAGATCAATTCATGGTGCAACTGATTGCCTGTGTCATGTTTTAGATTTTGCAAACCAGGAGGACAGAGCCTATGATTTACCAACCCCAGTGCCATACAGCACTTCACAAAAGAAATAACAGCAGCAAGAAGTGCCTACAGACTAAGTGAGTCGCCTGAACCAAATCCAGCAAGTAGATGGTGAGCATTTCAAAGGGTACCGACCAATAGTACAGTATGGCAGTTTCCTTATTGCAGTCCCAATCTTAAGACTTAAGAGTAGATATTTGTTACCATCTCTGGATCAAAAATCCTTGTCTTTTTGGACAACATGTCTCCAAAACATTTGAGAGATATTGGTAGTAAAAGTTCTAAAAGCTCGTCCAAAACAACAAGAACTAAGGAACTGGAATGCAAACTTAGCTGTGTACACTTTCGTTACAAGTACCAGCTAAGTGTAAGGGGGACAAAAATAAAGTATTTGGATATCATCAACATGACAAGCAGATGATATAGTGCACACCTGTTGGAATCGATAGCTGTCACCGTTTTGGATTTCTATTTCATCCTGAAGTGACAAAGCATGGAACATTGTCAAATCGTACAAAACATATTATATGAAAAAATAGTGTGATAAAGTCAAGAAAAATCCAAAGGAGAGATCTTAAAAAAACAAATACAGGTGTTCGTAAAAAAACAAATACAGGTGTGTTCATGTCCTCTAGTAGCATATCCAACATATTCAAGATCAACACAGCATAAGAGATTACTCTTTTGAACATTTCAATACATTTCTCTTTATTTTGATCTATTCTCAACTCAAAACTTCTTTGGTACCAACACTCCAATAGGATCAAGGTAACCTTAGATTGAGGTATTACTAGTCAATAGGTGAAATATGAAAATGCTAAAGCAGTGGTGCTTGAATTTCATACAACAATGCCTCGTGTGTGTAAAAATATATCTCCAGTAAAAAGAAAAGCATCTACCTCAAGTTCTCGAATTACAGCCGCTGTTCGCCAACCAGCTTTTGAAGGTCCTCTCAAGTCACTCAAAAGATGGTCACCAAAATATATCACCTAATACATAGCCCAAAAAAAACTGAGATGAGAAATTCGAATGAAAATTTTCTGAAATTTAAATTTGGGCAGTTCATGTTTGTGTGAGCAAAGATCACCCAAATTTATATATTCAGTCATCAGGTTACTCCAATATACTATATCAGAATACAACAATAAGCAAGAAACATAATCAACATTCAGCAGATGAGCACAAAGGGCATGCAATTTTTTTTACTACTAGCTTCCACGATGCAAATGGTATGAACTATATTTATTTATATAAATTGAAAAAATACGGTATTGAATTAAGGGAGAGAAAAAAGAGTGAAAGCTGTATCACTCGGACAGAAGACAATTGAGAATACAGAAATTGATTCTTCTTTAAGTTCGAAATAACCAACCTCTGGGCCTCTCCATTTTGTGATCTGCAGAAATGATTTCAAACAGCCATCGTAGTATACTTGATCTGGCAGAAACTTGTCAACTGCAGTAAAAGCTAAGGTGTCCTTTTGAGTGTCATACACCCTACAATACAAGTAACCATAAAGTAGTTAGGAACCCAGAATTGAAGCAGATGTGATAGTGCAGAACTTAAACAAAAATAACAATAAAAGGAAAAAAAAATACAATAACTGGCGGCAATATAGGTCCAGGTCCTTAAGTGCCTGTACTTATTAACACTACTTTCCATTAATATTCAAAGTAACAACAGACCTAAACAGATGCATCAGTGCAAAAAAAATAACAATAACATCTTAGCAAGAAGGATCCAAAGTAATATTTTCTGGTTAGTAACACATAGATGCTCCACAGAACCTGAATGGGTGATCTGAGTTATAGAAAGTTGGTTTATTTGCCAGCGCAATCACAACATCAAACAGTTCCCTCCAGGAATTTCCATCAAAATGTTGGTCCTGCCCAACCAAATTGTGAAATAGTCATGCAGAGAATATGTGAGTAAGCATAAATATTTTTCATAATACGCTAACATGATACATTCTATTTGGAATAACTCACCAAAAAAATTACAAGTAAGACACAAAATTAATAATCAAAAGAGTGTCATTTGTACTCCATACCAATGTCCCCTGTGTAGTAGTAGTATACAACAAACTCTTAATGAATGCTACAAACAAAGGAAGGATGTATTATGTATATGCTAATTGTTCACTTTAAGCATCAAGAATATGTGTCAAGGGCTCAAGGCCAGTGCATTGAGTGGCTGGCATGTGTCAAGTTAAAACATGATTTCATATGCTCAAACCAAAAGGTAACCCTCAAAGAAAAGATATACAAGGTCAAGACGGACCTCAGAAAATAAGGAAAAAGGTTATATCGAAAAATATATAATGTTACTCATGAACCAAATAGAAATCTGTTGTGGTTTAAAATCTTGCCTTTGGGTGCTAAACAATATGGACAAAACAAAACATACAAACAGATTTAAATTTAGAAACAAAACCTCTAGCAAATAACGCATCCCTCCATCTACAAAGTAGAAAGGTGAATTAGTAAGAAGAAATAGCTTTTTCCCTTTCTCTTTAAGCATCTTCAAGAAACGGAACACCTGGCTCTGCAGGTCACAGGTGAGGCAACAGTCTTAGAGATAACATATCAGAAAGAATGTCAGAAACAAGAAGCAGCATAAGGTTAGATCATTGATATTTAAAACTTCAGATTAAAAAAATCAATAAAAGTGTGCCACCTACTTTTTTTATCAGAAATTTCTGAGGCTCAGAAAGAATTTGCCTGTGAATTAAACCACTTCTGTGAACATGCTGAATCGATTGGTTTACATCCTCGTATACGTAAGATGGATCAAACTCCAGTTTTGCATCTATAAAGTGCTGAACAATATCGGCAATCAGACATGCCTGTGAAGAAATGATCATCCCATAGTTAGAATGTATTATGGAGGGAAATAAAAAAGAAGTACTACTCGGATCATATTTCCAGAGGAATTGCAAATCGATTCACCTTTTTTTGTTTCTAGGTCATAGATTAGTTCACTTCCCCTTCTAATTCAATAGCCCTTTTCCAAGTTTCTCGTATCACTTTTGGTTTTTATTTTGGTTAGCACTACCAGAGATAGGTATGGAATCTAGGGGGGGTCGTGGAAGAGTTGGGTACATTTCCCTTTACAACTGATATGGTGAAAAAGAAAGCCAGTTTAGTTGCACGGTATGATCTCAGAGAAATTACTTAAATTAAAAACGGTACATGATACTAAATTCAGTACATAGTAGCTCTAGTTACTAATATGTGATACAACATTGTCTATAAGTGCAAAACATCGCTCCACATGGCAGGTCAGAACTACATGCATAGCTACATACCCTTGAAGAATGATCTAACACGCATAAAGTTGATATATGAATGCAGAACATATAAAATCTAATAAACCTATGAACAAAGCATTAACCATATACTGGGTGATAATATGGTGGTTTAGTTGACTGATAGCTAACTATTCTGTAAGTAAAAGGACACAGAGTAAAAAGAAAAGAATAGAACTAAGGCTCATATGAATCCAAATGTACCTCACTAAAACAGAAGACATCCATCAGCCCAACAAGGTGACGAGCTTGATATCTGCCAATATGACGTGTGCCATAGAGATCTTTTATCTCACTCAAACTCAGCTGATTAACAAACATTAAGGTAAGAATTGTATTAATAGGATGTCAATAGACATATTTTTACATAATGTATTATTGTTGGAGAAGACAAAGAAAAAGCATAAAAATATCTCATAGAAATTCTTTAAACTATCAACATGTGTAATCTATGCTCAGATGTATTTAACTAAATACACCGGCCAAAATTTGAGTTCAACAGTTAATAAACAACAGACAGAGTGGTTGCTCATGAGAAGAGAACCTAGATATTTACATATTAATATCCCAAATATGTATCTAATGCATAAACCAAAAAAACAGTCAGCATTGACAAACTTCTAAATATAGTATGAAAAGAAACTCAAGTATGCATGAGCTAGTCTTTGCAAATTGGATGCAACCGTTTGAGAAAAGAATGGATAAAACAATGAAGTTTGAGATCAGCAGACAACCACTGGCAATCTATCACATTGTCTGAGCCTAAATGTTTACATATGAATTAACCCAATAATAATGACGTAAACCAGACAACATCAAAAACAAGGCTCAAAAACTTTTTTTTAGGGATAAGCGGGAGTTGCCTCCTAGTGCTTATATATTATAAATAGATAAAACAAATATATCTTGTAAAGGAACTAAAGCGTGAATAGTAGTTATTTAAGTGATGCAGAGTGGTTGAGATAAAAAGGAGAAACAATAAAGTAGAGAACATATTACCCTCTGCCGCCCAAAGAAGCAACCATCTGGTTCAATAGAGCCGAAGAAATCGAGCTTGAGAAGGCACCCTTTAAGTCTATCATAGTACAGACCCCTGATGGGAAAGGTGCGGTCATACTCGTACTGCAAGCAACTCTCCGGATACTTCAACTGCAGAAACCACAAGCGCAGCATTCTGTCATCCACGCAACGATGCAATGACACCCAAGAAAGAGAGGAACCAAACCTCATTGACCAAGTGCTTTTTGGCAAGATCGTAGATGAGGCACTGCAGGTGCTCGGAGTAGTGCGACAGCGTGTAGTCGTAGTCGAAGCCGTAGACCTGGAGGTCGTCCAGCTTGACGTTCTTGTTGACGTAAATGCCTGAAACCCGCGACACCAAAGCCAGGCCAGCAATGTTAATAGTCTGACTGAAGAACCGATCTGTTCAGCAAGACGGACAGGAGGACAGAGAAGCGAATGCGCAATCGAAATTCTTTTTTCCCGACCTTGCGGGTTCATCTTGGGCATGTCCTTGATGGCGGCGGGGATTCTGAGGTAGTTGCGTTTGGCGTCCTCGAACTCGCGGCGGATGCGCTCGATCTCGTCCTCGCCGGCGCCGGACCGCAGCGTGGTGGAGAGCGTGCAGAGCGCGCGCAGGCCTGTAGGGAGAAAACCACACCCCCAAAGTCAAGAGAGACGCAGTCAGCAATCAACCCCACCCCCGCAGCGGCATTCCGTCGAACGGCTCGAGTGCAACAACCTCGCGAGGACCGCAGCGCCGTCGCAGAGAGCGCCGGCAACAGGAGGAGACCGTAGCGGTCCAGAAGGCGGAGGCGAGCCAACGCCATCGGGGGGGGCTGCCTCGGTTTGTCGGTATGTCGGTCGGTCGCCGGCGTGAGGAGGAGAGGGGACGCGGGAGACGGCTGCTTTTCCTAGGCGCCGACGGGAAAAGGTCGCGCTCGCAGTTGCACGGGAGAAGTGCAGACGGCTGACACGTCGGGCCAGCTGCTGGACGTGTCCTGTCGCTGACGCGTGGGGCCACATGTACGTCCCGCTCATGGGAGCTCGTGGGCTGGTGGGGTCGCGCGGCCTCTTTTGCGCGACCCACGAGGCCTGCACTGCTGTGACCACGCAAGTGGCGTCCAGTGGCGCACGGCGCCCATAGGAAAAGGAGGCCCCGGAACTGGAAGAAACGGGATCCTCGTGTCGGTTGGGGTAAACCTGGCGGCCCATCTCCGCGCGTACCGAACTCAGCCCAAACCAGGTGATCCCCTGATCCTATCAACAACTCTGGGCTCCCAATTGCCATGGGTGCAGATCACGCAACTTGCCGTTCCTAAAAAAAAAAAGATCACGCAAGTTGCACCGTCGCTCGGGATTTTTTTAACACTTTTTTTAAATTAATTTTAAATCTAACACGGTCGGGTTTTTTTTTAAAAAACTAACACTTTTGGCCGCGCCTATTGCCCTGGCGCAGCCAAATGCCTGTGCCGCGCGCATGCATGGTGGCGCGGCAGCGGGCTGACGTGGCGACGATCGAAATCGCGTCCGGTGATGTGGCAGGGCTCTGCCGTGCCGTGCCACCGATCTTAGCGTGGCACTGCCGCACCTTGATCTATGGCACGACAGAGCCGAATAAAACCCCCGTGGCCAGTTGAAACGAACAAGTTGTTGACGCGACCGTACGCAAGTTGAAACGAACATGAAGCAAATAAATAGACGACAAGTTGCCATTTTCATTGGTTTATGAGTCTGCAAGTTTTCGACGACAATATTCGTTCGACATAAGTTCGACGTAATGAACTAAGTCCCAAGAATGTAAGGATCCTGACGAGGACATGACACCCATGCATATGACCATGTTTGGTGCATGGGATGGAGGAGAAGGAGGCCAGCAAGGGTGTCCAAATCAAGAAGAAGGCCCGAGGCTAATTCGGCTCGAGTCCCCGAGGTGGAGGCCCAAAGCAACTTAAGTTTGAGTCTGCCTCGGAATCCAGGACCAGTCTGCCTTAAACTGGTCACTCAGGACGCATCCGGACTCCGTTTTCGATGATCCACATATGGATGGAAAGCTAATTTGATAAGGAAGCTGTCGGTGTTTCGGACCGGGGGGTCCTCAATCAACTAGTAAATTTGGGCTGCGTGTTCCCGATCCTGGATAGTGATGCAAAGAGACACAAGGCTTATACTGGTTCAGGCAATCGGTGTCCTACATCCAGTCTGGGAGATCGATCTTGTATTCCTTGCACCAAAGCGCTTGTAGTAGGGGGTTACAAGCTGGGTGAGAGAGGGAGCTAGTCCCAGGTCTCGACGTGGAGTGGTGCAGGTTGCTTGAGATGTTGCTCTTAGGCAGCGGGAGAGCGTGTGTGTTACGGGGTGTTGCTTGCGTGGGTGTGTGTTCTTTCCCCTAGAAATGGCCCAGGTCCTTTCCTTTTATAGTTGAAGGAGGGACAAGGGTAGTATGTATGCTAACTACACGGCGTCGTGCGAACAGAGGCGGCGTGTTCGAGCCCTGTAGCATGTTCCTGTGGCGGCGTGGTCATCAGAGTGGTCCGTCCTTGAAGTACTGGGGCGATGTGCTGGTCACATCTGATCCTGTGCGTCATGGGAGCTCCAGGGCTACCTCGAAGCGGGCGTGGCGGTCGGCGTGTGGGTCACTGTGGGTTGACTGCGCGAAGCCAAGGCTCGGTTGGTGCCAAGGCCGAACCGTGGTGGGGGGTCTCGACAGACGTGAATCTCAAGATAGCCGAGGCCCTGACGTAAAGTGCCGAGGCTCGGAGGGAGCGGTCGACCTTGTTCGCTGATTCGGAGGTGATGATGACCCGGACCAGACTTCCCATACCACGTTGTCTTCGAGGCGGGGGTTACGGGGCATAGTGTAGTGCCGGCGCTAATCGTGGGCACAGCTCCCGAACACAGTGGCCGGTAATCCCCGCCGTACCTTGTCTAGCTGGTATGGCGTTGATGCGACTCCTTGTCTCGTCGGCCACTCCGTGGTGTCGAGCCGTCGTCCGGCTAAGATTGCGGGAGTGGTTGACACATTAATGGGACGTGACACGCTGTTGGGAAGACTGGTCGAGGCCGGAGCTACGGGTTATTGATAGGCTAGCCTCGAGCGATACGGAGAATGGTTGTCTCGTTCGAGGCTATACGCACGGGGCCTCGGGCGGGACGGAGATTGGACTCCTTGCTGAGGCCTCCCGCGAGAGGCCTCACGCGAGACGGAGATTCGTCAGGGCATCGAGACCTCCTGTGCGAGGCTTAAAGCGAGGCGGAGAGCCGGTGGGCTCGGACGGGGCCGGTGGTGAACCCACGGCTTACCTTCTGGCTTCGTTGTTGATGGGGTTTAAGTGACTTTTTTGGTATACGCTCGGGGTACCCTATTTTATGGTACCCGACAGTAGCCCCTGAGCCTTAGGGGGAGTGCGAGCAATCTCCTTGAGGGTTTGTCGAGACTTGGCTTACAGCCGCTCCTGTAGGGTTTATGTTTTGCTTTTTGAGGTTTCGGTGGGTGCGCGAGAGTGCACCCGTTGGGTGTAGCCCCCGAGGCCCTGGAGGAGTGGATTTACTCCTCCAAGGGCTTTTTTCATATTAAGTGAGAAGTTTTTATCATATTTGCCGAGCCCACAAGTGCGAGTTCGGGTCACGAGGTTTTGGCAAGGTCGCAGGAAGAGCCCCCGAGCCTCTGCATGGAGCAAGAGGGCGATCAGGGGTTCCCCTAACTTTTTGTGCGACCCTCATGCTTCCTTTTCACTCAGAAGGAGGGGGGATATGCCAGGCTACCCTCGGTGGGTGCGAGCGATGACATCTCTGGTGAGCTATTATCGGGTAAGTTCGAGTGGAGGCCCACGCCCCATTCGCTAGGGGTCAGCTAGTGGTCCAGAGACGCACTCCAAGAGTACTAGAGGGTTTCTCTAGTGGGTACCGAGGCCGTTCACTGGGCCCCGGTGGCTCGGTGCCTCCCTACAGTGGGATCCCATTCGGAGACCTCCCTGCCGGTCTCGGACATGACTTAGGACGTTCTGAGCTATCGTTCGCTCAGGCCTTGGCCATACGTGGGCTCGCCCATAGTCGTCCCTAACTTTGTTGCCCTAGGGCGGCTGTCGAAACCCTAGGGGGGCCAGCCTTCGAACCCCTGGACCGTAATGGGCTCGGTGCCCTTTATCGTGTTTGTAACGAAACTTCTAGCGCAGGCTTAGGTCGCTTGTCTTTGTCTTGGGCGCAGGAGGAGCCCTCGAGCCCCTGCACAGAGCGAGAGGGCGGTCAGGGGTCCCCCTAACTTTTTTGTTCGACCCTCATACATCCTTTTCATTCGGACGAAGGGGTTGTTTGCCGAGACCATTCGGGTGCGAGCCTGGGTCGCTGGGTCTCGGCAATGTTGCAGGAAAAGCCCCTAGCCTCTGCACGGAGCAAGAAGGCCATCGGCAGTTCCCCTGGCTTTTTGTACTCCCCTTGCGCATGAGGGTTTGTTTGCTGAGCCCCCCCTCCCCGGGTGCGAGCCTAGGTCGCGGGGTCTCGGCATATCTACAGGAAGAGCTCCCTAGCCTCTACACGGAGCGAGAGGGCCGTCAGGAGTTCCCCTAACTTTTTAATCGACCCTTGCGCATCCTTTTCGTTCGGAAGGAGGAGTTGTTTTGCCGAGCCCTCTCGTGCGTGAGCCTAGGTCGCTGGGTCTCAGCAAGGTTGCAGGAGGAGCCCCCTAGCCTCTGCACGGAGCAAGAGGGCCGTTAGGGGTTCCCCTGGCTTTTTGTACAACCCACACGCTTCCTTTTTGTTCGGAAGGAGGGGTGGAATATGCCAAGCTACCCTCGATGGGCGCGAGCGGTGGCATTTCCGGTGAGCTGTTATCAGGTGAGTCCGAGTGGAGGCCCGTGCCCCATTCGCTAGGGGTCGGCTAGTGGTCTAGAGACGCACTCCAAGAGTACTAGAGGGTTTCTCTAGTGGGTGCCGAGGCCGTTCGCTGGGCCCCGGTGGCTCGATGGCTCCCTACGGTGGGATCCCATTCGGAGACCTCCCTGTCGGTCTTAGACACAACTTAGGGCGTCCCAAGCGTTTCGCTTGCTTGGGCCTCGGCCCCATGTGGGCTCACCCATGGTCGTCCCTGACTCTATTGCCCTAGGGCGGCTGTCGAAACCCTTAAGGGCCTAGCTTTCGAACCCCTAGACCGTAATAGGCTCGGCGCCCGGTTCCTTCATCTGAAAGGAATAGGGTGGGGGGATGTCTCCCCCATCGGCTCGACAATAGCTGGCATGCCTTTTGAGGCGATGTTCTAGGGAGATGGAACAACGCCCGCTGCTGCCACGGTCGGCCACGACATGGTGTCAGTGGATGGGACGTCACTGTTCCTGCAATTAATGAGGAGAAGGTGGGCACGTGGGCAGTAAAATCAGATCGCGGTTAACCGCACCGGATCTAGGGGAAACTTCCCCAATTTCATCACCCCTCCATTTCGCCTTTACCCTGCATAAATATGCAACGAGCCTCGCCCCTCCCCACCTTACCTTGCCTGCATTAGCTCTGCCCCCATCGAGCCATTGTTAGAGCAGTGGGCACCAGGAAGAAGAAGGGAGAAGGGAGAGCTAGGGAGAGAGAGAGAGAAACTCATCGCCGCATTCGAGCCCTCCACCGCACTCATGGTCAGCGACATCGTTGTCATCGAGGCAGACCCTTGAGATCCATCTGACGTCACCGTGGAGATGCTTCAGTCGCTCGTCGATGGTGAACTCCTTTGTCTGGTGACGGACCCCAATAGGCCGGAGTGGATCGCTCTGTCAGGCGAGCCGGAGCCGAGGCCTTGCGATGGTTACATCGTGAGCTTCGTCTCCTTTCACGAGCGTGGCCTCGGCATTCCGATGGACCGGTTCATGTGGGTGCTCCCACACTACTATGGCGTGGAGCTCCACAACTTCAACCCCAATTTCATCACGCAGGCGGCCATCTTCGTCGCTGTCTGTGAGGGGTATTTGGGGATTGCTCCCCATTGGGAGTTGTGGCTCCATCTCTTCCGGGCGGGACATACCACTAAGCCGACGGGCACGTCGGGCATGAGGAAAGCGGTGAGGGCTGGCGGCTGCACTCTTCAAGTGCGCTAGGACCGCTAGCACCTCTACATCCTAGCCCAGCTCGCGTCATCCAATCATCGATGGTACACGAGCTGGTTCTATCTCCGCAACGACGATGGCGGACTTCCCCCCTACACTGGGTGGATTGTGGGGAGCTGCCTGGAGAGGTGGAAGTACGGCGTCCTGAGGGAGGATCAGCCCAAGCTACAGCCGCTTCTGGAGGGGCTGGAGAGGCTATGAGGCCGTGGCCTTACTGCGGCCATGGTCGTGGCCGCCTTCCATCACCAGAGATGAGGTCGGGTGAGCCAAACGAGGGCATCCGAATGTCCTCCTCCACCATTTCCGATGAGGAAATTCTTCACCGGGTAGGGGAGATGGTGGAGGTGAAGCTGAGGAGCGGTAACCTGACCCCCATCATGATGCGCCTATCATGGGGGTTCCTTTCGCTGGTAAGTCGCGCGCCGCTACAGCCCCCGAGCCTTCTCCGTTTCTTATTATTTCTCGTTCCCTTATGCGCATTCATCGTTCCTACAGGGGATGAGGGACATGCGTGCCTCTTCACCGCCCGTTCCCGAGGACGCGAGGCGGCGGGCGATCAACTGGGCGCACACCGAGGCACAGAAGAAGTGGAAGGATGTCAAGGCGGTGAAGTGCACGAAGCAGATCCTTGCACGCGAGAAACTAGATGAGCGTCGCTGGCAGCAAAGGAAGGATGGCCTCCCGTTGGAGGAGTCCCCATCACCATCGTTATCGACGGATGCCTCGGACGAAGATGACGAGGGCAAGATGGGGCGAGGTCCCCTAGACCATCTTCCTGACATAGGGGAGACGGTGCTCGGGGCGTCGGCAAGCAGCCCGGCGCTCCTAGGGGGAGGAGGAGCTGTCCCAGGGTCAGCAATTGCCTGCCCCGGGGCCGAGGCCAACATGCCTGAGGTGCGGGTGCTAGGCAAGCGTGCCATCAGCCCAGTGGGCTCGGCAGCAGCGGTGGAGTAGGTGGCGGCGGGGACGACGCAACTACCCCCGCAGAGGACCGAGGGGGCGTTGAGGTCCGTCGAGGACCAACCGGCGCCGATGAACATGGAGGCCGTGCCTCTACCACCGCCATCGTCTTTTGCAGACAAGGGTTGTCGTGCCGAAGCGGTTGCAGCCCCGCTCAAGGTAGGTGTATTTTTGGTGGAGCCACAGTGCTTTCCATTTGTTCTTTTGTCTTGTGCTGACCCTATAAACATTTTGTCCTTAGCTGAAAGCGGCCTACGGAGGTGCCTACCTTGGCGCCCCTAAAAGCGCTCAAGGTTAACCCTGGCTCCACCGCCCACTGGGTGGCAGAGGCACAAGCCGCCCTACAACATGGCGCAGCATCGGCGAGGGCCGACCCGAAGGAGCCGGCCACCCAAGGAGGGGCTGCCGAGGCGACCCAGACATAGGCGGGGGAGGGAGCACCTCTACCCCACGATGGCGAGGCCCATGGGCCGGATGCGGCCGAGGTTCCCTTGGCCGCCGAGGCCACCGGAATCGAGGTCCCTGGGGTTTCACAGGCTGGGGCGACGGAGGCCGCGGCGCCTAGGACCATCGAGGCCGCTGTGGTGGGCACCGGAGCCCCCGCGACCACCGAGGCCACAATGGCAGAGGCCGGAGCCCCCGGGACCACCGAGGCCACAATGGCGGAGGCTGGAGCCCCTAGGACCATAGAGGCCACGATGGCAGAGGCTGGATCCCCCAGGACCACCGAGGCTAATGTGATCATAGTGAGGCTGTCAGCCCAGGATGTGGAGATGAAGGCGGCGGAGGCCTCGATGGCACCCTTGGTTCAAGGCCCGCCGTTGTTGGGGGAAAGCGCCCAGGAGGTGGAGGTCCTTCTGATCTCCTCCAATGATACTTCCCAGGCACAGGAGATGGCCGGCGCTGAGGTGGCCGGTGTCGTGGAATAGCTGGTTCTGACCCCGGGCGAGGGAAGCTCGGCCCTCACGCAAGTACGACTCGAGCCCCACGGGTAGGATCACCAGCGTGTCCTGTGGCAGAGCCGGGATGACCCTGAGGCAAAGCCTCTGTTTGCTCTTGAGGACGCAGCCGAGGGCGGTCGCTGGGACATGTTCGAGCAGTACCACCAGCTGGCGGAGCGGTCACTACGGATGGCGCTGTCCATGGTGGCCAACGATCTGCCCAGAGTCGCCTAGGTTCGTGCTTTCTTTTCTCATGCTGTGGTCTTTTTTGAGTTTTCTTTGTAGGGATTGACCCCTGATCTGTTTTCCCCATGAGCTCGAGACCTGGTCCCTTGGGAAGTCGATCTTTCTCCGGCGGGAGAGGGACGTCTAGGACCAACTTCAGCGGTAGAAGGGCCTTCTTGCAGGCGCCAACGAGCTCCTGTCGGCGTGGAGCATAGAGGTGGAGGACCTCCGCCTTCGTTGTGCCGATGCAAAGGTTGAGGCGGCCATGGCTCAGGAGCAGGTCACCCCTCTAGCGGCGCGTGTCAAGGAGTTGGAGGAGGAGCTCACCCGCGTGGCCGATGATCGGGATGCCTTCAGGTCTCAAGCCAAAGAAGCCACGGCCTCAAGCAAGGCTCTTGCTGGGCAGCTAGGAGCGGAACAGAGTGCACACCAGCCGACGAAATGCGCTTTGGATGAGGCCCTTATAGTGGTTGAGGCCTCCTAGACCGAGGCTGTGGTCTAGAGGGGAAAGGCCGAGGGTGAGTCCTATCCCCCTCATTTTATTCACTTTTCTTGTATTCGCCCCCTCATTCTCTAGTGTGATGCAGTGCTAGGGAGAGAGGCTTCTTGGGTTGAGGCCTAGTGTCTAAAGGAGAAAGCCGAGGCCTCTTGGGTCGAGGCCCGACACTGGGAGCAGAAAGCCAAGGGTGAGTCCCGTAGGCTTCCGTCCCTATTTGGCTTATTTTCCTTTGCACTCAACCCTATTTCATTTCCTATGGCACAGAGTCGGAGGTGGAGGTTACCCGGGCAACCGAGGCTTCCGTCGCGGTGCAGGCGATGCTCGAGACCGAGATCGGGGAGCACGAGGCACTGAAGAGTGCCGCCTGCACTGCTTGCGAGGCTTTGGAGGTCGAGGGGGTTCAATTAGGCAGCTCCCTTGGGAGCCATCTGATTGCATTGAGCGGTTAAGTGCGCGAGCGGCTCCGAGGAGCGCTGCATATGGGCATCAAGCGCGCGCTGGCCGTCATTGCCTCGCACTACATAGGCATTGACCTCCAAGCCATCAGCGATGGCTACGTCCTACCTGACAAGGAGGCTGATGAGGCGGTTGTGAAGCTGATGGAGGCGACGGAGGGCCCTGGTACGACGTTGGTCAAGCTGTTCGAAGAGGAGGTGGTCGCTGCTCCACCGTCTGCCGACACTGGAGGCCCTGAGCCATGACCTAGGCTTAAGAGGCCATGTAAATAGAATAGGAATTAACTATGTATCATAACACTTGTGGCTGTGGAGGCTTTTCTTTTTGAAGCACTCGTGTTTCTTAATCGTTTGTCTTGTATTTCCGAGCCTCTGCCTTCTTGTTGTCTCTGATTAGATTTCTTTGCAAAAAACTTCCTTGGAGCCTAAGTCATCTCCTGGGCGAAAGGTGGTGAGGGAGCACTGTAGCCCAGAGGCTTAGGCCGTCTCATGACTCTACCAGCCTTCTAGCCCTGAGACGGGCTTTCGGTCCTTGGGTTTTTCGCAACCGATTCGTCAGAGCGCGCTAGAGGGTTTGGCGTAGGAATTTTTTCGAAAAACGGCTAAAAATAGTGCATGGGACTTAGGGGGGAATCCCCCATCTAGCCCCCAAGGGAGGCTCGGTTCTACGGAGGCAAAGTCGAGTCTCCCTTACAGTGTCATCGTATTGCCGAGACCCACGATGGGCTCAGGGGGGTTTCTCGAAAAATTAGAACAACTAAAGAACGCCTTTCAATTGTATTCCGAGAAACAATATATACAATGCTTGGAAATTTAAGGGTAAAAGCGACGTAGCTGTTCTATATTCCAAGCGTTAGTGAAGATTTCGCCCTTCTCATTGGCTAGCTTGTAGGTCCTGGGCTTCAACACTTGGGCGACAATATACGGCCCTTCCCATGGTGGGGTCAGCTTGTGGCAGCCCTTGTTGCTCTATGTTAGCCTTAACACTAGGTCACCTACCTTCAAGTCTCGGCTTCGGATGCGCCGGGCTTGAAAGTGCCGTAGGGCTTGCTGGTATTTGGCCGAGTGCAGCAGCGCGACGTCTCGAGCTTCCTCCAGTTGGTCGAGGGCGTCCTCGCGGGTGGTGCGATTGCTTTGCTCGTTGTAGGCCTGTAGCCTCAGGGAACCATATTCCAAGTTAGTGGGGAGGATGGCCTCGGCTCCATAGACTAGGAACAAAGGTGTGAACCCCGTGGCTTGGCTTGGAGTGTTCCTTAGGCTCCAGATGACCGATGGGAGTTCGGCGAGCCATTTCTTGCCAAACTTCTTCAACCAGCTGTAAATTATTGGCTTGAGGCCTTGTAGGATCATGCCGTTGGCATGTTCTACTTGGCCATTGGTCCTTGGGTGTCCTATGGCCGACCAGGCCACACGGATGTGGTGGTCATCGCAGAACATCAAGAATTTTTTGCCGGTGAACTGTGTCCCGTTGTCGGTGATGATGGTGTTAGGGACCCTAAATCTGTGGATAATGTCAGTGAAGAACAGCATTGCTTGCTTGGATTTGATTCGATTGATCGGACGAGCCTCGATCCATTTGGAGAACTTATCGATTGCTACCAGTAGATGGGTATAGCGTCTGGGGGCCTTTTGCAGAGGCCCGACCATGTCGAGCCCCCATACGGCAAACGGCCATGTAATAGGAATGGTTTGGAGGGCCTGGGCTAGGAGATGTGTCTGCCGCGCATAGTACTGGCATCCCTTGTAGGAGCGTACTAACTTGGTGGTGTCAGCAACTGTCGTCGGCCAGTAGAACCCCTAGCGGAAGGCGTTTCCGATGAGCGTCCGAGGCGCCGCATGGTGCCTGTAGGCCCCTACGTGCAAGTCCCAAAGCAAGGCTCGGCCTGCCTCGGTGGTGATGCATCATTGGAGGACACCGGAAGGACTTCGCCTGTACAATTCGCCATTGCAGAGGGCGTAAGTCTTGGCTCACCGCGCAAGCCATCGGGCTTCGGTCCTATCACAAGGAAGCTTTTCCTAAGCGAGCCAATCAAGGAATGGGACTCACCAGTCTGTGTCCTGGTTGGTCTGGGAAGGCTCTGTGTCGACTTCCATGACCTCAGGCTCGGCCGAAGGAGTCTCGGTGGCAAAGGGGGCATTGAGCCCCATCGTGGGTTCGACCGCTGGGCCCTCCTCTGCTACTAAGGCATAGTCAATGGAAGGTTTGTGGAGGTCCCTGGCAAAGACGTTCGGGGGGACTGGAGCCCGCGCCGAGGCCATCTTTGCCAGTTCATCGGTGGCATCGTTGTACTTCCACGCGATGTGGTTGAGTTCAAGACCGTCGAACTTATCTTCTAGGCGACATACCAACTTGCAGTCACTGTTCGCCTAAATGGTCATTTAGCCCATTTAAACACTATGTAAACGATACACAGTGGTGCGCCGTTTCTGTTTAATCACTCATTTACCCTGTTTAATTGGCCGTTTAGCCCGTTTAATGGGACGTTTTGCCCGAATAATGGCTAAACGGTAGGTGACCGACTGTTTACCGTTTAGCGTTTAGGAAAACACTGCTTGTAGTATGCCTCCATTTTGGGGTCGAGGAAGTTCGACTCCTTCATGACTTGATTGACGACGAGCTATGAGTCGCCCCGGATGTCGAGACGCCGTACCCCAAGTTCGATGGTGACTTGCAAGCCGTTGACGAGGGCCTCATACTCGGCCGCGTTGTTGGAGGCAGCGAAGTGGAGCCACACTATATAGCGCATGTGTACTCCGAGGGGTGAGATGAAGAGTAGACCCGCGCCTGCCCCGGTCTTCGTTAGAGACCCATCGAAGTACATGGTCCAACATTCTGTCTGGATTTGAGCAGGTGGTAGTTGGGTGTCAGTCCACTCAGCCACAAAGTCGGCCAAGACCTGAGACTTAATCGCTTTCTGAGACACAAAAGTCAAGGCTTCCCCCATAAGCTCGATGGCCCACTTGGCTATCCTGCCCGAGGCCTCCCGGTTATGGACTATCTCTCCCAAGGGGAAAGACGATGCCATAGTCTCTGGGTGGGACTCAAAGTAGTGACGCAGCTTGCGCCGGGCTAGGACTACGGCGTAGACCAATTTTTGGATGTGGGGGTAGTGCATTTTGGTCTCGGAGAGCACTTTGCTGATGAAGTAAACAGGTCATTAGATGGGTAGGGCGTACCCTTCTTCCTACCTCTCTACTACTATAGCAGCGCTGACCACTTGGGTCATTGCAGCGACGTAGAGTAAGAGGGCCTCGTCCCTGGCCGGTGGTACCAGGATAGGTGGATTGGTGAGCAGTGCTTTGAGCCTATCGAGGGCTTCTTCGGCCTCGGGGGTCCAAGAAAAGCATTTGGATTTTCTCAAGAGGTGGTACAGAGGCAAGCCTTTTTTATCGAGGCACGAGATGAAGCGGCTTAGGGCCGCAAGGCATCCCATGACCCTCTGCACTCCCTTGAGGTCTCGGATTGGTCCCATGTTGGTTATGGCCGATACCTTCTCCGGGTTAGCCTCGATGCCATGTTTCGAGACTATGAACCCTAAGAGCATGCCTCGGGGAACCCCGAACACACACTTCTTGAGGTTGAGCTTGATGCCCTTTTCTCTGAGGCATTTGAAGGCTATTTCCAGGTCATCGACGAGATCCTCGGCTTTTCTGGACTTGACCATGACGTCGTCCACATAGGCTTTGACTGCTCGCCCAATGTGGTCACCAAAGACCTGAGTCATGCACCGCTGGTATGTGGCCCCTACGTTTCTGAGGCCGAAAGGCATAGTCACGTAGCAGTACATGCCGAATGGGGTGATGAAAGAAGTCACGAGCTGGTTGGACTCTTTCATCTTGATCAGATGGTAGCCAGAATACACATCAAGGAAAGACAGGGTCTCGCACCCCGCAGTGGAGTCAACGATCTGATCGATTTGAGGTAATGGGAAGGGGACTTTTGGGTAGGCTTTATTCAAACCAGTGTAGTCTACACACATCCTCTATTTCCCATTTTTCTTCTTGACTAACACGGGGTTAGCCAACCACTCTGGGTGGGACACTTCCTTGATGAACCTGGTCGCCAAGAGTTTCTGCACTTCCTCGCTGATGGCCCTACGCTTTTCCTCATCGAATCGGCATAGGCATTGCTTCACCAGTCTAGAGCCGGCCCGGATGTCCAAGGCGTGCTCGGTGACCTCCCTCGGTATGCCTAGCATGTCCGAGGGACTCCATGCAAACATGTCGGCATTCGCGTGGAGGAAGTCAACGAGCACGGCTTCCTATTTGATGTCAAGGGTGGCGCTGATCCTTAGTGCCCGGTCATCGGGGCAGGCGGGGTCAACCGGGACGAGCTTGATGGCCTCTGTGGCTCGAATGCTCCCGCACGACGCTTGGAGTCAGGCGCCTCACCACCAAGTCGGTCAAGGTTGGCAATGAGGGTCTCGGCCTCCATGAGAACCTCAGTGTACTCGATGCACTCAGCGTCACAGTCATATGCATGCTCGTACGTGGACTCAATCATGATGATGCCGTTGGGACCTGACATCTTGAGCTTGAGGTAGGTGTAGTTGGGGACTGCCATGAACTTGGCATAGCACGGCCACCCCAGGATGGCGTGGTAGGTTCCCCTAAATCCGACCACCTCGAAGGTAAGGACCTCCTTGCGGTAGTTGGAGGGGGTGCCGAAGCAAACGGGAAGGTCGATGCGCCCGAGAGGTCATGTGCGTTTCCCTGGCACGATGCCGTGGAAAGGTGTGGTGTCACCCTGGAGCCTCGACCGGTCGATCTCCAAGAGCTCCAAGGTGCTGGCGTAGAGGATGTTGAGGCCGCTGCCTCTGTCCATCAACACCTTGGTGAACCGGGTGTTGCCCATGATCGGGTCGACGACGAGCGGGTACTGCCTAGGATTCGGGACATGGTTGGGGTGGTCTTCTCGATCAAAGGTGATCGCCTCTCGAGACTAGTCGAGGTATCAGGGAGTGGCCACCTTGATCGAGAAGACCTCTCGATGTTCCCTCTTTCGCTGGCACGCCGTAAGGCATGCCAAGGGTCTGCCAAAGATCATGAAGGCATTGTGCACCTTGGGGAACCCGTCGTCCTTGTCCTCATCCTAGTCGCCGGCACCTTTATGCTTGGCATCATCATCGGGGAGCCCGAGCCTGGCATAGTAACGCTGTAGCTTGGTGCAATCCTCGAGGACATGCTTTACTAGGCCCTAGTGGTAAGGGCAGGGTTTCTTAAGCATGTCGTCGAAGGGCCTAGGGCCCCTAGGGCCTCGGGGATTCTTGCGTTATGTGGCCGTGACCAGATCGGCCTTGAGGACGGCCTACTTCCCTTGGCGACCCTTTTTCTTTCTTTTGGCAAGGTGGGGAACTGAGACCCCAGGGGCCTCGTCCCTCCGCTTCCCCTTGGCGTTGTTCTCGAGGAAGATGGCCCCAACAGCCTCTTCGCCTGAGGTGAAGTTGGTGGCGATGTCGAGGAGCACGGCAGCCGAGCATGGCACGTTCCAGCCAAACTCTCGGACCAAGTCTCGGCAGGTGGTGCCGGAAAGGAAAGCCTAGACGATTTCCGAGTCACTGACGCTAGGCAACTCGGTGCACTGTTTAGAGAAGCGTTGGATGAAGTCTCAGAGAGACTCGTCTGATTTCTAGTGACAGCTCTTAAGGTCCCAGGAGTTTCTAGGGCACACGTACGTGCCTTGGAAATTCCCGACGAAGATCCTAACCAAGTCACGCTAGTTGTGGATTTGTGAGGGAGGAAGGTGCTCGAGCCAGGCTCGCGCTGAGTCTAACAAGAGCAAGGGGAGGTTGTGGATGATGAGTAGGTCATCGTCCGCGCCACCTAGCTAACAAGCCAGATGGTAATCGGCAAGCTAGAGTTTGGGATTGGTCTCGTCGCTATACTTCATGAGGTTGGCTGGTTGTCGAAATCGGGCTGGGAAATGTGCAGAGCGGATGGCTCTGCTGAAGACCCGAGGACCAGGCGGTTCAGGAGAAGGACTGTGGTCCTCCTCACTATCATAACGGCCACCCCAGTGTGGATGGTAGCCCTAGGTGGGCCCCTCATTATCGTGGCATCGTCGCCTACTGACCACCTCATGGTCTGCCTACACCTCGCATTGGTTGCCGAGGCGGTCGAGCCACAAGGGGACTCCGTGGGCTGATGGCGCTCAAGCGGGCTCAGGACGAACTAAGGCCTCCTTATCCTACCGATGTGGTGCCGAGGGGAGGTCTGAGGTGGCTCCATGCCATCGGGAGGTGGAACTCTCAGCTTGCTACACCATGGCAGTCTTGAGGTGATCCCGGAGCTCACCGCGAACCCATCGCCCTTCCGTGGTAGAGGGCTCGGGCATCGTGCGCACTAGCATCGCTGCAGCCGCGACATTCTGGCTAGCGCGATTGAAGATTGGGGGATGATTGTCCCTTTCGTCGTCATTGATGCGGTAGTGCACGTCATGGGCCCGCCGCCGGGCTCCTCCGCCGTCACCATGACCCTGCTGCTCCCGCTCGAGAGTGCTTTAGAGCTATTGCAGAAGGAGTCAATCCTGCTTGACCTTGGCCTAAAGCTCTCGGAGCTGCTCCAAGTCCGGGCGTTGGAGCTATCCAAGGACAAGGTTCTCGTTCTGTGCTGCTGGTGGGATAGTGTGTGAGGGCATGGCATTGCCCATTCCCTGATGAAGCGGGGTACGGTTGCCTACCCCCTCGTCCTCCTCGCCCATGCTTGGCATCCCAAGTCCGACGTGGAAGCACTCACGAGAGGGATCGTAAGTATCTTCATCATTAGAATCAGAGTAGCTAAAGCAATAGTCACTCGCAGCCAAGATGCGGCGCATGGTTTCACGGTCGTGGAGGTCGGAGAAATCCACTCCGGCCCATGCCTCGTCCTCCTCCAAGGAGTCGGCATGGGTGTGGGTCAAAGCGGTGGTGTCGAAGTCGAGAGCGAAGCGCTGGCGGCATCCTGAGGGACCCGCGTGAGCGGAAGTGTAGACATAAGCATAAGAGGTGGCGGCATTTCTCAACCCAAAGGGGTATGGGGATGGTGCCATCGCCGGGCTTTGCTCTGCCAGAGCTGGCTCCTTAGGGAGTGGTGGAGCGGAGCTTGGTGATGGGGCGTCGCCACGTACCACCGGTGCTTTTCCCTTGTCCAGGCTCAGGCTAGACAGATCCCGAACCAAGGACCTTGCACCAACAGCTGGTCGTAGGATACTGGTGGAGAGCAGCGAGTTGCCCTAGGTTCACGTAGCGTCGGGGTGATCCTGCTCATGTCGTGCTTGGCGAGCACGGTGAGAGCGGCCGCCCGAGCGCCGCCTGCACTTGGACTGCCGATACGTGACGTCGTCGTCGGTCGATGGGGCTCAGGGCGTGAGGAGTACCATGTCATACTCATGCCCTAGAGACATGAACTCTAGGCTCCCAAACCGGATCGTCATGCCGAGACGCAGTGGTCGTACGGGGTCTGCCATCTGGAACTTGTTGGGATGATGAAACTGACACGCAGAGGCCTCTACCTGGCGCGCCAACTGTCGATGTTTCGGACCAGGGGGTCCTCAACCAACTAGTAAATTTGGGCTACGTATTCCTAATCCCAGATGGTGATGCAAAGAGACACAAGGCTTATACTGGTTCAGGCAATCGGTGCCCTACATCTAGTCTGAGAGATCGATCTTGTATTTCTTACACCGAAGTGCTTGTAGTAGGGGGTTACAAGCTGGGTGAGAGAGGGAGCTGGTCCCAGGTCTCGGTGTGGAGTGGTGCAGGCTGCTTGAGACGTTGCTCTCAGGCAGCGGGGGAGCATGTGTGTTACAGGGTGTTGCTTGCGTGGGTGTGTGTTCTTCCCCCTAGAAATGGCCTAGGTCCTTTCCTTTTATAGTTGAAGGAAGGACAAGGGTAGTATGTGTGCTAACTACATGACGTCATGCAAACGGAGGCGGCGTGTCCAAACCCTGTAGCCTATTCTTGTGGCGGCATGGTCATCGGAGTGGTCCGTCCTTGAAGTACTGGGGTGATGTGCTGGTCACATCTGATCCTATGCGTCATGGGAGCTCTAGGGCTACCTCGAAGCGGGCATGGCGGTCGGCATGCGGGTCACTGTGGGTTGACTGTGCATGAAGCCGAGGCTCGGTTGGTGCTGAGGCCAAACCGTGGTGGGGGGTCTTGGCAGACATGAATCTTGAGATAGCTGAGGCCCTAACGTAAAGTGCCAAGGCTCGGAGGGAGCGGTCGACCTTGTTCACTAATTCGGAGGCGATGATGACCCGGACCAGACTTCCCATACCACGTTGTCTTCGGGGCAGGGGTTACGGGGCACAGTGTAGTGCCAGCGCTGATCGTGGGCACAGCGCCAGAACACAGTGGCTGGTAATCCCCGCCGTGCCTTGTCTAGCCGGTATGGCGTTGATGCGACTCCTTATCTCGTCGGCCACTCCATGGTGTCGAGCCATCGTCCAACTGAGATTGCGGGAGTGGTTGACGCATTAATGGGACATGACACGCTGTCGAGAAGACTGATCGAGGCAGGAGCTACGGGTTATTGACAGGCCAGCCTCGAGTAATACGGAGAATGGCTGTCTTGTTCGAGGCTGTACGCACGGGGCCTCGAGCGGGATGGAGATTGGACTCCTTGCTGAGGCTTCGCGTGATGCGGAGATTCGTCAGGGCATCGAGACTTCCTGTGCGAGGCTTAAAGCGAGGCGGAGAGTCGGTGGGCTCGGATAGGGCCGGTGGTTAACCCACAGCTTACCTTCTGGCTTTGTTGTTGATGGGGTTTAAGTGACTTTTTTGGTGTATGCTCAAGGTACCCCGTTTTATGGTACCCGACAGAAGCCAATCCAAGTGGTTTCACGTCAAAAGCTGTTCAGAATCAACAGGAATCATCGAAACAAGTCTGCGTCTAGAATCTGCCAGGGTGCTGTGACACCGTCTTTTGGTCCGTTGGACCATGTATCGAGTTTGGGCCCATTAGGGGCGCGTCCAGGGGTCTTGCACGACCCTAGAGTCTTCATAAATAGCCATCGCCCCTCTATTAGGGTTCGGGTTTTGTTTAGATTATTCTGTCAAGAATAGTTTCGCCGTTCATCGGTTTGTGAGACCCCAACTCTTGAGATTAATCATTCATCTGTAATTTGGTTGCGTTCTTTCTTGTTCTTGCTTGTGTTCTTTGTTGCGTAGATAGGGATTAGCCTTCTTAGCAAGACTTGGACACCCTTGCTGGCCTCCTTCTCCTTCATCCCATGCACCAAACATGGTTATATGCATGGGTGTCATGTCCTCATCATCCTCCCCTTCTTGATGAAAAGCCATCCTCGACGTCGATTGTGCTTGAAACTGATCCTGCACAACATAAAGGAGAACGGGGTTACGAGGACAAAGAAAACTAAAATAATTGTGAGAAGGAACGTGACCATGTTTCCAAGTTTCTAGCATGTCATCTCGCATAAAAATTTCATCAAGCATGTAGACTCCATGATCTGAATGCACATGATGTATGTCAACACTATCCTGCAAAATATTAAAACTAACCAAAGACAATGCAGGAATAGATGGTCGAGCAGACATAGGTAGCAACCAACAATGCTTTCTTTCTTGGAAGTGAACTTGTTTCTTTAAGGAACATAAGAAAATGTTTGTATTATTATGGCTGCCCTCTAAACAATCATAGTCTTGTACAACAAAAGGAGAATTCATATTATTATGAATGTATACTCGATGTATCATATATTGTGATGCATATTGTCCCTTGTTGTTATATTTGTCAATAACATGATATGTGTGTTTAGAAAACCAAGGCAAATCAGCATATTTAAAAAGACTCTCTTCCAAACAATCTGGGTTACACAAAACATCAAATTCAATGTAACCCAAAGTATGTAAAGAAGACAACAGTTTAAACTCATCAATTTTAGTAGCAATATGAATAACATGTTTATTTTCAGCATAAGTCACTGGTTCCAAAACATGTAAAACTGAAGCATCTTCAACCAATTCATCTTTGTCACCGGAACATCAAGCAAATTATCATGGGACAAAGATAAATCAATAGAGGGTTCCACTAACAATTGTTCTATGACAGCATGGTTTGTGGAAAAATTTAGTACATTAAGACAATTTTCACCTTCTGTGAGTGTAGGACCCTGGGTATTACCTGTGTTCTCAGCAGAAGTAATAGGTGCATGGTAAAGTGATGGTTCTGAATTTGCATATGAGGTTGTGAGCTCCTCATTTTCTTTCACGTCATCCTCTCGCTTATGTACATTATTCTGCAGAAGGTTAGTCATAGCAAGAGGAATAACAACAGATTCTTCCTCTAAATGGTGCACCTCAGCATACGAAGTCAAAACAGGAGGTGAATTAACAAAGGTTTCTCGCATAAGAAGTTTCATATCATTCCAAGTTTGAGGTTTATCAGAAGGATCTAAAGACTCCTACCAAGATAAAGTAGAATGTCACAAAACACTAGCTGCATTTTTTACCTTCCTCCTTGGACACATAAAGCAAGTAGCAAATATGTTATCGATGGTAATTTCCCACTCCATGTACTCATCAGCACCTATATCATCATAAGTCGGTGGATACGAATAACCTGTCATTGTAAACACAAAAACAAGGAATAAACGGTGAAAGTTATCCCTACCAAATGACTACATGGTTGCAGTGGTGTCACTTTTTACAGCAAGTCGAAGTGTCATACCAAGCTCTTATAAAGTTCTTACCAATGCAAGCAGTGGCGGTATAACCGGCGGCTGGTTCGTGATACCTGTGAGGCAGTAGTACCAAGATTACAAAGCCCTTTGTATATACTGATCTGAAGAATTTGTGGAGCTTAGAAGGCAAACAAAGAGTAATATGTATATCTGGCACACAAGTCAGTAACAAAAAGTAATGTTGAATTATAGTCCAAAATACTTGTTCTCGTTGCTGGTCTAAAGTGTTGCAAGTACCAGGAGTGTGACAAAAGTATGGTGGATAGCAAGGTGATAGGTGTGAGAAAAACAAGTATAGTGGATGGAGATAGCAACACAAACAAGGAACCAGATAACACATGCTAACACAGCTCACTTTGGTCTTCTCTATGTGCTCCTCTAGATATTGTTCCTCTTTTGCCCCTCTCTTTTTTTCTATTTTTTGGACTGTCATTGTTTTTTTGGGGAAATTTCTATTTTTTTATTTTATTTTATTTGATATTTTTCCTTTACTTAGGAGCACAAAAGAAGTAACCACAGAAAATATGAGCTCAAACAAGTGTAAGACGTGGCTTGTGGAATTTTTAGAAAACTGGATCAAAATCGACAAAAATCTTGTGACCATGAAACGAGGATCTTGTGACCACTTTTTGACCAATCTAAAATTTTTGAACCCCAACAAAGTGGGGGATGGATGGATCTGAATTTTTTTTCTGATCGATTTGCATATATGGAACGTCGAAAACGGAGTTCGTATGCGAAAACTAGACCAGTTTTAAGAATTGGCTCTGAATTAGAGGACAAAACGGGAACAATATGTGCAAAATTGGTCACAGCAGCCAAGATTTGATAGAAACGATGGGGGAAAACACATAAACTAGACTCTAACATGACCTAACCAGCAACAAGACCTTGACCAGGACACAAACTCAACACGACGAACTCTAAAACTAAAATATGCAAAGGCTATGGCGCGGAAGGTTCTAGGACAGGAAAAACGAGTATGGCACTGGACTATGGGACAAATGTGAAACATTCAAACTAGGGAATAAATGTGAACCTGACGGTATACCTTAGCTCTAATTACCACTTAATGGAAATAGGGATCCCGATCTTCCATCAAGTGATGGTAACTATCATTGTGGCGGAGAATAACACACCGATCCGACTTTAGATCGAAAGATCAAACCCTGCAATCTTAGCACCACAGCTTCTCTGGTTATCAACCGAGTCTCGGACCAGGTTGACCTCGCCAAGAAGGCTAATCTCTGCCTTCGCAACGAAGAACACAAGCAAGAACAAAAAAGAACGCAACCAAATTGTAGATGAATGATTAATCTCACGAATTGGGGTCTCATAAACCGATGAACGGTGAAACTGTTCTTGACAGAATAATCTAAGCAAAACTCGAACCCTAATGGAGGGGCGTCGGCTGTTTATGAAGACTCTAGGGTCATGCAAGACCCCTGGATGCGCCCCAAATGGGCCCAAACTCGGTACATGGTCCAACGGACCAAAAGACGGTGTCGCAGCACCGTGGCAGATTCTGGATGCTGACTTGTTTTGACGATTCCTGTTGATTCCGAATAGCTTTTGATGTGAACCCACTTGTATTGGCTTCCTTATCAAATTAGCTTTCCATCTATATGTGGATCATCGAAAATGGAGTCCGGATGTGTCCTGAGTGACCAGTTTAAGGCAGACTGATCCTGAATTCCGAGGCAGACTCGAACTTGAGTTGCTTTGGGCCTCCACCTCGGGGACTCAAACCGAATTAGCCTCGGGCCTCCTTCTTAACTTGGACACCCTTGCTGGCCTCTTTTTCCTCCATCCCATGCACTAAACATGGTCATATGCATGGGTGTCATATCCTCATTAGATCCCTCGAATGCTTCTTGGAAACCTCGCCGTCCGGTGGAAGGAGGTCGTCGTACTCCACCTCAAGAAGGGGGTACAGCTGGTGTGGCATGGGAGGGGCCATCATGTTATAAATTGATAAACAAAGGGTTAGAGTATTCAAATTAACAATATTCAGATTAACATTATATAGCATTGCAAAATTTGAACTACTTGTTATGCAATACGAACACAATATGAAATCACCTGCTGCCCTCGTCTTCTATGCCGGCTAACCTTTGTGACCGATTATTTACAAACGGAGTAAAGATTTCTGCCACGGGTCTCGTTGAAGTCTTTGTCACGCGTACATGTCTTCGTCGTACCCTCTCATAGTGTCCATGTCCCCACTGAGTCGCTTCTTCTTTCTCTTATCCTTCCCTACCTTCATTTGATCCAGATGCGGCACGTAGTCATAACCATTATAAGGTGGCCACTGTGTCGGGTCAAGGTATGGCTCGAAGCTCATCTCCCAAATACTAACGGTGTTCGAACGGAGATACAAGGGTGACATATATGGCAGATCCTCATAGTTGTACCCGCGAACCCTGTAGGCCATGATCATATGAGAGCAAGGGGCATGCATGATCTAAGGGACGTTGCAACTGCACTCTACCTTTTCAAGATCAACTCGGTAGTTTCGTCAACCATAACGTTCGTCGCCCAAGCTTGTGCCACCCTTGCCCCGTACACTAGGAGGTTCATCAAACCATTCCAATTCTTCTTTTATATCCTCAAACATACCATCTTTTCTCCTAACACTTCCTCCATACAAAACTCTAACACAACAATCCATCAGCAAAAGCATTTTAAAAAACTTCATCAAGTCATCGAAATTGTCGTACGTAATGTCCATAGTAATATTAATACATATTCTAACTATAACTATACTAACTAATCTAATATTAACATCTATACAAGGCTAACTACAACAACTAATTAGACTAAATCCAATGTATAACTAGACTCAATAACTGTACTAACTAAACTACCTATACTAACTTAATATATTACCTATACTAACTAAACTAACTAACTTTACTAACTATACTAACTATACTTTAATAATTTTACTAACTTTATTAACTATACTAACTATATTAGGGGACTACCTCGCTGCAGCACGCTAGACCGGGCCAGGAGGCGCGGGCACAGGCCTCGGTGGGCGGTCGCCGTGCATGGCCAGAGGGGGTGGCGCGCCGGCGTGCGGGCGCGGCGGCCGTGCCGTGCTCGGCGGCGGGCTGGCTAGCAAGGGCGAACGTGACCACGGCGGCCGGCGTGCTCGGCGGTGGGCTGGCGCGGCCGGACGCGAGCGCGGCGGCCAGGCGGCCTTGCTGCGCTGCTCGGGCAACGGTGGCTGCTCGGCCACTAGCGAACACGAGACGCGGCGGGGATTTTATTCGGCTCTGCCGCACCACGGATCAGGGCGCAGCAGTGCCGCGTCAAGATTGGTGGCGCGACAGAGCCCTACCACGTCACCGGTCAGCGATTCCGGTCGTCGCCACATCAGCCCGCTGCCACGCCACCATGCATGGCGCGGCACAGGTATTTGGCTGCGCTAAGGCAATAGGCGTGGCCAAAAGTGTTAGTTTTTTTGTAAAAAAACGACCGTGTTAGATTTAAAATTAGTTTCCAAAAAGTGTTAAAATTAAAAAAATCGCCACCGTCACCACGAGATTTTTTTATTTTAAACACTTTTTTAAACTAATTTTAAATCTAACACTGTTTTATTTTTTTTCTTTCAAAAGTAACACTTTTGGCGCGACGAAATGTCTGTGTTGCCCCATATATAGTGGCGCGACGAGAGGGATGGTATGGCGATGACCGGGACGCTGACCGGTGACATGGCAGGGCCTACCGTGCCATCCCTCACGGAGCGACAGGTGAGGCCAGGAGAAGTCGACACCTAGGAGGCCAGGAGAGGACGACACAACGTCTGCACTCCGGAGACTGCAGACGCTCCTTGTGAGCGCCCCATGGCTAGGTCCACGTGTCAGATCCGGTGTACGTGTCGACATAAAGAAAGACACAGCGTTCGGTCAGATTCCCTGAAGACCATAAATAAGGGAGTGTTTGGTTACATGAACTAAATTTTAGTCTCTGTCACATCAAATGTTTGACACTAATTTAGAGTATTAAATATAGACTAATTACAAAACTAATTACACTGACTGAGACTAATTATTTTGCGAGACGAATCTACAGTGGCTAGAATTCCAACACGACGAGTTGCACGGCCGGTCCGCATTTTTTTTTCTTCTATTCTTCACCACGAAAATGGCACGCCAAGCAATATCTACAACGCTACAATATAATCTTCTAGTTACTATACTACCTCTTATCTAATTCTTGAAATAGATTATGAATATTACTTTCATAAAAAATGGTACATGCAAAATCTATTTTTGTATGTCAGGAGCAGATAAAAAAAACAATATTACGAGGGTCATGCTTGGTTGGTACAGCACAAAGGGCCCGTTCAAGAGGTCATTAATCCGGAGCGGCAAGCCTTCTCGTGCCATGCGTGCCATGCCAAGTCCCATCATCTACCAACATGCATGGAATAGACCAAATATTCATTGGACAGTCGACTCAATCTACTAAAGCAAGGTCAATAGATCACAAGATTGGCCTTAAAATCTAAAATGGCTCAATGACCATAACCTATTAATCCAATAGGTAAGATAGGTTGACCCAATCGCCACAGAGCAATCTTTACTTTAACTTATTGGTCTTTTATTTATTTTTTTAAACACTTTTCCTATAGCGCAGTCGCCTGAATTTTGTCTCCGTTTCAGGCGATGCCTCCTCCGTTGGATGGAGTTTGCGATCTGTGCGCTTTGGGTACGATCTTTCTTATCGGGTCCGGGCACTGGAGGTCACATCCGCTACTACCCAACGGACCGAGAACCCAATTCGAAGACTATTCGTATTCCTCGATCCCCGCGCATAAAAAGGTATCGTGCTTTCTAGAGCTCGTCGCGGTGGCGATTGTTCTGCCCCTCTCCGTGGTTCTTCCCGTCGAGGCTCGTCGGCGTCCCCTCCTCGACGATTCGGAGGCTTGCTGCTCCGTCATAGCGTCGAGGCTCGTCGGCGTCTCCTCCTCGGCGATTCGAAGGCTCGCTGCTCCGCCATAGCTTGATGTCAGCAGGTACCTTCTTACGCTGCGCTCTCTTTCCCTGATTCGAGCTCTGTTTTTTTGGGTCATCTGTGTTTATGGTTCAGTAGATCTACGATTTGATTGCATATTTGATGTATTTGTGGTTCGATTTCATGGAGGATGAGTCTGCTTGCTTTCGCCTCACCTGGACGGGCGTTGTCTCGCCGAGGATGAGTCTACTTGTGTCGTCGCTTCAGCGGCAGCCGACGAGCGACCGGGCGGAAGCAAGGTGGGGTGGGGATGATGTCAGGCGAGGTGGATGAGGGGTGATTTGCGCTTATTTAGCCCCTTGATTTTGCGCTTGTTTGATTTTGTTGTGGGTTTTTAGAAGTCCCCCTGCTCGAGGGGTAGTAGGATAGGCGCCAGGGCAGCTGCAGCTTGCCTCCATGCTGGGTCTGGTTGGATTTGCGGCTGGGATCGAGGGGGAGCTAGGATTTGTTTGATTTTTAATTTTTTTAGTCGCCCTGAAGGAGCCTGAGAATTGTGAAGAGGCTTGCATTGCTGGTAGAAGATTGGATCCAGGTGAAGTATAGGGGATCCAGCAGATCCAGAGGAGCATTGCAATATGGTGTCGATTTGCATATGCTGGTACATGATGTGGTGTCGATTTGCTTGATTGGTAAAATCTTCTAGAGTCAGGAGGTCATAGGGTTAGAGATTGGTGGTGTTTATGTTCGTTGTGTTGGGTTGAGCGAGCTAGCTACGGCCCGTGCTGTGCGCCATGGTGTAGCAGCCTGAGCATTAGGGCGATTTGTTATTGTTCTTTGTGTGCAATGGTTTTTATGGTCAGCAATGGTGCTTGCTTTTTTTTGCTTGGTATGGTTGTTCAATGGTTTATTTGATCTATAGTTGAAGAGAGGACTATACCACAACATATTGAAAAATCGAAAAGGGCTATTCTCTACCTGAATGTGCTGCTTACTGATCTATTATTGGTTTTATCCTTAACAAAATGCTCTGCAATATAGATTATCATCATATAAGTAGTAAATTGCACACTTAAATTACTGCAATTATGGTGTTTAACATGTGTAATATCCAGTCTTTTAACTGTGTGTTCCATTTTTTTTGTTCATTTCAGATTCAGATACTAGTTCTGATTTACAGTGAGTTGTTTGATAACTTGATTAGTTTTAATTTTTTTTTGTATGGTACTGAGCTTCTATCAGAGTACGGTTCTCTGTTGAATATATGCTATTGCTATTGCTAATGCTATGATATGATTTCAAATTCAGATACAATGTATGCTATATATGCTATTGCTAATGCTATGATATGATTTCGATCCTCCATGCATGTGCAGATGTGCTCGCTGATTCACGTGATTAAATAGGACTGCCATTTAGTAGTTTTTGTTTATTTGGTTCTATCAGATACGTTAAATAGGACTGAATTGATTTGTGTTTGTGTTTGTGTCTGCATGAGCTCACATGCATGGTTTATTTTAGAAATTTGTTTAAGCTCCCACAACTTACTGCATGTTTTGGAGTTTTATGGATCCTGGTATTTCAGTCAGTCTTTGTGGACCCTCTTGACATAGGTGATAAACATGTGGCACCTGATTTTGTGTGCCTTTGTTATGTAATTTTGATAACTGAATTATGTGTTGTACTATACTATAGTACTATCTGCATATTAATAACAAACCATGAGAGTGCTATACATTCCGCATTTCAGGACTGAATTTCCTTTGCACAATATATGAAAATTGTATAGGGTGAGCAATACTGTCCACAAGCAACATGTCAAGCATCTAGGTGTTCTAGTCAAAATCATGCTCCTGTTCTAGTAATTTCCTTCTTTATATAGAAGTCCTTGTACTAGTAATTTTAGCTTCTTATGCACTTGACATGCTCGGCCCTAATCCCTCATCTGTAGAGAGCTTTGCTAAATTTCAATTTGATTGGTTTTTTACTGCAGCTAGCAATGAGATCATTAACCATTTTTTTGTTATGTAGCCATGGATGATGATGAGTTTCTTTCTGATGGTGAGTCTACAAATGGTGAGAGTGAGCATGATCTTCCTAACAACTCAGAAGAGGAAACCTCTGATCCTTTCAATGATGGCAGGTACTAAGTTCATTTTGAATTTGTTTTTGTGTGTGCACTTGTGTATTATAATAATTTGATATATGATATATCTTGTTGCCTTTTTTAGGATCCAAATCCTGAAGATGATAATATTGATACTAGTGAAATGCTGAAAACTTTGAAGCATGTTCAAAAAGCCGTTTCTGGAGTATGTTGTGAAACCTTTGTCTGTTAATATCTGATATATTGTGTTGTGGTTGTTTTAGTTTTGTATTACTCCTGTAGTAGTAGTAGTTTAGGGTCCATGCTAGTTTTGTTGTTCCTGTATATATTGCATGATTATTATACTATAGATGATTGAGTGATACTGGTGGCATTGGTCCTTGCCTATTTTTCTTTTCTGTTCTTGAATGCTTGATGTCATCATGCACTTTTGTTCTTGTATAGTGCTATTTGCATTTGAACTGTACCTGATATTTTTGTTTCTATTATGTATTCTCAGTTTGCTAAGTTTGTTGAGAAGAAAGGGAAAGCAAGGGGTTCAGGTGTCTAGATTAGAAAGGTAAATTCAGTAGCATTACGATTGAGCGGATGCATGATGAGCATGATATTTCAGGGAATAGGTTTTGTTCAAAAAACATAGCCAACTAATGAAGTTTTTTGCTAAATTTGTCACCATGTTTAGTGATTCTAGTATCCTAACCAGATTTTCTTTTTTGTTGCATTGTTTTACAGAGTATCAGAACAGTTAGAGGTAGAGGTAAAGGAAAATTGAGTGGCGCTGCAGGTACATCAGAGAGACCAGGAAGTAGGTTTAATAGCAAGTACTTTGGAGAAAAGATAATAGCAAAGTTGGATGAGCGCAAAAAGAAAATTATCAGGCATCATGGCTTTGGAATTTTACTGGAGTACGATGGTTGCTCAGCACCCAGAGGATTTGTGCAATGGATAGTAGATCAAGTAGATGTGAGTTGTAGTGACATAGTAGTTGGAGGGAAAGTGATTCCATTGGATCCATTGTCAGTCCATCTCTTTTTAGGGCTTCCAAATGATGGTGAAGATATTAAGGAGAATTATACTGAGTCTACGAAGAGCAATTTCCTTTCAGCAATCAAAGAGCCCTCTTTGCCCACGATCAAGACATTTGGGGACAAGTTGGTAGGAGGCACGTTATCTGATGATGACGTGCTTCGATACTTCATGGTTGTAGCCTTGTCTACATTTCTTTGTGCTAATTCTAGTACTTATCCGAGCCCGCAGTATCTAGGTTCATTGATTGATGTATCTAAGGTGAAAGAATGGAATTGGTCAAAGTTCATCTATGATTGGATGTTTTCTTCCATTACAAACTAAAGAAAGAAGCATCGGAGTACAATTGGTGGTTGCAGATACTTTCTAGCTGTAAGTGTGCCTATATTTGTATTTTTTTCCTTTATTCAGTTGTCCGTTTTTTGGTTATGCAGCATGTTTTAGTGATGCCTTTGAAATCATATGTAGGGTTATTATCTTGATTATATCAACTTTGGAGTACGTAATCAGCTACCCCTAGATCTGCCAAGAATCCATTGTTGGAAGGGCTCGATGATCAAGACCTTTGCTTCATATGATCGTGTGTCTGGTGAGATTTATGGAAAGCGACCGGTGAGTAGTGAACCTAAAAATTCATATTTGTAGTTGTGATGTTGTGTATCCATGAGCTTTATTGATGTATCATGTATCCTTGCTGCATGAGTTTAGATCTTTCTAGAGTTGTATAAATATTTCTTAGTCTTAGTGCCCTAAGGCTCTTCTAATTCTTACTGTCAGCAAAATGTTGACCTTGTGCTTTCTTAGAAAAAATTCTCTTCTGATTCTGCTAACACAACTTTTCATCTATTTATTGTGGTTTTGCTTGCCCAATATACATTGGTGTTGTATTGTCTAGTATGAAAAAAATCTACCAAAAATCTTGAGTGTTGATCTTAGGTTGCTTACTTGATCAAAGGCATTTATTGCAATCACCAATAATATAAATTACAAGTTACGACCATTGCAATTTTAGTTATAAGCATGTGCAATATGCATGTTAAATTTGTGCAAGTGTGATTCTTGTATTAAGTTCATAGCTCAAGATTGTGATTTCTGTAGCGATGTTGTTGGTCTGACTGTGATTAATTTCAGAGGCTGCCTGTTTAGTTTTTAGAACCAGTGGCTATCTATTTAGTTGCAGGCAGTGTTTCATTTTGTCCTGTGCAGTATTTATTAAGTTTTAGAAGTAATTTATCTGTTGTGTGATATCTCAAAACTTTCTACATCTAATAGCCCCTAGTTCTCTATGAAGTTTGTGTGGCTGCCCATGCCTTGTTAACATTCTGTTATTGGGTTTTTGTTGACTTCTAATGCACATCTAGAGTTGTATTAGCTGTATGGGTTTTTTTAGATCACTGGTTGAGTTTATTTTATGTAGGTGAAATCCATCGATGACACATGCTATGCTAAAGAGTATCTACTGGAAGAGGCTTGTGCTCTTTTTAGGAGAACTTTGGATAGACGTTGTGATTTCATCAGGACAAATGTATGTGTCTTTGTGCAATCCTTTGATTTGATCATTTCATTGCTCTTGTATAATGAAATTTACATGATTCATATGTTACTATTAACTTGGCATTACAGAACATGGATAACATGTGCAATATTTTTAAAAACCACCATACAAGACTAGGCTTTAGGAGCCCGGGCACACTTGTTGCTAAGATGTTTATGTATATGCATAGGACTCATGTAATTAATAGTGGTGGTGATGCTTCTGATGAGGCTGATGGTTCTGCTGCTAGAGTGCCCCCTCCAAGACATGATGATGGTGATGATGGAGTTGTTGATGGTATCCATGCTGAATATGAAGCTCCTCTTCCTTCTCCAGCACATCATAATGGTGATGATGATGCTGTCTGCGCTAAATATGAAGCCCCACTGCCTTCTCCAGGACATTTTGTTGTGCAAGATGATGTCTTTGATGCGGGAATGGCTGGTGATACAAGTAAAACAGCTATGAAAGAAGTGGATGGTGCTGCTACTGCTGCAAATAATACCATTATTAAAGATGTGCATCCTACAGTTGCTGCTCCTACTGAAACAAATGAAGAAGAATGCTCTATGACTGATAAAATTGAATTTGATGGATTATACGATGGATCTGGTGGTGAGAATTGTCGTGCTTCTCAGTCAACTGAAATTATTCCTTCCAAAGACTCATCAGCTGAAGGTACATGGAATGTTGTGTAACATTTATTTCTGCATTTAGTTGATTTGTTTGTATGTGTGTTCATAATCTTATGATTATTTTCAGGTTCAGCTATAAGTAAAAGGAAGAGGAAAAGATGTGCATCACAATATTCGAGCGCCAATAGTGTAGCATCTAGGACTCGACTCTCTCAACGTCTTGGCAAGTCCCCTCTGAGTCACATAAAAGATCATAATGCTGAGGTGAATGTTCATATTTCTCATTTTATTTGTCTTTAGTTGTTTATTTTCTAAATTGTTGGGTCACTTTTGTCTTTTTAGGCAACTGTGCCGGATCAAACTGGAAATGGATGTAACAAGGATAATACTATAGTTATTGAGGAAGACCAAGTGTTAACTACTAATGTTGCAACTAAACGTCAAAAGCTCCATCTAAAAGTGAGTTTTGCATTATTTGGTTCTTGTTTTTATATGCTTTTGTAGCTGTTCTGCTATTCCATGATCAGATAGGCATAGGTTCCAGCATATTTTTGCTGTTAGTAATATACACTACTAGGTATTGATGTAGTAAATGAAATACCCTACTGAATAGACTTGTTTCATTCTGTTCTCTATTGTTTAGAAAGGCAAAGCAACTAGTGCATATACTGCTTCCCCCTTGGTTCCTACTGTTCATGAAGGCGAGACAACTAATGCGGCCGCTGCTATGTCCTTGGTTGGTACAGTTGAGAGGGCCCCAGGTTTGTCCCACTGATGAAAAAAAATGCTTTACGAAATCTAAGATATATGAATTGGGTTCATGTTTGAGCATGGTCTCTATGTAGGACAAACAGGAGAAGCACCGAGTCTAAGGAATGCTATTGGTTCTTTGAGTGGTCTTGGTCCTTTTGGAGTGGAGAATGCTCAAGCTGGTTCTAGAGCTGACTTGGATGAAAATGCAGTTTCTGCTCAAGATCTTAATGGTTAGTCCCTATTTTTTATGTTGCATTCTCTTTATCAGTAAATTGCACCTTTATAATTCTGCAATTGTAGTATTTGAATTGTGCAATATGACTTTTTTTATTTTATTTAAGTTTCAGCCTTCTTTATTGTCTTATATTTTTTTTGCTGGAAAAGCACCTATCAAGGAACCTTGTCTGAAGACGAAGATTCCATTCTTTCGTAGCCCTAGTGTACCTTCGTTCAGAATGTTTGAAGAACTAGATGACTTAGGAAATTATGTTGCAGATCCTAACTTGAGGCGCCCTGTTGGTACTACTTGTGATACATCTTGTCCTCTTGATAGAGCGTTGTCTATGGTACATGTCCTCTTCCATCTTGTTTATTCTTCCCATGCTAAGTCATTATATATTATGTATATGAAATTTTATTTATTCTTTGTTGCTGCAGTTGAGTAGAGTTTCTACTTCAGGTCAGAATGTTGGTGCTAATATGTCCCATGGAGGTGTCCCTGGAAATGTATGTTGTTTTGTTTCTATAGATGCCAAGTAGTTTTTGATGTACAAGGAATGTTTTCCCACCTGATTTAGTTTCATTTTTTCATAGGTTGAAACCAAAAGCAACTTGAACTTGAAATCTAGGTCTGCATCTAAAGAATGGGTTTTTGTTGATAAGCCGATGTCTCCTAGAGGTGGTAATGTGAGCAATGAGGAAACCATTGGCACTGGAAATGCTGGGACTAAGATAAATGGGAATGTTGAAAATGTAATCCTCTCTATTGCATTATATCGATTTTGTATTGTGATGTAACTTTTGATCTCTCTAGTCTTATTTCTGTATTTATTGTTGTTTTAGGACGTTATCCGTATGGAGTCTTTACCTTTAACTGAATATTCTGAGATCGAAGAAGATCCAAGTCAACCTGTTCCTCTTGCTGCAGTCAGTCCTTATGGAGATCCTATAAAAATTGTAATTAGGCGTACCTAATCTTATCATTCTAGAAAGTTTGTGGTGGGAGATAATGTGATGGTGCCTGCTTCCTTCTACTTTATCTTTTTTTGGAGACATTGTAGTAGAAGGGGAAGTAGTTAGTACAATGCTACATGGTAGCAGTTGGGGCTGCTTTCGGATCATGTAATAGCTTATATATATTTGGAGTAAATGCCCCCTTCTTTTTTCTTTGATAGTGTATCGTATTGTGTTTGTGTGATTTTTTGTGATGCATTTTTAGGATATATTGAAATTATTAGATCCTTGCTCTAACACTATTAGTTTTTCCATTTTTTCGAACAATTTTATGTGTTCCTTGTTGTATGTTTTGTAGACACCTATTCAATCACGTCTTCCATCCCATCGTGAAAAGTCTGTGGTTGGTGTGCCTTGCTTGTCTACAAAGTCTATTGGCAGCTATGGATTTGTATTGAACTCTGAGTCGTCCAGTGAAGTTGTTTGGCAGTCTTCGAGTTCAAAGGTTGCTATTCATCATCCTAGACGGCTTGCGAAGCCCAGCATGTACAAGATCAGCCCTTTTATCATCCTTCAATCCAAGATTAGTGTGTCCAAACTTGAATCTGATGTGTATGAAGCTGTTTTGAAGATGGGAGAAAGCAGCGAACACTTGAAGTATGCTTGAAATTTACACAATTTTCCCATTCTTAGCCTTCTGCAGCACCGTGTGTTAATACTTGTACCAATTCACTGTGAATTGTTTTGTTTTTGTGTTTGCAGTCTAAAAGTGGTGGATTATGGGTTTGTTGTTGTCTTGTTGAGTGCACTTTCATCTTCTCTTCGGCCTGGCGGAAAGGTCAACCATTTTGTAGTGAACGCATTTTGCAAGCTGCTGTTCCTTAGAAAACACCCCAGGGATTCTAGAAAGCATTACTTCTTCTCTAAAGTTGGGGTTAGTAGTCGTTGATGTATTCTTTGTAAACTATATGTTTACACTATATGGAAATAATATCGGTCAATTTGTTATTGTAGGATTATCTTATTGGAAATCATGGTCGTGATGATGAGAAGGAGAAGGAGCTATTTGAGACTGCTGTGAGATGCTTTAAGGGTGCTCATCGTGCCAGGCCTTTAACATCCAGCGACTATGTGCGTAACATATCTTCTCTATTGTTTGAAAAAGAGTACTAGCATAAATGTTGTGTTCTAGTCCTACTATGTGATGTTACTAATAATCACAATGTTTGTTATTTTGTCAGCTCTATTTTCCAATACTCTTCCATGATCGGTGGTATGTTGTTGTACTGTATTTTAGCCTAAGATGGTGTATAATCTTGGATTCATGCACAGTGTGCTTTGGAGTAGACTCAGCTTTCCACAAAGCTGTGAAAGATGAATTTGTAAGTATCAGTTTGTATTTGTATATGCACCATTTGTCTATTTTCAGTATTGCAGTGGCAGTTTTTTCCTATTATTTTCAGTTCTACAGTAGTTTACTATATCCTTCATCGAAACAAATATTATTTTGCATGCTGTAGTCATTTTTTTTTGCCTGATTTGTAGCTAGAAAACTTGGCCACCGTCTGGAAACAAGTTGTTAATATCGACTATGGCTTACATGCATTCCATGTCTTCTTTGGAACTGTACCCCAGCAATCTGATAAGTATGTGATTGAAATGTAGTCCTTTGATTTATATAGATCATGTGGATTTTGTTTGTGCTTATAGTCCCATTGTTTCCTATTTTCCCTTTTCCTTTTTCTTTTTTCAGCATAATCAATGATAGTGGTGTGTATGCTATAAAGAATCTAGAGCATTTTGAAGTCCATCTGAATATGTTGGAGAAGTACACCGAAGATGATATTAGTCAACTTCGCATCAAACTTGTTAATGACATGGTTTTCAATGAATACAATAGTGCATATGATGGTACATGCAAAGTGAAGGAGGTAATATTAGTTCCAACATCACTTTGTTTATTATAACTTCACGTTTTTGAATCTGATTGTTTGTTTCTATTTTTTTCTTTCTCAGGTCTCTGGCAATTTGAATCAGGGAGCATTATTTGAGGCTTGTCTCTAGATCTTGCGTTTAGGTCAATATAGGGTGTAGGTTCTTGCTATGAGTGCATGCCACTTTGTAAAGAAGTAGCTAGTTTGGTGAGAGCATTTGATGCTAAAATGGTTGTAAATTTTAATATACATTGAAGAGGCTAAAGTAAACAAGATGATAATATTCTGTTGGATTGCTGATGTTAACTCTTTTGTACCCATTATTCTAGTTTTATGGTTTTGTCTATAAGTGTTTTTTGTTGTGTACTACTAACCTTTTATAGGGAAGACAAGGAGAAATTTGAGGGTTGTGCATGTTCCTCTTGTCTTCTTGTTTATAGATAGTTCAATTGGATCTTGTGTTATATTATTATGAATTTGATTTTGTTCTTACAGACCAAGATATTGAAGTATGACTTTTGTGCATGGATACTAGAAGCACCATGAGGGTACGCGGTCAGTTAAAGTCCAACCAGCATCTTATTGAGATCCTTTGTCCTCAGTACCATGGCAACAGGTGAGTTTTGCATTTTTTAAATTTAGTCTGTGTAGCACTTGCTTTTTAACTCATTGATAGTTGTTGAATTGATCATATGATGACAATATGAGTCGCCTTGTTATATGTTTCTTGTGATTTCTTTGTTATTTGTGATTGTGCTTACCCTCACCAAGTTTTTATCCTTGTCCTTCCATAGAAAGAAATTGTCCTTTGTGATTTGTGCTAACACACCTTGTCTTATGTTTGTTGTGTTTGTGATTTCTTTGTTATTTGTGATTGTGCTAACCCTCACCAAGTTTTTATCCTTGTCCTTCCATAGAAAGAAATTGTCCTTTGTGCTCTGTCCTATGTGATCTATGTTTGTGTTAGATGAAGGTTTGTGGAGGTAGGCCAAGATGTGGGGGCTGTTCTATCTATGTTTTTCAACAAATTCTATGCTTGGTCTGAATATACCAGAGTATTTGTTACTACATAGTTCATAGGAGGTTCGATGGCCTCATCAACAATTGTTATGTGTTTTTCTTGATCTAGAATGATTTCATCATTTAGTTGTCTTTCCTGTTCTGTATATTCTGTGCAACCATTTCTTGCATATTGATTATGTATGCAACCATGCTTTTCTTGATTGGGTTGTTTTTGTATTTTATTTAATTTGGTTGTTTTCTTTAGGGGTTTAAGAATTTTTCCAAGTCTGCAAGAGAACTAGTAGACCGAATGCAGAAGATTGATAGTCCATGAGGAAGTAAGTTTATCCATTTGCCTTTGTCGTTACAGTTGGATCTGATTTTCCATTTGCTTTTAGTCTTATGAACTGCATTTATCATGTAGTTCTACTTGTGTCTGTGGTACCTTGCAGTATATTATACTGTAACCATGCTGCCTTGTTTGTTGGGTTTGTCTGTACAGGAAGATGGGATGGCCACCTAGCTCCAATTCTGCCGATATCAGGAGTGGGAGGCCACCTGAGCAAGTTAGATCAGAACATGCCATTGCTCAAGCAGAGGGTCGCCTTTCTTGATATTGCTAGGATTTGTGAACTCTTTGTGTGAGTGATTGAAATATTTATGTGTTGATAATTTTAGTTGTGAAGCGTGATGGTAATTTTCATAACAAGGATGTCTCAAAAGTTGTTATTTTTTTGTAGCTTGCAACAAAAAAGAAAAATGACAATCCAATTGAAACCATGAATGAATCATATGGCAGGTATGTATGTCTGCACCAAGTTCTCTTAGCAGTAGCAATAGCTGTAGGACACTGCATATGTAAACCAAACAACTTAAATATTTAGTTATGTAATTGCTGTTTGATGTAATATAAATTGCCAGTGTAGGGCACTGCAATTTTAGTTATGAGCACGTGCAATCCATGTTTTATCAAGTTACGGCCCAGTAGTCTCTTCCAGTAGCCTCAGATAGATACATTTCATTGTAGGTCTAAAGATATAATAGTATTGAATTTACAATTGCTCTATTACTAATAAATTACATAAATTATTTGGCCATTGTAGTTGCAGCTATTAGCATTCCATCTCTTGTTTTTGGTTTTCTCAATTCTTGACTTTCCCCTTCTTTGCTTTGCTTGCTGCACTTGCACTGCTACTATTTATTGGTGTTGTCAACATCTCCTGCATGATAATATGAACAACATTAGATGAATATACATATGAAGAAGTGACATCTGTTGTTGTAGTGCTAACATTTACTTTTTGCCTATGTTTCTCTGTGTTACCTGATTTCCTTTTCTTTGTTTTTTTTAGGTACAGGAGGAAGATGCTTTTTTGGCATGTCTTGATGTTATGCCCTCCTTCACGACAGTGTGTACAGGTAAAGTTGCTTTTTGCTTTGCTTCTGATGTCCTCAACTATTCCTATTTGCCTGGTTACTTTCTTGGGCCTTCCTCTTTTCTGAGCATTATTAGGGTCTTGCAAAAGCATTGTATCACTTTCTTGAGCTGATTCTGTTTGAGGTAGTCTGACTGCATCATTAGCATCTTGCAAAACATTAGTACCACTTTGTTGAACAGATTGTGATTGTTGCAGTCTGACTTCATCTGTTGGTTCATTGAGTTTTCTTTGCATTCGCTCGGCTTCTTCTAGAACATAGTTGAATGTTTCCATTGTTCTTGATCCATCTGAAGCAATATTGCTCAACTTGTTTGACAATATGTTGTGCCTCAATGGCCTGCTCTTCTCAATCTCTATTTCTGGTACAATATTCTGCCTTGTCAACTGTTTCCTCTCTTTAGCCCTCCATCTTTCAATGAAATAACTGTCATCTAGCTGAGATATATTTAGGTTTGTAAGCACCTTGATGATATGGCAGCATATTATACCATCTTTTTCAAATTTGCAACACAGACATCTGTAGTTTTTCTGTGTCAAGTCTACTGTCACAATGTATCTCCTTGTTCTGAACTCAAACTGCCTATGGTACTCTGATTTTAACACTGCATAAACTTGATCTTTCTGGAGTTCTTGAGCCTCATATTTTGTTGCCAATATGAGCTCCTTTTGAAACTTGAAGAATATCTTTCTATTGTACAGCCTTGTAGCCTGCCTTTCAAACTCATATGCCGTACTCAACCAAGGCATTGATCTGGTTTCAAAGTCCTGTTCTGCTTGATTCTTTTCTGTTGTATCTGAAATTCTTTGGAACTCATTCATAAATCTCATAATACTATACCTTGGTGTGACATCCAGTTTGAATAATGCATTTGTGCCTTCACTTCTCGCTGTAGAGTTGATGAAAGGGAAGAAATGCTTCTTGAAGTAACAAGGAACAAATTTTTCCCTATTAAACCACATGTCATCAAGGTATCTAAAGCCACCGACATCATATGTTTGTGGTAACTTCTTGTACAAGTACTCAAACTCTGTTTCGGTCAATGAGTTCCTAAGAATGTCAAAGAGATCGTCATGCAGCTTCTTGTTCCTTTCCAATGAAAATATCCTGCCACCTTTCTCCTGAGCTTTCTTCACAATGTGGAAGAAGCAGTTCCGATGAATAGTGTCCAGTAGAACGTTTCTGATAGTAGCCTTCATTGCTAGGTCCTGGTCAGTGATTATAGTTTTAGGGTGCTTTCCTCCCATACAAGTCAGCATTGTCTGAAACAACCACTCAAAAGTTTCTGTAGTTTCATCCATTATGAAAGCGCAGCCAAACAGGCAATTGTCCCCATGACCTGTAATACCAACAATTGGTGCAAACTTGAGGGAGTACTTGTTCGTGTTGTAGGTTGTATCAAAACTGATGCAATCTTCAAATTCCTCATAGTACCTTCTGCTTGTACCATTGGACCAGAAAATGTTTTTCACTTTGTTGTTTTCATCTATGGAAAACTTGTAGAAGAACATTGGGTCCTCAGCCTGTTTCTTAGAGAACCAGTCATACACTTGCTGCATGTCATTATCCGATGTTGCCTTATTTATCTTTGTCTTCTCGTTGCTGATATGTTTCTTGTTGTATGGAGTGACATCGCCTCTTATATAAGATAGGACTGCCATAATCTTCCTATCTGGTAGGTTCACTTTGTTGAATGTTGCAATAAGTTCCTTCTCCATTTCAGTCATCCTAATCTGTGAAAATAGTTTATTTTTCTGATCCTTGCTTGCAAACGCATGATTATGCTCAAGATTCAACCTGGTTATTGTCCATTCTCCATTCTGTAGTGTGACAACAAGTTCAGCGAGGCACTCGGTTGGTACAAGCGTACTTGTTTTCCTTTTGTTTGGCATAGGATTAGGTGTTGGTGGTGTAGCAGAAATCTTTGTTTTGTTATTTCTTGTGCTTTGGACTCCAGAAACAGAAATCTTCCTTTTGTTGTTTCTTGTGCTTCATACTCCTGAAACATCAGTGCTATCATCCTCCTTTCTCTTACCAGACAAGTTACACTTGTATGTGACCCTTGTTACCTGGCCATAGTTGTGATCTTTCTTGTCTTGGCACTTGTATGTGTGCCATTTGACCAATGAAAACCCGACTATAAATGCGTAGTCATTGTAGAAACTATACGCATCTTCTGTTGTTTTGAATTTCATGCCTAGCTGTGGAACATGCCTGCTAGCATGTTCATGAGACAAACGCTCAGCTGCCATAATACTTTGGCTTTCAATCTGAATTGCCCTGAGCTCTTCTTCATCTTGTTCTTCACTTGCTACTAGATGTTGTTTTGTCATGTTGCCCTCTGTATCTTGCTCCCCTTCACTGCCTTGTCCATCTTGTCTTTCCTCATGTACCATGTTTTCTTCATTTGCAAACTCTGGTACTGCTTCTGATTCTTCATTTCGCAGGCTGTCTACATCATCTTGTGGTGGCTCATAGATTCTGTTGGTAGTGATGAACATCCGGTTCTGTTTTCACCGGTAAGGAAAAAGGTGTACTGTTAGATATTTCATCTTGTATTGTAGCAAACAAAGTAATTTAGCTGTATATGTAGAGAACAAGTAAATACCTCTAGTGGAAATGGCTCATTGAGTATGTCCATGAAACTTCCTATCATTTCAGATGACAAAAATTTTTCATAATTCTGATTTGAAGATTTAGCCTGAGCTATGACTTGGTTCATAAGGCTTGTATAGCTTGATCCGCCCTGTGATAGTACATAACTTGTTCCTCTTGGTGACATGATCTCCTGCAAATTTTGGGGTTCACCATTACAATAAAATCTTAGTTCTTTTGTTAGTACCCATTTTTTTCAAAAAAATTGTGAAATGCGAGTTTTAGGAATCTCACTTCTTGTCTCTGCATTTCTTGTTCTTGTCCATAGCTGCTGTAGTTCACTGGTGGTATTGAGCTCTGCTGTTACAGCATGAGGTCAGTCAAATGCCAAGGAGATAGAGAGGAAGATAAAGTAGTGGAATAACACATTGAAGCAAGACAAAGTAAGTCAAACTTGTAGTGCCTGCTGCATTATTATTATTATTATAGCACAGGGTTTGATGAACTTATATATGTCACACTGACAATATGTGTTATAAGTTGAATTCCTTTTTACCTCATGAGTATTGTTGGCATTTTCAATGTTTGTATGAAACATGTAGCTCTCAGGATTGAATTCTACTTCTCTTTCGGACGCACCCTGCATATGAAGAAGACTATCCTGTCCATAACTGTTGTATTCCAGTAGTGTTGATGAACTATCCTGTTCATTACAAATAAACAAAAAGAAACTCAAATATCAGTAGTTGCAATTAGGAATAGTCTAAATTACAGGTTTGTAGCATTGAAAATGTAGCTTAATATGTAATAACTGCAATTTTTATTTACCTGATTAGTATAATTGGGGTTTACAATGTTTGAATTAAAATTGTAGTAACTTTGAATATTGGCTTCTAAATCTCTTGCTAAAGCACTCTGCATATATTAAGATAAACCGATTAGTGAAAGCAACACTGCCAAAGCACTCTGCATATAATAAGATAAATAAATTTTTCAAACCTGTTCACAATGTATGTTAGCTGTTATCTCTGATAATTGTGTAAGTTCCAGTCCAGTGTCATCACATCCAATACCCATTTCCCTTAAGAAGTCTTCATCTCCTATTTGATGCAGTCGTTTGTTGTGAACCTGCATAAACATGCAACAAACTGTTATTTTTAGGTGTAAGAAGATCTTTTGCATTGCAGTCAGCCAGTGGGCAGTGACATTTGTGGTGGTCATCTAAACTTATAACCAAAACAAACAAGCAAAAAAGAAGGGTGTCTGCCTCTATTGCAATTCTGTCATGTGCAAGGAATTCCACAAGCTGATCAATTTGTGATCAAGTTGCCTCTGAGTTCTTTACAAGTTTCCCCAAAATCCTATATAAGTTACCTCTAAATCCTATACTAGTTGTCTCTGAATTCTATACAAGTTGCCCCTAAATTCTATACAAGTTGTCTAGGTTCATAACACATTGTTCTTGTAGTCATCAACCACCATGTAGGCATGGATCCCACTAGATTTGTAAAATCTAAATCGGGTTGACAAGTGTACTTTACTTTGGATAACTACAGACCTATAGCAACAGCAACAAAGAAGACAGAAGCAAGATGGTTACAGTTCAGGTGTTTCAGTGAACTGATGCAATGAGAAAAAGGAGATGAAGGCAAGAAATAGAATAATCTTGCTGGTTAGTACCTTTTTTCTAGGCAGATCATATCATTTGCCCTTGTTCATCTTCTTGTGTTTTACCTGTGCATTTATTCTCTAATTTTCGCTCCTCTCCACTGTAATTCCTCTTCTAGATCCAGATTGATCGGGGTTTTTCTTTCTTGCTGGAGGGTGTAGTGGCAGAGTTGTAATTTGTGAACGGTTCAATTGGGCCGAATAGCTGTTTTGTGGGCCGAATGAGTAGTTATTTGATATAGCGGGTATCGGATCTTGCACCCGTTAAGGTTTGGCGGGCCCGGTAGCTGCTTTGGTGGTTCATTTGCGGACCCGTTTTGTTGCCTGCTACAGAAAAACAACAGACAACAGATCTGACCCTTGGATGAAGATCCAAGGGCCCTGGACGTCGCCTGAGATGGTTGATATATTTCAGGCGACTGAAATATAGCAACTCCCTTTTTTAAATAATCTCAAGGTATACTTTAAAGTAGATCGGGCGATGTCATATTTTGAAAGTGAAAATAGGTAAAAATTAAAAAGCATCATTTACTTGCAAACTTATTTAATTTGATGTATTGCTAACATTGTCAGCGTGTTATCATGATACTTTTAAATCTTTTTATATCTTATCTTGAGCTGTTGATAGTAGTACGTATCCATGGTCCATGATAGAGAAATTAGGTCGACCCATTGTACCGATAAGGTCATAACCTTTTATTAGTTAAATGAATGAATCTTCATATAGCCTCTAAAATTAAGTTCGAGGCCACGAGGCTAGGACTCTTGAGCCGGATCGGCTCATTATTCCCCTCCCTCACCGATCAGCAGTCCAACTTGGAGGCTCTGAACGAATGCGCGAATTTCCTCTTGAGCAAGCGGCGTCACCCAGACACTAACGTAAATCCAACCCTGCAATCAAACGCAGCCAAGGTTGGAGTCATGCATGCATCATCTACGTGGATGTGGATGCTCTCTTCAAAAAGTCGAACAAATTCTGTGCCGGGGAGAGCCATGGCGCGCGCATCTGGGCAGAGAGGTGCGGCCGCATGCAGCTGCTGACTGCTGCGTCGTCGAGAGCAGCACGGTGGCGTGCCTCGCCGCCGCAGAGGCCGGACAAAGGATTAGTACGACGACGACCCAGGGGGAGGGGAGTTTTGCTGTGTACTCACTCCTCTGCCCCTAGATGTTCGTTTTCGTTTTCCAAAAAATAACTTTGACTAAATATATATTTAAAAAATAATAATATTTATGCTACATAATTAGTATTATTGGATAGATAGTTGAATATAGTTTTTTAATAAATTTATTTAAAGATAGAAATATTGCACGTATTTTTTATAAATCGAATCAAAGTTATCGACATGTAAATTGTGACGACTAATATTTAGAGCGAGAGAGAGAGTATATAGCCCCACGACACTGTGCTGTGCCGCTGCTTTAATTTGACGCCCAATGCATGCAGTGAGCGCGTGGAGGACATGCATGCATGGCCCCGATCGATGTTTCGCTGTGTGCGGCGATGGAGTGTGGACTAGGTACGGTGGCGATGCCGTGGGCGACGTTTGCTTCTTGTCCTCAGACTCAAGACAAAAAGCGCTTTGAATTGGCTAGCCGGCGGGTGCAGGAGGAAGGTGCATAGTTTGATACGCAGGATTTGGCTAAATAATGGAAGATGCAGTCAGAGCTTGTTTTGATGACAGTGCTAGCCTGTATATGGACATATACATGTAACCAAACATGAATGAATTGCACCGCATGCGGGAGCCTAGATGAGAAATTATGCATGCAACAAAACAGACCCATTCTAAGGAAAACCTAGTGAGAGAAACATGGCTTCACCGACTCCTTTTTGGTTCCTAATCGATTTCTAATAGCTTTATCAGCTTCAAAGACCAACTAAAACTACCGTTCTTCATGGAAGTTGTGATCATCATGTGTTGGTCTATTTGGGCAGTAAGGAATGATGTTTTTTTTTTCAGAAACATTCCTGCTCAGTGCAACGCTGCAAGTCAATCTTCGAATCGGAGTTTGCTCTAGCTATTCTACGAGAAAAAACCCTATTAAGAAGTATTTTCTCGAATCATGTTTTCTTTTTTTCTTTTTACATTTTTTGCCAAAACTGAACATGAACACTACATATAATGTCACATATTTCAGTCCAATGTCTATATTTTTTTTTTCAAAATATTTCTTTGTTAAAATGAACTAGAACTGCTGCAGAAACCCTATTAGATTGTTCTTCTTCATAGTCGAAAACAGTGAAACGTTTCTCTGTGTTCCAGAAAAAATCACCACACCAATACACAGACAAGAATCGGAACCGATTCTGATTCCTGTCACCAAACGCGCCTGTCCGGTCCGTGATCCTGGATTCCTGGAGCAGAGGAGAAACGGGCCCCAAGGCAAGACCCTGCTGCTGGATGGCTGTTGGCTGAAATCGTCGACGTCGAGGAGGCAGGCAAGCAGAAGCAGTGGCCATTGTTGGTCCATGTTCTGAAGTTGAGAGGGTGCACGTGAGCAACCGACGTGACCATACGCGAGACGCCTGCCAATCAGAGGCAGAGCAGGCGGCACAGGCCTGACGGCACGTGGGGGCCGTGGCGTGCGGTCCATTTGCAGCCAGCTGCCAGCGGTAGCCTCCGCCCGGCGATCGCGATCGGCCGCGCACGCCGGCACGCGTGCGTCGTCAGCCTCAGCCAAGCGATCCCCGCTGGACGCTGACGATGCAGGCGGCTGGCTGTGCGCCCGTGACCTCCATGAATGAGTGCACAGGACACCATCTCCATGAATGATTGTGAGGGCGTCCTCGCACTCACCCCATCCCCATGCGGCGTGCCCGAGATTTGATTTCCGAGTTCCTGCTGCGTAGCTAGCGTACATGCATAGGACTGGTAGTGAACGTAAAATGTTTTGTTTACTCGCGCCTCGCAGATAGCTTTTGCAGATTCGTATCTTTGGTGTCCTTGCAGAAAGTCAGGGGGTGGGCCATGGTCACCGTCACCACGACACCACTCGCGCTACCGGACGATGCTCCAAACAAACTCCGCTGATCCCGAGGCTTTCGGCTGCTTTTCCTTGCAATTGCATCCACACCACCCACCCGAGCAGCCGAGACCAGGGGCAGAGGCTCGCGAGATCGTCGTACTCGTACGGCATTGCGAGAGCGGCCGGCCGGCCGTCCTCGAGCCTGCCGCCGGCGTGTGCCCGTGTCGCTTTTGATCCCCGCTGCCGAGAGAGAGAGAGAGAGCGATAAAGCGTCACGAAAAGAAAATCGGCCACTGTGACTGTGAGTCTGTGACGTGTGTGTGTGGCTGCGCTGCGCGCTCTGCCTTGTTGCACTTGCTTGCAGCTCGATCTTGTCTTCTGTTTTTTTTTTTGTCTCGGCGCCGTGCACCCGTGCCTCCAGTGACCGGTGCACACACGTAACGGGCAGGGCCTTGAACTATCCCGTTCGTTTCGAGGAATTCTGGATGAATCTGAAGGAATTTATAAGAGAAAAACACTGTTCCGGATGAAAAAAAAAAGTGGATCAAAGCCAGGTTTAAAGGCACGCGAAGCAGTAACCTCATCCTTGCCGTGAACTAGTTTAATTCTCCCGCCAACTGCGTTTTTTTGGTTCTTTCTTATGACCCTCTTGGTAAGCACCGCCACGACACAAAGGCTGCTATAGAGTCAGCGCCAACCGTGCTATCAATTTGCGTACACCAATTGCTACTAGGCCCAGTTTAGTTGCCGAAAATTTTGGCAAAATGATATTGTAGCATTTTCGTTGTTATTTGGCAATTAGTGTCCAATCATAGTCTAATTAGGCTTAAAAGATTCGTCTCGTGGATTTCGTCTAAACTGTGTAATTAGTTTTATTTTTTATTTATATTTAATGCTTCATGCATGCGTCCAAAGATTCGATGTGACGAAAAATCTTAAAAAATTTGACGTTTTGGAGAGGAACTAAACAGGCCCCTACTAGTTTAGCTCAAAAAAAACTTCAACCGATAGAATGACGATCAATTCACTCCAACATTAATCTTTTTTTTATTTTGGTATCAAGGGCACATATATCCAATCCGATTCCACAAACGTTGGGAGCGATGCAAAGACGATGCGTTGTGGCGTCTGAAGTGAGCTCGGTGAGCCCCACTGTAAAATGCTAAGATGACAATTTACTTTACCTACGTACATTTCCATTTGCGTACATGACTTCGTTGAGTTGAGGGTCTCTAATTGACCATGCTACATCAGTTTCTATAGGATTAGACCTGATTAAACACCTAGCCAGATCAGGTTTGGGTCGAATTGAAAAAATGGACGGAGCAAAATATTTGGACCGAGTCTGACCCGACGTACTTTGGGGTTGAATCGGGCTATTTCTTGATTTTTCTTACTTTGGGTTAGGTTTTTTCATGTTATTAAATCAACCCATGGACAGAAAATGGTAGCCTAAGTCTGACCTAATGCACTGACGGATTATTTTTTAGTAGGCCAGGTTGGGTAGGATGATCCATGAATAAATCTATGTAGGATATGACGAGGGATATACTCTACATTTATGTATGTTATTCTTAAAATGTAAAGATTGTCACCCTGTTCGCTTGGCTTATAAGCCATATTTTTTCAGCCAACGAATAATATTTTTCTTTCACGATAAATCAGCCAACAGTATTTTCAGTCATGACTTATAAGCCAAGCGAACATGACATATAAGTTAGAGTTGGTTCGTTCGTGGTGTAATCTATTCTAAATTTGAATCTCATGCTCCATAAGTGTGCTCATATTTTTTTTAGATTTATTTTGGAAAGGAACACTGTTATTTATTCTCCAAAGTGCTTATGGGAGCGGTGTACGCGTCATAAAAATAAGTGTATGTGTATGTATATTCTGTAAAAGACAACTTTGCTCAACAAAGGCATGGACAACTGAGTACAACGACTGTCACATAAGGCGAACCCTTTGTCGACCGGTTGAACAAAAACAAACCCCTAAGGGCTTCTCCTCTTTGGATTTAGTCTTAGCTGGAATTGTGGGTTCAGAACAGCCTTGACGTCTTTGATCAACTATTTCTTCAGGTGTTGGGTGAAGCATTTGAATAATTGACTTATTCTCCTTTGGCACTTGCTTGGTCTTCTTTGCTGCAGGAGCCTTGAACAAATAAGCTGCACGCCTTTGTTTGGCTACAGTCCCTGAACTTGGTTGCACCCTGGAGGTTTGGGATCCTTCATGTGCACTTTCTCCAACTTCAGTCAATTCAGTTGTGCCTACTTCCAGCACCACCACATCTGCTTCCTCTTGTTGTTCATCACCCTCTTCTAAGAACAATGTCCTTCTCCTCTTGGATTCCAAATAATCTCTCATCTCCTTTCTAATAGCAATAGTCGTCTTCTGACACATTTTGACATCTCCATAGCCACCTGCCAGATGTTGCTTCAACCTTTTTATCCCTCCACAAACCTCAATGTCACAAAGGGTACATGTAACCTGATCTTGGTTTTGAAGGTTTGCCCAATAACCATACTTTCAGCCTGGATCATTTGACTTGGCCTTCCTTACTTTATTAATCTTTGGGTCATAGTTGCCATTGTTGATAGAAGACGAACTAACCATTCTTTCCTGTTGGCTGGTACTGCATGCAAAGATCAACAATATCAACTATCGAGTAGGCACATGCAAAGTAGCAAAAAATTATTAGCAGATGGCTTATGACTAGGCACTAGGCCACTAGGCACTACACAGGTCACTGAGCACATGACTTATGCCTATATAGCACAAAGGAGGTGAAAGGAAGAGCAAAGAAGAGGAAGAGCAGAGGAGAAGAGATATACATATACCTAAGGGGCTGAGGGCGTCGCGGAGGAGCAGACAACAGAGCAGAGGAGGCGCATAGGAGCAGAGCAGAGGAGGACTTCCTCCTCGGTGGATTCCAGGCAGCAGGCGGACTCCAGGTGCCGGTGGGCGGACTCCAGGTGCCGGGCTGCCGGCGGACGGACTCCAGGTGCCGTCCTCTTCTCTTCCCCCCCCCCCCCCCCCCCTCCCTCTCCTCTCTTTCCTCCTCTCTCTCAATTGGCGCGCTACAGGGATGGGGCGTGCCTGCGAGGGGGGTACAGGCACGCACACATCTCCTTTCCCACGCATCTCATTTAACGCCTCTCCCTTCCCGCGCGCGCATCGGGCCGCGCCCTTTTTTTCCCGCGTGAACGTCGTGAGGCGACGCCTTACCCGCGCGACGCCGTGAGGCGACGCCATACCGCCCTAGGCAACGCCATACCCGGGGAAGGCGTGGCGGGCGGGACGCCTCGCTTGGGAAACCGCCGGGACGCCTAGGCGACGCCATAAAATCATTGATCGACACTTGCAGATTTATGCCCTTTTTTCCTTTTCCCTATTCTGGACATCCTAATGTAGTGTTTCATCCTACTATAAGAGTCTTTCCAAGCACTCTTAGCCTGTTCGGTTGGTTGGTTCATATCGTTGCTGGTTCGTGAAGAAGTACTGCTAGCTGATTTATGTGAGAGAAAAATATTGTTCCGGCTGGAAATTTACGATCGTTTACGACAAGCCACAGCCAAACGAACAGGCAGAGTCTGTTCTAGATTTCAAGCAGCATGTCTTTATTTAAGGAGGCAAACCACTAGATTTTTAATCTTGGATTATAGTTCCAATGCTCCCCAATGCTATATGAACTTATTGATCTTTCTACTATGAGAAACCAATTCGAAATAAATAAAATGCGTGTTTCTGAGTAGCACGCTTTTCCTTTGCACATGCCTCCTAATTGTCTGGTAAAAAAAGAGTTGCGCACATTTATGCTTGTGTGGCACCAAGCTATGGATGTGACTGCTCAACAATATTATAGGCATGTTGCCTTCTGTGGTCTTCCTGTTTCGAGAAGATTTACTAATTCAAGCCTGATTGCTTTCGTAAACTTTCTTCCTGCTCCTTCTCCCCCTCTTGATTCCTTGCTGTGTTGTTACCAGATTAATGTATCTGCATTGTAAGTCATAGGAATATCCATGTCGTAGTTTCAGCCTCTAATGATGATATTTATTGTTCTTTGTTCACATATTAGTTCCGTCACTACAGAAACGTACGGCTCATTGTCTAAAAAATGGGAAGATACAGCTGCGCTCAAAGAAATATGTACATATCTAACTGCTGTCATTTATCGATTCTCTTGCAAAATTGTAATTGCTCCTATGTAGCTGCTACCTGTAATTAGCCCGTGTTCAGTTCCAAAAATAGTTCAAAAAAGTGCTACAGTACCCGTCACATCGAATCTTGCGATACGTGCATGGAGCATTAAATGTAGACGAAAAAAACTAATTGCACAGTTTGGTGGAAAATTACGAGACGAACGTTTTGAGCCTAATTAGTCCATGATTGAACACTATTTGCCAAATAAAAACGAAAGTGCTATAGTAGTCCAAATTCCAAGCTTGAGCCAACTAAACACGGGCTAACATTTTTCAAGAGTCCCCGTCACATTGAATCTTTGGACGCATGCATGAAGCATTAAATATAAATAAAAAATAAAATTAATTTCACAGTTTAGATGAAATTCACAAGACGAATCTTTTAAGCCTAATTAGACTATGATTGGACACTAATTGCCAAATAACAACGAAAGTGCTACAGTATCATTTTCTAAAAAATTTGGCCAACTAAACAAGCCCTTATATTTCAGGTACCTGCCTTCCTTGTACATCTTCTCTGATTTTTTTTTTATTTCCTCACCCATCCATCTATGTTTACTGCGTTCGTATAGAAGCTTCTATGTAATACATCCATGGCTTTACAAACAGTGTGTTGCGGCATATACTTTTGTACTGGTGCTAGATAGACAAACCACCACCAGCTCTGGGTACAAACAAATAAAATTATTCCAGTTGTTTCTTGACATAATCGAAACTTTTTCAAAGCCTTCATGAACCATAAGCTACAAGAGTAGTGTTGTAGTCTTCTTTGAATTATTATTGGTGCGTAAGCATGTTCTTCCTAGACATTAGCTTACACAAAAGGATTGAAATTCAGATTTCCGTGTACACATTATATTGAATGATGCTACCTGTGAGCAATGAAATCAGTTGAACATCTGCTTATTATTCAAATCAGGGTTATTTCACATTTTGAATATCAAATTTTGAGCTTAGTGTTCAGTGATGCCTCGAGGAAAAAAGGTTAAAGTGCATTAGAATGTTAGCTTGAGGAAATGTTCTGTTTTCCCTCAGAGTGCCATTTCTACTGATAGTACAACCTCATTCTTTAAACGGACGGATATAGTTTGTAAAGTATGACCCAGGATTTGTTAATGTTGTTGAGCCATCACATCTACCTATCATGGCCAGTAGTACTTGCCTACGGCAATTGTATCTGAGATTATTTTGACGGGCTGTTCGGCAGGACTGAAAAATATTGTTCCGGCTGATTGTTGTGAGAGAAAAATATTATTCTGGTAGGACGTGAACAGTAATTTCGTGAGATGGCTGGCCAGCCAGCCAACCGAACACTGCCGACGTCCGTTTAGGGGAAAAGCTAACGTGCTGCTCTATGTAAGTATATATGTTCACTTACCCATCGACAAAGTTGACGTTTGTCTCCATGAGATAACTTATACATAATTAAAATTATGAACTGATATACAGCTTCAATTAGAATAAAGTGTTAGCACAGGGCCCATCACTCAGATTTAGTTGGGAACAAATAAAAATGGTTAACCTCTCAAAAAGAAAGACAAAACGCTAGTTTTCAGGATCTCGTAGGGCATGAGCCAAGAGCTTCTTTTCAGCATCAACCATAGAAATCGTGGTCCAGATCATCTGGCAAGAAAACTGCAAAATTAGATCCTACGGCAGTGTTCGGCTGGCTGGCAGCCGGCTGACTGGGTAGCCAGCCACCTCACGAAATCACTGTTCACGTCCTGCCAAAACAGTATTTTTCTCTCACAATAATCAGCCGGAACAGTATTTTTCAGTCCTGTCGAACAGGCCCTTGATTTAGGCTATCCTTTTCCCTTGACATTATGTTTTTTAAATAAGACTGATTTTGCTACTGACATGCCGACCTATCTTTTTCTCAGTTTTGATGATCCTGTTCCACATAGAGCAGGTACATATTCTAACCATATGTTGCCTGAGGTTCTGCAGAGATGGGAGAAAAGGTGCACGGATGATGTTTTCATATGACTGATAGTCCTAGAAAGTGGAAATTTATGGTTACAAAAATGTTGCTTCATTTTGTCCCCCCCCCCCCCACACACACACACAAAAAAAATGTTGCTTCATTTTCTATACAGTTACCCTTTTTTTTGGCTTCCAGTAATTCCCTATCATCTAAATTCGACTAATTATAACAGTTGTCACAGCTTCTCGTAGTTAACCTCGAATGTTCTCATGTGCTCTTCTCATAGTTAAACAATGTTGCTTCATATTTTGTGCAGTGACCATATGCTATCGAAGTTTGTTATATGCTCTCAGCAGTTTGATTGCACCTGTCTTCGTGCTAATTTGAAGGGCGGTCATGTGTATAGGTCCTGCATAACGTTTTTTGGTATTTTTCCCTCTTGATTCAATGTATATTGTCTGCGACACTGTCCTGTTTGGAGATGCTATTTGTTCCATATTCATACAATGGAGGAATTTAATTAAAGAGATTACCATAGTGCTGCAGCAACAGAGGTTGCCGACAAACTAAACTTCTAATGAAATTGTCTATCTACCCACAGCGACAACAGCAATAAGGATAGGAAAATGAATATTTAATATTCCTTTCTTTGATTAGTTTATGACCATCACAATGTTCTTCCTACCTATATTCTACTATACAAGTTCAGATCTCCCTATTAGTTACATGATTTTAACTACATATGAACATACAGACTGTGTTTATTTGCCCTTGTTCCTGTCACATTCCTAAGCAATCTTTATTCTTGATTACATCAGCCATAGTTTCACATTCATGTGCACACTATGCAACAGTACATTTGATTATTGTTGCCACTTGATTCTTCTTACTGGCATTGCCTCATGCCTGCCTGGTTACCTATTCCTGTATGCTAATTACCAAATTATTCTTCTACAGATTTTCAGATGCCGCGTGATTTCCTTCCAATGGAACATCAACAAGCAAGGCAAACTACAAATTGTCTCCATGTCTTAACAACATGGGAAATGGGGATACCACCCACTCGATAGCGGTCTGAGAGCACATATAGATCTTGTTTTGACCGATGCAAAGGTACATGCCAATTTTCTTCTGTACTTTCCCTTTGTCGATATATGTAAACTAACTATCAATGTATTCTTATATATGTATATTCAATAGTATTCAATGGTCTCAGCTGCTCAATTTTATGCCAAAATATTTCATAGATTCTACTATTGTTTAATATGCCTGCCTCTCAAGTTGACATAACCGGATTGAAGCTATATGAAACCTCAACAACTAGATAATAGATTATACTTCTAACATTTCCCTGCTAGAGAGACGCACTTTTAGATTTGCAGTGCATAGTTACTTACTTTTAGAGGTTTGCTTCACCGCTTTTATTTCTAGATATATGAGTTCACATATACAAAACTAGCAATGTCCATTTGGCAGCTTGCAGCTCCGGTTGCTATTCCTTAAAAAAGGTCGGGCATGACTGATTGCTGTAGGACTCATGGTTAATCGTAACTTTCTAGCTCCGCTCTTAATTTGTCTTCAATATATAATAATGAATGGAAATGGTGCATAGTTCCTTAATTGTTGCTCTATTTTTAGAGTTTTTTTTCTCTGCTTCCGTTTCTACATATAACTTTTTTCTTAGATAAATGCATACATAAAACTTACAGTATCATTTTATAGCTTGCAACTTCAATTGTCGTTGCTATAAAAAAAACCAGCAGCTTTGTGTTCCAACCTCTGAAGTGCAGGGTGCAGTTCCAACATAGCAAGCAAAGCAGCTTCCCCAATTCTCCAATGATGTACAGGAAAGCAGCCTGCCAATTACGTACAACACACTGCATTGGTTTACAGCTTTTATCGGACATGCTTTGTTGGCAGTTCCATCAGAATTTTTACTTTCCAAGACACGTACAAATATTAGCTAACATTTCTAAGGCCATGTTGTCCACAAAAAATGACCAAACCCTGTGGATTTATCGTTCCTGCTATATGGATATCACATATTTTATTCAATCTTATTATTTCATATATGCACAAACTGCAAAGATGTGCCAGCATCAAACCTTTGCTGTCGCGTCCACTAGTTTTTATATAAGAGCGAAGCATGCACCAAGGAAAAAGGACGGCCAGGTTATTTGGGCCTTAGTTTAGTTGCTCCCCTAAAGTTTAGTTCATATCCCATCGGATATTTAAAACACATGCATAGAGTATAAAATATAGAAAAAATAACTAATTGCACAGATTGTGATTAATTTACGAGACGAATTTTTTAAGCCTAATTAGTCCATGATTTGACAACGCGGTGCTACAGTAAAGCTACGGTAAATATGTGTTGATAGATTAATTAGGCTTAATAAATTCGTCTCGTGGAGTACGAAGGACTTCTGTAATTTATTTTATTATTACTATCCTAACACTCCCATATGACACCCCGATGTGACGTTCCTAAATTTTAGTCCCTGGATTTAAACATCACCTTGATTATTTTTCTTAACAAAGTTTTGGGACATCTGGTAGTACTGCGAGCGAGGGCCAATTAACCAAAAGGCATGTGAAAAAAGGGTAAACTTTTGTTTAAGAACAAGCGAGCGGAAGCTATGCCGTTCAGAGGAGAGGAGCACGCAGTCAGGCACTAATAGTCAAATCTTGCCGACAGAGACGGCCTTTATGCTTGACGAGAAATACGGCATGCCTCTTTTGATGCCATGCTATTTTGTTCCTCACCGCCCGTTGTGACTTGTGACGTCTTTTATATATAGACTTTGATCAAAGTGGCTGTGCATTTGTGCTAAATAATGAATGATGCCCCGATCGTTCAGTCAATAGCCAAATCCCTATTATGAAACTTGGCGAATCGCATAAAAGAAATCTGATGATTGATCTTGATTTCGAATTAAGCACCTGCGCGCTGAGCACATATACTACATGAGCTAGTTATTTTAAGATATGTGATATGGGGAATGTTCGGCTGGTCTTATCAACCAGCTTATTCGCTGGCTTATAAGCCATGATATAGTATTTTTCTCTCTAAAAAAATCAGTCATACAAATCAGCACTAGCGGCTTTACAATCCGCCGAACAAGATCAGTCATATCTCTTCGTGAGCCAGTTATTTTAAGATCAGTCATATCTCTATTCTCTTTACTATTTATTTATAGGGCATAAGCAAGAGGAGCCACGATTCTTTTATTTGACATATATAAAATGGAATCCATCAAAATAATAATCTTTTAGGACCCTCAGAAAATATATACCAAGAACCACTTAGACTCCATCGGACCACTGGCTGTTAATAATTAGTTAGCTAATACTCACGTCTAATAAATGTATTAATTGCCAAATTAGTATCTAACTAATTATTAGCTGAACGCTACTTGGATCTACCAGCTAATTGATGGTTGGGGTATTGAATTGGAATTGTTTAAAATGCTCCTTTTGTCTCGTGTGTGGGGTGAGGAGCAAAGGATAGTGGAAAGGCAAAAGGGTTTTTTTGTCAATCTATTAGTTGTTATTATTTATTAGCTAAGGTGGTGTTTGGATCCCGTGACTAAAATTTAGAAGGTGTGTTGGGAGGATGTTGTATGAGGGTGTTCGGATACTAATAAAAAAATAAATTACATAATCTGTCAGTACTCCATGAGATAAAATTTTTAAGCCTAATTAATCCGTCATCAGCACATGTTACTGTAGCACCACATTATCAAATCATGAACTAATTAGGCTTAAAAGATTCGTCTCGTAAATTAGTCGTAAACTATGCAATTAGTTTCGTAATTAGTCTATATTTAATACTCCATGTATGTGTCAAACATTCAATGGGACAACGACTAAAATTTTGGAGGGGCAACCAAACACCACCTAAGTTTTTCTTGTTAGCAAGATAACCATTGGTTTTCAGCTAAAGGTAATAAGCCTGTTTGGATTGCTAGCTAACGTATCAAACAAGCCATAAAAAAAAGGCACAACAATCTCGCCGCAAAAATTCCTCTACAGATTTGCACAATACAATAATCTGTCTCACGGACTAACGAAACTTGCTGGCGAGATACCAATCACGATTATGAAACTTGGATGAATCCAGAGGAAGAAAAAAAGAAAAAAAAATCAACGGGGGAGTCAACGGAACTGCTAATTTGGGTTTGGTAACCACGCTATACACACGCAGTTTCCAGCTCAATAACCCATATCGAATCTATCTTTTGTAGGGTGCCAAAATAAGATTTGCCTCCTTGTTAGTCCATCCAAATAACAACATATTAAGCCGGTGGAATTAACGCGTGGGAAACGAATATATGGAATAAGTACATAAAACAAATGTTATGGTTATCCTGTACGACCAATTCAAAGCAGGGAATATAGGTCTCATTCGGCTTGCTGAATTTTAGCCGAAACTGACTGAAAATACTGTTCTGGCTGAATTGTTGTGAAAAAAAAATACTATTTTGATCAAAAAAAATAAAGCCGAAAAAATCGAATATGTGATAAGCCGAACGAGACCATACTCATGCTGTACCCACAGTCCCACGCGTACTTGCAACACTGATCACACAACTCAGGTCATATCCAGTAGTATATTTAGCTAATTTCAAACAAAATCAAGTTAAAAACCACCACGATTAAAAAATTGGTAGTATAATCTAAGATTATGGGACGTTATGCTTGTGAGACGTGACTACAGAAAGCACACTCTCTAGTCGTTCAGCGAATCAGCGTGCACTAACAATGCAATGCAACCAGGAGGAAAACTCCGTTTGTTTCAGCTCTCTCCTCAATCGACTTCCTCAGCGCGCGTCTCGGACTCTAGTGGGCCCGACCAGGTTAGGGTCTGGGCCAGCCCAGCCAGCTCGTTGGCCCGGCGGGCCCTGCCCTCACGCCCACTAGCCGCTATAAATAGCGTCGCTGGTCGCCCACCCTGTCTCCACCCATCCCAATCCCAAGAACAACAGAGCCGCACCTCTCCCTCCGCGCCTTCGATCCCTGCCCAACCCAGAGGAGGAGCAAGCCGCCGCGCCTCGGCGTCTCCTTCCCATTGCAACCAACAACCTCTGTTCCGCGCGAGCAGCAGCGCCTCGTCACCTCCTTCCCCCCCTCTCGCCTCTCGGCCGGTCCTTCCAAGGAACCCGCTGGTCTCGGCGCCGCCGGCGGTCGCGTTCTGGACGAACGTGAGTTTTCCTTCCTCCCGTCTTTTTCCTTGCGCTCTGTTTGCTCATCCTGCTGCCGTGCCTTGCGTTGTGCGAGGAGTGGCCGGCGGTTTTGTCTGTGGTAGATTGTAGTACGTTGGATTGGATCTTGGTGGGTTTTTTAGGGCGCTTTTGCTTTTCGTCGGGAGAGACGCATCAGCTCTGTTTTAGGCCCTAAGTTTGAGGTCGCCTTCCTCGCCCCGTTTGTTGGAGGTGCCGGAAAATTTACATTTTTCCCCGCAGGGGTAACGGGGCGGTAGATTGGATCTTGCCAGGGCCTAGGGGGCTTCGTGCCTGCAAAACCGTTTTTTTTTTTTTTTTTTTTTGTGGTTGTTGTAAAAAAAAAGTCAATACTGCGCAGTGAATCCAAGTTATGTTTCTTCCCGTTGTCGTATGTATTGTCGTTGTTTATCATATTCAATTCAAACCCTCGGATTGCAATGCCCAAGAAGCTAATATTTCTTGTTTCTGGGGAACGTGCCGGCTTTCTTGTAATCTTCAAGAAGGTCCACCTGCACTCTGTTATGCTAATCTTCTATGCCCTTGTCTTCTTTTGTAAGACACAAGATCCGTACGACATTGGCAAGAGATAAGGTTCAGATTATACGAGCCATTAGACTTTTTTTTTTTTTGTGTAGCCTTCTTTGAGAGACTTTTGGAACGGGCACTTGCTTACAAATTAGCTTCTTTCAAATGGTCCGTTGTTCTTCTGGGCACATAATAAGGTTCAGATTATACGAGCCATTAGACTTTTTTTTTGTGTGGCCTTCTTTGAGAGACTTTTGGAACGGGCACTTCTTTTAAATTAACCGTTGATGTTCTTCTGGGCTATGTTGCCACAATGATGCTACGTGTACTTTATGTATATACGTAACCCACGGTTTTCCAGAAGAAAATTACATGATTATAACAGACTGGAACAAACAATTTTCTTAATGGGCTTTGATTATATCAGTTGGGAATCTGGGATGGAGTTAAGCTTGTCTTTGTTGATTGATTAATAATACCTGAAGAAATGTATGGAATTGCCACTGCAGTTTTGTATGCTATTCAACATTTTTTACTCATTAGCTCTTTCCTCTTTAATTAAAAAATTGCTTATCAAATAAACTATTGTGTACTCTCGATTCTCAAAAATTTGTCCACATCTATATCTGCTACCTTAGAATTTGGATCCTGATAATTGCTAATCGTCTATGCTGTTCTGCTGCCTAAGAAGGAAACTTACTCTGTTTTGATCGACAGTTTTAAGAAGAGGGGACATTTGTGGATGCTCTAATGGAGTCTAAAGGTGGCAAAAAGTCTAGTAGTAGTAATTTCATGTACGAAGCTCCCCTTGGTTACAAGATTGAGGACGTTCGCCCAGCCGGAGGAATCAAGAAGTTCCAGTCTGCTGCTTATTCCAACGTAAGAACTAAAAACAAACAGTACAGGCAATGCTGTTCTGAATTTATTGCTCATTGATGCATTTCATGCTTTGGTTTCTGATACTTATTATTTGATTGATCGTTTGTTTTGCAGTGCGCCCGCAAGCCATCCTGATATCTCCTCACATGCAATTCACAGTAGAGTAGGACTTTAATTCAGTTTTCCAGTTGTTTCCGTAGTTCTCCCTTGGCTGGCTGCATCCTCTGCTTGTGAGATTCCAAATTGTCTTCACCGTCCTCTCCCTTCCTCTCCCATCCTTTCTTCCTTGCAACACATCATCCAATGGCGATGTCTTCAGCAGATTCTTGGGGCTCTTCTCCTGCCTCCCCTATTGGGTTTGAGGGCTACGAGAAGCGCCTTGAGATAACGTTCTCTGATGCACCTGTCTTTGAGGACCCTTGTGGTCGTGGCCTGCGCGCCCTCTCTCGCGAGCAGATCGACTCGTTCCTGGATCTTGCACGGTGCACCATAGTGTCACAGCTCTCCAACAAGAACTTCGACTCGTACGTTCTGTCCGAGTCGAGCCTCTTTGTGTATCCCCACAAGGTTGTCCTCAAGACCTGTGGAACGACAAAGCTGCTGCTCTCTATTCCTCGCATCCTTGAGCTTGCTGCAGGGCTGTCACTGCCTGTTCTTTCAGTGAAGTATTCTCGTGGGACTTTCATCTTCCCTGGTGCGCAGCCAGCTCCGCACCGCAGCTTCTCGGAGGAGGTATCTGTGCTGAACGGTTTCTTTGGTAACCTCAAGTCTGGCGGCAATGCCTACATGATCGGTGACACGTTCAAACCCAACAAGAAGTGGCATGTCTACTATGCCACAGAGGAACCTGAGCATCCCATGGTGACACTTGAGATGTGCATGACAGGGCTGGATGCTAAGAAAGCTGCAGTGTTCTTCAAGAACTCTGCTGATGGCAGCTGCACATCAGCTAAAGAGATGACAAAGCTCTCAGGGATTTCTGAGATCATCCCTGAGATGGAGATCTGTGACTTTGAGTTTGACCCCTGTGGGTACTCGATGAATGGCGTCTTTGGACCTGCTGCCTCCACCATTCATGTGACACCTGAGGAAGGTTTCAGCTATGCAAGCTATGAAGCGATGAACTTCAACCCTAGCTCCCTGGTTTACAGTGATGTGATCGAGAGGGTCCTGGCAGGCTTCTCTCCTTCGGAGTTCTCAGTTGCCGTTACCATCTTTGGTGGCCGTGGCTTTGCCAAATCATGGGCAAAGGGTGCAGACGTCGATTCCTACATGTGTGATGATCTTGTGGAGCAAGAGCTTCCTGGTGGCGGTCTGCTGATGTACCAGAGCTTTACAGCTGTTGCCTCTGGCACTGTGTCACCGAGGTCGACCTTGGAGATGGATGGCTGGAGCAGCGATGAAATGGAGACAGCTGCGAAGAGCGATGAGATGTGTATTGGCTGCTGGGATGTAGCGAAGAAGGTGGTGAAGAAAGATGTGGACGCCTGAGTGAAGCTTGAGGTTTCTGAGAGCTCTGTTGGCCCTGTTCTTGTTTCAGTTAAGTGGATGGCTGGGCTACCGGCAATTTGTTTCCTTTATATTTTCCAGCTCAATAAGTGCTCTAGATGGTTTGCTGCGTCTGCCATAGTGAGCTGCATATTATTGTTTCGTCATTATGTTTCTGCTGCCGATGCCCTTGTTGGGAGAATGATCTTGTAATGCTGCATACTATTGTTTCATCATTTTGTTTCTGCCGCCGATGCCCTTGTGGGGAGAATGAATCTTGTAATAAAATTGCCTATTTCCACAATATGTTGGGGTTTTTTCGTTTAATCATCTGTTTGTTACTCCTGCTGTTGTGATTAGTACACGTAGCACATTTTATACTTTTTTTTTATTTCTTCCGTCCTCGATCCCTAGCTCCAGTAGTTAGGATGATCGAGGCCAACGAAGAGTAGCTAAGAAGAGAGAAGCACGAGGATGGAGATGATGATATAGCTGCAGTATGAACATCAGTAGTGTTATTTAATAAGTTCTATAGTCTTAGTATGAACAAGTTTTGTCAATGTTTTGATCCACTCTTGTTGGACAGATTTGTAACTGTGTCAATTTACTTTAGAAGTTGAAGAAGATTGTCATTGTTCAGAAATTCCTGCTGGATTGCTACTTCTAACATTGCTGTGTGTGTGTGTGTGTGTGTGTGTGTGTCTCTCTCTCTCTCTCTCTCTCTCTCTCTCTCTATATATATATATATATATATATATATATATATATATATATATATATATATATATACACCGATTATGCTGTAAGAGTTGGGAGGGTCGGCGTCAGCAATGCATTTCTGAGTCTTAACACTACAAAGCTATCAGAATTTGATTGCTTCCAAAATTATTTGTTCTACTACGCTGCAAAGCTCTTAACGCAGGAGAGCTACTCTTATTATTAAGATACAAGTTTTTTCGCGAATGCACCTGAGCGCGCGACCACATGTATTAAGACAGAAGTGAATTTTACATCTAAATTGCTCGGGATCTTCAAATAAACTCCGTAGCTTCAAAGCTTTGGTGTCAATCCACTGTCTGGTTCTTGACGAATGACCTGTGGCAGTAGCTCTACTGTCATGCAAGAATCCTGGGTCAAGGAGATGACAAAGAAATACTAGAATCCTGGATCAAGCTATCGGAGTTTGCTTCTGAACTCCCAAATCATTGGTCCCACACTGCATCTGCAAATAGAAATTGCTTTGCTTGCCTGCAAGAATCCTGGATCATGGAGACGACAAGACATACTAAATGGCTAGTGATTCACACGCAACTAAGGCCCGCCGCCACCCTTTTTCCAGGGACAAAACTGGACCATTGAGCCTCTCTTTTTTGGCTGGCTGGCTGCTAAAAATGGAACAAGGACCATTAGACTTGGATGTCATGTTATCTTAAGGCCTCAGAGTCATAGAGATGTCAGCTTTTCTTTGCAAATAGATGTTGTGTGCGCCCCACAAATCTTGAGCATCCTGCTATGGCTCGGTTCGGCTTACCCCATATTTGACTTGTTTGGCTTCTTTTTTTAGCTGAAACAATGTTTTTCTTTCACAACAATTCAGCCATAACAGTGTTTTTCAGCCAAAATTCTGCCAGCAAAAGAGGCCGCATCTCATTTTTTTAGATGGAGTACTGCTATATCTTTATGATCAACAAATATTGGGAATACAAGAAGGTAGTGACATGCATTGTTCTTTGCAGTGTTTTGAATCGTTTATTACAACAAAAAGAGAAAATATCTTGTTGAGAAAAAGAAATTCTGTTACAAGATATATTTTTTTGTTTATGTATGATCCGCAACAAAAGAAAAGTAATCTAGCACCAACTGTTCATGTCTGATCGATAACCTGCAACTATTCATACGCTGCTCTATCATTTCCCCCCCTTCGTGCACAGGGTATTTGTTTGAGCTCAATTTTTTCATGCTTCGGTTTTGTTGTACAGTGTGACACCAGATACATTCTCCAATAACACTGCTACACAAAACTTAACCGCCTCGGGCCTTAACAGAGACGGTTGGCTCGGTTAATCGATTAATCGAAGCGGTTGAGCTAAGTCGGTTAATAATTTCACGAAATAAAAAAAATCCACTGATCCTGGTAGCCCACCGAGTCCGGTACCACGAGCCGTCGTTGCCCGGGGTAGGATCCACGCCCCCGTAGCCGCCGGTGGCCGGATCCTCGGTAGTGTCCTCGGTAGTGGCTGGATCCGCGTCCCCACCGCTGCTGGAGACTGGATCTGTGCCTCCGGCGGTCGGATCCGTCGCCGGTGGACGGTTGGAGGGCGGATCTGGTGGCCGACGAATGGGAGAAAGGGAGGGGTTGCCGTCCTCAGAGGAGAGGGAGGGGTCGCCGTGCTCAGAGGAGAGGGAGGGGTCGCCGTGTCGTGCTCGGAGGAAAGGCGCGGCCGCCGAGATCCGCCGCCCCAGATCCGTCGGGGGGTGCGGTCGCCCTAGATCCACCGGGGGGCATGGCCGCCGCCAGGGGGTCGCCTCGCGCGCCCGCCGTCGTAGCCGCCAGCACCGGTCCACCGTCGCCGGTAGAACCTGCGCGTGAGCCCGCCGCCGTAGTCGCCGCACAAGCTCTGACATTGTGTTGAATATCATCCCCTTCCTAAGGGTTTCTGTCTTATGGTTATACAATGAATTCCTACACATCTGGAGACCGGTATCACAAACTGTCATATCCGTCATACTGACATCCCTATAGTTCGGAACGCCCCTGAAAGGTACGTTCTTGGACGTTAGTTGCTCAAGCTCAGTCGCTGTGTAAGGTGGTGGTGGAACATATTGCTGCGCTTCGCTAATTCTGGCCCATGAATCATAGGGGATATCATCTGCAGCCAAATCTATGACTAGTCTACCCTGAGCATGGACACCTTGCAAAACCTCAGTTGGTACTGGTAATGGCATAGTATGTACCGGTACTGGCATGGCATCAGCCATTGTTGCCATAGCATCTGTACCTCCTTGGTCATCATCAGAATCGTCTGAATTACTACTAACTACATCACCGATCCTGTCCTCCTCCTCCTGCTCCTCCTTTTCCCGTTCGAACTCATTCACATCGAAGTCATTGCTTATGCAGCCTACTGCAATTGAATGAAACTGCTCCTACGTCAACTGACCGTCCAAATCCATGTTATCCTGAGTTGCTTCCCCTTTGACCCCTAATTCTTTTTCATTGCCTCCAAAACCATCAATGGACGGGCCGTCCTGAACACCATGCATCATGTACCCATTCTCCACCACCACCTCAGCCATGGATACATTGGAACCTTGGAGAACCCTAGTGTAGCGGGACCAGTGAGCAGGGTCGCGCAAGGGCATGAGGACATAGTGTGCCCTAGTCTTCCCAGTATCAAACCTCCCCTTTAGTGTGAAATCACCGCCAAACTTTATATTCAAACGGACACAAAGGTCGTTGAAGCTAGGAGGTTCATCAAACCATTCCAATTCTTCTTTCATATCCTCAAACATACCATCCTCTCTCCTAACACTTCCTCCGTACAAAACTCTAACACAACAATCCATCTGCAGAAGCATTTCAAGAAACTTCATTAAGTCATCGAAATCATCGTATGTAATGTCCATACTAACATTAATATATTTTCTAACTATAACTATACTAACTAATCAAATATTAACATCTATACAAGGCATACTATAACTGTACTAACTAAACTACCTAACTTTACTACCTATACTAACTAATTATATTACGTATACTAACTAAACTAACTAACTTTACTAACTATACTTTAATAATTTTACTAACTTTATTAACTGTGCTAACTATATTAGTGGAGTACCTCGTTGCAGCGCGCAAGACGGGGCCAGGAGGCGCGGGCGCAGGGCAGCCGCCGTGCGTGACCGGAGGTTCTGGCCGGAGGGGGAGGCGCGCCGGCGTGCGGGCGCGGTGGCCGCACCCGGTGGCCGGCGGCCTGGCTGCCTGGCTGGCGTGGGCGGGCGGACGTGGCTGGCTTGCTGGCGCGGGCGGGCTAGCTGGCGTGGGCGGACGCAACCGCGGCAGACGGCGTGCACGGCGGCGGGCAGGCGCGGGCGAAGGCGGGCGTGGCGGCCAGGCTGCCTTGCTACGCTGCTCGGAGAACGGCGACTGCTCGGGCACGCGGGCCGCGACGGAGGTTATACCCGGCTCTGCCGCGCCAAGATCGGTTAGCACTTCTGGTCGCCGCCACGTCAGCCCTCTGCCGCGCCACCATGCATGGCGCGGTACATGCATTTGGCCGCGCCAGGGCAATAGGCGCGGTCAAAAGTGTTAGTTTAAAAAAGCCGAGAGTGTTAGATTTAAAATTAATTTCGAAAAAGTGTTAAAATTAAAAAAAAATCACCATTTACAGCCCCATACCGTCTCCTAAACTTCCTTTTTCTAGCAGTGATACTACCCTAGCTCATAAAGTCATATGTGATGGGACAGCTACTAATTCATAATTTTTTCGAGAATTATACCGTACAACATAGATGCTCATAATGCATGTACACTCACATCTATTATCGCAAATCATCTTAAGTTTTTAAGAAATTAATGATAGGTTTTACGGATCTTGGCCAATTTTCTAAAGATGATGAGCTAGGTTCCAGAAAAGTCCTGTCCGGATTCAACAAATGTTGAGCTCGGTTGAACATTCACCGGGTAGAGAGTCATATTAGCGTTTAGGCACTTTGTTTCAAAAAAATATTTGCGTTTAGGCAGATGCTACATTAGTTGTCCGCAAAATTCTTTACACAAGCTGCTAGTATGTGCGATCCTTCCTTGACGAATTGAAGAAACATGAGGACATTAGTGGCTGTTTCCGTCTAAGCAGGGAATGTCATGCAGAATATGACTTCGATAATGACGTAACCTGTTGCTGTTGATGCCAAGACTACTTATCGTCATGGCAAGAACACATGGCTACTACTGCTAGGCTACTAGCAATAGAGTATTAAGTGTCAACAAAGTTGTCTACAAAGGCTCCGTTTGGCGGTCTCTACTCCAGGAGCTCAGCTCAAACAGTTTTTCATAGAAAAATGATTCTCTGCTGATTCCATAAAGTGATTATATGAAATGAACTAAGAGGCTAAAAGCTGAAAAAATAGTTTTTTCTGATTCTGTGAAATGATTCTCCATCATGATTTCAAGAGTTTATGCTAAAAAATCAAAGAGAATCACTCTCAGTCACATAATTAATTCTCTCGTAGAATCAGCTTCCAGTTCATTGAATCTAGACGTACATGCCTGCTGCAGCTTGCTTTGCTCTCTGGAATCTGGATGCGCTGAGTGCTGACCAATGCAACTTACCTATGGATTCATTTCATTTAACAATAGAAGAAGCGATTTTTTGCAGAATAAGAACTGGTTCGAATTTTAGGATCTTCCAACATAGTATGCTCGAGAGGAATATATGCCTATTTCCCCTGTAGCTAGTTGGGAAACTCGTCTGTCGTCTCTATGCATGCGTGGCTACTTTGAATGGAACGTATGTAAGCAAGATTTAGTTGGGAAGATGATGGATTTGATGCGATGCAATGCAATTACTTTGAAGGTAAGCATGGCACGAGATGCTTGCTGACATCTGATCGGGCAGAATCAAGTTTGAGTAGTTCCTGGCTGCTGGGTACGGAGTACGTAGCAACGATAGGTCCTTTTGGCAATTGGCACTGCGATACTGCCAGTTGTACGCATGCAGAGGATGTGAAAGACGTGTCATATAGGAGTAGGTCTGAAAAGTTTGCCCTTGCTCTGCCTGCAGCGTATGTATGTGACGGCATGCTGAGACCTACAATGAAGTGTAGACATGGATATGCACGATGCATCCATATCACACGGTCCATGGTGGCGGTGGTGGCGGATCGGGCCACAGTGACCTCCACCGATGCCGCGAAGAGGGAAGAACAAACCAAGAACGATGTGCGAAGGTAAGTTGGTTCGCGCCATGATCTTACCGGTGATGCCTGCTTCTCGTTCTTGAGAGCAACGTGACTGATAACGTGATGAAGTGTGAATGTAAATAAACAAGATTGGAAGAACTGCCTTTTCATTGATCTGTTGAAAGGATTATATACATGTGACACAACGGTTTGGTAAAACTGACGTCCAAAGGACAGGTCCCTTTGGTGACATGGTTAACTGCTAATCCTATCACTAACAGCTCGTACGGACGCCAAACGGACGGACGGATGAGACCACGAGACGCCTGTTGGTGAATAGGTGCCTTTTCACAACACTATCAACGCATTCTAGCGCTATGGCGTGTGATCATTCTTTTAGGCCAACATGGCTCGTGTCCAAACACGTCTTCTCCGCCCGATCTGACGATGGTCCTCCTCCATTCGCCACTGATTCCTTGGGCAGGTATGGATTCTTGGAACGCTGCATGGGCACCTAGATTCACAAGGACCAGCGGACCGGACCACCACTTTTCTCCGATGAGGGGAAATTCACGAGGACCACCGGCACACGTGTGGATGACCTTTTTACCTGCAAGCTAGTAGTACTAGCTACGGCTGGTCTGGTCAGTTTGCTAGTGCTTGTGCGCTCGTCCACCGCAACCGGCACCAAGGGGCTGGGTCTCATTGCTTTCGCTCGACATAGGCAGCAGAGCACGCCGGGCCTGGCCTGGCCTGGACCGGACCAGCTGCTGTCTGCTGCAGACCTCGTTCGTGAGAAATTTGGAGGAATCTGGATGAATTTACGAGAGGAATCAGCTGTAAACAGTGTTTTCAGCTGTGAACAGTATTTTTTTTTAAAGTACCAGCCGAACGTACCCGGGTCTCGTTACACGGCCAGGACTTAGCGGCATGCACTGGCACTGCGTGCCTGCCCTGCTCCCAGTGAGCGCGTAGTCACGCTCGTGCTGGACAGTGTTGCCGGTAATAAATTTTCATTGACGCATACTTCAACGCACACATTACTTCCGTTACAACAATTTTTCAGAGTTGGGTACACCTTCCTTTGATCTGACCGTACCACTAAAAATCCTTTGACAGCAGCTGCGTCCAAAGGGATACAGTGACAGGTAAGTCCATCCAGTCATTAGGACGACGCATAACCTAAGACCCCAGAAGCATCAAAAGCGCATACCTCTGCTGTTTCTAAACACACACAACACGACCAAAACACTAACAAAACCTGTCGGTAAGCTTCAGCATACTATTGGAAAATCATATGCTGAATCGGTGAGTGAGACCCTACATGTGTATGACAGAGAGAGAGAAAAAACCTTCTTTGTGAAAGCCTGTCGCCGTCTTTTGTCTAGCCGAAGCGCCTTAATTCGGCACAACTCCATTTGCGTCAGCCGGCACAGTTAAAGGTGTTAGATTGATCTCTTGACCAGTAGGCCCAACGGCCTATTGGGCCTTGGTCTCGCGCCCTGATCGGGGGCGCCCAACCCTACATGGTTGGTGGGCCCCCGTCGCACTGCGCTATATAGAGAGGTGGGGGCCGACGGCTCAATGTACGAGGTTCACCGTGAGCCGCAAACCCACCGACAAAACCCTAGTCCGATCTCGAAGAGGACGCGCAGCCAGCGACGGGAAGCCGCCACCGTCATCATCGTTTCCACTGCGTCGCCTCTCTTCACCGACCGTCGCTGCCCGTGCGCAGCCTACATCGACGAACCTGATGGAAGCTACTGGATCCTCCACCCCTGCGGTCTCAGGTTCGGTACCCTTCCCTTTCTCTCCCTGTCTCTCTGTAGACCGTTCTACATGTCCTAGGATCTACTGTTTTACATGTTGTACCAAATAGAACAGTCAAAGTCTAGATCGATGATCCTACAGTCATAACATTGGTACCGGAGCCACGGTTTAGGTATAGATATGGCTAGGGTTTTGATCTAGAACGGATAAATCGGTTTGAAAAGCAAAAGATGAAGAGATCCAGTGCGGATCTAGAACGTAGAAGGGGCTTCGGCCGACAGTGGGTTCGGATGAACCCTAACCCTAACTGGGTTAAAGGAAAATTGAGGGCCCGTTTTCATGACAAAATCGAACCCTAAAAGCCGAAATCGTTTCGGGAAAAGCAAAACAGAGGCCATCCCAAACCCCAACCCTAACCCTAATCGTCAAATCGGGTCAAAACCGAACAAATCAAAAGAATCAAAAGAAAGGGGAGAAAGGTAAGAGGGTGGCCTACCTCGCCGTTGCGCGGCACTACAGTCACGCCGGCGCGCGGGGAAGAAAAGGGCCGGCCGGGGGTGATCTACTCGCCGGAACGGCCACTAGGGCGCCGCGGCCAGGCCGCTCGACGGCGGCGCGCTCACCCGCTGGGGAGCGCGCACGCCGGCGAGGGGGCCGGAGACGGCGCCGGGGCTTGCTGATCTCTCTCGCCGTCGGAGCTCCTCGCTCGGTGTCTGCTGCGGCGAGACTGAGTGGAGAGGAGAGAGCAGTGAGGGGCGGAGAGAGAGAGCGAAGCCGAATGGAGCTAGGGTTCACGGGCGCCGCGGCGGTCGCCGTTTTTGATCCTCCGATGCGCGCGCACAGCCGTCGGATGGAGAGGAACGGCTGAGATGGAGTGGGCCAAGTCGCAGCCCAGGCGGGCGCGCGGACGCGCGGGACATTGCCGGCCCAGGCCCAGGTTGCGGCCTGGGTGTGGCCTGTGCGCGCGAAAAGAAGATGGGCCGCGGCTGGCTGGGCCGATTTCGCTGGCGCGCGCGCGCGCATGGGCAGGCCGTGGGCCGCGCGTGTGCTGGCTGGGCCGAAATGGTAAAATGAATAGAAAAGTCACAGTTTTTTGTTTTTCTTATTTTCCAGAAAACAGTTTGATCAATTTGAATTGATTTTTTATGATAATTTTCTGTACAAAATTTATCCAACGATATTTTTTGTTCAGTAAATAGTAAATTTGCTTCTGAAAAATAGGAAAAAGATTATTAAATGTTAAAGTTTCCGCTGCGTATTTAAAAATGTGATTTTCATTATTAAATTCGAACCAACGAGAGAATTTAATTTTGAAAAATGGATATGTTTTAAATTGATTATAATATTGTTGTTATTCTGACCAACGTTGATTAATGGCAATATTATAATATTTTGTTATACATTAATTCTATTTCTGCCCAACGGTGATGTAGAATTAGTGTAGAAAATAATTGTATGTTTTAATTTTGACCAACGTTAAACTAAGGCATGCAATTATTGTCGTTATTTCTGTTCTCACCCTATTTGAATTATGTTTTCAGGAGGATACAACTTGATGAGTTGTATCAAAGAAATCCCCACTCTAAAAGGTGATAACTATATTGAGTGGAAGAAAAAGATAGACCTGGCCTTTATCCTCGCTGAGGTGGACTGGGTTGTCACCACACCGTGCCCTAAAGAACCTGTGGCACCGGTGAGGGAGACAGATGAGACTGATGCTGCATGGCAGAACAGAGAGCGGGATTTTGCTCCCGTAAAGATGTCCTATGACCTTGAGCATAGGAAATGGGTCACTGCCAACAAGAAGTGTCTGGCAGTGATAAAGAACACAATTGAGCCTGCTATTGTGGGCTCAATTCCAGACTGTGACACGGTCACAGAGTACCTAGACAGAATAAAGAGTCAGTTCACCGGCTCTTCAAAGACATATGCAACCCAGCTGATCAAGCAGCTGGTCACAGAAAGGTACTCTGGTGGCGGCAGTGGCATTAGAGAGCACATACTGAGAATGAGCAATCTGGCATCTAAGCTCAAACCAATGGATTTGGCACTCAAGGATGAGTTTCTTATTCATTTGATTTTTGCTTCTTTGCCCAAAGAATTTGACACATTTGTTGTTAACTACAACATACAGCCTGAAAAATGGGATTTGGAAAAGCTCATAGCCATGTGTGTGCAGGAGGAGGAAAGAATAAAAGTTTCACAAGGTGGTTCTGTGAACTACCTAAAAGATAAGAAAAAGAACTATAATAACAGTTCTTCCTCCAAATCATCTGGAAAAGGTCCCATGCAACAGTCTCAGAACCAGCAATTCCCAGTGGCTAAAGACCAGTGTCTCCACTGCAAGAAGACAGGACATTATAAAAAGAATTGTCCTGATTTCTTAAAGATGATTATGAAGAATAAAGGTGAGAACATTATTACGTTCGTAAATGAATCCTTGTATGTAAAGTTTTCAAAATCTACTTGGTGGATTGATTCAGGTGCAACTATTCATGTTGCTAATTCATTACAGGGATTCCGTTCGATGAGAACTTTGCAAAGAAGCGAAAGTTTCATTAAAGTCGCAAATGGAGAACAAGCAGATGTTGAGGCCGTTGGTGATCTTCCATTAGAGCTTGCTGATGGCTTCATAATTATTCTTAGAGATGTTCTTTATGTACCTTCTTTGCAAAGAAATTTGATTAGTGTTTCAAAGTTGGACCATGATGGTTATGATTGCCACTTTGGAAATGGCAAATGTCAGATATTGTTTAATAATAAATGTATTGGTCTTGCCTTCCGACAAGACGAGCTTTATTTGTTATCACTTCGTGAAAATGTTAATTCCGTATGTGATGTGAATGAAAATGTATCCTCATCGAACAATGGAAACAGAAAACGAAAGAGAGCTCAAGATGCGTTGTCGAAATTATGGCACTGTCGTTTAGGCCATATTTCGAGGGGGAGAATAGAAAGACTAGTTAAGAATGATATTCTTCCTCCATTAGAGCTCTCAGAGTTAGAACAATGTAGAGATTGCATAAAAGGAAAGTATGTAAAGAAAATTAAGAAAGATGCCAAACGAAGCACAGGAATTCTACAGATTATTCACACAGACATATGTGGTCCTTTTCCTGTGAAAAGTGTGGATGGTTATGATTCATTCATAACATTCACAGACGATTACTCTCGGTTTGGCTACATTTATCCAATTAAAGAAAGAACAGAAGCGTTGGATAAATTTAAAATATTTAAAGTAGAAGTTGAAAATCAGCATGATTTAAAGATTAAGATAGTCAGGTCTGACCGTGGAGGAGAGTACTACGGTCGACATACCCCATATGGACAAGTTCCTGGACCTTTTGCAAGGTTCTTACAGGAGAATGGTATAGTCGCCCAGTATTCAACACCGGGCGAACCTCAGCAGAATGGAGTAGCTGAAAGGCGTAACCGTACCCTGATGGATATGGTGCGTAGTATGATAAGTTACTCCACTTTACCCACGAGTCTGTGGATGGAGGCGTTAAAAACCGCCATTCATATTCTCAATAGAGTACCAAGTAAGTCGGTGCCCAAAACACCGTATGAGTTATGGACAGGAAGAGTACCCTCGCTTAACCACTTGCGTGTGTGGGGGAGCCCTGCTGAGGCTAAAGTTTTTAACCCAAACATTGGGAAGCTAGATCCCAAAACAGTGAGTTGTCATTTCATTGGCTACCCAGAAAAGTCAAAAGGTTTTCGTTTCTACTGTCCTAACAGACATACAAAGTTTGTGGAAACGAGACACGCTGTCTTCCTAGAGGATGAAATGATAAGGGGAAGCATGGTAGCTCGAGAAATTGACCTTGAAGAGAAGCGGGTGTTTGCACCCACTCCGATCATTCATGAGCCATTTTTCTCACTACCTGCTGTTGCTGCACCAACAGGACAAGACACTGTGGTGCCAGCACCTGTTGTTATCCCGCCTGTGGCAACAATGAATGATGATGAGGAACCTGTGGCTCAGGATCCTATAGAACCTATTGCCACACATGAGGGGGAGCAACAACAGCCTCAAACAGAAAATGTGCCAATTGAGGAGGCCCCTAGAAGGTCTCAAAGAGTTAGAAAATCAGCTATTCCTGCTGATTATGAAGTGTACAACACTGAAGAATTTCAAATGGAGGATGATCCCACCTCATTTGAAGAAGCCATGAAAAGTGACCATTCATCAAAGTGGCTTGAGGCCATGGAAGATGAGATGAGATCAATGAATGCAAATAAAGTTTGGGATTTGGAGATAATTCCTAAAGGAGCCAAAACAGTAGGCTGTAAATGGGTCTACAAAACAAAACTTGACTCTCAAGGGAATATAGAGAGATATAAAGCCCGACTTGTGGCAAAAGGCTTTACACAAAGAGAAGGGATTGATTACAATGAGACCTTTTCTCCAGTCTCATGTAAGGATTCCTTCAGAATCATAATGGCATTAGCGGCACATTACGATTTGGAATTACACCAGATGGATGTAAAGACGGCATTTCTCAACGGAGACTTAGAGGAAAATGTTTACATGGCACAACCGAAAGGTTTTGTCATAGAAGGAAAAGAACGTTTGGGATGCCGCCTAAAGAAATCTATTTATGGATTAAAACAAGCTTCAAGACAGTGGTACTTGAAGTTTGATCAGACAATAAAGAATTTTGGGTTTAAAGATAATGTTGAGGACAATTGTGTCTACGCAAAGTTTAAGAATGGGAAGTTTATCTTCCTTGTCCTGTATGTGGATGATATCTTACTTGCTAGTAGTGATGTCAGTCTACTACTGAAAACAAAGAAGTTTTTGTCCTCAAAGTTTGATATGAAAGATCTTGGTGAAGCTTCGTTCGTTCTAGGGATCGAGATTCACCGAGATAGAAGTAAAGGGGTATTAGGACTGTCACAAAAGGCATACATAGAAAAAGTCTTAAAGAAATTTAGTATGCACAAATGTAGTCCCTCACCTGCTCCTATAGTCAAGGGCGACAGATATGGGGATTTTCAATGCCCCAGGAACCAATATGAGATCGATCAAATGAAAGTGGTTCCATATGCTTCAGCTGTCGGAAGCTTGCAATATGCTCAAGTGTGTACGCGCCCTGACTTGGCATTTGTTACCGGGTTACTTGGCAGATTCCAGAGCAATCCTGGAATAGAACATTGGAAATTGGTAAAGAAAGTCTTGCGTTATTTGCAAGGAACGAAAGGCCTCATGATGACGTATAGAAGATCTGATTCACTCCATATAGTGGGATATTCAGATTCTGATTATGCGGGAGATAATAGAAAATCCACGTCTGGATATGTGTTTACTCTCGCAGGGGGAGCTATTTCATGGAAAAGCTCAAAGCAAACCGTCACTACATCGTCCACAATGTATGCCGAGTTTGTAGCATGTTATGAGGCAACGGGGCAGGTGAACTGGCTAAAGAAGTTCATACCCGGTTTAAAGGTGGTTGACGACATCAATAGACCACTGAAATTATACTGCGATAATAATCCAGCAGTACAGTATGCTCACAACAATAGGTCAAGTGGTGCTGCCAAACACATTGACATAAAGTATTATGTTGTGAAGGATAAAGTCCGGGATCAAATGATAAGTCTTGAGCATATAAGTACCGAAAAGATGCTCGCGGATCCGCTTACAAAAGGCTTACCACCCAACGTGTTCAGAGAACATGTAGCCGGCATGGGTTTAAGGGAAAGCCTATAATTCCTGGACTATAAAGGGCCCAAAAGTTAAAGTAACTATTTCAGATCAGAGACGTGCATTGTAGCTGTCAAATCTATCGGCGATTGACCGAGACGATGAAACATGCTCTATGCATCATCTGTGAAGAAATGAGTAAGGTTTAAAGGATTGAAGTTTAAAGTTTAAAGATAAAAGTAATAGTGAGATCAAGGGGGAGAATGTTAGATTGATCTCTTGACCAGTAGGCCCAACGGCCTATTGGGCCTTGGTCTCGCGCCCTGATCGGGGGCGCCCAACCCTACATGGTTGGTGGGCCCCCGTCGCACTGCGCTATATAGAGAGGTGGGGGCCGACGGCTCAATGTACGAGGTTCACCGTGAGCCGCAAACCCACCGACAAAACCCTAGTCCGATCTCGAAGAGGACGCGCAGCCAGCGACGGGAAGCCGCCACCGTCATCATCGTTTCCACTGCGTCGCCTCTCTTCACCGACCGTCGCTGCCCGTGCGCAGCCTACATCGACGAACCTGATGGAAGCTACTGGATCCTCCACCCCTGCGGTCTCAGGTTCGGTACCCTTCCCTTTCTCTCCCTGTCTCTCTGTAGACCGTTCTACATGTCCTAGGATCTACTGTTTTACATGTTGTACCAAATAGAACAGTCAAAGTCTAGATCGATGATCCTACAGTCATAACAAAAGGTGGCCCCTGGACGCTTGGTGTCAGACATTTGGTGGAAGCACAGCACTCGGATATGTCAATGCCAGCGACCTCCATCGCGTTACGAACCCACTGTGGAACGTCCCCCTTTGGGAACTGCATAGCATCGTTCGAGGTTCAAGCAGTAAGACATCACGTCACATGAAATATCATAATAAGACAGTCAAGTTTCTATAGTTTCAGCTAGTAATCTGGGCTATTTTTTCAATTCAAACATTAAACTGCACGCATAATTCATGTCTGTTTCTGAGAAAGAGACTGAAAGAATGTGTATGACACGATAAGAAAAGCAGCACAAACCTGCACCCTCAAGAATCCTCGCACGAATCTACAGGATGGCACAAAAATCACGTTATTTCCCCATGCAAATTTTCAGAAGTAGTTCAGACAAATTTGGGTTTGATAAGAACATACTCTGGAAATCGTCCTTCAAGAATAGACATGTGGAGGTCTCTACTTAACTGAAATTGATAGGTAAACAATCAGGGACACTGCTTGTAAGACAAAAAAAGTTAAAAAATGGAATAACATAGCAAAAACAAGAATTAGCATACCCGCATCATAAATGATAAATTATGATATGACAGCAGTTGAGAGCCCATAGCATCTTTTGTGACTAGGCAATGTAAGTAGGCACGCGTATATTTTTTGCAGACCTGGCAAGATGACCAATATCGTGGAACACCAGCAAAGAAGATTGTCAGATTAGTTGACCACTTTGTTCCCGGAGAAGTTGAAGCCTTACCATGCATGAACAGGTAGGATCAATTGGTCGTTCATCAGTTGCCATTGCATTATGTTTCAACTTCAGGACACCCTGACGATAAAAGATATATGAAAAGTTGACAATGTACTGAAGTTCAGGAGGAAAATGCAAATAGTAGATGCTCAGAATGAGACCATAGTTTAAAGCTGACACAGAACAGAAAAGGATATCAATGACAAAAAAAAAAATGTTCCTATGTGATATGACCGAACAGGCACACAATCAATGTCGAATCAAATATATTTGCCAAATGGGCTATACCTCAGGCACAAGTGCAGTCCCAAAACGAGCAGTCCGTGTTGGATAAACACAGTCATACATGTCTGCACCCAAAGCACTGCATACTACAATATCAAGTGGATAACCAACACCCTGCATATTACCATAACAGTGAAGTTAACCAAATAATTGAATTAACATGATTGTTTCCCCTACCAACTCGTTAAGTTGTGGGCCTTGGTATCTCTATTTGCAAAGAGAGATACCTACACCAAGGAATATGATCTTTTATGCAACCAGAAAATAAATTAAGCAATTCAAACTTGATTATACCATAACATATCGTGGTTTATTTTCAGGCAATCCAGCGGTACATTGGGCAACAACACGCCAAAATGAATCCTTGTCTTCGCCACCAGCAAGACCACCAATTGCATATCTAGCAACAAAAAGATAAAAAAAAGTGAGCCATTATAATAGATGCAAATAAAACAAATAATACATCTAAAACAAGGACGCTTCTGAAAGTATGTCATAGGTACTGCCAATAATAGGGATGCCAAAAATAAAAAATTAGTGAGTGCAGTATAATTCTAAGAAAAGATGTTACTAGGAGCAAATGTCATGGGAATGAATTGTGTTCGTTAAACTCAGCTGTGAAAATTTAGTTCATGACATACCCAGGAAGATTCCGCTCAACCAAGCCCCTCACGCAGATATCTCTGGAATTAGGGAAAAGGTATTGCTCGGTAAGTTCTAAATCTAATTGATGACCTGAAAAAAGAGAGGATAAATGTAATACATATAATAAGCTAGATGAACTCACCTAAGAACTGGATCCAATCCTCCTTGCACAATCCCAAATAAGTTCTGGACATCAGGTTTCTTGTGAGCTACATTTGAACATTGAACGGAACACACACGCACTTTAATAAACCATGCATAGCACTGGATAATACATTACTATCTGTTTTTCAAATGTTCTTTTGGTAACATAATTAAATTTATCTCATATTAAGGCAATAAGTGAAATGATTCAAGTTCTACTTGACCCTCACTTCATGCTGGATAACTCAATTGTTTGGTTAGCCAGATTAATGATCTTACCAGCTATGCACCTGTCAATCCAACGAAGGGTACGATACATAGCTTCTTCTATCCTTGGGCCAGTAATTGTGGTCTTTACAACATCATCAAGTGCCATGATTATATCAGCTCCAATATTGTTCTGCATTCATTTTCAATAATTATGAAGGTGTGGAAATGGCAAGATATACAAATAAAATTTTGTGATAAAAAAACCTAATTCTGAAGGGCGGGCCTGGTGCAAGCGGTAGAGTCTTACCGCCTGTGACCGGAAGGTCCCGGATTCGAGTCGCAGTCTCCTCGCATTGCACAGGCGAGGGTAAGGCTTGCCACTGACACCCATCCCCAGACCCCGCACAGAGCGGGGGCTCTCTGCCCTGGGTACGCCCTTTTTATAAAAAACCTAATTCTATAAGTTGAATGCTGCCTAGAAAAGGTCGCACCTGAATATGGATAGATTCCTCAGGTGTCAAGAGCATGGGCTTCCCGTCAACAGGTGACTACAGATTGGGCATGAAAGAGCAATAAAATTAGAGAGGTACAAAGAGAAAAAAAAAGAGTTAACTTCAGCATTAAAATTCAACTAGAGGAAGGATCAAATAAGTAAATGCATGAACAAATCCCTTCCATAAATAAGGCAAAACTGTTGGTCCTTGGGCTCCCTACACAGGTAAGCAACTAGCTTACCAGCACACCCACACACTCACTTTGGCTATAGTTAGAAGAAAGGGTGAGCACAGCACACACACACAGCCGAGCAGCAGCTTTGCTGCTCTGAATGTTGCTTCAGCTGAACTGAATGTTTCCATTGCCTTGTTGTAGTACATATACAAGCTACAAGTACCATACAAGGTACAAAGTACAACTACTACTATGTCTAGGACATGGCTGATTTCAGCCCACTACTTGGTATGGCTGAGGTATGCCAATACCAACTAATGTACTAACTAGTACTAGATATGGCCTATTGCCTTACTGCTACAGCAATTAGGACAGCAGAGACTTGACTGAATGCCAACTCTGCTGTGCAGCAAAAACAAAGAGAGATCAGCAGCAGATTATGTCTCACAAAAACCACAAAACATGGCATAGAAACCAAATTCTATATCTTGACATGCATCAACTAACTATGCATATTACCAATGATCCAACATGAAAAGATTATTTCTTAATATTCTAGAGTGAAGTTCATTTTGCAACAACCCCCCCCCCCCTGGAACTCCAAAACAAGACATCGCCCACCCCCAACTTCCAAAACCAGACAAATATTTTACCATAGAATATTTGGTTACAAATATGGAATTTTGTCAACACAGATCGTACTAGAGAACTAAGAAACACAATTTAATGTGACTTTAATAAAGAACAAAAGCATCACATCACAAGTGGCCACAAAAATGTACCTGGAATGTAACTCCTTCCTCAGTAATATCAGCCAAATGCAGCAACGAAACCTAAAAGAAAATCTCCAAACAAGTCAGAAATACAACAGCAGAACTACAGTTCAGAAGGACAAAATATCTTTAGAAAAAAGATAATCATATTATATATGCAAGATGAATGCTGATGCTCAATTGGTCTATCACAACAATAATTGTGTTAAGAAAACAAAGATTTGGAGCAACCATTTGGAAACCACCAGAGTCAGTCAGCGATGCCCTTTTCCAATTCATAAATTTGTGCAGGCCACCCAAGTCATCAATAAGTTGAGACCCTGGACGTAGTTCAAGATGGTAGGTGTTTCCAAGTATGATCTGGCAACCTATATCCTCTAACTGGTCAGTGGTCAGCCCTTTTATTGTACCTAAATGAAAAGAGGAAAAAAAACATTGAGATACCTGAAATGTTTACACAATTGTACAAAGTTGAAGAACAGGCTGCACAGCCAAAATCTCTTAAGCATAGTAAACTATCTGAATGAGAAGGAAAATACTTTGGCAGCTATGATCGTTCATAGACTAGAAAAGAAGAGCGAGAAAAGGCTGCAAACTGCTCCAGGAAAAAGAATGAAGTACAGAAAATCTTCATTAACTGGGAATACTAAATCACGGTCAAAGCCTTTTATTCTTTCAAGTAAAGGAATACATAAGAGTCAATAAAGACAGGGATACTACAATGTTGAACAGCATGGGACATGCATGCAAAATGTGATGACTAACTTCAAGTTGAAATTAGTAGTAAAAAGTACATAAACCAAAACTATTTATTTCAGATCTCTTATAGCACAAATATGCATAATGCATATAGTACAAGTAAAAATGGAAGACCAAACTTGCATATGAAAAAAAGGGAACAAACCTTGAGTTCCAACAGGCATAAAAAGTGGTGTTTGACAAGTAAAGTGGGGAAGAGTTAAGCGAGCTGCACGGGCGCGATTGAATCTTCCTAATATCTGCAAAGCAAACAGAAATACTTTAACATTGTATTATCAATTAGAAGGGCTTAGTTCAACCAGGTTCAATCAAACATCCCACAGAATTTTATCCACCGAAGATGGTGAGCTAGACAAGAGACAAGAGATGGTGGGTCCCATAAACAGCATTGTGCTCTGAGCCAAGCTATCTCTTCTTCCCTCGCTAGCTCCTTTGCTTTAGCTGTTTTCTCTCCCCTCCACATAGGCAAGAATCCAACGTCAGCTAGCTTAGAGCTAGATTGTTGGGGACGGGCAGTGACGCCAGCTCATCTGTACCATGCCACTCTGAAAGCATGAGCCATTGGCATTTACATGTGGCACACTTCTCTAACTTTTTACTGTTACCCTTTTCCTTTTACATGGACCACTATGACTTCACCTCAGTGAGATAATAAAGTACTGAAGTGTAAGAATACTGAAAGATTCTAACTATAAATTATTCCCATTGTGCAGTAGTATGTGCATCAATCAACTATATAAAGAGGAAAAAAAACAATTCTGGTTCTCTGAAAAGAAAAGCCAGAGAAGATGTCTGAATAACACGTGTCTAGCCTAGGATGGTATTGGTCAACTCCGTCATGCAACCTTCTATTACAGAGCATTATTAGCTTATAATTGCGAATCTGTAGTAGCAGAAGCTAGTACGAATAAGAAATAACTACCCATTCCTATTAGAATCAGATATTCCACCCAACGGCCTATCAACCCTGTTCGCTTCATATCAGCCATGTTTATCAGCTATGATGCAGTAGTATTTTTCTCTCTCGACAAAACAGCATCAGCCAGCTTATAAGCCACCGAAACGATAAAGCGAACAGGGGCCGCTTTATTAGCAACGTAAAGCTCCGACGAACTTCGACCAAGCAGCTTGGGGGGAAGCCGCAACAATGGAACGGCAAAGGTTATCTTCTCATCTATCTAAGCGAATCGAACACACACTCAGAACAAAACACACAGACAGAAGCATCGACTCACCTCGAAACGAAGCGCCATGGAGAAACAGAGCTTCAGCCACCAAATCGGAACCTGGACTGATACTCGGCAAATCTGAAAATAAACCAGACACGAAATGAAGCGTCAATCCGACAGAGAACAGATTGAATTTGAAGGCTCACAGAATCGCTGAACGAGAAGAGAAGGGGGGAAAACAAAAAAAAAAAACGGCTTGCTCACCAGCTAAAGAAGAGAGGAACTCCTGGTAGATGGGGAAGCGAGGTGGAGAGAGAGGCTTTGTCAGTTTTGGCGGGTACGGCGGGTGTTCGGCGCGGACGGTAGGGGAGGCGAAGGGGAGGGGGTTTAGGGTTTAGACTGGTTCGCGCCCACTTGGACGTTTGGACTCCGTTGGGCTGGACCGAGCTGTGTGAGAGGCTGAGGCAGGCCGAGGCCACTTTTGGGCCTCGGCAGAGGGAGAGCGAGAAGGATTGTGGAGAGTGAAGCGTGAGGAAGGGGCCGTTTGGTACCGCTCCTAGCTCCGGGAGCTATTTTACGACTCCTGCCGTCAAACGGTTGTGAGGACAGCAGTTTCACGAAAGAAGTCTCGTAAATTGCGCTGAGACAGAGCGAAGATGGGAGATGGAACTGAAAAAGCAAGCTTCCCTCGGCTCCCTGTCAGATGAGTGGGCCCTAGGCGAGTTTGCCCTCGGCGTGAGGGCGAGCACGCGGGCATGGCTGTCCGGAGGCGTGCGAAGGCAAGGGCAGGCCGAGAGATGTGGGGAGGCGGAGGTGGCGTGGGGAGGCCAGGGCCGCCGGGGCCACGCGGGGTCACCGAGGGAGGCCGCTCGAAAGCCGCTGGTCGTGGGGCCGCTAGGCGCAAGCCACCGAGGTTGTTGTGTCTGCCGGGCATGGGGGCGGAGGTGCGAGCGGCTGGGAGATGCTGTCGGGCGTGGGGGTAGAGGATGTCGAGGCCGTGGGGGCGTGGGGGTGGAGGATGTCGGCAGCCCGTGGCCCGGCGCAGCCTCAGGTGCCTCGTGCGAGGTCCCGGAGGTAGAAGAGGAGACGCGAGGTCGTATACTTATAAACGAACATTTTTCTCAGACTGTTTTCATGTTTATCCATACTTTTCTATCACTTCATCATAAGAACGTCTTTAATGCCCTGTATATGGCCAAAAAGTTAAACTGTATCCAAAATGGCAGGCACAATGATCCCTATATTCTTGAGCTTGACTTTGAGCCATTCAATGTCCCAGTCCCACGCCCAAATCAGTCATCATCTATTGGAATTTTTTTTTAATAGGGGGGGGGGGGGGGAGAGAGAGAATCCCCCACCTGATTCAAAATATAATGTGGCTCCAAAAGCCAAATGCCATCTATTGGAAATGGTGTGCAGTTTCTCAACCGGCACTTGTCTTCGATCATGTTCCGCAACAGGGATTGCCTGGAGCCCCTGTTGGATTTCCTCCGTGGCCACCGGCACAAGGGGCATTTGAGATTTTCTCTAGACATAAAACTTTTTGGACGAAAGTTGGTCTGATGTTATGTATGGTCTTGAACTGTTGATACTGAAGCTGTACATGTGTGGTTATAGCCTTATAGAGTTATAGGTTACGATGCTAAGGCTATGTTTGGTTTGTACAGACGCTCCTAAAATTTCCGTCACATCGAATGTTTAGACACATGCACGGAGTATTAAATATAGACTAATTACACAACTTGCGACTAATTTGCGAGACGAATCTTTTAAGCCTAATTAGTCCATGATTTGACAACGTGGTGCTACAGTAAACATGTGCTAATGTCAGATTAATTAGGCTTAAAAAACGTCTCGCAAATTAGCATCCATCTATGTAATTGATTTTATAATTAATCTATATTTAATGCTCTTTATTGGCCTCGTTCGATGGTCTGAAACTTGGCTGAAAAACGTTGTTCCGGCTGGTTGTTGTGAGAGAAAAACACTGTTCGGCTGAATGGATGAACAGTGCCGCATGAGGGGAACCAGCCGGCTGGTGGTTTCCTCCAGACCAGCGAACACCACCATTAGTATCTAAATATTCGATGTGACATAAATTTTAGGAGCGACTAAAGAACCAAACACCCCCTAAATGATAGAGTACAGAGCTTGGGGAGGCTTCAGTCTGCTGACCAAAGCTGAAGAGTGCTTGTCAAAGCTCGCAGCTGATACACCATACTCACAATCTGCTTATAAGTTCTGATACTCTGATCTACAACATTGGGCTTATTGCTACTTCCTGTGGTAGTGTAAGGTAATAGTTTGGCATTTCTTTTGTTGCGTTACTTTGGGGCTTGAGTTTCTGAATAAAGTATAAACCCTGCATTTCCTAGATGTGCACTGTTTTAGCTTTGCAGTTTGCAATTTAATTTCTCAAAGTTGATTAAAAAGGCTCTAGAATGAGTATGAAGAATACTTTGAAGAAGGTATTTAGTTGCCCTTTTTGTAAGCATTTTATGCTGGTCATATTGGCATGCCATTAATCTGGCTTTTCATAATCAATACACTAGAAAAATATATAGTTAGCTTTAACACATATATATTGTTTTTTCTTCTTTTAGTTACATTCATATTCCAAGAATGGGGCCTGGAGAAAGGTTGGGGTGATACAGCAGAACAGGTTTTGGAAATGATTCATCTCCTTCTAGACATTATTCAAGCGCCAGACCCATCTACCCTAGAGACATTCTTGGGGAGGATCCCCATGATTTTTTATCGTTGTTGTGGTATCCCCTCATGGATACTTCGGTCAATCTAATGTATTAGGCTTGCCAGACACAGAAGGACAGGTAATTAGGCCATGGGCTGAGATGTTCAGTCTTGAAACCAGCCATTTTCCTGATCATACACGTATCACAAGTCATGAGTTTACTTTGTTGCTGTCCAAATTGTCTATATACTGGACGAATTAGAAAATGATATGGTTCTTCGTTTAAAGAAACAAGGGCTTGATGTTTCCCCAAAGATTCTCATTGTGAGTGCATTTTTATTTTAATTCTTTAATTTTTAGCATCTGTTAGGATAGTATATTCTTTCGTGCTCTTGTATGCTGCTTCAGTTTTAACTCCTTACAGGAAACAGAAGAGCTTTTAATTACAGGTTTTGTTGTAGTACTTACTTTTTTTATTTTATGATACATGCTAAGTGATTTATTAGTGTTATTTTTGCATTATGGGTTCTACCTTCAGTCTCTGGACCAACAAGAGGAAGCATTATCCAAGAGGCCGAGGATACTTACTTTGTCAGCTGTATAAGAGAACCAAATAGCAGAGTGCTCTACTTGCTAGCATTCACATACATCGATTTCTATTTTTTTTTTCGCTGCCAAAATTATTTTGTCTAATTTGAAATAATATTTTTTTTGGTGTTTTCATCATAGCTGTTGATTTAAGGCCTAATATTGTTCTGAGTTACTTGTTAGTTAGTCTTAGAAATCATGTGCCGGTGCTAAATTGTTGAGTCAGGTTATTTATGCAAGAGTTGTGTTGTCTGCATATGTATATATATGTCATTTAAGCAAAAAGACAATATTATACTAATTTGTTTGTCTATTGATTTTGACTCGCTTTTTTCCTTATTTTTATTGAGCGGAAAATTTTTAGGCTCCTAGCCCACTATTATTATTTTTTATTTTTTTTTTACTTTATTCAAAATATGAGATTTCCGTAGGGCATCTGCTAGTGGAGCGGAGAAAGAGATTGCTAGTGTGGTGGGAGAGAGAGAGAGGATGAACACAATGGCACCTGGCACGTTGATTATTTAATAAAATTTGTTATTTAATAATCAACTAGCTTGTGGTGTGATTAGTTAATTCGATTCGATTTATATTTTTAGTCGATAAAAAATAAAGCCATTCTAAGAACACCATTTTAAAATAACACCATATATAAATAAAATGGTAAATTTGGTAGTAACGATATCAAATTTTTAACAAGAATTGGTTGGGGTGCACCAGGCCCTGCCAGCAGTGCAACGGCTGGGCGATGCGCGAGGGCCCCAGTGGCAAGCCACTGTGGTGGACCCTCCCCACAAAAAATAAATTTAATATCGAAGTGGGCACATGACCCACGTATCAGATATTAAACTGATAAGAACAGATACTACACTTGATCTTAGCCAAAAGGCCGAGAAAGGTATGCTTTGGTCTGCTGCCCTGGGTCTCCTTGTATAGCCGAGTCCCCGCCTCCGTGCTGCTTGGCTGGGCGAGGTGGGACTAAAGGGGATGAAGCTGCACACACTGCGTGGTGCTTGCGAGTTGCGGGCGTGAGACTGCTGCGTCGGTCTAGTGCTATATGTTAATGGGTTGCGGCCCAGCGGACGTTGCCGCCTTCTCTACTTATTAGCTAGGCCCACTAGTATGTATAAAATGTAGGTGCCTGGAATATTATATAAGGAGGCTGAAGTGAGAGCTCCGTTGGAGCGCATTGAAAGATGAATGTTGTAATTTGAATGATGAGCTTTCATAGTGTCATTTAAGGGGATAGGAGGCCAAAATTTATGAGTTCGTTTGGAGTTGCTCTAAAACAAATGGTGAGGCTAGGAATTTCTAACTGTCTAATCTAATTAAACGAACGGTTTTCGGTTATTTAGGAGTGGCGTAGCAAAGTTCACATTTCTTTGCATCCTCCGCCATGGCGACATTGGCAGAGACAAAATATGTTCTCTTCTTTGTTTTTTCTTTGTATAGGACGACAAATGAGGAATGTTCTTGGCACCCCGATATGGCCAAAGCAAGGAGTGTACTCAGAGACAAAGCCAAAGAATCCTTTTATTTTGGCCCTAATACTGAATCCTTAAAGCGTGTAAGTCCAACGGGCCCGTCTGCCGTAACAGCAGCTACTGACAAAAGGACGGTAGTCACAAAGATCTCCTCCCTGGACCCTGGGCACCGTTCGTCGTCGCCAAGGCAGGCCGAACTTCGCGAGCGGTGAGCGCACGGCGTCCCGTTGCATGATAGCACACACAGCACATCGGTTTCAACGAAGAAGAAGAAGAAGCAGCCAAAAACGAAATCACCGTGGGAACTGCACGGCTGCTGCCGGCCTGCGGCCTGCCTGATCCCGGCGGTGCCGCCGGCCGAACCGCGCTCGTCCGACGGCTAGCTAGCCAACACATCGTCGTCATCGTCAAGAACGAGTGGCTACTGCACCGAGCTGCTGCTGCCGCTGCCCCAGGGTGGCATACTGGCATGTGCCAGCAAGACGCCGGGCAAAAGTGCCCCGGACCGGGCCAGTGAAGCAGTGACGTTGCTGTGAGTGACTATTCCATTTCCAGCCACATGTCTCTCAGTGCCAGCCAGCAGGCAGTGTAAAGGACGTCCTCAAATTGCAGCCGCGTAGTACTTGTTGCTGCAAATATTCAGAGATCGAATGCTGCGGCAGGGTTTCAGAGACCAGCCTACTAACTGACAGGATTGCTCAGGAGTCGGGGGTCAGGACCAATGGACCATCCATGTGAACCAATGCTAGATTACAGATAAGTGATGAGAACATGCTGCACTGCACTTTGTTTCAGGAGAAAAAGAAATTCTCAGGTATGTTTATAAATATATTATGTATATGGTTGCTGTTTTTCTTTGTCAGGATTCAGGTACGAAACAAATGAAACAATCCCTTGCTCGCGCGCGCGCACACACACACGCTCTACCTCAGGTTACCAAGGTGAGAAAAAAAAATACAATCTTAACCGTTCAGTAAATCTAACCGTTCAGTAAATCTCACTAGTGACCACTGTAAATAAATAAATCTCTCAACAGACTAGGCGCCGTCTGTCTGTTCTACTGCCTGCCTCTCTTCTTGTTTGTGTGTCACAACCTCACCATTTCTTGGTTGCTTCTCATGTTGTGAGAGCCCCATTCTCCTATCGACAAAAAAAAACAGACGAAATAAATAAAAAGTGATTAACGTGTGATGGCGTGTGATGATGAGCTACAAGTCCAGCTCGAAGTGGAACGCCGGCGACGCGTACGCGGCGAGGTCGCCAAAGAAGAGGGCCTCCACGTCGACGCCCGCGGTGTCCTCGCAGCCGAAGAACGTCTGTATGTCCTCGGGGAACCCGCGCTGATGCGGCGAGGCGTCCCTGGCCGCCGCCTGCACTGGCGGCTTCGGCGGCGATGGCGATGGCGACCGCCGCGGCGTGTGCGGCGGCGACGAGGACGACGACGTGGTGGTGGTGGTGCCGCTCTCGGCCGCCGACGTCCTCTGGATCATCTCCTTGAACTTGGGCGACTGCAGCAGCAGGCTGAGCGCCGACGTCGTGGGCGTGTGGCCCAGCGACGTCCTGGGCGGCAGCGGGAACGGCTCGGCGCCCTGGCCGTGGTGGTCGTGCTGGAACGCGGCGGCGGCGCCGTCGGTGGCGGTGTCCGCCGGCGGCAGCAGCAGCTGCTGCGCCAGGCCGCCCAGCATCGGGTGCGGGTTGTGCGCCGCCGCCGCGGCCATCCCGCCGGCGGCGCCCGGGCGGAGCCACTTGATGTAGCGGCTGAGGTCGAAGTTGGTGACGGCGTTGAGGCCCCGGTACTCGATCGCCGCCATGTCGTACGCCATCGCCGCCTCCTCCTGCGTCGCTGCCGTCGCGCACAACGAAAGGTCCACGCAACAGGTGATCGATCAGCACCAAAAGACGCGATTTTTCGCAGGGATTTGAAATCTACATATATTTTTTCATACGAACTGAACAATCTTATATGAAATTCTGGTAAACTTGGTATAAAATTCCCTCGTTCCAACCAAAAAGTGAGTGCCCTGAACACGACGTGTCCGAGGGTTTGTGTAGAGGATTCGGCGCCGTGCAACTGCATTCGTGTGCTTGTGGCAGCGACAGACAGTTGAAGCACACACCCATCGTGTCCACCCTTCCTCTACCGGAGGCGGATGAGAGTGTACTGCGTCTCCTCTTTATTCTTTATGAGTATTTAATTGCGCTAATCCCCCGTTGTAATGGATGTAGGCTCCGACAGGTGCAGACCAGCAGCAGTGCAGGGGGGCCGTTGGAAGTTGGGCCTTGTTTGATCGTAAATTTTTGTAATCTGGACATTGTAGCACGTTTCGTTTGTATTTGACAAACTTTATCTGATTATGGACTAACTAGGCTCAAAAGATTCGTCTCATGATTTTACAACCAAACTATGTAATTAGTTATTTTTTTTACCTACATTTAATGTTCATGCATGCGTTCAAAAATTGATGTGATGGAGAGAGAGTGAAAAAACTTGGAATTTGGAGGTGATCTAAACAAAGCCTTGCTGCGGCTGCTGCTGGCCCTGGCCGGGTCGACCTGACCTCACTGTCACTGAGGTCACTGCATCTAAGGCCTGGTTTAGTTCCAAAAAATTTTCACCCCAAACTATCACATCGAATCTTATGGCATATACATGGAGTATTAAATATAGACGGAAATAAAAATTAATTGCACAGTTTGGTTGGAAATCGCGAGACAAATGTTTTAAGACTAATTAGTCCATGATTAGCCATAAGTGCTACAGTACTAACATGCGCTAATGATGGATTAATTAGGCTTAATAAATTCGTCTCGTAGTTTCCAGACGAGCTATGTAATTAGTTTTTTTTATTAGTATCCGAAAACCCCTTCCAACATTCCCGAAACATCCGATATGACATAAAAAATTTTTCATTTCGCGAGCTAAAGACAGCCTAACTCCCCCAACTAACCGGAATTCAAGTTGCTGCCTGCCAGTGACCCAATTGGCCAAATGGCAATCGCCTCCTGCATCAGCCACTGCCGCTCGCCCTAACTGCTTCCATCTCCATCTACTAGTAGACCATTCCCAAGCTTCGTGATCATGGACTAAGTAGTTATTAGTGGAGTACTACACCGTACTAGTATTTCATATTTAAATCGCCGGGACAAGGTCACAGTTTCTTCTGAAGAGGGTATCTCTATGCTTTTTTTAATAGAGCAAAACCAGCCTGCCAGCCAGTGACCCAATTGGCCAAATGGCAATCGCCTGTTCGCTTACTCGTAAACGATCGTAAATTTTCAGCCGGGAACAGTGTTTTTCTCTCACACCAAACCAGCCAGTAGTAAATAATCCACGATACGATACGGCCTCCCAAACAGGCTGTAAGAGCTAGTAAATGGCTAACTGAGCCATTACAGTCAGTCAGTGGATGCAAGAATTAGTTGGGAATGAAATCATGTGGTCAGTCAATCCGTACCCAGTCGATATGTCATATGTGAGGGCGCATTCGTCACAAGGGGGAAGGGGCCACTCATACTGTACGAGTGTAGCCCTGCACGCGAACGACTTGCACTTTATCACTACTTAGGCCTCGTTTAGATTGTAAATTTTTGCAATCTGGACACTGTAGCACGTTTTGTTTGTATTTGACAAACTTTGTCCGATCATAGACTAACTAGGCTCAAAAGATTCGTATCGTGATTTACAACCAAACTGTGCAATTAGTTTTTTTTACCTACATTTAATGCTCCATGCATGCGTCCAAAATTTGATGTGATGGAGAGAGAGTGAAAAAACTTAGAATTTAGAGGTGATCTAAACAAGGCCTTACTCAGATTTGGCTTTCAGAGTTCAGACATACTCCACGTACGGAAGCACAATTTGTAGCACAAACTAATGTAGTTCTCCTACTGTTTTTATAATAATAATAAGGCTATCATGGATTCGCGGTTAACTTTTGCTGTATTTTCAGGAAGAGAAATTACTATTAGTATTTTTACAAGGCACAGAACTTACCGTAAGTCCCGAGGTAGAGATACTTGTTTCCGAACACGCGACCGATCCTCGCCTCCCATCTCCCGTTGTGGTGATGTCTGCAAAGATTGACATGTACATACAGTAAATAAACAAGAGTTCATGCTATCTAAACTAATCTTTCTCCAGTCCAGCCACATAATAGTTTAGGTCTCCTCTTCACAAAAGTCAAAAGATGTTGAAAGGCATAAATAAGATGCTGCATACCTCGCGACACCTCGGTATTTGGAGACGCCTCTGGAGAACCCACTGCTTTTCCTGTGGATAAATTTCATGGACCTGATTATTTGGTTAAGAATGGGTGTGACTCTGTCTTGTTCAAAAATTTCCATGGAATTATAATATTTCATTTAATAAAAAAATGTCGCCACTGAGTTTTTTGGGGGTGAAATTAAAGAGTTACCTCCTCAAGGATCCAATATACTCTTCCCTGGACTGCCCCTCCATTCCTTTCATTTCTCCTTCATATGCAGACGCCTACAAAATAATAAGTATTCAGAAATTAAGTAAGCCCGTAAGGGGGGAAAAATCAACTCCCTCCTCATGCAGGTGCAACATGTGCGTGGAGTGCAAAAGGGGAAAAAAGGATACACATGTTTTGAGTCTGGAGCTGCAAAAAGAATCTGTGCTGCAAACTCTGAAACTCTCTGCACTCTGCAGAGCTACCAAATTCTAAAAGTCTGCAGAAACAAACACAACGTAGGTTTTTGCAGGAATTGACTGATATTCTAGACGCACTGCACGCCCATGGCCGAATTGGAAATTTTCAGCAGGAAATGTCAGAATCGGTGAGCGAGGAAGTTTACCGCGTGTGTGTGGTGGGGTGGATGAATGACAGAATGAATGGATGAGTGAATTTTGGCGGTACCGGGAAGTTGAGGATGGTGTCGGGGCCCCAGTACTTCAATGCCGCCAAGTCATACGCCCGCGCCGCTGCCTCCTCGTCGTCGTACGCGCCTGCATGGGTGCCAGGGAGGGAGACCATGATGAGCAACACGCCACGCCATTGATACATACAGTAAGTACCAGCGAATTTTTCTTTTTCTTTTTCTGATATATATATATAGAGAGAGAGAGGGAGAGGAGAGTGGAGTGGGAGCTCCTCCTCCTCTCTCATGCATGTCATGCCAAGGCCGTGACTCGAGAGCCTCACTCACCGAGGTAAACTGCATGCACCAACAACAAAAGAGAGCAGCAAGAACAAGATGGTCAGCGTCATATCGATCCTCTTCTGAATCAATCACTTACTAGTATAATCAAATAGTCATGCGGGGCAATTAACTAAGGTTCTTACTGGCAAGGGTCAGTTAAAACCATGTTAAAAATATTACTAGTACATGCTGCTGCTACTACTATGCTCTACACATCAGCTTTTTAATATGCCTTCTTGCGAGTAGGATCGGACAGAGCATCGTGATCCTCTGCCCGGGGACTCCCAGCAGAGAGAAAGAGAGAGGATTAGCTATACTGACCTTGCTTGCCCTTCTTGTTCTGGGACTCGTTCCAGCTGTTCTTGTCCCACAGGTGAGCCTCGAACCTCCCCGTCCACCGGTGCCTGCAGCACGCACGCACGCCAGCGATTCAATTCGCCGGAGAATTGAATTAACGAGAAGCAGCAGGCCGACCGAGTGAGCTCGCTCTGATCAGTGACCGACGCGCGCGTTTCGGCAGCTAGCTGCTGCTGGCTGGCCATGGCTATACAATACAAACCGTGTGACGCCGCGGTAGACGGAGCTGCGCTGCGTGGGGGACTCCCGGGGCACGCTCTTCCGCGTGCGCTTCGGCTTCGCGCGCGGCGTGACGACGTCTCCGGCGCCGTTGCTGCCGGTGTTGTTGTTGTTGGCGGCGGCGCTGTTCTTGCGAGGCTTCGCCATTATATTGCGCGTGCGTAGAGAGAGAGAGAGAGAAAGAGATGGAGGGGAAGGGAGAGGTGGGTGGCCAACTATGGTGGCCTCCGGAGGTGGCCGTTTTAAAAGATGCGCAGGGGGAGAGACTGCGCTGGGAGCGGATTGGTGATGGGGCGGCAAAATTAGTTGATGTTTGGAGAGCAGGGCAGATGCCAAATGAACAGAGGAGGAAGCAAGAGAGACGGGAGAGACAGGCCGGCCTTTCTCTCTCTCTTTTCTCTCTCTCAAAATTCTTTGCTCTGCTCCATCTCATTGGCCGGCGAAGAACGGCCTCTTATTGTCCCCTAGCGAGCTGCCGAGAATTTTTTTTATTTTAACATTTTTTTAAACTAATTTTAAATCTAATATTTTTTTAAACTAACACTTTTGGCCGCGCCTATTGCCATGGCGCGTCACATTTAACACTTTTTTGTAAACTAATTTTAAATCTAATATTTTTTTTTCAAAACTAACACTTTTGGCCGCGCCTATTGCCATGGCGTGGCGAAACGCCTGTGTCGCGCCATGCATGGTGGCGCGGCGGGAGGCTGACGTGGCGACGACCGGGGCTACTGACCGGTGACGTGGCAGGGTCTGTCGCGCCACCTACCACGGCGCGGCAGTGACGCGCCATATCCCACGGCGCGGTAGGACCTGGACGCAGACAGAAGATTGGCTGCTGTCGGTGAGGATCGGTAGCGACGCGACCATGGACCCTGGCTTCACGTCGCAGCTGAACGACACCTGCAGCTCCGACCCCAACGCATTCGCCTTCCTCGACCCCTCGCCGGTGGGCTCCGAGCAGGTGCTCTGGGCTAGTCCAACATGAGGTCGCGCAGCACGGTCGACTACTGCGCATCCAACCAGGGTGCCTTCTTCGGCGATTTCGTGGCGGCGATGACCAAGTTCGGGAGGATCGGGGTCAAGACTCCGGCCACCGATGGCGAGATACGCCGGGACTGTTGGTTCCCGAACTAGTTGCTAGTTAATCTCGTCGACAGTGCTGCCGCGACGCATTGAAACGAATATGAAGCAAATAAATGAAGTCCGTGCGCAAGTTGACAAGTTGCCACATAACATTTTTATTGGTTCGACATAACATAACCAACTAAGCCTGCAAGTTTCGGACGACAATATTCATTCGACCTAACAAACTAAGACCCAGGAGTGTAAGGATCCATCGGACGTCTCTGTCTCTTCGGATTTGTTGCCAACACATTGGGAGTGTAGCCAACGTCGGTGTGGTCGCATTGCCGGTGCGTACAGCTCGTACCCTATAAGTATATGATATGCACGATTACTTATAATCTTTATGATAGTTAGTTCATGGAGCCTACGTATTTAAAGAAATTATATTTGTTACTACCTGTGAGGCTCCTTGGGTACCAAGCGGGGCACCACCTAGCTGAGACATGCCGATCTCGTCCTGCGTCCAATCGTCCCACTGGTGGTGCTGTCTGCGGAAGCCCGGGGGTCGTCGTCGTCCTCGGTTGCAGGGTCCTTCTAGTAGGGTCATTCTTATTAAATTATTAAAATAGCTTGTCTGTATCTGCTAGAGCAGCTCATTGTAATTTTAACCTAGGGATGAGTAGCCCAGTGTCGGTGCAGAAAGTGACCAACTAGTGAATATTTGTAGTTTTGCTGTACGTTGTGATCGGAGGTGGCCTAGCACTTAATGACACAGGATTTATACTGGTTCGGACAACATGCCCTACGTCTAGTCGGGGTCGGTCGGTGACTTTATTCCTAAGCCTAGGTGCTCGAAGTTTGTAGTGGGGTTACAAACGAGAGGGAGAAATATGGGGTGTACAAGAGGTCCGATCGGCTCCGACCGGAAGGGCCGAGAGTGACAGGAACTTCGCTATGAGCTAGGTGTTCGAGCGTGCGCTTGAGGAGTTGTGAGCTATTGATCTAGTGAGTCTAAACTTGAAGAAGTCGACCTCCTTTCTTGGAGGGAGCGCATCCCCTTTTATAGATAAAGGGGATGGCTTTACAGGTGAGAGGGAGAGAGTTCGGATGTTTCTAAGCCTTGTTGCCCACGCTGATGAAGACTGGATAATGGTAGGCGCCCCCAACACTGTTGATGTCGCTATAGAATGTCGGATGCGCACGAAAGGTCGTGCTATCTTCTTTAGGAAGGATGGACGCCGGTACCTACAAATACTATTTGATGCCTAGTGGCATGTGAGGAGTCATGCTATGTTTACCTAGTACGGCAAATCCTATTGCCCATACCGCGATCGATGTCTAGAGGCACGTGGGGGGCTTACCATATGGGAGTTTTAGCGGCCCCTACAAAACTGTAGGGGGAGATGGTGGCTACAGAGTACTATTTCATACAGGGTATGGCCTCTAGTATAGTAGTTTTGACTTGTGAGCCTTGCCTTGCCTTTATCCGCACGTCTTTTGGTTCCTACCGAACGGGGCGCCCCGGTCGGATGGCTCTAGTCGGCTCTGAGTGCGCCGGTCGAAGAAGAGCGGTGAGTAGGGTTCCCACGAGCCCCGGTCGCGGGGTCAAAGTAGGAAGCAGCGTTTTGGGCCAGACCTTCTGATTGGAGAGACCGCTCGAAGACAGCTGGCGCCCGAGTGCTCTGGTCGGAGAGGTGAGCCGAAGAAGTTGATGAGCGGGCGCTTGTTCTTTTGGGTAGACCTTCCGGTCGGCGACTGGACTGCCCTTCCGGTCGGTGACCGGACTGCCCTTCCGGCCCGTTGTGTTTTAGACTCTTGGGCCGGCCTATAAACTATATGTTGTTTTCCTGGGCCAAGCCCGAGCGTGGAAGCCAGTCCTCGAGGGACCCCGTGTTTATAAACCCGACAGGAGCCCCCAAGCCCCCGAGCGATTTGAGCCGAATTGTCCGGGGGATTTTTTGTCTTGCTGGCGGGTGCATGCGAGCGCACCCGCGGGTGTAGCCCCTGAGCCCCCGGGTGGTTCGGGCGGAACCGGCTAGGGTTTTTTGTGTTTTGTCAGTGGGTGCGCGCGAGCGTACCTGTGGGTGTGCATGTTTTTAGTTTTGAGACGAAATTTTGTTTAACCATGGCATCGTTGTGCAGCCAAGGTGTTTTTAAGCGCGGGGATTGGATCGAGACAGAACTTACTGATCCCGGCGTCAGTGCGCGCCGAGGATCGGGCAAGGAAGTTTGGTTTGAGACAAACCCTGGCGTCGGTGCACGTCGTGAATGGAGATAGCTTAGTTTGGATGCGATAGAGCTTACTGATCTTTAGCGTCGATGCGCGCTGTGGGATCGGGTGAGGCAGAGTCGTGAGTAGACCCAGGCGTTGGTGCGCACCGTGGATCGCGAGAGTTAGCTTTAGTTAGTTTCAGTTAGTGAAGCCATTACGTGAATTTGGAGTCACGGTCCCAAGAGCCGTAGCCAGATGTCGCCGATCCTATCGACGTGAGTTTGGAGTCATGGTCCCAAGAGCCGTAGCCGGATGTCGCCGATCCTGTCGACGCGAGTTCGGAGTCACGGTCCCAAGAGCCATAGCCGGATGTCGCCGATCCTATCGATGCGAGTTCATAGTCGCGGTCCCAAGAGCCGTAGCCGGATGTCGCCGATCCTGTCGACGTGAGTTTGGAGTCACGGTCCCTTGGCATTTGAGCCCCCGAGCCTTGTCGAGCCTTCGTGGGGGTTGGTGTGAGTTGTTTTGCGCTACCCCATCTGGTTCCTCACAACTAGAGGGGCTGAGTTTCGTCGCCTGTCCTGATCGCTTGAGCTCAAAGACTAGCTCGGTGAGCTCGCTAACGGGTGTGATCGAGGTGAATCCGGGTCCGTCGTTCGTGATGGGGTCGGTATAGCCCTCTTATGGCATTCCACTACTCCTTTACCTACAACCCGGTAGATGCCTAGGTCGTTCCGGAGACCGACCCAGGTGGCCTAATGGCCTCCCTTCGATGGAGATTCTATGGGCTTGGCGAGAGGTTCAGGATCGAACGAGAAGGTTGAGATGACCCGGTTTGCCAGATCGGGCGAAGGCCACACGGTGCTCATCTATAGTTTTCTCCCCTAGCTCTATTGTTTGCTCATGTCAAATGAGGCAAACGTCGCTTCGTGGCGCAACACGAAGCGTTCTGGTGCATTTCGCTGCACGTGCGATGCTTAGTTCCTGAGCCCCCGGGCGGTTCATTCCCTAACCGTCCGAGGGGTTCAGGCGTATGAGATGAATGCATGTATGGATGTATGAATGATTTGTAAAGAAATAGAGGGGGTTTTGGTAATGTTTACCTTGACAACTGGAGTGACGGGGCTCGGAGAGCTTCAGTCGGAAATGTTCGACCAGGACCCGTGCTCGTTGTTTGAGACAGAGTTGGCATGGCCTGCATGAGGCATCCCTTTGCTCCTTACCTGTCACCTGGTGTCCCTCCTAGGTGATTCGATCGACTCAGGGAGGTCCGGTGGTCTCTTCTGGTAGAGATTCCTCGCTCTCTCTTCCTTCTTCTTTCTCACCGAGAGTGCCTGTATGCTGCGGCGGTTCCTAAGTGAGGAAGAGTGAGCGAGGGGGAGGACTTATGGATCCTTTTATGAACCCAGAGCATGATGTCAGACTGGAGGTGACGCTGGATCTGGTCCTTCGAGATGGAGCCATGTATAGACTCTCTGGTGGATCTTTACCAGGTGAGCCTCGTCGAAGGGGAGGTTACTCACGACTGTGCTGGTGGAGGGTTCCATGCCTACAGCTGCTCAAGTTAGCCAGTTCATAAAGTTTGATGATATTTCTCCCAGCCATGGCGACCTTACCTCGGTAGCGGTGCCCCCACTCAGGAGCCGCCTTGACTACATAAGAAGGTCAGGAGCTCCATGTTCTTCTACTGAGCATCTATAGGTGTGACGCCCTTGAGGTACCTGTTGCGTTTTGCCAAAGTTTTGAAAGAGCGAAACCGAGTGATTTCGGGCGTTCAGGCGAAGTTGTCTAGTGGCCGCAGTAGTTTTTGTAATAGTAGAAAATGTAATAGTTAAGTTCGTGGGGGGGAACTCCTGTGTAAAACGTTTGTGTGTGTTTTAATGACTGCAATCGGTTTTTGTTTTTGTGATGGAGTTGCTCCATTCGAGGAAGCTTGTTCCCTTTCGTTCCTTAGTTCTCCCTTAGCATAATTTTGTTTTAAATTTCTTTCTCTCTCATTCCTGCTCGTTTGTTCCGTAGGCTACAATTTTGCGAGCCCGGGGCATGGCCCACGAGGCTCGACCGGTCGTAGCCATAGGAAAAGGTAGGGTGCGATCAGTTAGAATATTCTAAAGCAAAGTTACGTAAGGTAAATCAAAGGAACGAACTGCCCTTTTGTTCGGGTAGGAAGGAGTTTCTCCATATGAAAGTAAAGAGAAAGAGAGGTAATACTCAATATTTATACATTTATGGAGCCCCCGAGCGACCCGTGTTGAAAGTGTTCGGGCGAGGGCGCTCTTACAGGAGCATGTACTTTAACCGAAAGTGTTTAGACCCATTTTAAGGAAAAACAACGTAGCTGTTCAATGTTCCAAGTGTTGTTGAAAACATTGCCGTTGTTGTCATCCAGTCGGTAGGTGCCCGGTCAGATTACTTCAGTTACCGTATAGGGTCCTTCCTAGGGTGGAGAGAGCTTGTGTTTTTCCTTCATCGATTGGGTCCTTCGGAGCACGAGATGACTGTCTTCGAGAATCCTTCCTCTGATCTTCCTTTCATGGTACCTATGGAGGGTTTGTTGATAGCGAGCAGAGCAGATGATGGTTGTCTCATGGGCCTCTTCGAGCAGGTTGACTGTGTCTTATTGAGCCATAGAGGCTCGATCGTGGTCGAAAGCTTTTACTCTTGGTGCGCCGTGGTCGAGGTCGGAGGGCAACACGGCTTCTGCTCCGTAGGCCAGGAAGAAAGGTGTGAATCCCATGGATTGGTTTGGGGTCGTTCTTAGGCTCTAGAGGATCACTGGGACCTCTGCAACCCATCGCCTGACATGTTTGTTGAGTCGGTCAAAGATGCATGACTTGAGTCCTTGGAGGACCATGCCATTGGCGCGTTTGACCTGACCGTTAGTTCATGGATGTCCGACCGAAGCCCAATTGATTCTGATGCCATTTCCATTGCTGAAGTCTAGGAACTTCTTCCCGATGAAGTTAGTCCTGTGGTTAGTGATAATACAGTTAGGAACGCCGAATCGATAGATGATGTCGAGGAAGAATTTGACCACCTCTTCCGAGCGGAGATTGGTGATGGGCTTGGCCTCTATCCATTTGCTAAACTTGTCGACTGCTATGAGTAGGTGAGTAAAACCACCTGGGCCTTTCTTGAGGGGTCCTACCATGTTGAGGCCCCAGACTACGAATGGCCAAGTGATTGGGATGGTTTGGAGCTCTTGCGTCGGTAAATAGGTTTGCCGAGCGTAGAACTGGCATCCTTCACACCTGCGGATGACCTCCTCTACATCTCGTAGCATGGTGGGCTAGTAAAAACCTTGGTGAAAGGTTTTTTTGACCAGGGACCTTAGGGCCACATGATGCCCATAGATCCTGGCATGGACCTCGAGGAGGATCTGTTTTCCCCGGCTGGCGGGAACGCACTTCATGAGCACTCCTGACGGACTTCGTTTGTAGAGTTCATTACCAAGCATGATGAAGGTCTTGACACATCGAGCAATTTGTCGGGCTTCAATTCTTTTAGGTGGGAGAACCTCCTCAAGGAGGTAGGCCAGTAGTGGTACTCGCCAATCGGTTTGATCGAGTGCCAATACGGCGACGTCCACGGGTGACGTCGTTATAGAGGTACTGGGATCAGAGCCCCCAAGCATCGGCTAGCCATCGGGGTGTGTCTAGGTCAGACCTTCTAGGATGCGGGCGGATAGCTCGTGGATGTCATTGATGAAGACTCCGCTCGGGGACGGATCCCGCCTGGCGGCCAGTTTTGCGAGGAAATCGGCGGCGTCGTTGTCCCTTCGAGGGACGTGATGCAGTTCAAATCCCTAGAATTTGTCCTTGAGTTTACGCACCTCTTGGTAGTATGCTATCATGAGGGGACTTTTGCAGGAAGACTCCTTCATGACCTGATCAACGATTAGTTTCGAGTCGCCACGGACATAGGGTCGCGTAGCACCGAGCTCGATGGTGATGCGTAGTCCATTGATAAGGGCCTCATATTCCGCGGCGTTGTTCGAAGCTAAAAAGTGGAGGCAGATGGTGTAGCGGAGCCTACTCCCATCTGGGGAGATTAGAACCACTCCAGCTCTTGAGCTGGGCGCCATTATAGACCAGTCGAAGTACATTGTCCAGTACTCGTGGGAGACGTCCGGGGCCGGTAGCTAGACCTCCGTCCATTCGGTGACAAAATCCGCGAGAGCCTAAGACTTTATCGTGGTGCGGGGGGTATACCTAATGTCATGGCCCATGAGTTCAAGGGCCCACTTAGAGATTCATCCCACGGCGTTGCGGTTGCGGATGATGTCTCCGAGTGGGTATGAAGTGACGACTGTGACTTCGTGGTCGGTGAAGTAGTGTAGGAGCTTCCTAGTGGCCATTAGCACGGTGTATAGGAGTTTCTGCACCTGGGGGTACTAGACCTTGGGGTCAGTAAGTACTTCTCTAATGAAGTATATGGGTCACTGTACCTTGAGCTGGTGTCTCGGTTCCTCCCTTTCGACAACCAGGGCGGCACTCACCACATGGTTACTTGCCGCGACGTAAAGGAGGAGGGGTTCTCCCCATTCAGGAGCGACGAGGATTGGGGTTGACGTCAAGGATGTTTTGAGGCTTTTGAGAGCCTGCTGGGCTTCCTCAGTCTAGACGAAGGTGTCCATCTTTTTGAGGAGCTTATAAAGTGGCAGCCCCTGTTCACCGAGCTGGGAGATGAAGCGACTAAGGGCCGCCAGGTAGCCGGTGAGCCTTTGTATGCCTTTTACGTTGCGTATGGGGCCCATGTTGGAGATGGCTATGATCTTTTTGGGGTTGGCCTCGATGCCGTGCTCGGATACGATGTATCTAAGCAGCTTTCCCCTTGGTACCCCGAAAACACATTTTTTGGGATTTAGCTTGATGTTGAACCTTCAGAGGTTCATGAACGTTGCGGCCAAATTTGTGATCATGTCGCAAGCTCAAGCCATTTTGACCACTATGTCATCAACATAGACGGCGATTATTGGTTTCGACCATTTAGCCTGATTAGGCAGGTCGATTTGGTCGGCAAAGCATTGCTGTATGCACCTTTGGTAGGTGGCGCCAGCGTTCTTCAGATCGAAAGGCATGGTCACGTAGCAATACAAACCATACAGGGTGATAAATGAGGTCGCGAGCTAATCAGAATCTTTCATCGCAATCTGGTGATAGCCTGAGTAGACATCTAGAAAGGAGAGGATCTCGCAACCTGAGGTGGAGTCAATTATCTAGTCTATGCATGGTAAAGGAAAGTGATCCTTTGGACATGCTTTATTAAGTCCAGTGTAATCGACGCATATTCTCCACTTCTCGGTCTTCTTTTTGACAAGGACGAGATTGGCAAGCCAGTTGAAGTGGAAAACCTCCCTGATGAATCCGGCTGCTAGGAGCTTGGCGATCTTCTTGTCTATGGCCCTGCGCCTCTCGTTGTTGAAACGACGCAGGTGTTGCTTGGTAGGCCTTGAGCCCAGGATAAGGCGTAGCGCATGCTCAGTGACTTCCCGTGGTATCCCCGGCATGTTAGAAGGCTACCATGCAAAGACATCATGATTATTGCGTAGGAAGTCGATGAGCTCGTATTCTTATTGGGCCAGGAGCTGGGTCCCGATTCGCACCATCTTGGCTAGGTCGGTGGGGTCGACACCCACCGCCTTGGTTTCCTCGAGCGAGCGGAAGGCCATCAAGGAGGTTGGTTTGTTGTAGTCTAGGACTGTTGGGGCTAATGACTCCCTAAGCTATAGGAGCTCGAATGAGTTGACGACCGTGGTGGCGAGCTCGTAGTGCTTGTGGTCGCACTCGAAGGCGTGTGAGAAGGCACTACTCACTGTGATGATGCCGTTTGGTCCCGACATCTTCAGCTTGAGGTAGGTGTAGTTGGGGATCACCATGAATCTTGCATAGCATTGCCGCCCCAAGATGGCATGGTAGGACCCCAGAAAGTCTACCACTTCGAAGGGGAGGACCTCTGAGCGGAAGTTGGCCTGGCTGCCGAACGTGACGGGCAGATCGATCTATTCAAGTAGGTATGCATGTGCTCCTAGGATTACCACGTGGAAGGGGGAGCCTGCCAGGTGGAGCTCTGATCGAGGGATGCACATGGCATCGAGGGTGTCAACGTATAGGATGTTGAGGCCGCTGCCCCCGTCCATCAGCACCTTGGTGAGGTGCTTCTTACAGACAATGGGGTCAACGACAAGCGGGTAGCATCCTAGTCTTGCGATGTAGGAGGGATGGTCCCTCTGATCAAAGGTGATCGAGGATTCCAACCAACTAAGAAAGGAGGGGATGGCTGTTTTGGTGGCGCACGCCTCCCTGTAGCATACCTTATGCTGGTGTTTGAACCAGATGGCATCGGACCCACCGAAGATCATGATGCACTCCTTAGGTTTAGGGAAACCATCCCCGTCCTTGCCTGCCACGCCACCCCTCTTGGCTATCGGCTCCTTGCCGTCTCCCTCCTTTGGCACATCGGCCTATAGAAGGAAATGTTTGAGGAGCTCGCACTCCTTGTAGAGGTGTTTGATGGGGTAGGCATGATTGGGGCATGGACCATCCATGAGTTTGTTGAAGTGGTTAGGCAGTCCCTGTTGGGGCTGCCTAGGTATGCAATCAGCCGTGGCAACCAACGTGGTGTCATCCGACCGACGCTGATCCTTCCTGTTCTTCTTTCCCCTCTGATTGGAGGGGCCTTTGTCTGGATCCACGTGCTTGGGTTTGTCTTTGTCCCAGCCTCCACTGAAGACCGCTCTGACCACCTCCTCGCTAGAGGCATGGTTGGTGGCGACGTCGATCAGATCATGGGTGGTACGGGGTTTTAGGCAGCCAAGCTTGTGGATCATGGACTCACAGTTTGTCTCGAAGAGGAAAACGCTAATGACGTCTGCGTTGACAACATTAGGGAGGGAGTTGCATCGTTGGGAAAACCTACGGATGTAATCCTGCAGGGACTTGCTGGGCTCCTACTCGCAGCTCTTGAGGTCCCAGGAGTTTCTTGGATGGACGTACGTCCCCTAGAAATTCCCAATGAAGACCCTCTTGAGGTCTGCCTAGTCACGGATGTTGTCACGTGGAAGGAATTTGAGCCATGCCCGAACATGTTCCCCCACGCAAATGGGAAGATATTGGATGATGAAATAGTCATCATCCACTCCTCCGGCTTGATAGGCGAGCCAGAAGTCTTTGAGCCAAATGCTTGGGTTTGTCTCCCTGGTGTATTTGGTGATGTTGGTGGGAGGCCAGAAACATTGTGGGAACGATGCTCTCCGAATGCGTCGGCTGAAGGCCCGTGTGAAAGCTCTAGTTTGGTTTTGGTGAATTGATGAAACCCTAAGTGCTAACCTAGTTTATCAAGTGATCATGAGATAGGTAGCACACTCCAAGTTGTGAAGCAAACAAAGATCATAGCATGATGAAGATGATGCCATGGTGATGATGAAGTGCTTGGACTTGGAAAGATGAAAGAGAAAAACAAAAATCTCAAGGCAAAGGTATAAACCATATGAGCTATTTTGTTTTGGTGATCAAGACACTTAAGGAGTGTGATCACATTTAGTATTGATAGCCGTTCTAATAAGAGGGGTGAAACTCGTATCAAAATGCGGTTATCAAAGTGCCACTAGATGCTCTAACTCATTGCATATGCATTTAGGATCTAGTGGAGAATAAATACCCTTGAAAATGATTGTGAAAATATGCTAACACATGTGCACAAGGTGATACACTTGGTGGTTGGCACATTTGAGCAAGGGTGAAGAAGTTAGAGGTAAAATGGAGTTGGTCGCAAAGATGCTGGCATCAGTCAACTGACCGAACGCTGGGTCACTTAGCGACCGGACGCTGAAGGGTTGCGTCCGGTCGTGTTGTCGGTCAGCACAGTAAGAAGTCACAGTGTGATCGGACGCTGGCAGGGTCTGGTTGAGCATGACTGGACGTGTCCGGTCGGCAAACGTTGGTTTTGGAACCTTAATGTAAATGACCGGACGCTGGGCGTTCAGCGTCCGATCAACTCAGGCGCAATGTCCGGTCAAGACTGATGACTGTTGAAGTCGGGACACGTGGCTGACTATGAGCGACCGGATGCTGGGAGCTCAGCATCTGGTCAACTGACTGGAGCGTCCGGTCATCCCACGTTATGCCCAGTGAAGGGGTATAACGGCTCTATTTTATGGGGACTTCTATTTAAGCCCCACGGCCGGCTGTAGCTCTTAATTTTGGCCATTTTCATTGACATAGCAACCTTGTGAGCTTAGCCAAAGCCCTCCCACTCATCTCCATCATTGATTCATCATCTTTATGAGATTGGGAGAGAATCCAAGTGCATTGCTTGAGTGTTAGCATCTAGAGGCACTTGGTGTTCGTGTTTTGCTATGGATTTTGCTTGTTACTCTTGATGGTTGCTGCCACCTAGACAGCTTGGAGCAGCGAGGATTGTTGAGCGGAGGGTGGTGATTGTCTCCAGCTCTGATCTTTCCCCGGTGGAGAGCCAAAAGGTACTCTAGTGGATTGCTCGTGGCTTGTGTGATCCTCATCTTGTGTTGGTTGTGCGGCACCCTATTGAGGGTTTAGCGTGTGAAGCCAATTAGCGCGTGAACCTCCAAGTGAGTGAATTGCCACAACGAGGACTAGCTTGCCAGCAAGCAAGTGAACCTTGGTAAAAAATCATTGTGTTCATCATTGATTCCAAGGTGATTGGTCTTTATTATTATTCATCCTTGTGATTGATTGGTTTCTTCATCTACACGGCGGTATAACCTTCTTGATCACTCTCTTTACATTACCGCAAACTAGTTGTCAAGCTCTTTAATGTAGCTAGTTGTGAGAGCTTGCTTGCTTGGTTGGTGTGGCTCTTTAGTTAGTCTTTGAGAGCACACTAACATAGGGTAGTATCATAGCTATTGTGTGAATAGATACTATCTAAACTAGAATTGTGGTAGGTGGCTTGCATTTTGAGTAGGCTAGCGCAACACTTGCTTCGCCTCATAATTGTCTAACCATTCTGTTAAGTGTTGTTGTAGAAATTTTTATTAGGCTATTCACCCCCCTCTTGCCATTAGGACCTTTCAACTGGTATTAGAGCCGAGGTCGCCGTGATTTGAGGCTTAACAACCTTTGGTGTAAAAATGGCTCAAATCAACAACACCAAGAAGCCACCCTAATTTGATGGCTCAAATTATCCTTATTGGAAGGCTAAGATGACAACATATATCAAGTCAATCAATAGAAAGATTTGAAAGGTGGTAGAAACAAAAATTGAGATTGAAGATGAAGATGCTCCCCCCACCGCCGAAGAAATACTTCTCCAAAACAATGACATTGCTCTTAGTGCCATCCATGATGCTTTGGATGAGAGAACCTTTAAGCAAATCAAGAACATTGAGAGAGCTCATGAGGCTTGGAAGAAATTGGAGGAATCATTTGAGGGCACTCAAGCCATGAAGGGTGCAAAGGCATATATTCTCAAAGAGAAGTTTGCAAGCTTCAAGATAAAGGAGGATGAAAGTGTGCCAGACATGTTCCATCGGATGGAGGTGATTGTCAATGATCTTGAAGCACTTGGTGAGAAGATAGAGGACAAGGATTTCTCTAATAAGTTCTTGAGATGTTTACCCGCAAGATTTGGCATGTTGGTCACCTTGCTAGTAAGGACCGGGTTGGATACAATGACATCAAACCAAATCTTGGGAGATATTATGACCGATGATGCTTATAGAGATGATGATGAGAAGGAAGAAAAGAGGGAGAAGAAAGATGAGAAGAAGGATGACAAGAAGAAGAGCGTGGCATTCAAGGCCACATCATCCAAGGGCAAAGCCAAGCAAGAAACATCAAGTGAAGAAGATGATTCATGGGATGATGATGATGATGAGAAGATGGCTCTCTTTGTCAAGAGATTTGGCAAGTTCATGGTGAAGAAGGGCTATCGTGCTAGGAGAAAGAAGTCTTCATCCAAGAACAAAGAAGAGTCAAGAAGGTGCTTGAAGTGTGGAAGCAAAGATCATCTTGTTGCTCAATGTCCATACAATAGCAACAATGATGATGACAACAAGAAGAACAAGAAGAAGGACAAGAAGGAAAAGAAAGAGAAGAAGGACAAGATGGCCTTCAAAAAAAAGAAGGGTGGTTCATATGTAGTCACTTGGGATAGTGATGCTTCCTCAAGTGTTGATGATGATGATGATAGTGATTATGTCAAGACCACTAAGAAGAAAGTTCTTGCAAGCATTGCTATCAATGAGAAGCCTTCTCTCTTCGAATCTTCATCATGCTTCATGGCTAAGGCCACTAAGGTACAATCTTGTGATGATGAAAGTGATGAAGAACATGATGATAAAAATGAACATGAAAATGATAGTGATAGTGATGATGATGAGCCTACTAAAGATGAATTGTTTGACATGTTAGAAGATGCTAAAGAACATTTTGACATTAAGAGAAGAGAATGCAAGAGCTTGAATAAGGAGGTAAAAGCCCTTAAGCAAGCCCTTAGAGGCTAGAGGAAGCCCATGAGAAACTAGGCAAGGCTCACAAGAAGCTTGAAAAAGCTCATTCTTCTTTGCTTAATGAACAAAATAAGAAGAAGCATGTTGAACCTTGCAATGTAGGTTTAACTTGTGATATAATTGATGAATCACTATCTATGCCTATCATTGTTGCTCCCACTAACCCTTCTTGTAGCACTTCCACTTCTACCTCATCTAGTAGTGATGGTCTCACTTGTGATGCCTCACTAGTAGTTGAGAATGAGAATCTCAAGAAGGAGGTCAATAAGCTCACTCACACCTTAGCTAAGGCTTATGGTAGTGAGGACCGCTTGCTTATGTGCTTGAGTAGCCAAAGAGCTTCTCTCTACAAAGAGAGATTGGGCTATACCCCCAAGAAAGGCAAAGCGGCCTTTGTTCCTCACAAGACTAGTTTTGTGAAGAACAATGGTCGGTTTTGCATTAGTTGCAAGCAAGTGGGTCATAAAGAGCATGAATGCACCAACAAGAGTAAAAATGCTAATGTATCCTCCCTTAAGCTTGATTCATGTTATATGCTTACTAAGGGTACAAATGGTGTGAAGGCTAAGTTCATTGGTAAACCATGGATGGGCTCAAAGAAGAAAGCCATTTGGGTACCAAAGAGCTTGTGACTAACCTTCAAGGACCCAAGCAAGTTTGGGTACCTAAAAAGAATTGATCTTCTTTTGTAGGTCAATTACAAAGCCGGAGGAAGGCATTAGGTTCTTGATAGTGGATGCACTCAACACATGACCGGTGATGCAAGAATGTTCAACTCAATCAACATCAATGGCAATGATGGTTATGATAGTATCACATTTGGTGACAATGGCAAAGGCAAGGTCAAAGGGCTTGGTAAGATTGCTATATCCAATGACATGAGCATATCCAATGTGTTGCTAGTAGAGAGCTTGAATTTCAACTTGCTATCAGTGTCTCAATTGTATGATCTTGGATTCAAATTCATATTTGGGGTAGATGATGTAGAGATCATAAGTGTAGATGGCTCTAACTTGATCTTCAAAGGCTTTAGATATGAGAATCTATACTTGGTTGATTTCAATGCTAGTGAAGCTAGATTATCTACATGCTTGTTCACTAAGTCTGGCATAGGTTGGTTATGGCATAGAAGGCTTGGTCATGTTGGAATGAAATAATTGAATAGATTGGTTAAGCATGACTTAGTTAAAGGCTTGAAAAATGTTGTGTTTCAAAATGATAAGCTTTATAGCTCTTGTCAAGCCGGCAAACAAGTTGGAAACACCCATCCTAAGAAAAGCATGATGAGCACTAGTAAAGCATTTGAGTTATTGCACATGGACTTGTTTGGACCAACACAATACACTAACATTGGTGGTAATAAATATAGCTTTGTGATAGTGGATGACTACACTAGATACACATGGGTATTCTTTTTAGTGGACAAAAGTGATGTATTTGCAACATTCAAATCATTTGTCAAGGGTATTCACAATGAGTTTGAAATAACCATCAAGAGAGTTAGAAGTGACAATGGTAGTGAGTTCAAGAACACTAGAATTGATGAGTTGTGTGATGAATTTGGAATTAGACATCAATTCTCGGCCAAGTACACACCTTAATCAAATGGCCTTGTTTAGAGAAAGAATAGAACACTCATTGATATGGCAAGGTCTATGCTTAGTGAGTACAATGTGAGTCAATCTTTTTGGGCCGAAGCTATCAACATGGCTTGCTATTGTAGCAACCGCCTCTATTGTCACCCATTGAAAGAGAAGACACCATATGAGCTCTTGAATGGTAGAAAGACCAACATTGCATATTTTCGGGTCTTTGATTGCAAATGCTATATCTTGAAGAAAGGCACTAGATTGGGCAAGTTTGACAAGAAATGTGATGAATGATTCCTACTTGGTTACTCTACTACAAGCAAAGCATATAGAGTTTGGAATTTGGATAGTGGTACTCTTGAGGAAGTTCATGATGTTGAATTTGATGAAACCAAGGGTTCACAAGTAGAGAATGAGAACTTGGAAGATGTTAGAGGCATTCAACTTTCAAATGCCATGAAGAACATGGATATTGGTGAATTGAGGCCAAGGCAAGTGAATGATGATGAAGATGATCAAGTGCAAGTGTTCTCTAACTCAAATGTGCAAGATGATACAAATCAAGTTAGTGCAAATGGCTCACATGACAATGAACAAGATCAAGTGGCTAGTACATCATCTCAACCCAATGATCAAGCAAGTGCAAGCAATCAAGTTCTAATCCTCTAACCAACCAATATTGCAAGAGATCATCCTTTGGACACTATTATTGATGATATTTCAAAAGGTGTACAAACAAGATCAAGATTGGCATTATTTTGTGAACACTTCTTATTTGTGTCATCCATTGAACCAAAGAAAATAGATGAAGCATTGAAGGATGTTGATTGGGTGAATGCTATGCATGAAGAATTGAATAACTTCACAAGAAATCAAGTATGGGAATTAGTAGAAAGACCAAAGGGACACAATGTGATTGAAACCAAATGGGTCTTTAGAAACAAGCAGGATCAAGATGGGATAGTAATAAGGAACAAAGCAAGATTGGTAGCACAAGGCTATACACAAGTTAAAGGTCTTGACTTTGGAGAAACATATGCCCCGGTTGCTAGATTGGAAGCAATAAGAATCTTGCTAGCCTATGCTTGTGCCCACAACATCAAGCTCTATCAAATGGATGTTAAGAGTGCATTTCTCAATGGCTACATCAATGAAGAAATATATATTGAGCAACCTCCTAGTTTTGAAGATGACAAGAAGCCCAACCATGTGTACAAGTTAAAGAAAGCATTGTATGGCTTGAAGCAAGCACCTAGAGCATGGTATGAGAGATTGAGGGATTTCCTACTCTCTAAAAGGTTCACAATGGGCAAGGTTGACACCACTCTTTTTATCAAGAAGATTGGAAAAGATCATTTGTATTGCAAATCTATGTAGATGACATCATATTTGGATCAACCAATCAAGACTTTTGTGATGAGTTTGGAAAGATGATGGCTAATGAGTTTGAGATGTCCATGATTAGAGAGTTAAGTTACTTCCTTGGTCTTCAAATCAAGCAATTGAAGAATGGTACATTTGTAAGTCAAGGCAAGTATATCAAGGACATGATCAAGAAGTTTGGCATGAGTGATAGCAAAGTCATTAGCACACCAATGGGAACCAATGGCAATTTGGATAGTGATGCAAGTGGAAATATGGTGGATCAAAAGTTGTATCGGTCTATGATTGGAAGCTTACTCTATGTGACCGCATCAAGTCTGGATATCATGTTTAGTGTATGCATGTGTGCAAGATTTCAAGCCTCACCAAGAGAAAGTCATTTAAAGGCTACAAAGAGAATATTAAGGTACTTGAAGCATACACCAAATGTTGGTTTGTGGTATCCCAAAGGAGCAAAGTTTGAGCTAGTTGGTTACTCTGACTCGGATTATGCGGGATGCAAGGTTGAAAGGAAGAGCACCTCGGGCATATGTCAATTGTTGGGAAGATCACTTGTTTCATGGTCATCAAAGAAGCAAAATAGTGTTGCATTATCAACCGCCGAAGCCGAATACATATCCGCCGGTAGTTGTTGTGCACAAATACTTTGGATGAAGGCCGCTTTGAGTGATTTTGGAATCAAGTTCAAGAAGGTGCCATTGCTATGTGACAATGAGAGTGCAATCAAGTTGACCAACAATCCTGTTCAACATGCAAGAACAAAGCACATTGATGTCCACCACCATTTCATAAGAGACCACCAACAAAAAGGAGACATTTGCATTGAGAGTGTAGGCACTGAAGATCAACTTACTGATATATTCACCAAGCCATTGGATGAGAAAAGGTTTTGCAAGCTAAGGAATGAGTTGAGCATATTGGATTTCTCAAATATGTGTTGATGCACCCCCACTCATATGATATGCCTCTCCTTCGAGCAATCTAAGGTAAAAGTTGATTGGCATGACATACATCTTTGCTAAGGACATGATTAGTTCATCTAGTCACATTTTCAATTTTATTAGGACCTTTCAAGTGGTTCTATTTTATTAGGCTCATTCATGAAAATCAAATGAATTTGATGATTATATGGTACCACTATTGCTTCTATGTTTGACTTGATCTAGTGGTAACATATGACATGTTTGTGAGCTTGTAAACCTAGTGTTTAATCTAGAACATGAGCTATAAGTGTTTAACTCAACATGGTACAAGATAACCCTTATTTGGAGGTGTGAAGAAGTTTGTCTTTGGATCAAACCAAGTTAAAAATCTTTGGCATATATTCTAGTTTGAACCAAATTTGGAACTTTGATCCTCACCCTATTGATTGACATTGATAATCTTGACCCTACAAGTAATACTATCTATATTTTGAACCTTTGTGGTCATTGATGACAAAGAGGGAGAGAAACAAAGATAGTAGTAAAAATAGTGAAAAAGGGGGAGAAATATCATAAAGGGAGAGAAACATAAAGTTATACTTGATATATGACATAGGGGGAGAAAAGAAGTGAAAAAGGAAAGGGATCAATTAAAATTTTGAGCACACAAGTAGGGGAGCAAACTCATGAACTTGGATGATGCATTTGAATGTGCATTTCATATGTTTGCTTGCATGGCACAAGTATTAAATTTAAACATCCATGCTTATGTGATGTATGCTAGTTGTAAGTTTGAATGATAATATGAAAAACTAGCATGAATAGATTATCTAGTGATTTCATTCTCTAGTATTATCGAGTGGTATCTATTCCAAATATTTCCATGTGGTATATTTTCAAATGGTATCAAGCTAATCATGGTGCTAAGGAAGGTATAATGGTGCACTCTGATTGGTATCACGCTTCAAAGGTCCATCTCTTATACCTTAGCATCATGTGGTAGACATTGACTCCTATATTTCCTATGTAAGCATATGTGCAAGCTACAATCCAAACTCTTAGCACATATGTAGGGGGAGCAATTGCTACCATTTGGGGTTCATAAAACTTATCTGTATTCTTTTACACATGGTAAATATGCTTGGGCAAGCACCATTGATTCAATTGAATTTTATTTCATATCTTTGTATAAGGGTTGTCATCAATTACCAAAAAGGAAGAGATTGAAAGCTCTAGTTTGGTTTTGATGAATTGATGAAACCCTAAGTGCTAACCTAGTTTATCAAGTGATCATGAGATAGGTAGCACACTCCAAGTTGCAAAGCAAACAAAGATCATAGCATGATGAAGATGATGCCATGGTGATGATCAAGTGCTTGGACTTGGAAAGAAGAAAGAGAAAAACAAAAATCTCAAGGCAAAGGTATAAACCATAGGAGCTATTTTATTTTGGTGATCAAGACACTTAGGGAGTGTGATCACATTTAGGATTGATAGCCGTTCTAATAAGAGGGGTGAAACTCGTATCAGAATGCGGTTATCAAAGTGCCACTAGATGCTCTAACTCATTGCATATGCATTTATGATCTAGTGGAGAACTAACACCCTTGAAAATGATTGTGAAAATATGCTAACACATGTGCACAAGGTGATACACTTGGTGGTTGGCACATTTGAGCAAGGGTGAAGAAGTTAGAGGTAAAATGGAGTTGGTCGCAAAGATACTGGCGTCGGTCAACTGACCGAACGCTGGGTCGCTTAGCAACCGGACGCTGAAGGGTTGTGTCCGGTCATGTTATCGGTTAGCACAGTAAGAAGTCACAGTGTGATCGGACACTGGCAGGGTCCGGTTGAGCATGACTGGACGCGTCCGGTCGGCAAACGTTGGTTTTGGAACCTTAATGTAAACGACCGGACGCTGGGTGTTCAGCGTCCGATCAACTCAGGCATAGTGTCCGGTTAAGACTGATGACCGTTGAAGTCAAGACACGTGGCTGACTGCGAGCGACCGGATGCTGGGAGCTCAGCGTCTGGTCAACTAACTAGAGCGTCCGGTCATCCCACGTTATGCCCAGTGAAGGGGTATAACGGCTCTATTTTATGGGGGCTTCTATTTAAGCCCCACGGCCGGCTGTAGCTCTTAATTTTGGCCATTTTCATTGACATAGCAACCTTGTGAGCTTAGCCAAAGCCCTCGCACTCATCTCCATCATTGATTCATCATCTTTGTGAGATTGGGAGAGAATCCAAGTGTATTGCTTGAGTGTTTGCATCTAGAGGCACTTGGTGTTCATGTTTCGCTGTGGATTTTGCTTGTTACTCTTGGTGGTTGCTGCCACCTAGACAGCTTGGAGCAGTGAGGATTATTGAGCGGAGGGTGGTGATTGTCTCCAGCTCTGATCGTGGTGATTGTGATGGGTTCTTGACCTTTCTCCGGTGGAGAGCCAAAAGGTACTCTAGTGGATTACTCATGGCTTGTGTGATCCTCATCTTGTGTTGGTTGTGCGGCACCCTATTGAGGGTTTAGCGTGTGAAGCCAATTAGCGCGTGAACCTCCAAGTGAGTGAATTGCCACAACAAGGACTAGCTTGCCGGCATGCAAGTGAACCTCGGTAAAAAATCATTGTGTTCATCATTGATTCCAAGGTGATTGGTCTTTATTATTATTCATCCTTGTGATTGATTGGTTTCTTCATCTACACGGTGGTATAACCTTCTTGATCAGTCTCTTTACATTACCGCAAACTAGTTGTCAAGCTCTTTAATATAGCTAGTTGTGAGAGCTTGCTTGCTTGGTTGGTGTAGCTCTTTAGTTAGTCTTTGAGAGCACACTAACATAGGGTAGTATCATAGCTATTGTGTGAATAGATACTATCTAAACTAGAATTGTGGTAGGTGGCTTGCATTTTGAGTAGGCTAGCGCAACACTTGCTTCGCCTCATAATTGTCTAACCATTCTGTTAAGTGTTGTTGTAGAAATTTTTATTAGGCTATTCACCCCCCCTCTTGCCATTAGGACCTTTCAACTAGTATCAGAGCCGAGGTCGCCATGATTTGAGGCTTAACAACCTTTGGTGTAAAAATGGCTCAAATCAACAACACCAAGAAGCCACCCTAATTTGATGGCTCAAATTATCCTTATTGGAAGGCTAAGATGACAACATATATCAAGTCAATCAATAGAAAGATTTGAAAGGTGGTAGAAACAAAAATTGAGATTGAAGATGAAGATGCTTCCCCCGCCGCCGAAGAAATACTTCTCCAAAACAATGACATTGCTCTTAGTGCCATCCATGATGCTTTGGATGAGAGAACCTTTGAGCAAATCAAGAACATTGAGAGAGCTCATGAGGCTTGGAAGAAATTGGAGGAATCATTTGAGGGCACTCAAGCCATGAAGGGTGCAAAGGCATATATTCTCAAAGAGAAGTTTGCAAGCTTCAAGATGAAGGAGGATGAAAGTGTGCCAGACATGTTCCATCGGATGGAGGTGATTGTCAATGATCTCAAAGCACTTGGTGAGAAGATAGAGGACAAGGATTTCTCTAATAAGTTCTTGAGATGTTTACCCGCAAGATTTGGCATGTTGGTCACCTTGCTAGTAAGGATCGGGTTAGATACAATGACATCAAACCAAATCTTGGGAGATATTATGACCGATGATGCTTATAGAGATGATGATGAGAAGGAAGAAAAGAGGGAGAAGAAAGATGAGAAGAAGGATGACAAGAAGAAGAGCGTGGCATTCAAGGCCACATCATCTAAGGGCAAAGCCAAGCAAGAAACATCAAGTGAAGAAGATGATTCATGGGATGATGATGATGATGAGAAGATGGCTCTCTTTGTCAAGAGATTTGGCAAGTTCATGGTGAAGAAGGGCTATCGTGCTAGGAGAAAGAAGTCTTCATCCAAGAACAAAGAAGAGTCAAGAAGGTGCTTGAAGTGTGGAAGCAAAGATCATTTTGTTGCTCAATGTCCATACAATAGCGACAATGATGATGACAACAAGAAGAACAAGAAGAAGGACAAGAAGAAAAAGAAAGAGAAGAAGGACAAGATGGCCTTCAAAAAAAAGAAGGGTGGTTCATATGTAGTCACTTGGTGTCGGTGCGAGACCCACGAGATACCCCACAAGGGAGGGAGATGAACTAGCCTAACTAGGATTCTTCCCCTGTAATCTTAGTAGCAGTATTATTCTGTAATCCTACTAGGAACTCTTACTGTAAACCGACTAGGACTTTGGCCTCCTGACTATATAAAGGAGGGCAGGGCTCCTTGGGTTGGGGGAGTTCAAGAGAACAATTGTACAACACAATACTTGACAATCAATCCAACATAAAGGCTAACACCAACTGGACGTAGGGCTATTACTCGATCAAAGATCGAGGGTCCGAACCAGGATAAGTCAACTATCTCTTGCGTTCACCGTCAAGTTATGCATACGCTGAAGCCCGAACATACTGCCCTAGGGACACCCTTGGCAGGCTATCGGTGGTCAAACATCGACAGCTGGCGTGCCAGGTAGGGGCTTTCAGCGACTTTGTATCCGAGAGCTCGACAGACCTCGCCAACATGATCTTCTCGACAGGATCAACCTTCATCTTCAGTTCATGGATCTGCGAGGCAGGCGACGATGGCAAGCTCCAAGGCCATCTCCTTGAAGATTCAGATCATCATCAGAACTTTTCCATTTCAGCAACAATGACAGATCAGCTTGCCGAAAGATTCACGCAGCTCATAATGTCCAATCCAACTCGGATTTCGTGACTTCACGCATCCGATTCAAACTCAAGTTCCATTTCTGAGACAGAGTCTTATCTGAGTTCTTTCTAAAAACCGAGTTCTTTTCTAACAAAGCTTCGGAACATGACATCAACCTATCAAGAATACTACTTAGAGTACACTAAGAGTACTTCAAAGAAGTTGGGTCCTCTTCCATTTGGACTCCACAACATGGCAACATCTTATCAGACATGGCCCAAAGGATCCACCTATCCCGTGCTTAGAATGCCGCTGAAGGGAGCCCAAGAAGGTCTTGTTTTAACCATAACATCTCAAGACTGCATCGTCCACTGGCCAGGTTCCATTCCTGAGGATGATGGCACCCAACTAGTCAATGATACAACAACAACAACTCTACCCTACCAAGAAGGAGACTCGATCTATGATCTTGAAACCTCTACTGAAGTTATCAACAGCTCTAGCAGTATGAAAATCAACGACGATGACAGAACAACTCATGCTAGAGAAGTATTCATGATTCACCGTCCTCGATCACCATTAGTCCCCCTAGAAGCACCCGACATCAGATCTTTAGATGAATCCAAATCGAACATATCACCATTTATCTAGGGGCACGATGGTGAGACTAAGAGTCTAAGGCAAGCGAGAGAAAGAAAGAACAAATTGAAACAAGGATGTCAATGCCGTGCTAAGCAGCGAAAGGACACTTGGATCAAATATGAATCAGACCTAGCCGAGTACAATAGAAGAAAATCAGAACAAGAGGTTGAAGAAGGACGAGCAGCGAATACACCCTATGATAAGATCCAAGAAGCACTAGAAGAACTCAGGGCGACCTCATATCCCAACGAAAAACAAGAATAGCTCCAAGACTTTCTCTGATCAACAGTCTTTAGGACACACGATGGAAGGGCAACATCTCATGAACAGGAAAATCAAAATCAAAAGAAGTCCGCTTTCGAAAGACTTGGACCAAGCGAAAGTCACAACGGAGAGAGCCGAAGAAATCATAGTCAAAACAACCAAGTCGAACAACCAAGAAAGGCCAGAAGCAAAGCACCTACTCGGACAGCCACGTAAAACTACTCTCACCAAGACAACAGTTGGCAAGAAGGGGGCGTAGAATTTGAATATACAGAAGCCAGAACGCACGATAGATTCCCCTGTTTTATAAACAGACTTATTTCAATATGACTACCTCACAAGTTCAAGCCGTCCAACCACTCCAAGTATGATGGCAAGACCAAACCAAAGCAATGGCTCAGGATTTACTCGCAATCGATTGAATTGGCCGGTGGGGATGATGACATCAAGACCTTGTTCTTTCCCATGGCCCTAGAAACTATGCCACTTCAATGGTTTGACAAATTGAATCTAGGATCAATCAAAAATTGGGAGGACTTGCAAAGAGCTTTTTGTGAAAATTTCGCGGGTATTATTACACACCCAATCACCCATGTAGAGTTAAAAGGACTCAAGCAGAAAGGAGGTGAAAGTCTTAGAAATTACTATCGATGATTTGGTGAACTACGAGCTTAAGTACATGATATCACACAACGGGAAGTAACCAAAGCTTTCTCTCACAGAATCATGGCTAGGTGGCAATTTCAAGACTTCTGCAAAGAAAACCCAAGAAACAATAAAGAATTCAGATAAACAGTAGAAAAGATGATTACCACAGAGGAAAAGATACAAGAAAGATTCCTAGATAGAAACAATAGAGACAACCCGGACAGGCAAACCCCTCTAAACAATAGACATCAGGAGAGAAAGCGTGGTCCAGACAACATAGTAGCAATGGCTGACAAATCAAAGAAGTTTTCAAAACCCAAAAGATATGACGACATTGAGAACATACGTTGCCCCTTGCACCCTAATGGAAAGCACACCATCGGAAATTGCTACACCTTCAACGAAAGATACACGAAGAAAGATAGTAAGGGGAACAATAAAGAAGACAATCAGAAAAAAGAAGATGACAACCATGAAGACAAGGGATTCCAAAAATCCAAGGGGGCAGTGGCAGTAATCTTTTCCAGGGTTCCAGATTCCAGAAGCAAACATCAGGAAAAGCTAGCACTATGAACCATCATGGCAGCAGAACCAGCTACACCAAGATAACTCAATTGGTCAGAGTATCCAATCCAATTTTCAAGAGAAGATCAATGGACTAGCGTAGGAAACATAGGCCATTACCAACTAGTTCTAGATCCAACCATTGCCGGTATGACCGTCATGAAAGTACTAATCGACGGAGGAGCCGGACTCAATATCATTTTTTTAGAAACTCTAAGGAAGATGGGACTACAACTCGTCGGGATGATCACACCAACAAGCATGCCTTTTTTATGGCATAGTACCCGGCAAGGCAGCAATGCCACTTGGACAAATCACTCTACCGGTTACCTTTGGGACTCTCTTGAACTACCGCACAGAGTTCATCAAGTTTGAAGTCGTGGACTTCGATTCATCATATCACGCAATCCTCGGACACCCAGCACTAGCAAAATTCATGGCAATACCGCATTATCCATACCTGTTGCTTAAGATGCCAGGGCCTAACAATGTTCTTTCTCTTCGGACTGATTTGAAGCGCGCATTTGACTGTGATGTTCAGGCAATTCAAATTGTAGCAAGAGCACAGGCAAACGATGGAAGAAAAAAATAGCCACTATTGCCGTAGAAATAAGCCAAGAAGAACTAGAGATACCGGCTACAAAGCCAAGCATCCTAGCACCACCAAAAGAAGCCGACGTCAAGCAAATCGACCTGGGCATCGGTGATCCCTCAAAAATAGCAACCATCAGCGCCCACCTCTCAGCAAAATAGGAACTCACGCTCACCAACTTTCTTTGGGACAACAGAGATATTTTTTCTTGGAAGCCAGCCGACATGCCAGGTGTTCCAAGAGAGTTGGCTGAGCACAGAATTGATATCAATAAAGGCTCTAAGCCTGTAAAGCAACGACTACGACGGTTCTCACCTTACAAGAAGGCAGCGATTAAAAAAGAAATCACAAAGCTAATGGTAGCCAGATTCATCAGAGAGATCCTTCATCTAGATTGGCTAGCAAACCTAGTTCTAGTACAGAAAAAGAATACGGACGAGTGGCGCATGTGTGTCGACTACATAGATCTCAACAAACATTGCCCGAAAGATCCGTTCAGGCTACCACGCATTGATCAGATAGTTAATTCAACAGCAGGATCTACCCTATTATCCTTTCTTGATTGCTATTCCGGATATCACCAGATCGCTTTAAAAGAACAGGACCAAAGCAAGACATCTTTCATCACTCCGTTCGGCGCCTACTGCTACAAGACCATGTTGTTTGGACTCAAGAATGCTAGAGCCACTTACCAAAGAGCTATCCAAACATGCCTTGGAGATCAGATCGGCAAAAACATAGAAGCATACATGGATGACATGGTTGTAAAAACAAAGAACCCAGATGCACTGATTGAAGACTTAAAACAAACCTTCGAGAATCTAAAAAGGTGGAGGTGGAAATTAAACCCAAACAAGTGTGTATTCGGAGTTCCTTTAGGACAACTACTCGGATTCTTGGTCAGTCATCGCAGAATCAAAGCAAGCGCCAAGCAAATTTGAGCCATAACAGAGATGGGCCCTCCTCGAAGCATCAAAGATGTACAAAAACTAACAGGCTGCATGGCGGCACTCAATCATTTCATATCAAGACTTGGCGAAAAAGGGTTATCTTTCTTTAAACTACTAAAGAAGACAGACAAGTTCGAGTGGACGAAAGAAGCCAATGAAGCTTTCAAGAAACTTAAGGCATACCTCACCTCCTCACTAGTCCTCACACCTCCAAAGAAAGATGAAGACATGATGCTATACATTGCAGCAACTTCTACTATAGTCAGCACGGCGATAGTAGTAGAAAGAGAAGAAGGGCACGTGTATAAAGTACAACGCCCAATGTACTACATCAGCGAAGTACTATCAGAATCAAAAATCTGGTACCCGCATGTGCAAAAACTACTCTATGCACTACTGATCACTTCACGCAAGCTTCATCACTATTTTGAAAGCCATAAGATTACTGTGGTGACAAATTTCCCACTCGGAGACATCTTACACAACAGAGATGCAACAGGGCGCATATCTAAGTGGGCGGTTGAACTCGGTGCTCTCAACATCGATTTCACCCTGTGGAAAGCAATTAAATCTCAAGCCCTTCCTGATTTTGTTGCCGAATAGATAGAAATTCAACAACCCGTGTCAAGCACCATCCTTGATCATTGGAAGATGTACTTTGATGGATCGCTCAAGCTAGGCAGAGCCAGTGCAGGCGTCCTCCTAATTTCTCCGGATGGAAAACAACTCAAGTATGTCCTTCAGATATTATGGCAAGCTACCAATAATGAAGCAAAATACGAAGCTCTCATCCACGGGCTACGAGTGGCAATTACCCTCGGAATCAAGCGATTACTCATATACGGTGATTTAGCAGTAGTTATCAACCAAGTCAACAAAGATTGGGATTGCACCAAAGAAAACATGGGTGCTTACTGTGCTAAAATCCAAAAACTCAAAAAACATTTCCAAGGATTAGAAATTCTACATGTCCTGTGGGATTCCAACATTATAGCAGATGTCCTTGCCAAGCTTGGATCAGACAGGGCAGAGGTCCCACCCGGTGTGTTCATAGAGGAGTTATCAGCCCCCTCTATCAAACAACCTGGTGAGATAACCCCTTAAATCTCAGCCAAAAGCACCCACATCTTGGTAATCACCACTTCATGGACCCAGGTTTTTATTGATTACATCAAAGAGAATAAGTTGCCAGCGGAAAAATAGGAAGCCACACGAGTTGTTCACAGAAGCAAGAATTATGTCCTAGTAGGAGACAAGCTCTACAGAAGAGCCACATCATCAGGAGTACTCCTAAAATGTGTCTCATTTAAAGAAGGCAAACAAATCCTTGATGAAATACACTCAGGTTGCTGTGGAAATCACACCGCTTCAAGAACACTAGTTGGCAAAGCATTTCGCACTGGTTTCTACTAGCCATCCACTTTGAAAGACGTAGAAGAACTCATCAGAAGACACAAAAGTTGTTAGATGTTCACAAGACAGGCTCATGTGCCAGCCCACAACCTCATCTGCATACCACCTGCTTGGCCCTTCTCCTACTGGGGGCTGGATCAAGTAGGACCTCTCAAGAAAGCAAAAGGCAGATTCGAGTACATATTCGTGGCAATTGACAAGTTCACCAAATGGATTGAATTCAAACCACTAGCAAAATATAGCGCAGCCAAAGCAGTCGAGTTCATCCAAGACATTATGCACCGCTTCAGCATGCCCAATCGAATCATCACGGATTTGGGTTCTCCCTTCACAACCATAGAATTCCAAAGTTGGGCACAGGACTGTGGTTTCAAAATAGATTACGCATCAGTCGCACACCCAGAGGCCAACAGACAGGTCAAAAGGGCAAATGGACTCATACTAGCTAGATTAAAACCAAGACTATATGAAGAACTAGTAGACAATGGATCAAAATGGATTGAAGAATTACCCAAGGTTGTATGGGGGCTACGGACTCAAATAAGCAGAGCCACCGGATACTCACCTTTCTTCCTGGTGTATGGATCAGATGTCGTACTACCTGTAGGCTTAATCTGGGCGTCACCAAGGATAGAGCAATATGATGAAGGAGAAGCAGAACACACCCGAAGATTAGAACTCGACAGTACAGAAGAAGTTAGAATAAACGCTACCGTGCAATCAGCAAGATACCTCCAAGGACTAAGGCGTCACTACAACAAGAATACCCAGTCTCGATCATTACAAGTCGGAGACCTAGTACTAAGAAGAATATAAAAAACCGACGGACGCCACAAACTACTCAGTCCATGGAAAGGTCCTTTTATCGTCACAAAAGTCATCGGACCGGGCACATACAAGCTCATAACTAAAGATGGAAAAGAAGTCAACAATACATGGCACATCAGTCAGCTACGAAGATTCTACGCATGAAAACAACTCAAGGGAAAATATGTATACAAGATCAACGTTCATGATCAACAAAGATAGCGCTCACCAAAAACATATGTATCATTGTGACATATCAATATTCATGATCAATAAAGATGATCCTTTCTTGACAAACATATGTCTCATCATGGCTTTCCCTGAGTTGTTTCTTAAAAGCAAAATGGCTGAAAAGACGCCTGAGCATCCTGGCCAAGAGTAAAATAGCTGAAAAGATGCTTGAGCCCGCCGATGAGGGTAGCTAACAAGCTAACACCCGAAATAAAAAGCAAAATGGCTGAAAAGACGCCTGAGCATCCTGGCCGAGAGCAAAATAGCTGAAAAGACACTTGAGCCTGCCGATGAGGGTAGCTAACAAGCTAAAACCCAAAATAAAAAGCAAAATGGCTGAAAAGACGCCTGAGCATCCCAGCCAAGAGCAAAATAGCTAAAAAGATGCTTGAGCCCGCCGATGAGGGTAGCTAATAAGCTAACACCTGAACTAAAAAGCAAAATGGCTAAAAAGATGCCTGAGCATCCCGGCCGAGAGCAAAATAGCTAAAAAGATGCTTGAGCCCGTCGATGAGGGTAGCTAACAAGCTAACACCCGAAATAAAAAGCAAAATGGCTGAAAAGACGCCTGAGCATCCTGGCCGAGAGCAAAATAGCTGAAAAGACACTTGAGCCCGCCGATGAGGGTAGCTAACAAGCTAAAACCCAAAATAAAAAGCAAAATGGCTGAAAAGACGCCTGAGCATCCCAGCCAAGAACAAAATAGCTAAAAAGATGCTTGAGCCCGCCGATGAGGGTAGCTAATAAGCTAACACCTGAACTAAAAAGCAAAATGGCTAAAAAGATGCCTGAGCATCCCGGCCGAGAGCAAAATAGCTAAAAAGATGCTTGAGCCCGTCGATGAGGGTAGCTAACAAGCTAACACCCGAAATAAAAAGCAAAATGGCTAAAAAGACGCCTGAGCATCCCGGCCGAGAGCAAAATAGCTGAAAAGATGCTTGAGCCCGCCGATGAGGGTAGCTAACAAGCTAACACCCGAAATAAAAAAGCAAAATGGCTAAAAATACGCCTGAGCATCCCGGCCGAGAGCAAAATAGCTAAAAATATGCTTGAGCTCACCGATGAAGGTAGCTAACGAGCTAACACCCAAAACAAAAAGCAAAACAATTGAAACTAAGCCTGAGCATAGACCACAGCAATTTCAAAACAAGACCCTCTAGCTACTTGTTCCAAATAGCAAGAGGCTCGGGGGCTACACTGGAGATACTCAAGAAAGGTTGTCAACACAAAGATCTACATATAATGAGTTGTTTACATGGCACAAAAGAAGGCCAGACAAGCACTCGATAGATCAAGAAAGGTTGTCAACACAAAGATCTACATATAACGAGTTGTTTAGATGGCACAAAAGAAGGCCAGACAAGCACTCAACAGATCAAGAAAGGTTGTCAACACAAAGATCTACATATAACAAGTTGTTTACATGGCACAAAAGAAGGCCAGACAAGCACTCGATAGATCAAGAAAGGTTGTCAACACAATGATCTATATATAATGTGTTGTTTACATGGGACAAAAAAGTACTCGACAAATCAAGAAAGTTTGTCAAGATAGCGTGCAGAATTGTTTACAAGGCAAAGATGAAAGCAAAACAAAGTACTCGGCAAGTCAAGTAACTCTGACCAATTGGACAAATCATCCAAGGAATAAACAAGGCATCCAGGCAAAGAAGACATCAACAAAAAATCTTCATTCAACAAGAAGTATAATGTCATATTACAAGGCACGGGCATAAAAGTCAAATACATCAAGCGTCATCATCAGGAGAAGAGATAACAATATTAAGATTATCTACAATTCTACTAGCTAAGTCTTCAACCTCAGGCTCCATCCTCTCAACGGCATCAATGTATTCTTGACTATCGGCTTCCTCTACTATCTTGGGCAAAGGCACCGCTGGAGCAAGAACCTGGACCTAGGTTAGGATATTCTTGGTACATAGTTGGGTGCACCTCTTCACAAACTCTTGGAAATGAGTCAGAATTCAAGGAATTAACTGAGCCCAAGATTGCCCATCATCCGCTGGAGTTCGGAGAACGTCAGCTACTGAACGAAAGGATTTCCACAAAGCTTTCTAGTTTTCAGTAGCCGTCGCCAACTTACCAGACAAGTCTTCAATAGTTTTTTGGGCCTATACAAGATCTCTATCAGCTCCACACCTAATCAACTTAGCAAGCGCAAGTTCCTCCTCAGCCTTGTTGTGACTAGAATGAACAAGAGTCTTCATTTCATCAACGCCCTCCAAAAGCTTCTACTTTTCAACCCGGAGAGCTGGACAAGGCAACAAACAACAAGTCAGCAGAAAGGAGAGTTTTGAATGCAGAAGAAAACAAAAAGAACCTGCAATACCATTGCACTCCTTCTTCACGGCCTCCAAGTTCTTCATGGCCTCCGAATTCTTTAAAGCCTCCTGGATAGCGACATCCCTCTGCTTCTCAGCCTCAACAACCTGGGCATGAAGACCTTTTTCCTCCTTCTGATGCGTTTGATGCTCAGCCTCCATCTTGGCCTGGCAGAGATCCAGCTCTACCTTCATGGTGCTCAAATCAGAAGACAACTTCTTCTCGGTTTCTGACAAGAAGAAGCCGGTATGGTCCCGAGAGAAGGACTGAACAAAAAGAAAGAGATGAAAAGAGGCATAAGAATAGGAGAGAGATGAACATCCAAAGAAAGAACTTTAGAAAACTTACTTGGAGTTTTTCTCCAAAAGAAGTTGCAAAGGTTGCGAAGTCTCCCCAAGAAGTGGTCAACTCTGACAACCGATGAGTGGCATCAAATTGATGAACCACATCTTCAGTAGAAAGAGGAGCAGAGGGAGAAGATGGCCGATGCGGAGAAGACAAGGTCAAGGACAGATCATGGGAAGTCCTGGCTACCTCCCTAGATGAGTCCACCGCAATGGCCACGGTCACCTCCAGGGCGACTAAGTCAGCAGCAGCATCATCACCAGAAAGCCTCATTGCCCCCACAACCTCTTCACTGACAATGCGCTGCGAGTCCTGAGGCTCAGTACTCGGTGGCACAACAGAGGGCTGGCAAGAAGTCAACGGAGGGATGAGAGAAGACGAAGGCCTAAAAGTTGATAAAGAAACTCGCTAATGAGAACAAGAGAAAAGGAGAACAGAAGCAAAGAGACAAAACCAGAATCCACTCACCCGACTATCTTCTTCTTCATAAAACAAAAAGAAGACCTCACAGGAGGAACCACGGCAGCAAAAACGTCCCCGCCACTCGGCGGCAGGAGCGGTATAGCCGGTACCGGAGCCTCAAAAGAACTCGGTACCAGAGCTACAGAAGAACTCAGCTCTGGAGCTATAGAAGAACCCAGTGCAGGAGCCTCAGAAGAGCTCATACCCGATGACCGCTTACTACAAAAAGATCAAAACCAAAGTCAAAACAAAAAGAAGGTTTCAAGTGCAGGGAAATAAGAAAACAACTCACCGCCGCATGATAAGGGGCACATCATCGTCCTCTTCTTCCTTAGTCTCGACCAAGGCCACCATAGCGCCAGCTAAAAAAAAGAACAAAAGAACTCGGTTCAAGACAAAAACAAGAAAACAAAGGGACAGAGTGTATTAATATGCTCACCTAAGAGCATGCTAGCTACAACTAGAGTACCTAGACGAGTACTTGACTGGCGAGATTTCTTGGAAGCAGGTAAACCAGATGAAGAACCATCCGCTCGCCCCCTCTTCGAGACACTACGAGGACCTTGAGGGACTGGATGAGGAACATATTCTTCATATACATCAACAACTCTAGAAGAAACTCTAGGAAACACTGTGGTGATTGGGAACTTACTGGTTACAGAAGCCCCAGCAAGGTTCTCCCTAGTATTCACCATGGCAGGGAGGACATCAAGGGGAATAGGGTCAACAAAGTTGCGCCCCAATTCCTATGAAAAGAATAAAACAACAAGACAAGAAAAATTAAGCAAAAATGGATACGTCAAAAGAAATATAGAAAGAACCCGCACAAAGAGAAAATGACTTACAACTGGAGGCGGGTTGTTGGCAGAGTACTCGGAGACAGTAAGTAGGACAATGCTTGCTCCTTTCAGCATCTTCTAGAGATGCTCGAGTACCTCCTCGTTGGTCAACTCAAGGGCAGGGACCATGTGTGAAGGATCCTCAGCCCCAAAGTACTCGAAGCCAAGGTTCTCTCGCTCCTTCAGAGGCTGAACACGGCGATGAAGAAAGCTCGAGACAATACTGAAACCAGTTAAGCCCTGCTGCTTTAGAGTGCTTATCCGCTCAAGGAACGGCTAGATCGCTTGGAGCTCATTTGGCGTCAAGGAGTTCTTTTCCCACCGGTCATTAACCAAGGGACCAGATCCAGAATGTATGGCAAGAGAAGGAATCAAATTGGTGGCATAGAACCAATCAGCACACCAATCCCTCACAGAATCAGCCAAGTCATAGTCAAAGAACTTGCTTTTAAGACCCTGGTGAAACTGAATCCCACAGCCGCTAAGAACATTGGTGTCTTCATAGTGGGGTTGAGGCTTCAAACGAAAGAAGTGATGGAAAAGAGAAAGAGAAGGAGGGATTCCAAGGAAAGCTTCACAGAGATGTATGAAAACAGAAAGATAGAGGACAGCATTGGGAGTTAGATGGTTCAGACTAACCCCAAAATAACCAAGAAATTGATGAAGGAAGGTGAAAGCAGGAAGGCAAAGACTGGCACGGATAAAGGAGACAAAAAGGATAATCTCACCAGGACCTAGAGCAGGGACCCGATGCTCGCCTGGAACTCTCCATTCAGTAATGGCCTTGCTCTGGATCAGACCATCATCGGCAAGCTCGTGAAGCTGGTCTTTAGTTGTTGTCAGAGCCGGCCAAGCTTTCTAGGTAGCCCTCATGGCCACGAACTCCTGGTTCTCGATCACGAAAAGAGACGACTCCTCATCCATGAAGGTTGTCGGGGACTTGCTCATAGTTTTCTTCCTACCCATATACTAAAGGAGGCAAGAAGGAACTAGGGGAAGAGAAGGCTTGGACAGCGGCGCTAAGATGGTGGCGGCAATGGCGACGGTGGATTTCTGAAAGCTAGGGTTTCAAGGCAAGAGAAGGGGAGTAAAGAAAAAGAAGATGAAGGGTCTTTAAATAGATTTTACAGCGATAAAAATGGCCCACTAGGCCCATTAAAACACCGTGTGAGAACGCAACGGTCTATTTACTGACATAGCTAAAATGACGAAGGGCACAAATCCACACAACGGTACAATTCAACGGGCAGATTTTAGACTTATCCATCCAGCACTACGGTGGAGTTATCAGATTACTGCAAAAAATAACCCATCAACCATGAAGAAAAGAAGGGCTACCTCACAAGGAACATAAGAACTCAGTTCTTACGGAAAGAACTCAAGAATCTCATGAACAACCAGGACTACAACAGAAAAATAAATGACAACTCAGAAGACAAGATTCTTTACATTACAAGCGACTTCAAAAATAGAAGATTACAAATCTTACAAGACCCAACAAACTCGGTACCACAAAAAGCAAAGTAGCAAAGAGGAACCCGGACATGGCTAGGCTCTGGAACGACTACTTGTCCCAAATTGCTACTCGGAAGGACAAACCGCCCTCAGCTACACTGTTTTCTTCAAAGGACGGACATAGTGCATCCAAGGTGGAAATTAGCAGCACAGTGGGACAACATGGAGCAGAGAAGGCTGGCAAGCATCTGTCTACCCAAGACCGATGTGATGCTGGATATGGTGTTGATCTGCACCGGATAGTCTCAGGACAGGCGACAAGGATCAACCCAGAATTGCCAGATGAAGGAACGAAGCCCACATCACAAGACTTCCTCAACTACCACCATGTACATCCTGGTACATTGCTGCTACGGGATTAGCCTACCTCTAATCCCTATCACAAGACTTCCTCTAGCTACGACAAGACACATAGGAACTACAAAACACGCCCGGGGGCTGCTCTACTTTGCAAACTACCATATTCATGACTATGAAGGTTTTAACAGAATGTTCAATGGATGAAAACAAGCACTCCGGGAGGGTATTTATAGATCAAAGGAGTGGTGCACATGGACTAGGAGTACCAATGAAACAAGCCTAACAAAGGACACAGTAAAAAGACAGGGCTCAATAATGGAAGACTCAAGCTAGAGGGAACAGTACTCAAAGACGAGCATATTCGGAAGAATATACCAACATAGTACAATCCGTGAACAAAAGGCATTTACACTCAACCACCACCATACAACTATATCTGATAATAGCAGACTACCAGAGAATACACCAAGACCCTGCATCCGAGTTCTTCCTGAATAAAACAACCCGGATATATGCTCGGGGGCTGCAAAAGGAAAGGTATACAGTTCTTTCGAACAACTCAGATTCAAGACCCTCCAACTTTTTGTTCCAAATAGCAAGAGGCTCGGGGGCTACACTCAGTGAGTGCACTTTTTCCTTCAAAAAAGCGCACATCACTCAGAACACTTCTTCAAGACAGACGACTTCAAGGCCACAAGATAAAAAGAACCTGGACATAGCTATATCCAAACTCTTTTCGACAAAAAGAACCCGAACATAGCTAAATCAGAGCTCTTTTCAACAAAGAAACTGGGTATATGCTCAGGAACCTTTCAATGAAGAATCAGGGAGATTTCAAGAAAAGACCCTCAAGCTCCTTGTGCCAAACAGCAAGAGGCTCGAGGGCTACATCCAAATGGGGGTACTTTTTTCTTCAAAAAGGTACACACCACGTGAAGATCTCACGAAGCGCTGCACGGTTTCGCTCAAGAAAGCACTCGGACGACGCTTGTTCCTGCTCAACAAGACTTGAAGGAACAAGACGAGGCTTTCAGAACTCAACCATGAAGTGCTCGAGGGATTGTCGGTGCGGGACCCACGCGATACCCCGCAAGGAAGGGAGAAGAACTAGCCTAACTAGGATTCTTCCTCTGTAATCTTAATAGTAGTATTATTCTATAATCCTACTAGGAACTCTCATTATAAACCGACTAGGACTTTGGCCTCCTGACTATATAAAGGAGGGCAGGGCTCCTTGGGTCGGGGGAGTTCAAGAGAATAATTGTACAACACAACAGTTGATAATCAATCCAATGCAAAGGCTAACACCAACTGGACGTAGGGCTATTACTCGATCCAAGATCGAGGGTCCGAACCAGGATAAGTCGACTGTCTCTTGCATTAACAGTCAAGTTCTGCATACGCTAAAGCCCGAACATACTGCCCTAGGGACACCCGTGGCAGGCTATCGGTGGTCAAACATTGACACTTGGGATAGTGATGCTTCCTCAAGTGACGACGATGATGATGATAGTGATTATGTCAAGACCACCAAGAAGAAAGTTCTTGCAAGCATTGCTATCAATGAGAAGCCTTCTCTCTTCGAATCTTCATTATGCTTCATGGCTAAGGCCACTAAGGTATAATCTTGTGATGATGAAAGTGAAAAAGAACATGATGATGAAAATGAACATGAAAATGATAGTGATAGTGATGATGGTGAGCCTACTAAAGATGAATTATTTGACATGCTAGAAGATGCTAAAGAACATTTTGACATTAAGAGAAGAGAATGCAAGAGCTTGAATAAGGAGGTAAAAGCCCTTAAGCAAGCCCTTAGAGGCTAGAGGAAGCCCATGAGAAACTAGGCAAGGCTCACAAGAAGCTTGAAAAAGCTCATTCTTCTTTACTTAATGAACAAAATAAGAAGAAGCATGTTGAAACTTGCAATGTAGGTTTAACTTGTGATATAATTGATGAATCACTATCTATGCCTATCATTGTTGCTCCCACTAACCCTTCTTGTAGCACTTCCACTTCTACCTCATCTAGTAGTGATGGTCTCACTTGTGATGCCTCACTAGTAGTTGAGAATGAGAACCTCAAGAAGGAGGTCAATAAGCTCACTCACACCTTAGCTAAGGCTTATGGTAGTGAGGACCGCTTGCTTATGTGCTTGAGTAGCCAAAGAGCTTCTCTCTACAAAGAGGGATTGGGCTATACCCCCAAGAAAGGCAAAGCAGCCTTTGTTCCTCACAAGACTAGTTTTGTGAAGAACAATGGTCGGTTTTACATTAGTTGCAAGCAAGTGGGTCATAAAGAGCATGAATGCACCAACAAGAGTAAAAATGCTAATGTATCATCCCTTAAGCTTGATTCATGCTATATGCTTACTAAGAGTACAAATGGTGTAAAGGTTAAGTTCATTGGTAAACCATGGATGGGCTCAAAGAAGAAAGCCATTTGGGTACCAAAGAGCTTAGTGACTAACCTTCAAGGACCCAAGCAAGTTTGGGTACCTAAAAAGAATTGATCTTCTTTTGTAGGTCAATTACAAAGCCAGAGAAAGGCATTGGGTTCTTGATAGTGGATGCACTCAACACATGACCGGTGATGCAAGAATGTTTAACTCAATTAACACCAATGGCAATGATGGTTATGATAATATCATATTTGGTGACAATGGCAAAGGTAAGGTCAAAGGGCTTGGTAAGAATTGTGGTAGGTGGCTTGCATTTTGAGTAGGCTAGCGCAACACTTGCTTCACCTCATAATTGTCTAACAATTCTGTTAAGTGTTATTGTAGAAATTTTTATTAGGCTATTCACCCCCCTCTAGCCATTAGGACCTTTCACCGTGGCCCCAGGCCCTCAGGGCTGGGGCTCCGGTCGTTCGGCCGGCGACCGCGCCTGGGGCGCATTTCACCGCCTCCCTCGATGGTTCAGCCGGGATCCGTGTCGCCTGCTGCCGTATGGCGAACATCGTTGCCATGTTGGGCCCGACGCCGGTCGCTAATGACGCTACGAGCATCCTGGTGTGGTCGGTGTGGAGCAGGCGCCTGGTTGGACCGTGGCGCGGCTACCATACCCCAAGCCAAGCCTGATGGCTGTGGCGGCGAGCGAACAGATCGATCCGACTGGCGCATGCCCGTCCCCCTGGTGGGGAGAGAGGGCGCGGGTCAGAGTCGCAATGCGGAGCTTTCCGCCTATTGGACGGCGGTGGCCTCTACTAGAACCCAGAGGTTCCGGTAGACTTCCCGCTCCTAAGGGTCGACGGGCTCAGGAACACCGCAGAGAAGCATTGCTGCGGCAGCGATATTCTGGCCGACCCGGGCGAATTGTGGGACATCATTCCCCTCGTTCACGATGTCGTGCTGGACCTGACGAGCGCGACCCTAGGCGCCACCCGCGGGCCATGCGCATGTGGCGCAACGTGCCGCGCGGACCGTGCCAACGCAGGCGGTGGCTGGCTCTGCCGCCGTTGTCGTAATTCCTCGGCGTGCGCTTGCGTAGACGCGAGGGCCTCCGCACGTAGGTCTAGAGGGCGTGTGAGTTTGCGCAGACTCCGCAACCACCGACGGCTGTCCTAGACTGTCCATCATAGCGCATTCCCGGGACGGATGGTGGCAGGGCACCACGTCACCAATGCTAGAACCATCGCTCTCGCCCTTGTTGTCCAGGAGTTCGTGGGAAACAATAAGAGCGAGGCCTGCCATTCCTACGAATTCAGACATGAGTGGGGATCATGCCGGCGCCCTTTAGAGCCCCTGAGCACAAGCATCCACAGAGGACGCGAGGGTGTAGGAGAACCGACCGTACGGTGTTTGTGGTGAAGTCCCCCCGAGCGATCGGTGGGAGGTAGTAAATAAAGGGCGAATAAAAGTACGCGTATTACTTATAGTGAGGTTTGAGCAGAGAGTTTGCTCGGAATGAAGCGCAGATGCCGCACCATCGAAGTCGCGCGTCCCGGAGTCGATGGAGGACGTCCCTCCGATGGGTGCCGGGTCACGAGCCTTCTCGTAGAGGTGGAGTACGCCGAGTCGGTTGGCGACGAAGTCCAGGCTTCCGAAGAGGAAGGCCTGGGATGGCTCGAAGACGGGTGGAACCCACATCCCAGTGGGCGAGAGTGCGGGAAACTCCAACGAGCCGAAGCGAATCGTATCGCCTGAGCCCGCCACGGTGAGGATGGCAGAAAAATGGGCCATCCGATGACCAAAAAGGTGTTGAACGTACAGCGTCTTCCCCACAGACGACGCCAACTGCCGGTGCAGAAAGTGACCAACTAGTGAATATTTGTAGTTTTATTGTATGTTGTGATCGGAGGTGGCCTAGCACTCAATGACACAGGATTTATACTGGTTCGGGCAACATGCCCTATGTCCAGTCGGGGTTGGTCGGTGACTTTATTCCTGAGCCCAGGTACTCGAAGTTTGTAGTGGGGTTACAAACGAGAGGGAGAAAGATGGGGTATACAAGAGGTCCGGTCGGCTCCGACCAGAAGGGCCGAGAGTGACAGGAACTTCGCTACGAGCTAGGTGTTCGAGCATGCGCTTGAGGAGTTGTGAGCTATCGATCTAGTGAGTCTTAACTTGAAGAAGTCAACCTCCTTTCTTGGAGGGAGCGCATCCCCTTTTATAGATAAAGGGGATGGCTTTACAGGTGAGAGAGAGAGAGAGAGTTCGGTTGTTTCTAAGCCTTGTTGCCCATGCTGATGAAGACTAGATAATGGTAGGCGCCCCCAACACTGTTGATGTCGCTGTAGAATGTCGGATGCGCACGGAGGTCATGCTATCTTCTTCTGGAAGGATGGACGCCGGTACCTACAAATACTATTTTATGCCTAGTGGCATGTGAGGAGTCATGCTATGTTTACCCAGTACGACAAATCCTGGTGCCCATACCACGATCGATGTCCAGAGACACGCGGGGGGCTTACCGTATGAGAGTTTTAGCGGCCCCTACAAAACTGTAGGGGGAGATGGTGGCTGCAGAGTACTGTTTCGTGCAGGGTATGGTCTCTGGTACAGTGGTTTTGACTTGTGAGCCTTGCCTTGCCTTTCTCCGCACGTCTTCTGGTTCCTACCGAACGGGGCGCTCCCGGTCGGATGGCTCCAGTCGGCTCTGAGTGCGCTGGTCGGAGAAGAGCGGTGAGCAGGATTCCCATGAGCCCCGGTCGTAGGGTCGGAGTCATGGGGTCGGAGTAGGAAGCAGCGTTTTGGGCCAGGCCTTCCAATTGGAGAGACCGCTCGGAGACGGCTGGTGCCCGAGTGCTCCGGTCGGAGAGGTGGGCCGAAGAAGTTGACGAGCGGGCGCTTGTTCTTTTGGGTAGACCTTCCGGTCGGCGATCGGACTGCCCTTCCGGCCCGTTGTGTTTTAGACTCTTAGGCCGGCCTATGAACTATATGTTGTTTTTCTAGACCGAGCCCGGACGTGGAAGCCGGTCCTCGAGGAACCCCGAGTTTATGAACCCGACACCAACTCCCATGAAAAATTGTCCCTCTTATAAAATCTCCGTTTTCTGGTAGGGCGTGGCTCTAGTCATGACCTAGGTAGCCCATGTATACTTTAGTAATTTTTAGTCTAGTTTATAGTTTAGGGCATGTTCGCTTGAACTTATCAGCTAGAATCTACGGTATTTTTCTCTCACAACAGAACAAAAGTCGACTTTAATACCAGCCGAATAGACCCTTAGTCTAGTGTGGAAACCAACCAGCAAGCACACATTGTAGGCGGAATTTATGATGGAATTGATCAACCCCCAACAACAACGACCGTCGGAAGTCACGTTCCGACCCTCTACCTCAAATCCGGTACATTCCCCAGTTATGATGCCGCAACGGCAACCCGTGATGCCCCCCCCCCCCCCCCCCCCCCCAACACACACACACACACACATTGATACCGATGTACGTACACATCCACCATCATACATGAAGCTCAACGACCCCACAATCTCCAATTACAAAAGCATGTTCCCAGGCAGAGGCAGGCATGTTAACCTGTTGATTGGACACGAACCTGTACCTAGTAAACACTCGTCCAGGACCGGTGCCATGATTACGGCTGCAACGGCGTACCGTACTTGCAAGATCGTTTGGCGTGACTGTGGTCGCTGCGAGTGTTTTAGCTTGTCTGTACGACTGTACCATGAAAGACAGCAAGCTGCAGGGTCCGAGGGATGTTTTGGTAAACCTCCTCTTCTCCTATTGCTTCTGGTTCTCCCTGGAAAATTTCTGATTCTCCTATTGCTTCTTGCTTCTGATTCTCCCTCAGCGCCGGATGTTGGTGAAACAATCACACAAACATCGAATTTGAACACAGGTGTAAAATTGTATTCATTTCCTCGTGCTTCAGTACATGTCAGATGGGGTATTTATAGAGGTCCTAGCCTTCGTAACTTGCGTACAAATGACTATTTTGCCGATCTTTTTATTCAATACAACCCCTTTAAACTATAGGGGCGAAGTCGTCTTTTTACTCTTCGAGACTTCATTCTTCATGTCATCTTGTCAATCTTCAAAGTTGCTTTCATCAAGGATGTCTTCGCATCCTCCAACTTGAGAGTTCTTGTATTGAATCTTGTTGACTTTGCGCGTTGAGCAAAGTCCAAAATCTATCTTCGCTCTTGAATCTCTTTGCCACTTTTGCTTATTTCAAGCGAAGTCAAAATTTCTCCTTCGCTCTTGAATCCTGCAAGCAAACTTTGACATGAAATTTTGGCGGTCAACTCCGAAGTTTCGGGGCTGTGTTTTCTGGCAAAGTCAAATCCCCAACACTGATGTTTGGCAAGGCTGAATAAAGAGTAGAAATAAACGTGGCATGTTGTTAAATGGCATAGGGAATTTCAGAACAGGGGCATGCAGTATGTAGAGATGATGCGACTGAATGGTCTGAGGGAAACAACACAAAAGATTTGGAGGAATGGTGTAGTGTAAGAGAGTAGACCAAGAAAAGGGGAAAATGCAGCTGACTTCTCTAAATTTGAGGTTCATGCTCATGTTTCATCTCCCTGTGGAATTGGGGTTAGGAATGGCATTCCAGAAGAATTCCTTATGGAAAAATAATTCTAATGATTCAAATACTCTAAAGTTCCTCTTCTCCGAAGGAGCACTTATCATTTACAAATGCATAAATGCTTAGGTGCATCAAAATAGCATACATGCGAAAGCTGAACACAGTAGATAATTCCCACAAAACCCCTCGTATTCCTAGAGCTAGAGCTAATCTCCGAGCCAAACACCTCGTTCCGTACTCCAACTCCATTGTGAAGCTAAGACCTGAAAAACGTGGAGTTCAGCAGTCCCACATGCCCTTAGATAAACATAGAACTTGACCAAGTTATCAAAGATCTGATGACAGTACATCAAAGCATAATGAATACAGTGAGCCGTACTCATTCTGTCCAACTGCTGCGTTCATTACCTTGTCGATCGCCAGCTGGACATAAGAATGTACAAGATATCTATTTTTTTTCTTGTCCTTACTCTCTAAAGAAGACTTTCTAATGCGAGGATCCCTGCCACTGATTTTGTAGATGGACAATTCCGCATGCCTACACCTGATTTTCGGTTCAGGACCGCAATGGCAACTTGGGGGGAAACAGAACTTGAAGCCTACCTGTGTTTTAAACCAACCTGATAGTGAGTCGTACGACGCCCCAGCAGCTCACCAGGTTCACCATGCGTCGCTCATCATGCACCAAATGGACTAGTGATGTCTGTTATTGTTGGACTGGACAGAGTAAACCAGTACCACACGCAAACCCAACTCTGCACCATTATTTTGCCAAGTGCTAACACAAATTCCGACAACGCCTCAAGATCCCCTAATCGACAAGCAATTGGATCCCATTCATGTATTTGAATTGTGAGCTAATGGACCGTGCAAAGGGCTATCTGGTGCATGACAAAGTTTCCCAATGTGGACGTCATTTTCATCCAATTCTCTAGATATAAATAAAGAAATAATAAATAGCAATCCATCTTTTTATTCCTGACAGGGAGCAAGGATGGTTTGAGAATGTACCTGAAGATATGAAGAGTGGGCTTGTAAAATCATAACTATTTATTGAATGATTAAAAATGACCTTGAATATCTTGCTTATCTTGAACTCATAAATTTCTTAAAAGTGTCCCAATCAACCATCACATAACATAAAGGTAGATTTTGATCATTAATACTAGGCCATTTTTTTCTGAATACAGCAAATCTAGAAACAAAGCTAAAATACAGCAAATCTAGAAACAAAGCTGCAAAAAAATAATCAAGGCAGGTCTTTCAGGGAAAAAAATCAAGGTAGGTCTAGTCATTAAGACATCTAATTTCAAGCCCCCTGTCAAAGATCAGTAACAACATAATCCTATACACTGAGACATTGTTTTGCACGAAGGCTGCATAAATTCCAAGTATCTCATGTAGAACTTTAACAAGTCAGGGTAATGCAGAAATATGCCATAAAAGTCACAATCAATTCATACAACTCCAATCAATTGTCGTTTTGTTTTGCGCTGTAAGTTCTATCAATAGCAATGACAGACAAACAAACAGCTTTGGCTACTTCCATTTGGAGGATCTGTGTTGTATTGCTCAAAGCAGTCCAATCCTTGGTACATTTTTTGTCTTAACTGCTGACAACATCTCTACCGCATAGCAAATGAGCCCAACAGAAAAGATAAAATAGCCCGCAACAAAATAGAAATGACAAAACAGGGAAATATTAAGGAGTTCCAGATATCAATGCACCATCTTCTTTTCTACAAAATTGTTCGTCTTTAGTTTTTCCTAAGATAAGGCTCTCAAAGATAAATTTGATGGCATGGTACAACAATGCAACAGTCAATGCATAGAGCCACATACAATACAAACAGTCCAAAATTGCGATTTCAAGTTAATCAGCACAAGCAAAAGCTACATTAAAAATAAATTTGAACAGCAAACACACAGACATTGTTGATTCATTAATGCTGTGAATATTGCAATATACGAAGTGCAATATGCAGTACTCAACCCTCATATAGAAATGGCTACCATGGAATTTACAACACAATAACCAAATGGACAACCAGTAAACAAAACCATCCCTAGAATAAAAGCCATAATTGCTGGGGACAAATAACAAGCTTGTCCATAGCGCTACAACAATATTGCAAGCTTGATGATTTGTACTTTACAATGTTATCCCTTCAGATCTTACGGTTAACTTCATTTGCATATAGAGGAAGAAAACAGTAAGCATAGGGTAGATAGAAACATTGTCTTTTGCTTACTTGGCCCAAATGCATAGGTTAAGAGACAGTGCCAAAGCCAACTAATAATTTGTTCAGGAAACAGCTATGGACTGCTATATTTTTAAGTCAAAGGCAGTAAGTCCATTAATGACATTATAAATTCATTTAGCGAAGATATGTTGCGGACCTCAAAGTGGTGCGGAAAGGGATTTTGGCATCTTCAATAGTCTACTATCACAAAACACAAAAAAATACACCATAACTATTTAGGTTTACATTGGTAGCTTTGCTCTCATCGAATTTCATTTCAGATTTAAAAAGCGACAATTTTCTAAAATTTACAAGCCAGCTCATCCAAGGTTCCTATCCAATGAGCTTCAAATTCAGACAAAATACATATAAAAAACCCTCCCATATGAGAAGAAAGTACCAAATACAGCCATGTGCAAATATGGTGCCAAATAATTATCAGAATATGTGCAAGCACACTGACAAAGAAAGGCACATACTCAAATTATTTTTAGATAAGTTGTCAAAAAGCGTTCTGGCAGCATAGTAATAATTATCAGAATATGTGTAAGCACACTGACAAAGAAAGGCACATACTCAAATTATTTTTAGAAATTTATCAAAAAGCGTTCTGGCAGCATGTAAAGGTTCGTTGCTTAATACAAAAGTAGAATATCCCTTCCAAGTTCCAAAATATTTTGCTCTTATAGAAAATACAAAGCACAAGGATTTGTAGACAGCTAATCTGACATAGTCTCAAGTAGCAGCATTTTCTGCACATCAATTCAAATGAAAAACGATATTCAATACTGTAATTGCAAAGAACAACAATATGCAATTACAAAAAAGGCACATCTGTGTATCCAATGATGATTTGGCTTAAAAACTTTTCAAGATTTCATGGTTGTAACATGTACGGAGGTATTTAGCTAAAAAAGCAACAAGTAAAAGGAATACACAAGAGTGAATATCACAACTTAACCAAAGAGTTCCAGTTCTGCAAGGGCTTATTTGTAACCTAACTAAATCAACATTATTGAAATGAAACTAAGTAAACTTGTCATCCATAGCTGTTAAACTATCTATCATCTTTTCCCATCTTACTTTGGGCCCTGTACACATTTTCAAGCGTCAAGTTATTTGCTCGTGCCAACGTGAGATGAGACCACTCTCCCATTTGCTGACGAAATTTAAACTTAAATTGCAGTTTATTTTAACTATTTTAGACATATATGACATTTTTTCCATGTCATGACCAAAGGAAATATGCTGGCATAAATTATCTGATCTCACAATGATATGGCTCGTTAAACAAAAACAATATAGCGAATTTTGTGGAGTCCTACCAAATAGTTAAAATGCAACTGGATTCTGGTGGGGAGCTGACAAGAATCACTTCTCCATTTACACTACAAACTGGGAGCTAAAAAATGCTCTCCATAGCTCCCATTCAATCACCAGTTCACCACAAGAATCACTCCATCAGAGAATCAAGAAGTAAAGCTTAAGAATTAGGAAGGGGAGCTCTACCAAACTGGCCCTATATAGTCGTTTAGCACGTTTAAACACCATTAAACGCTAAACGGTGGTACGGCATTTCTGTTTAATCAGCTGTTTATCCTGTTTAAATGGCTGTTTCACCAGGCTAAACGGTAGGTGAGTGATTGTTTAGCGGAAAACACTGATTATGAATAATTAAAAAAAACAGTTTTATTTCCTGACCGTTTCGTTTAAAAAATAATCTCTGAATGGTAGTATGTATCTTTATCTGCTTACGTACAAAACAAGCAAGAGAGAGAAATGTTATATCCTAATTTTCTGCATGTTGGGCATTGCACAAGAAAAGATGCAGGATACTGAGGCAAAATTTGCGAGTTAGAGCAAAAAATACCTCTTCGTACTCATGTTCTTATAGAAAAATGTATGTTGAATAATTAAGCACATGTCAGGCATGGAATTGATGCAGTTACAGGAAAATAAATTACCATAGTTACATATGGAGAATTTGAACAGAGGAGCATAAAAGTAGCTAGTTTACTGTGAAATGGTAAATTTTACAGTATGATTGACTTCCTCATTTGTCAATAGGAGGTTCTTCAAGCCACTTGGCACGAAACCCAGTCCCTTGGCAATCAGAACAACTTGTGAAGCCCTGAGACAGAAGAATATCTTACGTAAATGTTCAATAGATTACATCATGCAAAGCAAATCGACTTGTTCATGGAGCACAAAAGTGCTGCACAGCATACTTATTTCATGTTAAGTGGTCTGCATGTAGATGTATTCGCAAAATCTGTAAACTACGGCAAGGAACAACTTATACAACCTTTCCAGAGCATATCACACATTTTGAATTTCTTGAGGGAACTTCACACAACATGTTGTCGCCAAGGATAAAGAAGCCTGTTCCTGCACACCACTTGCACTCCACGTGGCCAGCAGATTGACAGGAAGAGCAAGAAACTGGTCTTGGTTGCTGCATACCACCAGATCATGAATGTAGAGTTAGACTGCAGGACAAAGGTGCACACTAATAAAAAGCACTGCTGTAGATAATATAAAGATTAGGTTTGCCCACTTCTGATCGGATTTAACTCTCTTCTCTAGTGACCAGCCTCAGATGATAGAATAACAAGAAACTGGGATCTTTATTTAGCTGCCCATTACGCAAGGCGTCCACAAATTTGATTTCTAGGCAATGCAAATTTAACTTTTAAGCAACGTGCATCATATAATTAACACTACATATATTGTTATTAGTTAGAGATTTCAAGAACTAAAAGAAACCAATTAGAAGAAGTAGCATTTCCATTTTTCAATCCATGTTCTCCAAATCAGGTTTATGTCAAATATATGACAAATATCAACACCATGTTCTTCCAAATCTTTGGAACACGTCTCCTTATTTTTGTACACACAAGTAATTGAATTAATCAGATAATATAAAAGCAATCCTAGCATATAAATATGCCTTAGACTGAGGATATTTTCTTGTTGGGGATCACACCACGCTCCATAAAACAATAATAGTACCAATACTCTAGTTATCACATAAGGGAAAATTAGTTGTACAGCTCCTTTGAGGAACTCCTAAATCCTAATGAACCACAAAAATTCAAAGTTCACATAAAAAACATACAAAATTGGAGTAGCTAAGACTTGTTTAAAGGAGGGTATACCTAGCTTAAATGAACAGGTACCTTAAACTCTCTCAAATGGTGTGGGGTCCTGGGCTTCACAAGGAAACTTCATGTCCCCTTAATTTTAATATAATTTAAAGCCCCTTGCCCCCAATTTCTCAAGAGAGTTAGCTAAGCTCCCACAGACAACATGTGGCTTCTCCAGGAAGCTTAAGAGGGTGTTTGGTTCACTACCATGATTTGTACAATGAACACAAGCAAACACCACAACGTTGACCATTGCTTGGTTCACGAGTCGCAATTAAATGTGTGATTTGCTACTTTCTTAGCTTCTAGCCCCAGCCGCCATACATCTAACCCAAACTTACCGCAAGTATGGTGAATAATTTGTTCACCACGAGTTTGTGGCTTACCACAATTTCAGCACAAACAGTGTCTAGCAAAATACTGAAAGGAGTTGAAGCGCTTCTCCACAAATTACTCAGAAGAGCTAGTTAAACTCCCCAGTCACAAATAAGTGATGTTTTGGGATTGTCTGAGTTCAGCTATTCCAAACTTTGGCTACACACTACTTTCTTAAGCATTGAGTTGTAAAAATTAGCAGTCAAAGTTTGTGATAGTTGACTTAGGGCAACCTCAGAATGTCACTTATTTGTAACTAGATTTGTGTCTGACTGTATACACTCAATGCTATGGGGCCTTTTGAACCAACAGTGACTTGTACTTGGATTATGAGTTCAACATCTACATATACTATATTTCTGGTATCTTCTACCTGCAGCACTGGAATGGATGTTTGAACATTGAACCATCATGGCAACAGCATTTTGTCGTCTCCTATAGATAATATATCTAACTAAAATGTTCCCGATGAGGGTATTGAATCCATTTGATCATCGCACGAATTCACCACAGAAATCCCTTTGACATACAAGTCCGAAGCCCCAAACCCTGGTACGGCGTTCACTATTGAAGCATACACCTTACACAAGTGAGAAGAACCTAGCCACGCACCTACACCCACAACTACGGAATTATTCCTAAAATAAAACGACAACAGCTTAACACATCGCATGCCGGGCCAATCGAACAAACAAACAAACAACCCGGAAGCAGAGCGATTAGGGTGGGGGGGACCTGGGAGATTAGCCAGGCGCGGTCTATGCGCTTGGCGAAGTCGGAGGAGCTCCCGGGTGAGTCGACGGTGGAGGCCATGGGAGCGAGGAGCCGGAGCCGGTGCCGGTGCCTTGGCGTCCGCCGAGAAGGGCCAGTGAAAGGCTTCCGAAAGCTTCTAGGAGGGGTGGGGCCGCGGGGGCATGGGGAGAAGGCTGCCCCGTGGGCCCCGCAGATGGTCGCCGGCGTTTGCATCGCACGGAGGGGCTCCGGCTCGGGTCCGAGAGGAGCGGGGCGCAAGGAGGCAGGACAGCAGGAGAGTGGCTCTGGTACCGTGGGCCTCTTGGACGGTTGGACCACGCGCTAGCAGCCTAGCACACGTGACACGTCAGATTCCTGCCGAGCAGTCCGAAGCCCAAACGAAGCCACAGGGAAAAAATCGTTCGTAACACATGAGGTCCGAAGCCCAGGGGAAAAAAAAACAACAGCAGCCAGCGATAAAAAAAAAACAGCTTGGATCGAAGCTTGGTCCGAAGCCCAGGGGAAAAAAAAAACAACAGCAGCCAGCGATAAAAAAAAAACAGCTTGGAAAAAAACACCAGCAGCCAGCGATAAAAAGCAGCTTCAAGGATCGAAGCTAGGCCACCATGGTTCACGCACTCACCCACGAAGGCTAACACTCAATAGATCTGTACAAATAAAGTGGTCCACAATGACTAATAAATATTAAGATTGTTATTCATACAGTGCAAACTATTAGTATATGTGGTTGCAGAGAAATTTTTTTCTTTCATCATACCTCACCTTAATTTTCTCTCCCTCTTCATTTTAGCATGGACCATATTCTAAATATAGAGCACTTATTTTTTTATTCCATCCTACATAGCACTTGGAACTACTAGTAAAAATCAGTATTAGGAAAGCCCTTAATTGCTCCATTACAACGCACGGGCATATTTGCTAGTGATACTAATTATGCATTATAAATATTAGTATTCTTTATATATAATTGGTCAAAGGTAAAAACATTTGACTTGTTGAAAAGTGAGAATGACATTTTTTGTGGGATGGAGAGAGTACTCATAGCGACCAACAAACTAGTTGCAGGCCTGTGCTGGTTTGGTGCGTGGAGAATCTGCCTGACTAGATAGTGTCGTCAACGCCTGGGGCTGACAATAGACATGTCAACGGCCCCGTCCCCTGATTGCTCCGCGGGGAATTCATCTATTAGGAAACATGGATGGTAGCAAATCTCTCCCCATACAGGGGATTAAATAGGGAGAAACTCATCCCCATCGGGGTTCAAGCAGCCCCCCGCCCCTGCTCCCCATGGGGACCCAACTACGACAAGGCCCATTAACCCACGATGCTCTCAAGACCAAATACCTATGTATGTATATAATGTTAACCCTAACTCTATCTCTTCAGCTACTCTCTTCCCACCCCCAACCACCACATCAAATTCCTTTGAGTCTGTGAGACCGACTCTGACTATCTCCATCTCCCACACAGTCGCGCGCACGGGAGGGAGGGGCGGTAGGGGGGAGTCCGTGCTGTCGCACAGTCACGCGCACGGAGGGAGGTAAAGAGACAGAGTTAGGGTTACAACCTACATACGTTATATACATATGTACGTAATGGGCCTTGAGAGCATCGTGGGCTAATGAGCCTTGTCGTAGTTGGGTCACCAAAGGATCGGGGGCCGCAGGGGGGGGGGGGGGGGGGCTACATACCATCCCCGCCCTGTGAACCCCGATGGGGATGAGTTTCTCCTTATTTAATCCCCCGAGGGAAGAGATTTGCTACCATCCTCATTCCTTAATAGATGAATTCCCTGCAAATAATCAGGGAACAGGACCCATTGACATCTCTAGGTAGGAGCTGTCTATGGGTGTTCAAACAAACAGGACATGTGGCCACTATGCACACGTCTCAACCATCCTGCACATCGCCTGAGGGAAAGTCTCTGTTGCTTCCGTGATGATTTATAGTTAAAAAAAACTCTATAAGTGGGACCTACACTTTCTAGGGATTGTGAACTGTTAGACTAGAAATTTGCATGTTGTCTCTTAAAGCTGTGTTTAGTTGGAGGGAAAGTTGGAATTTGGGTCTGTAGCACTTTTGTTTTTATTTGGTAAATAGTGTTCAATCATGGACTAATCAGGCTCAAAACGTTCGTCTCGTGATTTCCAACAAAACTGTGTAATTAGCTTTTTCGTCTACATTTAATGCTCCATACACGTATCGCAAGATTTGATGTGACGGATACTGTAGCACTTTTTTGGAACTCTTTTTGGAACTGAACACGGGCTGGGCTTGCTCCTAGCTAGCAGTGGTCTAGGACCATTGCGAACGCCCTAAGGCTATCCGCACTTGTCCACCTCTATTTCCATCTCTAAAAAGGAATATTCTATCCTAGTCATCGAAATTATCTACTCTATATCCATTTTGTCGGATACCATAAAAAGGGGTACCCTAAGCAAGAACCGAAAAGATTGCTTAGACCTTACAAATATCAAAGCCGAAGGACAGCCACGAGGCCTCGGCCGATTTTCCGATTCGCCCCGCCGAGGCCGATTTTCCGATTCACCCCGCCGAGGCCCTATTGCCGAGGCCCTCTCGCCGAGGCCGATTTTCCGATTCGCCCCGCCGAGGCCCTCTCGCCGAGGCCAATTTTCCGATTCACCCCGCTGAGGCCCTCTCGCCGAGACCGATTTTCCGATTCGCCCCGCCGAGGCCCTCTCGCCGAGGCCGATTCTCCGATTCGCCCCGCCGAGGCCCTCTCGCCGAGGCCAATTTTTTGATTCGCCCCGCCGAGGCCGTCTCGCCGAGGCCGTCCCTCTGGCAGGCTGTCCCATCCATTTAATGCGCCTGAATGCACCCACTACGTCAGCCACAACCGGCAGGGTACAGCAACTGGAGCGATGGGACAACGGTCAAATCTCCTTTTTACCATCCCTTACTGACGGTGCAGGGGTTACCATGCCCTGCGGCCACATGCCCTGCACTTTTCCACCTAAACCGGGTACGACGCTGACCACCGAGGCCCCCGCATCATACTCAGGTCACCTCCCAGGCCTCTGCGCAGTCAGCCACAAACACCTGCCAGGCCCCGGCGTGCCACCAAGTCAAAAATTCACAAGGCACGGCATGTCACCTACAGCGGAGGCCATGCTGACTAGACGTCAACGAGGACCCCTACGACTTCAACAGCCTCGGGCATGGCCGGCATGACGCACCAGTGATCAAGTACCAATTGCCATTCCCGACACTATGCTGTTACAGGAATAGGCCACAGTACTAGATCTTCCTTCCTCGCTAAGGCTCCACATGTAGCTCTCTCATGTACTCTTGGCTCCCTCCTTGCGGCTATAAAAGGAAGCAGCCAGGGCCGTTTCTAGGGATCGAGACCACGCCAGTCCTCACGCGAAAACGCACTCACTCAATTCACACACGCTCTCCCGCCGCCTGAGAGCAACGTCTCAAGCAGCCCGCACCACTCCTCGTCGAGACCTGGGACTAGCTCCCTCTCTCACCTAGCTTGTAACCCCCTACTACAAGCACTTTGGTGCAAGGAATACAAGATCAATCTCCCAGACTGGACGTAGGGATCGAATTGCTCGAACCAGTATAAACCTTATGTCTCTTTGCATTATCATCCGGGACTAGGAGCACGCAGTTCAAATTCACTAGTCGGTTGAGAACCACCCCGGTCCGAAACACCGACGGTTGGCGCGCCAGGTAGGGGAATACTGCGTGTAAGCTTAATTATCCCAACAAGTTTCGGATGGCAGACCCTATACGACCACTACAAGCACTTCATTTCAGCATGATGATCTGGTTTGGGAGCCTAGAGTTCATGTCTCTAGGATACGAGTACGACATGGTACTCCTCCCACCCAAAGCCCTGTCAACCGACGGCGACATCACGCACCAATAACCCAAGCGCGGGCGACGCCTGGGCCGCCGCTCCCATCATGCTCGCCAGGCACGGCACGAGCGGGACCACCCTAGCACCGCGCAAGCTTAGGGCGACACACCACACTCCGCCGGTATCCCATGCCCAGCTGTTGGCACAAGGTCCCTGGTCGGGGGCCTGTTTAGCCTGAGCCTAGGCAAGGGAAAGATGCCGGTGGTGCGCAGCGACGCCTCATCATCAAGCTCTGCCCCGCCACCTCCTGATGAGTCGACTTCTTTCATCACCCCATTCGACACGTACTGCTATGTGACTATGCCATTCGGCCTCAGAAACGTAGAGGCCACGTACTAGCGGTGCACCACCCAGGTCTTTGGCGAGCACATCGGGCGAACCATCGAGGCCGGCGTGGACAACATCGAGGACAAGTCCAAGAAGGCCAGTGACCTCATCAGTGACTTGGAAGTTGGTGGCCCGCCCAAGTACTAAAGCCCGGGACCTACAAGCTAGCCTACGAGAAGGGCGAAATCCTCACCAACACTTGGAACATAGAACAGATACGTCGCTTCTATCCTTAAATTCCCAAGCGTCATACAATTTTCCTCGAAATACAATAAAGAAGCGTTCTTTAATTGTTCTAAATTTTCGAGGAACCCCCAAGCCCATCGATATGGGTTTAGCGTTACGATAACGCTAGGGGGGAGACTCGACTCTGCCTCTGCAGAACCGAGCCTCCCTCGGGGGCTAGGGGGGAACCTCCCCCCTAATCCCAAACTCTGTCACGAACTCTGACAAATCGCTTGCAAGGACCAAAAGTTTGCCTCGAGGCCAAAAGGCCGGCTGAGCCGCGAGACAGCCTACGCCTCTGGGCTATGGCAACTCCCTCACCACCTTTCACCCGAGGGGCAGCTTAGGCTCCAAGGAAGTTTTTGCAAAGGACTTGTCTAAAAACGAGATAGGGGGACACCGTTTTTTAGTCATCTTTTCAAAAATTTCCTACGCCAAACTCTCTCACATACTCTGACAAATCAATTGTAAAAAACCTAAGGACCGAAAGTATGCCTCAAGGCCAAAAGGCCGGCCGAGCCACGAGACTGCCTACGCCTCTGGGCTACGGCAACTCCCTCACCACCTTTCGCCAGAGGGGCAGCTTGGGCTCCGAGGAAGTTTTTTGCAAGTGATATGTTCATAAACGAGGCAGAGGGCAAGGGCTGGGAAACATAATAGAAAATGATTATACACAAGTACTAAAAAGGCCTCGATGGCCACAAACGTTATGGTACAATGATGTACGTCCTAATCTATTACATGACCCCTTTGGCCTAGGTCAGAATACGGGGTCGCCAGCGTCGACGGACGGCGCAGGAGGAGCCACCTCCTCTTCGAATAGTCGGGCCAGCGACGTGCCAGGGGCCTCAGCCGCCTCCACCAAGCTTCATCACCTCCTCCTCGACCTTCTCATCGTCCTCTGCCACGACGTAAATCGTGTCCGAGACCGGCAGGGAGGTCCGAGGGTCGCACAAAAAGCCAGGAGAACTCCTGATCACCCTCTCGCTTCGTGCAGAGGCTCGGGGGCTCTCCCTACGACCTTGCCGAAACCCCGCGACCCGAACTCGCACTTGTGAGCTCGGCAAATACGATAAAAACTCCTCACTCAAAACACGAAAAAAGCCCCTGAAGGAATGATTCCACTCCTCTAGGGCCTCGGGTAATAGAAACGGGGATCCCGATCTTCCGTCAGGTGATGGTAACTATCATTGTGGCGGAGAATGACACACCGATCCGGCTTCAGATCAAAAGATCGAACCCTGCAATCTTAGCACCACAGCTCCTCTGGTTATCAACCGAGTCACGGACCAGATTGACCTCACCAAGAAGGCTAATCCCTGCCTGTGCAACGAAGAACACAAGCAAGAACAAGAAAGATCGCAACCAAATTGCAGATGTATGATTAATCTCACGAGTTGGGGTCTCACAAACCGAAGAACGGCGAAACTGTTTCTTGACAGAATAATCTAAGCAAAACCCAAACCCTCATAGAGGGGCGGCGGCTGTTTATGAAGACTCTAGGGTCGTGCAAGACCCTTGGACGCGCCCCTAATGGGCCCAAACTCAATACATGGTCCAACGGACCAAAAGACGGTGTCGCAGCACCCTGGCAGATTCTGAACGCTGACTTGTTTCGACGATTCCCATTGATTCCGAACAGCTTTTGATGTGAAACCAGTTGGATTGGCTTCCTTATCAAATTAGCTTTCCATCCATATGTGGATCATCGAAAACGGAGTCCGGATGCATCCTGGGCGACCAGTTTAAGGCAGACTGGTCCTGGAGGCCGAGGCAGACTCGAATTCGTGTTGGACTGGACCTCCGGCTTGTGTTGGACGTCCTTGCTGGTCATCATCACCTCCTCCACGTCCTCTTAGTCCCTCTTGACCCTCTCCAATGTTCCTAAGCAAGATAACATCATTAGGTAGTAGTCTATTCTCAAAAGTATGAAAAGGATCGCTTAAGAACGAGCTCACCTGTAAATTGAGTTGACGCATTCGAGCCTGGGTCATTGATCAGCTGTTACATCCAAAGGAGTGATGTCCTCATCATCCTCCCCCCTCTTGAATTGGAGTCGTCCTCGACTCAAGCTCATCTTCTTCTCCCAAATAAGGTTTCAAATCTGCAATGTTAAATGTGGGACTAACCCCGAACTCGGGTGGCAACTCAAGTTTGTATGCATTATCATTTATTTTCTCAAGAATCTTATAAGGACCAGCTGCTCTTGGCATTAATTTAGACTTACGTAGCTCAGGAAATCTATCTTTTCTTAAATGTAACCAAACCAAATCACCCGGTTCAAGTTTAATCTCTTTTCTACCTTTACTACCAGCAATTCTATACTTTTCATTCATGCTTTCAATATTTGCTTTAGTTGTTTCATGCAACTTACGAATAAAATCAGCACGCTCTCTAGCATCACTATGTATTCTCTCAGTGGTAGGTAAAGGCAAAAGATCAATAGGAGCACGGGGGTTAAAACCATACACTACCTGAAAAGGACTTACCTTGGTGGTGGAATGTTCCGCCCTGTTATATGCAAACTCCACATGTGGCAAACACTCTTCCCACATCTTCAAATTGCGCTTCAAAATGGCTCTCAACATGGTGGACAATGTTCGATTCACCACCTCAGTTTGCCCATCAGTTTGGGGATGACATGTTGTAGAAAACAGCTGCTTGGTCCCCAATTTATTCCACAATGTGCGCCAAAAATGACTCAAGAATTTTGCATCACGATCTGAAACAATAGTAGAAGGCATACCATGCAAGCGAACAATTTCTTGAAAGAAAAGGTCAGTAATATGAACAGCATCGTCGCTCTTATGACAAGGAATAAAATGTGCCATCTTAGAAAAACAATCAACCACCACAAAAATACTATCCCTCCCCCTCTTAGTCTTTGACAATCCCAACACAAAATCCATAGATATATTTGCCCAAGGAGTAGAAGGAACAGGAAGAGGCATATACAAACCATGTGGGTTCAAACGCGACTTAGCTTTTTGACATGTGGCACACCGAGCCACGTACCGCTCCACATCATGCCTCATCCTAGGCCAAAAGAAGTGTGTGGACAGCACCTCCTCCATCTTCTTGGCACCAAAATGTCCCATCAATCCGCCTCCATATGCCTCCTGCAACAACAAAAGACGAACGGAACTAACTGGAATGCATAGGCGGTTAGCTCTAAACAAAAACCCATCGCTGATCATAAACTTATTCCATGTGCGTCCCTCTCTACAATTAATCAACACATCCTTAAAATCAGGATCAAGCGCATATTGTTCTTTAATGGATTGAAGACCAAAAATCCGACAATCAAGTTGAGACAGCAATGTGTATCTTCTAGACAAAGCATCAGCAATCACATTATCCTTCCCTTTCTTATGTTTGATAATATAAGGAAAAGACTCAATAAATTCAACCCATTTAGTATGCCTACGATTCAGATTATTTTGAGAGCGAAGATACTTAAGCGATTCATGATCAGAATGAATAATAAATTCTTTAGGCCACAAATAATGACGCCACGTCTCTAAAGAACGGACAAGTGCATACAATTCTTTATCATACGTGGAATAATTAAGAACAGGACCATGTAATTTTTCACTAAAGTAAGCAACAGGTTTACCATCTTGCATCAAAACACCACCAATGCCAAGTCCACTAGCATCACATTCTAGCTCAAAAGTCTTACCAAAATTTGGAAGTTGCAGCAATGGTGCATGTGTAAGCTTGTCCTTCAAAGTGTCAAAGGACTCCTCATGTGCCTCTCCCCAATGAAACACCACTCCTTTCTTCGTTAACTCGTGCAATGGGGCAGCAATGGTGCTGAAATCTTTGACGAAGCGGCGATAGAATCCTGCAAGACCAAGAAAACTCCTCACCTGTGTGACAGTTTGGGGAACCGGCCAGCTCTTTATGGCTTCAATTTTCATCTCGTCCACCTCAATTCCCTGTGGAGTTACAACATAGCCAAGAAAAGAAACTTGATCCGTGCAAAAGATGCACTTCTCAAGGTTACCAAATAAACGTGCATCACATAAAGCATTAAAAACAGCACGTAAGTGATCCATATGTTCATCAAAAGACTTGCTGTAAATCAATATATCATCAAAGTAAACTACCACAAAATGACCAATAAAAACTCTTAAAATCTCATTCATTAAGCGCATGAAAGTGCTAGGTGCATTTGTCAAACCAAAAGGCATAACTAACCACTCATACAGCCCGAATTTGGTTTTAAATGCAGTTTTCCATTCATCTCCAAGTTTTATTCTAATCTGGTGGTATCCACTTCGCAAGTCAATCTTAGTGAAAATTATAGAACCACACAACTCATCAAGCATGTCGTCTAGCCTAGGAATAGGATAACGATACCGAATAGTAATATTATTGATGGCTCTATAATCAACACACATACGCTAACTTCTATCTTTCTTAGGAACTAAAAGTACAGGAACGGCACAAGGACTAAGGCTTTCACGTACATACCCGCGGTCCAAAAGGTCTTGGACTTGCCGCTGAATTTCCTTAGTCTCCTCAGGATTGGTTCGATATGCAGCTCGGTTGGGCAAGGTCGCTCCCGAAATCAAATCAATTTGATGCTCTATCCCTCTCATAGGTGGCAGCCCTGGGGGTATTTCAGCTGGAAAAATATCCTCATACTCCTGCAAAAGGTTAGTGATAGCAGGAGGTACCGAGCTAACAATATCATCAAGTGAAAACATAGCTCGTTTGCATACCAAAGCATAGCAAATATCATCAACAGAAATTTCAGCAAAGTCACTTTTTGTTGTAAGCATAACACCACCCTTCAATTTAATCCCCTCAGCCTTAGAAATAGATGTAGACTTATCCTTTTTAGGTGGGAAAATAGAATTAGCAACTTGCTGATTTTCAGATTGAACATCATTCAAACTAGCAGCGCGTTCTCTATCAGCTTGTACAATTTGAGCAGGGGTCAAAGGTACCAAAGTAATTTTCTTTCCTTTATGCACAAAAGTGTATTTATTACTTCTACCATGGTGTGTAGCATCATTATCATGTTCCTAAGGACGACCCAATAAAAGTGAACAAGCTTGCATAGGTACCACATCACAATCAACAGAATCAGCATAAGAACCAATAGAAAATGAAACTCTACAAGTTTGTGTTACCTTTGCTTTATCAGAATCATTTAGCCACTGAATATGATATGGACGTGGGTGTGGGCGTGTGGTCAAGCTAAGCTTCTTAACCAAATCAGAACTCACCAAATTGTTGCAGCTACCTCCATCAATAATGACACGTGCTCGTCGATCGCTGATGACGAAGAAAATCTGGAACAAGTTATGGCGTTGTAGCTTCTCAGGCTGCTGGACTTGTGAGCTGAGCACCCGTTGTACAATAATGCTCCTATAGGACACCGTGGCCTCATCACCAAGGACTTCGCCATCCTCCTCATCTACATCTTGGTCTTCTTCATCCTCAATGTCAGAGGTGCTGATGTAACCATCTTTTGTAGCAATATATGCCCGCTGACTTGGGCAGTCCTTCTGCACATGGCCAATGCCATAGCAGCGATGGCACTGAATACCCGAAGTACGTCCCGTCGATGCAACGGATGAGGAACTCTTGGTAGGCACCTGCAAAGAATTTTTACCTGAATCTGAAGGTCGTGTGGGAGGTGTCTTAGGTGTAGCGGAAACTCCAGAGGCTGTTGGTCGCTTGCTCGCTGGTGGAGGCGTCCGAAAAGTGGTTGGCTTGGTCAGCCCCGAAGATGGTGCCGAGCGTGGCGTGTATGTGCTGGTGCTGACCTTGCTCTTGCCCTGCTGTTCACGCCCCTGCAATTCCTTTTCTGCAAGCATAGCAAACTGAAACAACTGGTTGACAGTGTTAAATTCTTTATAATCAACAATGTCCTGAATGTCACGCCTCAAACCAGAATAAAAACGACAAATGGCATCTTCGTTTCCCTCTACAACACTACAGCGCATCAATCCCTTTTGGAGCTCACCATAGTAATCCTGTACAGATTTATCTCCTTGTTCTAAACGCATCAATTTCTTACGCAAGTCTCTATGATAAGAAGGAGGAACAAAACGATCACGCATAGCTACCTTAAGTTCTTCCCATGTACCAGGTAAAGCATCCTGTGCAGCTAGCCCATTCCACCAAATAATGGCAAAATCCTTAAACTCACTAGTAGCTTGTCTAACTCTATGCTGCTCAGGTACAAGGTGGGCACTAAACTTTTGTTCTACCGTCATCTCCCAATCAAGATATCCCTCAGCATCATAATGACCCGAAAAAGATGGTATTGTGAACTTAATCTTAGCATAAGGATCATCGGGTACACGGTGATTATTACCTTGACGGTGGTGGTGATGGACACCACCCATACCTGTCTTGTTGCGGCGTAGACGTTGTCGTAATCTCTCTTGTCGGATAGCTGCTCGACCTATGTTTCCAGCGGCATCATGCACCATGTCTTGACCATCTGTGTTGCTACCAGAAACGTCGTTGTTGCCCGCCACGAAGGTTTCCAACTCAGTAACCTTATCGGTTAGCGTGGAAATTCTCTTGTCCAATCTCTCCATGCTATTGCCAATGTTGAGTTCAATGAGTGCGTCAGTGACGGCCTTCCTGACGGCCTCATTCATCCTTTTTTGGGCATCCTCTACAACAGCTTGTAGTTGCTCTTGGCTGACACACTCGCTGAAACCCTTAGGATTGTTATTTGTAGTCTGTTCACCTCCTGCCATTGAAAACACAAAAACAGGAACAAACAGGTGAAAGTTATCCCTACCAAATGACTACGTGGTTGTAGTGGTGTCACTTTTCACAGCAAGTGGAAGCGTCTTACCAAGCTCTTACCAAGTTCTTACCAACACAAGCAGTGGGCGGTACAACCGGCGGCTGGTTCGTGATACCTGTGAGGTAGTGGTACCGAGATTGCAAGGCCCTTTGTCTGTACTGATCTGAAAAATTTGTGGAGCTTGGAAGGCAAACAAAGAGTAATATGTATATTTGGCACACAAGTCAGTAACAGAAAGTAATGCTGAATTATAGTCCAAAGTACTTGTTCTCGTTGCTGGTCTAAAGTATTGCAAGTACCAGGTTGTGACAAAAGTATGGTGGATAGCAAGGTGATAGGTATGAGAAAAACAAGTATGGTGGATGGACACAGCAACACAAACAAGGAACTAGACAGCACACGCAAACACAGCTCACTTTGGGCTTCTCTATGTGCTCCTCTAGATATTGTTCCTCTTTTGCCCCTCTCTTTTTTTTTCTATTTTTTGGGCTGTCGTTGTTTTTTGGGGAAATTTCAACTTTTTTATTTTATTTTTTTGATATTTTTCCTTTACTTAGGAGCACAAAAGCAGTAACCACAGAAAATATGAGCTCAAACAAGTGTAAGACGTGGCCTGTGGAATTTTTAGAAAATTGGATGAAAATTGACAAAAACCTTGTGACCACGAAACGAGGATCTTGTGACCACTTTTTGGCCAATCTAAAAATTCCGAACCCCGACAAAGCTGGGGATGGACGGATCCAAAATTTTTTTCTGATCGATTTGCATATATGGAACGTCGAAAACGGAGTTCGTATGTGAAAACTAGATCAGTTTTAAGAATTGGCTCCGAATTAGAGGACAAAACGGGAACAATGTGTGCAAAATTGGTCACAACAGCCAAGATTTGATGGAAACGATGGGGGAAAACACACGAACTGGACTCTAACACGATCTAACCAGCAATAAGACCTCGACCAGGACACAAACTCAACACGACGGACTCTGAAACTGAAATATGCAAAGGCTATGGCGCGGAAGGTTCTAGGATAGGAAAAACGAGTATGGCACTGGACTATGGGACGAATACGAAACACTCAAACTAGGGAATAACAAGTGAACCTGACGGTATACCTTAGCTCTGATTACCACTTAATGGAAACGGAGATCCCGATCTTCCGTCAGGTGATGGTAACTATCGTTGTGGCGGAGAATGACACACCGATCCGGCTTCAGATCGAAAGATCGAACCCTGTAATCTTAGCACCACAGCTCCTCTGGTTATCAACCGAGTCACGGACCAGATTGACCTCGCCAAGAAGGCTAATCCCTGCCTGCGCAACGAAGAACACAAGCAAGAACAAGAAAGATCGCAACCAAATTGCAGATGTATGATTAATCTCACGAGTTGGGGTCTCACAAACCGAAGAACGGCGAAACTGTTTCTTGACAGAATAATCTAAGCAAAACCCAAACCCTCATGGAGGGGCGGCGGCTGTTTATGAAGACTCTAGGGTCGTGCAAGACCCCTGGACGCGCCCCTAATGGGCCCAAACTCGATACATGGTCCAACGGACCAAAAGACGGTGTCGCAGCACCCTGGCAGATTCTGGACGCTGACTTGTTTCGACGATTCCCGTTGATTCCGAATAGCTTTTGACGTGAAACCAGTTGGATTGGCTTCCTTATCAAATTAGCTTTCCATCCATATGTGGATCATCGAAAACGGAGTCCGGATGCGTCCTGGGCGACCAGTTTAAGGTAGACTGGTCCTGGAGGCCGAGGCAGACTCGAATTCGTGTTGGACTGGACCTCCGGCTTGTGTTGGACGTCCTTGCTGGTCATCATCACCTCCTCCACGTCCTCTTAGTCCCTCTTGACCCTCTCCAATGTTCCTAAGCAAGATAACATCATTAGGTAGTAGTCTATTCTCAAAAGTATGAAAAGGATCGCTTAAGAATGAGCTCACCTGTAAATTGAGTTGACGTATTCGAGCCCGGGTCATTGACCTTGCATGATGGTTGGAGGATCAGCTGTTACATCCAAAGGAGTGATGTCCTCATCATCAGGGGCTACACCCGGCGGGTGCGCTCGCGCACACCCACCGGAACCTCAAAAAACAAAACACAATCCCGATGGGAGCAGCTGCAAGCCAAGTCTCGACAAACCCTCAGGGAGAGTGCTCGCACTCCCCCCGAGGCTCGGGGGCTACTGTCGGATACCATAAAAAGGGGTACCCTAAGCAAGAACCGAAAAGATTGCTTAGACCTTACAAATATCAAAGCCGAAGGACAACCACGGGGCCTCGGCCGATTTTCCGATTCGCCCCGCCGAGGCCCTCTCGCCGAGGCCGATTTTCCGATTCACCCCGCCGAGGCCCTCTCGCCGAGGCCGATTTTCCGATTCGCCCCGCCGAGGCCGATTTTCCGATTCCCCCCGCCGAGGCCCTCTCGCCGAGGCCGATTCTCCGATTAGCCCCGCCGAGGCCTCGACCGATTTTCCGATTCGCCCCGCCGAGGCCCTCTCGCCGAGGCCGATTTTCCGATTCGCCCTGCCGAGGCCATCTCGCCGAGGCCCTCTTGCCGAGGCCGTCCCTCTGGCAGGCTGTCCCATCCATTTAATGCGCCTGAATGCACCCACTACGTCAGCCACGACCGACCGGGTACAGCAACAGGAGCTATGGGACAACGGTCAAATCTCCTTTTACCATCCCTTACTGATGGTGCAGGGGTTACCATGCCCTGCGGCCACATGCCCTGCACTTTTCCACCTAAACCGGGTACGACGCTGACCACCGAGGCCCCTGCATCATACTCAGGTCACCTCCCAGGCCTCTGCGCAGTCAGCCACAAACACCTGCCAGGCCTCGGCGCGCCACCAAGTCAAAAATTCACAAGGCACGGCATGTCACCTACAGCGGAGGCCATGCTGACTAGACGTCAACGAGGACCCCTACGACTTCAACAGCCTTGGGCATGGCCGGCATGACGCACCAGTGATCAAGTACCAATTGCCATTCCCGACACTGTGCTGCTACAGGAATAGGCCACAGTACTAGATCTTCCTTCCTCGCTAAGGCTCCACATGTAGCTCTCTCATGTACTCCTGGCTCCCTCCTTGCGGCTATAAAAGGAAGCAGCCAGGGCCGTTTCTAGGGATCGGGACCACGCCAGTCCTCACGCGAAAACGCACTCACTCAATTCACACACGCTCTCCCGCTGCCTGAGAGCAACGTCTTAAGCAGCCCGCACCACTCATCGCCGAGACCTGGGACTAGCTCCCTCTCTCGCCTAGCTTGTAACCCACTACTACAAGCACTTCGGTGCAAGGAATACAAGATCAATCTCACAGATTGGACATAGGGCTCGAATTGCCCGAACCAGTATAAACCTTGTGTCTCTTTGCATCACCATCCGGGACTTGGAGCACGCAGTTGAAATTCACTAGTCGGTTGAGAACCACCCCGGTCCGAAACACCGACACATTTCTTCCGTACTCGTGTTATCTCTATCACATACTCTATACCCACTATTCCATATTTTATTCCTCTCTCCCCCCTTCTCTCTCCCCAACTCTCTCTCCTGCTACAGTGTTTGGCGTGCATGTACAGTGCGCCTCTGGGTATAGCGCGTGTCGGCCGGCCGCTACGCGCCCGTGCGCGATACAGGCGCGCGGTGCGGGCGCATGCACGCCATGGCTGACGTACCGGCCAGTTTGCAGGTCCACAGTGCGGACAGCCTAACCAGGCTAAAATGTAGCGCTCGTCAATCACTGACAGGTGGGCCAAATATGGTGGCGAGAGGGTATAAAGTCGGCGTTGGCTGGCCGGCCATTCCGGTCTGCCGGAGGCGTCGTGGTGATGGATTTTTTGCAGTGGCGTGGGAGAGAAAGAAGAAAAATTCAAAACCGACACCGAAGTGAAACTTCTTTTGTTTCCCCTGCCGGGAATTCTGGGGGCATGGGAATCTTTCTTCTTTTCTCTAAAAAACATGGGAATTTTTCCCAAACGCGGACTACGCTCAGAGCAACTCCAACAACCTCTTTATCCCACTCGTCATCTGTAAAATTAAGAAAAAAACTGGCACCAACAGCGTCGTCATCTGGCTCTCCAAAATAACGAGGATATTATTCCGTTTTTATCGCTCTCCAGAATAGGAGAGGGGGCCGCGCTTGCCATCCGGCTGCCTCAATATAGTAGGCCGGCATGCGGCAACAACAATGTACATATAATCTGCCTATTCGTTTCGGCTGGATTGACTTATAAGCCAGAGCTGAAAGTACTGCTGGCTGGTTTTGTGTGAGAGAAAAATATTATTCGTTGGCTGATAAGTCAAGACTTATAAGCCAGACACAAGCTGCCGAACAGACTGAATATAGTATGTCATTCTGGTTCAATGCGTGGTACGTTTAAAATAAAGAGCCGGTTTTAGACAAGCTGCTATGGAACACTTCTATTTTGAGAATCTAAATTGTTTTGGAGAGTCAGATTATAGATATCTAAATTTACCTATTCTCTTGAAGATACTCTCACACATGCACGTCAACTTGTGATTTAAAATGATTGTTAAAGGTGCCCTAACGACTAGTGTGTTTTAAGAATTGAAAGAAATAGGAACATGGCCTCCTCCATTTTTTGAATTATCATGTACTCTTTCTAATGGATGGTTGTGTGCAAAACTCTTATAAACATTAAAAAAACATCTCTTTTGTTTGTGTAATTCTAAAAAATAGCTCTTTGGTTTTCAATGTTTTATTGCTTTTTGCTAGTTTAGTTTTTCCGATTAAAAACTACATCGTTGTAACAATTAATCAATTAATCGATGGTTGTGTGCAGAACTCTTATAAATATTCAAAAAAAATATCTCTTTTGTTTTTAATGTTTTATTGCTTTTTGCTAGTTTAGTTTTTTTATTTAAAACTAGATTATTGTAATAATGGATGGTTGTGTGTAAAACTCTTAAAAACATCACGGAAGTATAGCAATTAGGGGTGTGGAAGAACATGGGAGAGCGTTTACGTTGTACTGTGTAATTCTAAAAAAAAGAGTTATCTCTTTTGTTTTTAATGTTTTGTTGCTTTTTGCTAGTTTAGTTTTTTTGATTAAAAATCACATCGTTGCACTAATGAATGGTTATGTGCAAAACTCTTATAAACATTCAAAAAAAATTATCTCATTTGTTTTCGATGTTTTATTGCTTTTTGTTAGTTTAGTTTTTTTTTAATTAAAAACTACATCGTTGTAGTCATGAATGGTTGTAGTACTTACATAAAACTCGTATAAGCAAGCATCACAGAAACATAGCGATTAGGGGTCGTGGGAGAACCTGGAAGATTAGCCAGGCGCGCTCTATGCGCTTGGCGAAGTCGGAGGAGGAGCTCCCGGGTGAGTCGACGGTGGAGGCCATGGGAGCGAGGAGCCGGTGCCCTAGCGTCCGCCGAGAAGGGCCAGCGAAAGGCTTCAGGAGGCTTCCAGGAGGGGTGCGGCAGCGGGGGCATGGGGTGAGGGCTGCCTCGTGGGCCCCGCAGCTGGTCGCCGGCGTCTGCATCGCATGCACACGGAGGGGCTCCGGCGCTGCGCCTCGGGTAGGAGAGGGGAAGGGCGGGGCGGAAGGGGGCAGGACAGCAGGAGAGCCTCAAGTACCGTGGACCTCTTGTTCCCACGGGGTTCACTGGTTCGATCGATCGCGCGAATGCCAAATATTAGTCGCCCGGCGGTTTTCGTCCCGTCCGCATCGGCAACCCAACGGCCGCGAGGAGCTCATCGTTGATTTGGCTTGCGGGTTGTGGGCTTGTGGTGTTCTATGGTCCTGTGGAGATCGAGATCGGAAACAACAGGCTAGGGCTTGTTCGTCTGCTTCTGCGTTGCATTTGCATCCACCGGCGCCGGTTGCCTTTGCTTTCATTCGCCCAGCGGATCGGACCGGGGTGGCCACCGGATCCATGCGATGCGACTCCTCACGGTCACACACAGGCCCGGCCATCGAATGATGTGACGGCCAGGCCGCGTTTACGTTAGCATGCTGCGGCTGGGCACGGCAGCAGCAGAACCGCGTGCGCGTGATTTGTCAGCGACGATTAGATTGTTCACTCTATACTTATTTCTTCTGCACTCGTATTATCTCTATCCCATATTCTATACCCACTATTTCATATTGTATTCCTCTCTCTCCCCTTTCTCTCTCTCCCCAGCTCTCTTTCTCTCTCGCATGAACCTCGGGAGGCGTATAGCGGCCGACAGCGCGGCTTCCACGGATAGCGGCGCGCAGGCCGCTACCGTCGCGTGCCGCATATAGGTGCGCGCTGCGCGCGATACAGAAGCTGCTGCGCCGTTTACAGGCCTGTTTCGAGGCCGCGGTGCGGACAGCCTTACCGCCACGCCACCGTCAGAGGCAGTTGCGGCGCATGGCATTCAGCAGAGTCCCATCAGATGTGGACTGTATGGCTCCCGTAGTTGTGGACCACGCGCGTGCTGACCGGGCTGAAATCTAGCGCTCGTCAGTCACTGACAGGTGGGCAAATATGGCGGCCGGCCGGTATCGAGTCGTCGTTGGCTGGCTGGCCGCTCCAGGTCTGCCGGAGGCGTCGCGGTCTGATGTGGCAACGAATTTTAAGTAGAAAGAGAAACGACGTTGGGTCGGGTTCCAACCAACAAGAAACCGCCGATTTTTGCGTCGTTTTGACGGTAGGACCAGAGGCCTGTAGTCCGCACACGGCACACGAGCAGCAGGGCTCGCCGTATGCGTCGTGCCACGGCCTGCAGCCACCGCCGTCCGCCGCCCGCCGGGGCCCCGCGTCCCGTGCATTCCCAGGCCCGAGCCATGCACCTCCGCAGCCTTGCTGCCCTCCTCGTTGGCTGCGCTGTGGTTTCGGATCTCGCGGAGAGAGATACAGAAGAATAGTCGCCACCGGCCACGCCGTGCCGCCCGCCATTTCCCTGCGCGCGCCCTGCCACCTCCCTGCGTGCGCTGCCCTGCTCGAGCGCCCGTGCCAGCCGCCGCGCTTGCCCGCCCACGCCGGTCCTCGCGTCGCCGCACTCGAGTGCCCGTGCCGACCGCCGCACTGATGTTCTGGACGCGCGCTTCTGCTCACCGGCCAAGACAGTGGCAACTGAGCGGAGAGAGAGAGGAAGAAAATGATTGGCTTGAATTCTACTGGAGCCTACGTGCTACCAAGTATGCATATCTTTCAGCTTTTGTTCTTATCTATTTTTTATTACGCTTTCTGTACATCAGATTTCTACCTCAATGTCAACACCTTGCACATTCCAATATCTGAAAATCTTAGAAATATGAGCAAAAGCATCAATAGATAATTGACATAAGCTACGCTGACATTAGAAGTGGATCAAATGACAGTATATATGCAATTTTGAGATCTGAAGGCCTGTAATCTATCATACAAAGTATTATCCACTGAGAGAAATGTATGTACCCGAGCATTTGTTGTCCACTCATTATAACCAATATGTTTGGGTCAGAGCCTCTTTTTAGTGCTTTGCTTCCCACTCATACATTCTTGCCACTGAGTTCTGTTTGTGGCAATTTTATTTTGCTCTTTACAAATGATCTGATGTTCCTCTACTTTCATACATCAAAGATCACATCCATCCTAATATGTCCTAAATCAGTAAAGTTCTTTTGGTTTGGTAGTGTCACATTTCAAGCTGTAAACAATTATTGTTTTCCTCCTCCAGGTGTCATGCCCAGTTGGTGTTTAGTAGTGATACAACCAAGAAATGGTCATTCTACAAGCCATTGCCTCTAGGTGAGTACATTGTTTTTTTCCTTTTTCTTTACCTTCCTATTCACGTGTTTCCTATCGTTTGGCATTCAAGCGATCCTATATTGCTTATTAACAAAGTTTATCGCCTTTGCCAACAAACTGATTCATGGTATATTGCAGTGGTTACCACACCTTTGACATGGAAATAGGAAATGCATAAAATCAATATGGAAAAAGCCTATAGGGTGATAGTAGTTGTGTCTGCTATGACGTCAATTCGATACATGAGTTACTGTATAGCATTTGTAGCGATCATTTAGATGTGAGGTTATTTTCCTGATTCGTCGACACTTCTTTGTTTGAAAGGCCTTCTTATCCCTTGTTACAAAGATAGCACATTGATTCTCTATTATTTGTTCTAACAGGAACAATGAAATTTATGAATTACACTAAGCTGTGTCTGCGGTGTGCAGCGGCTTGGCAGACCTTACAAGCAATTTCTTTATGTTGTGTGTGCGCCCACGATCTCTATACTTCTCATGTCCTTAGGGAGTAACCAATTTCTCCGGTGCGTGCTCTCTTTGCCAGTGCCGGGGCCGGGTACGTGTGTGGATCTAGCTCGCCGGCCTTCATCGCTGGAGGAGCCACACACTGGCACATCTGCCTTGTTGCACATGGTGGAGGGGCGCTCTCTCCTTCTCCCCCTTCCCTTCCCTTAGCTCCCTCTCCTCACTGCGAGGATCTTGGCCACCCTCCCCTAGGAGGCCGTTTGCTCCTGCGCTTCTCTTGTCTTTAAATACGCGGATCATGTGTAGAACTGAAATCCTTCATTGTACAATGATGATTAGTTGTTTCATTCTGCATTTTATTTACTGAGGTTCTAGGGTTGTGGGATGATGAACTTTTTTAGACTGAGACAATGAAATTGTGCAATGATGGTTAGTTCTTTCATTCTTCCATGATTCTTGCTATTTTCATTAGTTCTGTGATGACTATGTCATTGTATCTTAGCAATTCGTTTTTGCATGTTTTATTTCATTTTCATTAATTGCTACATTTTGTGCGCTCATTGCTGACCATAGGTCCATTGCCAGTGATGTCTTTACTTCACATAATTTGTTCGTTGTTCTATTACTGGTCACACCTCAATGCCAATGATGTATTTATTCCTATCCATCTCTGTCCACTTTCTTGCAAATCCTCTTTCTTGCAGGTCTGGAACATCTGGACATAAAGTCTTGTCGATCAGCTGCATTCGATCTTTGTACTGAATTGGTTATGCTTATGATTTTTTTAGTACATCCACTTGCTTGCAAATCCACTTGCTTATGACAATGATTTTTCAGTACATATATTATTGTCGTTGCGGTGAATTTAAAAATGCTCCATACATGTGATCAGCTCCAGTTCGATCTTTGCACTGAATTGGTCCTGTTTAGAGGCCTCCTGTTACCCTATTCATTATTGTTTTTTTTCATTTTACTACCCTTCTATTTTTACAGCCCTTTGCACCCGTGTCTGTCGATCATCTAGATTTGATCTTTGCAGTGAACTGGTTATGGTTGAGATTTTATGCTAATAAAAAAGCTACCGAAGATTCCCTTATAGTTCTATCTTTGTTTCGATAAATTTTTCTTTGCCTTTGTCTCTCTCATTGAGAGGTCTCCCAGTTTTTGGTGTTGGTGCTGGACATATCACATATGACATACCTTCGGTAATTACTCTGATGCTTGCTATTTGTTTAGTAGGCTATAGCTACAGCCAAAACCATGAACCTTGCTGCTTTTAACCTTTTATTGTATGCTGCGAAAATTTTTATCTTTCAGAGATTGATATAAGCTTCGACCGCCCCTCGCATCTGTGTTGCGTCGTTCGTCTCTAGAACCTGTTGTCCATGCTTCAGTGCTTCTCTTAGTTTCTACGTTCATGAGAATTTGTAGGTTTTCTGTTTCCCTTTGCTGGTTGCTGATGCTTATATTATGCAAGGTGGTCAAGGAAGACAAGGGGTTCTTTCTAGAAATCTGTTCGTGTAGCCTAGCAAAATCCAAGGTGACCTGGTCCTTTCTTTCGATTGCTCTATGTTCTTATTCTTTTAGATTTCCTATGTGGTATCTGCTGATGTGTGTTTGACATCAGATTGCTTATAGTTGTTGGTCTTTATAGGTCTCAATTTGATTATCTCAATCTAAATTTCTGTGGATGCTTCGCGCCCCATGGGCTCCTAGGATTGGTTAGTGACTTCATGTCTCCTAAAATATATGTTTAATATTATTGTCTGTGCCATTGTTAGTTTCCTCTAAGATTACCTACTTATTTTTTTTACCCGACATGGTGTCATTGTTAGCTTACTCTTAGATTAGCTATGTGTTCTGGTTTTATGTATAGGGAGAGCATGTGTTTTGTAAGATGGTTTTTCTTCTATGTGCTTTCCAATTCATACTTTGTTCATTTCAATAACGGTGTCGGGGACCTAATACCGGGGTACCCCAGAAGGTGGAACCAATAACCATCGAACGTTAAAAACTCCCGGACAGATAAGGGCGCCGCTGCGTTTCTTGCCCGAATGACAGGAGTTTGGTTCCGCCTCGCCCGACGCCCTTGGGCCAGCTCCGCCTTGCCCGAGGGCTAAGGGCTAGACTCCGCCTCGCCCGACACCCTTGGGCCAGCTCCGCCTCACCCGAGGGCTAAGGGCTAGACTTCGTCTCGCCCGTCCCCCGAGGGCTAGGCTCGGTCTCGCCCGACGGATAAAAGCTAGGCTCCACCTCGCCCGACGTCCGAGGACGGACCTCACCTCGCCCGATGTCCGAAGACTGGTTTCATCTTGCCTGACAACCTCTCCCCGTTCCCTCATGATGATAGGTACAGGGTAGGACAAGACGTTCGGGTCAACCGTGGCTTCGAGGACCATACCCTGCGCCCCGGTAGGAAAAGTACTGCCAGGGAACGATGAGATGGGTGCTTTAGACCCTTCCAGGTGTAGCAGAGCCTAAATAGTGTTGCGAGCGCATGCTCTTCGCCCTATAAAGTTGTAGGTGCCGCCTTCAGCCCTCAGACACGGAACCCGACGTAGACATACGACAACCACTATGGTCTAGGAAAGGACTCGCGTCCTCCACAAATGATGGATGTGCTGTCACCACGCTATGGTCCCAAGGGAGTGGTGCCATGCTCCACGGCCCCTCGGGTCCACCAGATCGGAGCACTCGCTTCGGCCTCCGGACGCCCTCTTCGATTGGAAGGCCTTGCCACAACGCTACTTCAGACCTCAACCCCGCGTCCCTTCGATGGGGACTCATAGGAACCAGAAGGCGTGCGGAGCAAGGCTGGGCAAGGCTCATAAGTCAAAACCACTATACCAGAGTCCATACCCTACGCGGAGCAGTACTCTGTAGCTATCCTGACATTCTACAGTGACATCGACAGTATTGTAGGTGCTTACCATTATCTCGTACCCGCCGGAATAGACAACAAGGCTTGGTAGACGTGAACAACAAGGCTTGGTAGCATACGCACCCTTTCCCTCTCACTTGTAAAGCCGTCCCCTTCATCTATAAAAGGGGATGTGCTTCTTCCAACAAAGGGACCGACTTTTGACAACACAACACACAACACACATCACACGTAGTCAAGCTGCTACCAGGCTCTTGGCATCCTTTCGACCCTTCCATCAGAGACTTGAGACCAGTCCCTCTCTCGACCGTTTGTACCACCTACTACGAACCATTTTTGGTGCTAATAACACAAGCAGCAACAGACTGGACGTAGGGACATTCAGTCTGGACCAGTATAAATCTTGTGTCCTTTAGCGCACCATCCGAGCCTAACATGCATCAATATAAATTTACTAGCCGGTGCTTGTTCGAAACACCGACAGTTGGCGCGCCAGGTAGGGGGCTTTGCGCGTTCCAAATTAGGCCTCGGATGGCTAACTGTAACACCTCTGGTGTTTTGACCTAATACTAAAATTTGACATGTCATCATATGCATTGCAAAGCATTCATTTAGTATAAAGTTTTGAATGCATTCACTAAATAAGGTTTATTTCATAATGTTGTTATTTCATGTGATGTGATTCGAAACCCTAAATAACGATCATGACTACAAGGGTCAAAATTCATGTGATCATGTGAGGTCATGTGTCATTTGACTTAAATAACCCTAATGGGCCATGTTACTGGTCAAAAATCAAAATTTAAGAAAAAGGAAGACAAATCAAATTTGAATTCATATTCAAATTATAAGTCCTTTTTGCCCCTTTTGACTAATTCAAAATCCATGTGGAATTTGGGGTAGAGGAAAAAAGCAAAGTTGGAGTTTATTTTATGTGGATCAACTTTGGTATTCAAAGTTTTTCAAGTTTACTTATAAAATTTGGAGTAATTTTGAAATGATTCAAATGCTCAAATGCGCCCCAAATTCAAATTTCAAAATGGAGGTAGAATTTGAAAATGTTCCTAGAAGCAAAGTTGTAGAGTTTGAAAAATTGAACAACTTTCATTTTTGGAGATTTTCAACTTCTTTAGAAAAATTGTGAGTAATTTGAAAAATGGACGCAGTGGTAGTTCTGTAATTATTTCAAAATTCAAAATCCAACCGGAACAGGACGCCACCGCCACCGAGCTGCTTGCGGCCAACCTTCTTCGCCACTTTCACGCGTGGTGACACACTGCCATCATCGTGGCATCTTCGTCGTGTGCTGTCGAAGCTAGATGAGCTCCACCCGGCTATAAATAGCCGTACCGTCGTCGTCCCTCTCTTCCTTTCCTGCCTCTGCTCACCGCCGACGACCTCACTGCGCTCATGAAATTCACCACCATCATAGCATCCTAAGTCAGTAGCATCCGCCAGTAGCTCCACCTCGTCTTTCTGCTCCTCCCAAGCCTAATCGTGGTGCTCCTGGCAGTCCAGCGCCACCGCGCGACGTCGTCTTCTTCGGAGCCGGCCGAAGCTCTGCCGCGACTCACCTCACCGTGGCCAGGGCGATTCAGTACATCTCCGCCTGCACCAAGTACACCCTCGTGATCACGATGAGCTCCTGAGCGTGATGCTCGCTCTTCTTTTGACTCTACTGCACTGTAGCCATAGCTATGTCGACCGCCGTCGAGTCCAAGTCGCCATGGCCGGCGTAGAGTTCCATCTGGTGTGCCTGTTGCTGTTCTGAGGGTTGGGTTAGATTCGCGACATGGTGTAGATCATGTTGGTGCAGTCCATCTCACCGGAGAATCACCGTCGGCGCATTTTGCCGATTGGAACTGACCACACCGCCGTGCGTCTGCTTTGAGTCACTGACAGTGGGGCCTGACTGTCAGTGCGAGTGAGGAAGAAGAATAGTGCAATTTTGTATTTTCTGAATTTGTGAATAGTGCTAAAACTTTGGGAATTTGTAGGAAATTCTTCATAGCTCAAAAAAATTCTAAAATTTTGTGTGTAGCTTCTGTACATGTTCTAGTATGGTTTAAAAATTTGAAACTTGAAATTTGAATAAATTTTTAATGTTCAAATATTCAATCCATTAATTGATAAATGCAATTTCCATGATTTTTGTAGGTCGCTGTATAATTCCAAAAATTATGAAATTTGTTTTGGTACACTAATTTGTCATAAGGAAGCTTACATAAAATTTTCAGGTCATTTGGAACAAGTTCATTTCTGGGCTTAATTCCAAATTAATTCAAAAATAAATAAAGACAAACCCTAAGTGTTTGATTAGTGTTGGATCTTGTTTTGGTCATGTTTTGTGACTAGTAGGGTTTCAAGATTCATTTGGTCAAGTCACATGTGTGGTTCTTGATGGTAGGATTGCAAGTTGGTTTTGTTGGCTTGCAACTGTACCTTAAAATAAAATCCTTTGCGGGGTGTTTTTTTTACATTTCATGTACCGTGAAAGTATCATGTTTACATTATCATCATGTTAAAGTATATGTTATCATTTCATGTAGAACCCGAGAACGAAACGATTCTAGTTGAGCAAGTTTTGGAAGAATCCCGGGTTGTCACGGGATTCGATAATTGTGGTACTGATCCAGAACCTGAGATCATCAACGAAGGCAAGCCCCAGTTTATGCATTAAACCCTTACCTTGTTTACTTTAGAAAGTTTATCACCTATGTTACTTATTGCATTAAGTTGTTTAATTCAAATGTTACCTACTTGATGCATTACCTACCTTGATAATTGTTTACCATCCTTGAAGATGTTTTCATTTACAAAGGCGTAGAATGCTTAATATGCTTTATGGTAGGCTTTCAAAGTAAAAGTTTCGATACAATCAAAGATGGCATACTGGCCAAAGAAAGAAAGAAGGTTGAATGACTAGAGACTAGTCGAGTGACTTACCTTGAATTTTTGGGTAATGTTGCCAGTTATGTCGCTTAAAGGCCACTCATTGTGGATCTTTTAAACGAGACACTTTGTAGTACTGGTCACATACTCCGGTAAGCCTACTTCGGCTAATCCGATACTAAGACGGATGCCCATGCACTGGGAGTGGAGAGATGACGGGAGTAGCGTGTACCCTCGTGGCTAGAATATGGTCGGATTTGAGGTGTGCTGTGCTCTCGGGTGGCGTGGAGACAGCTTAGTATAGGAGGATCCGGTAGCGAGGTTGATATATGCAAGATTAAGTTCTACATATGTCGTGTGATAAGTAATCCCCAACTAGGACTTGAATCAATTCGAATTGCCGGTGCTCCACGGATATGGAGACTCGATTCATTACAGAAGCAATACAGGACTGGTGAATTACTAAATATGAGAAAAGAATGGAATGAGAAGGAATGGAATATGGGAAATGTATATTTAGTTGAGATAATGAACTAAAAGGACTTAGGGGTAAAATTTGAGAATAGGATAAATATATTAAGCTTTTGGCAAAGGACTTTGAATTTTGCTATATCCTTACCTTGTCCCAAACCCCTGCATCCCTAAAGTTTTACACCCGTTGCGTCGGGTTAGTCTTGTTGAGTACCTTTGTACTCAGGGTTTGTTAACCCTTGTTGCAGGTGAGTTGCATGCGCAGCCTTGTTTTGGTCCCTACTGCATGACTGTGTTTGAAGTCAATGACGATGAGGAGTGATGAATGGCCTTTGGACAAGGCACTAGTTTGTTTGATAAATAAAATTAATGTAATATTATCCCGCTACTATGGTTGTATGACACTTATGGTATTGTAAGTTTGAAAACAACTGGTTTGTAACTATGTTATCTTAAGACTTCCGCTATCTTTTACTCAGGTATATATATTTGAATAAACTATTGTAATCTGCAATGTCTGTGATTGGGATCCTATTTGAAAAGAGAATCGTGGATGATTCAGGTCTCCTGAGGACACCCGATAGACCTGTTGAGTTGTTGGGAACTCGTGTACGCTATCCGAGGTCTGTTAAGACAACGATAGGTGCACATGAGCCCGATTTCTTAGGAGGTTCTGCCACAGCTGGTATCAGAGCAGTTCCCATCTAAGATCATTGTAGGTTACTTTGAAAAACCTTCAAAATGATTTTGATCAAGGAAAGTAAACTTGATATTTTAAAGTTTAAATTTCTTTCTTCTTACCTTTGATCTAGACTCAATCCTGACTTATTGAAAAGTTTGTGGCGGATAATATGATTAGGTTTGTCCTATGTATTAAAAATCTAGTACTTATGATTATATTAATCTTTTGTACTTAGATTCGTAAGATCGATTCATGATGCACCTTGCATAATAATTCCCCTTAACAGTGGTTGGGTAAGTAATGTCAATCCCATTCTTGCTAACCTCCGTTATCCTCAAGCTATTCTTATAGTCCTACCTTAAATCCTACAGGCTATGGCAAAGACCAAGAAAACCGCATGCAAGTCCACCAGACCTCATGGAGTCCCTCGTCATCAGTTGGCACCAAGAAACCACGAGCTTGGTGAAGGTAGTGCCAAGACCCTAGGAGATGAAGGATCTTCAAGCAACTCCGCCAACATCGAGAACCTTAACAAGGAGCTCAACACTCTTCGTCGAGCTCATGCCAAAGATCAAGAGGAGTTGGCAGAAATGCAAAGGGGCATCACCATGACCATGGATCTACGGAATGAAGCCTAGACACGAGAGGGTGCGGCCAATGAACGCGTCCATGAGTTGGAGTTCTACGTAGAAGACCTAGAGATGGACAATGCTATTCTTCATGAGAATGTCCACATGTTGTACGCTCAACTTCATCCACCTCATGGGGATGGTGAAGTTACCGATGAAGAAATGATTGTAGCTCTAGGAGAAGTCGAGAATGAAGAGGAGGAGGAGGATCCAGAGGAGTTAGTGTACTTCTCAGATGAAGATGAGGTTTCGTCCGATATGGGCATGGATGCCGAAGACTGAGAGCTTGGAGTAGAAGTAGTTCCTTTACTGCTTTCCTAGAAAACCAGGGTTGTCTTGTGGGATACAAGACAGGTAATATAAATAAGGACCCTTTGTAGCATGAAACCTTTTAAATGCTTTCAATAAAGAATAATGTAAGTAAATGTGTTTCTCTAATAGATGCCTCGTCCTATCACTCGAACTGGTGCTAGTGGCTCGCACGACAATGATGAGTGCCCTAATCCTCCACCAATGCCTTCGACTATGGCAGATGCCATAGCCGCACTCGTTAACACAACGGTAGAGAATGCTAGGCTGTTAAGGGAATTGGCATAGAACCAGCAGACACCATACCCTAATCGTGGCTGTCGTAATAATGGAAACGACGAGTCAACCTATGTGGATTTTACTGACACACGTCCGCCTGTATTCTCTAAGGCAGACGAACCTTTAGAAGCAAACGATTGGCTTAGGACAACAGAGCAAAAGTTTGAGCTGATTCACTGTATCGAGGTTCAGAAACCAAGGTTTATGGCACAGCAACTTCGAGGAGCTGCTGGTGCCTGGTGGGCAAATTTGGTGGCAGTACAGCCCGCTGGTCACCAAATCAACTGGAGGGAGTTCAAGGATGCCTTCAGGGCACATTATATTTCAGACGGTGTGATGACCATGAAGTTAGAAGAGTTCTTGGCTCTTAAGCAAGGGGAGCACCCGGTGATGCATTATGTTGGGTGTTTCAATCACCTGTCGCAGTATGCTATTGAGTATGTGAATACTGACAGGAAGAAAAAGAATCATTTTCTTAGAGGCCTGAACACTAAACTTCAGACCATGATGGCAACTTGTGGTAACGCAACTTACCACGAGACAATTAACGTTGCTATCGCTTCAGAGGAGAATTACCGCCGACACAAGGAGGCGAAGAAGAAGAAAATATTTGCTTCTAGATCGTCGAGTGGAAAGCGTCAGAAGATCATATACCATCCTCAGAATCATGGCCGTGCACCATTCCGCCCACAACAAGGCCAAAGCAGGCAGCAAATCTTTATTCGCCCTGCAACTAATACGCCTTATACTCATCAAGCACCGCAGCAGCCAAATAATACAAATAATACAAACCGCAATGCTACTCCCCAGAATCACAATTTTCCATGCTATAATTGTGGTAAACCCGGACACTTTTCTCGAGAATGTCCGTATCCTAGGAAGAACAATCCTGATGCACCCAAAGCCCCTATTAATCAAGCTCAGAATCAGTACAAGGGCAATGCTCAGAACAATCAGAAGGGTCAGGCTGAGAAGAAAACTGGAAGGGTCTTCTATACTCAAGTGGAATCTATTCCTGAAGGAGAACCAGTTATGATGGGTATGTTTCCTATTGCTAAGCACCTTGCAATTACCTTATTTGATTCTGGTACATCCCATACATTCATCAATCGTACATTTGTTGTGAAGCATGGGATAGCTATTGGGGAAACAAAAGAACCCTATCATATATAGTCACCCGGGGGACGAATCTATACAAGGGAGGTAGTTCAGCATGTACCTATTGATTTGGGAGGTTATGAGTTCCCTACCAATATGCTGATATTAAAGGATCAAGATATAGATGTGATCCTTGGTATGAACTGGTTAACTCAACACGGGGCTATCATAGATGTCCTGTGTAGAACCATAAGGGTAAATGCACCTGGCAGCAAAACCCAACTTCTCATCCAACTTCCCTTTCCTAAGAGTATAGTGGAAACAGTCTGTGCAACTATTGTTGAAGGAGTCAAGAAAATTTCAGTGGTATGTGAGTTTATGGATGTCTTTCCCGATGATCTGCCTGGTCTGCCACCAGACCGAGATGTAGAGTTTAGAATTGATCTGAAACCGGGGACAGCACCAGTGTCCAGAAGAGCATATAGGATGCCACCCAAAGAACTAGCAGAACTAAAAATGCAACTACAAGAGTTGTTAGACAATGGTTTCATTCAACCCAGTTCATCACCTTAGGGATGCCCTGCAATCTTCGTGAAGAAGACGGACCAAACCTTAAGGTTATGTGTTGACTATCGGCCATTAAATGAAGTCACCATCAAGAACAAATACCCCTTACCCTGAATTGATTTGCTTTTTGATCAACTTGCGGGAGCTAAGGTATTCTCGAAGATAGACTTGAGATTGGGCTATCACCAGATTAAGATCAGACGTGAAGATGTGCCGAAGATAGCATTTACTACCCAATATGGTCTATATGAGTATTTAGTCATGTCTTTTGGGCTGACCAATGCCCCGACTCATTTCATGTACCTAATGAACTCAGTTTTCATGCCTGAGTTGGATAAGTTTGTTGTGGTGTTTATTGATGACATTCTTATCTACTCTAAGAGCAAAGAGGAATATGCGAAACATCTCTGTATTATTCTACAAAGATTAAGAGATCACCAACTATATGCCAAATTCAGTAAATGTGCATTTTGGTTAGAGAAAGTACAATTTCTGGGTCATGTGCTATCTGCTGAAGGTATAGCTGTTGATCCGAGCAAGGTAGAAGAAGTCCTTAACTGGAAAGCACCTACAACTGTTCATCAAGTTTGTAGTTTCCTAGGGTTGGCAGGGTATTACCATCGGTTTATCCCTGACTTCTCCAGAATTGCGAAGCCAATTACTGGATTGCTGAAAAATCAAACTAAGTTTGTATGGTCAACATATTGTGAAGAGGCCTTTCAGACATTGAAGAAGTTGTTGACAACTACACCAGTATTAGCACAACCTGATATCGAGAGGCCATTTGATATCTATTGTGATGCATCTGGAATTGGTATTGGCTGTGTTCTGATGCAAAAAGGCAGAGTCATAGCATACGCTTCCAGACAACTCAAGGAGCATGAAGAACATTTTCCCACCCATGATCTTGAATTAGCTGCTATTGTTCATTCACTCAAGATTTGGCGACATTATTTATTGGGCAATATATGTCATATCTATATGGATCATAAAAGTTTAAAATACATCTTCATCTAGTCAGAATTGAACATGAGGCAAAGAAGATGGTTGGAACTTATTAAAGATTATGACTTAGAAGTGCATTATCATCCGGGCAAGGCTAATGTGGTTGCCGATGCCCTGAGTCGCAAGAGTCATTGTCATTGTCTGATTGTAGAACCTATGCAACAAACATTATGTCAAGGGATGGAGCATCTGAATTTACAAATCATAGAACAAGGTTCCCTATCCAATATTGCAGTTGAGTCCACTATCAAAGATCAGATCATTGCTGCTCAACAGAAAAGTAAGGGCATAGCCCATATTAAGGATAAAGTCAGATCTAGGAGACCAACATGTTTCTAGATTGATGAATCAGATATCGTATGGTTTAAGGATAGATTGGTAGTACCCAAAAATCCAGAGCTGCGAAAGCAGATTCTTGATGAAGCTCATTCTACAAGATACTCCATTCATCCGGGTAGCAACAAAATGTATCATGATATGAGAAAGAGATATTGGTGGACCAAAATGAAAATAGAAATAGCTCAATATGTAGCCAAGTGTGATATTTGTCAGAGAGTCAAAGCAGTTCATATGAAGACTGTAGGTCCATTACATTCATTGCCAGTTCCATCTTAGAAGTGGGAAGATATATGTATGGACTTCATAGTAGGGTTACCTAGGACATCTGCAGGCTACAATTCAATATGGGTTATTGTTGATCGCCTAACCAAGATAGCTCATTTCTTACCAGTCAGAGATAAATATCGAGCGGAACAATATGCCAAGCTTTATCAGAGATAAATATCGAGCGGAACAATATGCCAATCTTTAGTCTGCATGGGGCACCCAAGACCATTGTCTCTAACAGAGGGTCATTGTTCATATCCAAGTTTTGGAAAAGTCTACATGAGTCTTTAGGAACTAAACTTATCCGTAGTTCTACTTATCATCCACAAACAGATGGACAGACTGAAAGGGTAAATCAAATTCTTAAAGATATGTTAAGAGCATGTGTTCTTTCTTTTGGTGCTAAATGGGATGAATGCCTTCCCTTAGCTAAATTCTCGTATAACAATAGCCATCAAGAGAGCATTAAAATGGCACCATTCGAGACACTGTATGGCCGTAGGTGCCAAACACCTTTAAATTGGTCAGAAGCTAGAGAACATTGGTTCTTTGGACCGGATGTGGTCAAGGAAGCTGAAGAGAAAGTTAAACTCATACAAGCCAATATGAAGGTAGCTCAATCCCGACAAAAAAGCTATGCTGATAAGAGGAGACGACCGCTAGAATTCAAAGTCGGAGATTATGTCTACCTCAAGGTCTCACCAATGAAAGGAGTTCATCATTTTGGGATTCGGGGAAAGTTGGCGCCCTGTTATGTCGGTCCTTTTCAAATCCAACAACGGTGTGGGCCTGTCGCCTATCGCGTCAAGCTACCTGATCACATGTCCGCTGTGCATGATATCTTCCATGTATCTCAGTTAAAGAAGTGCCTTCAAGTACCTGACCAAGAGATCGACTTTGGTGATGTAGAACTAGAACTTGATTTGACTTATGCTGAGTACCCCATTAGAGTCTTAGATCAGAAAGATCGAGTCACTCGGAGACGTACGATCAAGTTCTACAAAGTACAATGGAATCAACACACTGAAGATGAAGCTACTTGGGAGTCTGAGGATTACTTAGAAGAGAATTTTCCTGACTTCTTCGCTTCTATCTAGTTGCAATACCTTGTCTATATTGTAACTTGTCTCTTTTGTCAACGGAATGGAAAACCCCCTCACTCGCCTTTTGAATAAAGTTCAAATGTGTTAGCTTGACACATTTCCTTTTCCATTACTTAGCCTTAAGTTTTAAATCTCGGGACGAGATTTCTTTAAGGGGGAAGGGTTGTAACACCTCTGGTGTTTTGACCTAGTACTAAAATTTGACATGTCATCATATGCATTGCAAAGCATTCATTTAGTATAAAGTTTTGAATGCATTCACTAAATAAGGTTTATTTCATAATGTTGTTATTTCATGTGATGTGATTCGAAACCCTAAATAAAGATCATGACTACAAGGGTCAAAATTCATGTGATCATGTGAGGTCATGTGTCATTTGACTTAAATAACCCTAATGGGCCATGTTACTGGTCAAAAATCAAAATTTAAGAAAAAGGAAGACAAATCAAATTTGAATTCATATTCAAATTATAAAAGTCCTTTTTGCCCCTTTTGACTAATTCAAAATCCATGTGGAATTTGGAATAGAGGCAAAAAGCAAAGTTGGAGTTTATTTTATGTGGATCAACTTTGGTATTCAAAGTTTTTCAAGTTTACATATAAAATTTGGAGTAATTTTGAAATGATTCAAATGCTCAAATGCACCCCAAATTCAAATTTCAAAATGGAGGCAGAATTTGAAAATGTTCCTAGAAGCAAAGTTGTAGAGTTTGAAAAATTGAACAACTTTCATTTTTGGAGATTTTCAACTTCTTTAGAAAAATTGTGAGTAATTTGAAAAATGGACGCAGTGGCAGTTCTGTAATTATTTCAAAATTCAAAATCCAACCGGAAGAGAACGCCACCGCCACCGAGCTGCTTGCCGTCGACCTTCTTCGCCGCTTTCATGCGTGGTGACACGCTGCCATTGCCGTGGCATCTTCGTCGTGTGCTGTCGAAGCCAGACGAGCTCCACCCGGCTATAAATAGCCGTACCGTCGTCGTCCCTCTCTTTCTTTCCTGCCTCTGCTCACCGCCGACGACCTCACTACGCTCGTGAAATTCGCCGCCGTCGTAGCATCCTAAGTCAGTAGCATCCGCCAGTAGCTCCGCCTCGTCTTTCTGCTCCTCCCAAGCCTGATCGTGGCGCTCCTAGCAGTCCAGCGCCACCACGCGACGTCGTCTTCTTCGGAGCCGGCCGAAGCTCCACCGCGACTCACCTCACCGTGGCCAGGGCGATTCAGTACACCTCCGCCTTCACCAAGTACACCCTCGTGATCATGGTGAGCTCCTGAGCATGATGCTCGCTCTTCTTTTGACTCTACTACACCGTAGCCATAGCTACGTCGACCGCCGTCGAGTCCAAGTCGCCATGGCCGGTGTAGAGTTCCATCTGGTGTGCCTGTTGCTGTTCTGAGGGTTGGGTTAGATTCGCGACATGGTGTAGATCATGTTGGTGCAGTCCATCTCACTGGAGAATCACCGCCGGCATGTTTTGCCGATCAGAACTGACCACGCCGCCGTGCGTCTGCTTTGAGTCACTAACAGTGGGGCCTGACTGTCAGTGCGAGTGAGGAAGAAGAACACTGCAATTTTGTATTTTCTGAATTTGTGAATAGTGCTAAAACTTTGGGAATTTGTAGGAAATTCTTCATAGCTCAAAAAATTCTAAAATTTTGTGTGTAGCTTCTGTACATGTTCTAGTATGGTTTAAAAATTTGAAACTTGAAATTTGAATAAATTTTTAATGTTCAAATATTTAGTCCATTAATTGATAAATGCAATTTCCATGATTTTTGTAGGTCACTGTATAATTCCAAAAATTATGAAATTTGTTTTGGTACACTAATTTGTCATAAGGAAGCTTACATAAAATTTTCAGGTCATTTGGAACAAGTTCATTTCTGGGCTTAATTCCAAATTAATTCAAAATTAAATAAAGACAAACCCTAAGTGTTTGATTAGTGTTGGATCTTGTTTTGGTCATGTTTTGTGACTAGTAGGGTTTCAAGATTCATTTGGTCAAGTCACATGTGTGGTTCTTGATGGTAGGATTGCAAGTTGGTTTTGTTGGCTTGCAACTGTACCGTGAAATAAAATCCTTTACGGGGTGTTTTTTTACATTTCATGTACCGTGAAAGCATCATGTTTACATTATCATCATGTTAAAGCATATGTTATCATTTCGTGTAGAACCCGAGAACAAAATGATTCTGGTTGAGCAAGTTTTGGAAGAATCCCCGGTTGTCACGGGATTCGATAATTGTGGTACTGATCCAGAACCTGAGATCATCAACGAAGGCAAGCCCCGGTTTATGCATTAAACCCTTACCTTGTTTACTTTGGAAAGTTTATCACCTATGTTACTTATTGCATTAAGTTGTTTAATTCAAATGTTACCTACTTGATGCATTACCTACCTTGATAATTGTTTACCATCCTTGAAGATGTTTTCATTTATAAAGGCGTAGAATGCTTAGTATGCTTTATGGTAGGCTTTCAAAGTAAAAGTTTCGATACAATCAAAGATGGCATACTAGCCAAAGAAAGAAAGAAGGTTGAATGACTAGAGACTAGTCGGGTGACTTACCTTGAATTTTTGGGTAATGTTGCCAGTTATGTCGCTTAAAGGCCACTCATTGTGGATCTTTTAAACGAGACACTTTGTAGTACTGGTCACATACTCCGGTAAGCCTACTTCGGCTAATCCGATACTAAGACGAATGCCCATGCACTAGGAGTGGAGAGATGGCGGGAGTAGCGTGTACCCTCGTGGCTAGAATGTGGTCGGATTTGAGGTGTGCTGTGCTCTCGGGTGGCGTGGAGATAGCTTAGTATAGGAGGATCCGATAGCGAGGTTGATATATGCAAGATTAAGTTCTACATATGTCGTGTGATAAGGAATCCCCAGCTGGGACTTGAATCAATTCGAATTGCTGGTGCTCCACGGATATGGAGACTCGATTCATTACAGAAGCAATGCAGGACTGGTGAATTACTAAAATATGAGAAAAGAATGGAATGAGAAGGAATGGAATATGGGAAATGTATATTTAGTTGAGATAATGAACTAAAAGGACTTAGGGGTAAAATTTGAGAATAGGATAAATATATTAAGCTTTTGGCAAAGGACTTTGAATTTTGCTATATCCTTACCTTGTCCCAAACCCCTGCATCCCTAAAGTTTTACACCCGTTGCATCGGGTTAGTCTTGTTGAGTACCTTTGTACTCAGGGTTTGTTAACCCTTGTTGCAGGTGAGTTGCATGTGCAGGCTTGTTTTGGTCCCTGCTGCATGACTGTGTTTGAAGTCAATGACGATGAGGAGTGATGAATGGCCTTTGGACAAGGCACTAGTTTGTTTGATAAATAAAATTAATGTAATATTATCCCGCTACTATGGTTGTATGACACTTATGGTATTGTAAGTTTGAAAACAACTGGTTTGTAACTATGTTATCTTAAGACTTTGGCTATCTTTTACTCTGGTATATATATTTGAATAAACTATTGTAATCTGTAATGTCTGTGATTGGGATCCTGTTTGAAAAGAGAATCGTGGATGATTCGTGTCTCCCGAGGACACCCGACAGACCTATTGAGTTGTTGGGAACTCGTGTACGCTATTCGAGGTCTGTTAAGACAACGATAGGTGCACATGGGCCTGATTTCTTAGGAGGTTCTGCCACACTAACCACGCAATCAGCTAGGTCCCGGGCGCACATGTGCATTTCAGTGACCTAGATTTCATCATCACACTAGGAGGAGAGCTGGCGCTGGCCCACGTGGCTGTCCAGTCTCTCCCTTCCATCAACTTCAGCCACCGGAGGCTTGGGGGCTAGCCCGACGTCTCCCTTGGACCCCAGTCATCTAGGGAGGCCTCGTGCTGTGTCACCCTCTCTCCAGAATGCCATGTACAAAGCGCCCCGATAGCGTTTCCGTTCGGTCTCCGCAACACCGTGGCAACCGCTGGCCGCCTTCTACAGTGGGCACTATGCATGGTTTAGCCGCCCATGGACAGCGAGTTTGTGGGGGCAATTGAACATGACACGAAGACTCTCCATGAGCTCCTCATAGAGGAGCTAGGATCATCGTCCTGCTCTGACTCCAGTAGGGGGAGCCATCACCGTTCCCGAGAATGCTTCATGGCGCAAACCCCCGAGGGGCGCGTCGAAAGCGTCTCGGAGGAGGAGGCTACCCCAACATGCAACCCTGATGGTAGGACCAGAGGGGAGACAGTGGCCCCATCTTGCTTGGCGATGGAGCAGCTAAGAGCCTGGAAGCTAGAGATCGATGAGGTCAGATAAGGGCTCATACGGGAGTACGTGGACATCAATCACGAGATCGAACGCAGCGAAGATGGTGGGCGTGCGGGCGCCACGGCCTGCACCGTACACCAGAGGATCTTCACCGACAATGGGACCCTCCCTCACTTTGCTCGAGTGAGCCAGAACATCGCCGCTGCGACGGCCTTGCTTCACGACCTCCCAGAGGCCGCGACGTCCAAGGATCGCTGAGCCCACCGAGAAATTCACATGTTGCTTGAGCGTGCGGTGGCGCAACAGGCGGAAAGCTCATTATCTCGGTGACACAAGCCCGACGTCAGCCAGTGCATGCCCTCGGTGTGCCTCACCAAGGACACGTTCGTTCACCAGACACCGCCAGGCGGCAGGCAGCACACCGCTGTCCCGGTATATCAACGTCTCGGCCACAACCGCGACGTGCGCAGCACCATCGACGCTCGCAGGCGCACCCATGGCAACACGAGGGAAGGAGCCCACCATGGCTATCATCCTCGACACGGCAGACGCTATGACAGTGGCAAGGACTAGAGCCCAAGCCCTGGCCTGTCAGGCCCTTAGGCCTTCAGTCGACACATCCTCAACGCTGCTTTCCCACCAAGGTACCGACCGCCTACCAATATCCCTAAATATTCTAGGGAAACAAACCCCGGGCTTTGGCTCGAAGACTATCGGCTTGCCTGTCAAGCCGGTGGTGCGAGTGATGATGATTTCATTATTCGTAATCTCCCGCTATTCTTGGCTGATTCGGCATGAGCGTGGTTGGAGTACCTACCGTCCAACGCCATTCAAAGTTGGGCGGATCTGATGGAGATCTTTGTGGGGAACTTCTAGGGCACATACAAACGCCCTAGAAATCCATGGGAGCTCAAGAACTGCTGCCAGAAGGTTGATGAAACCCTCCGTGGGTGCATCCGGTGCTTCTCCCGATAGTGCAATGAGCTCCCTAATGTTGCTGACGCCGACATGATAGGAGCCTTCCTATTTGGGACAACCTGTGAGTCTTTGGTTCACAAGCTAGGGTGTCGGGGCCCGTGGACCACCAAGAAACTCCTAGACATTGCCACCAGCCATGCCTCAGGAGAGGAGGCGGTCCGAGCCATCTTCGACCATTCCGACAGTAAGGCGAGGCAGGACGAGGACGCTGGCGAAGGCGCCTCCAACCGCCCCACCAAAAGAAAGAATAAGAAGCAACGGCATGACAACTCGCTCGTGGCCGCTGCCGATCGCAAGGGTGGCTAGAAGCCTATGGAGGGCACTCCGAACCACTTTGAGAAAATGCTCGAGGGGCCATGCCCAAACCATGCTTTCCCGGCCAAGCATCTATACAAGGATTGTGGCCTCATGCGCAAATACTTGTCCGGAGGCCTCAATAAAGGGGAGCAGGGGAAGGAACCTGCCCCCACCACAGATGACGCCAAGGAGAAGGATGGATCCTTTCCAACACCGAATGACGCCCTCATGATCTTCGGAGGATTAGTGGCCTACGACTCCAAACGCCGCCAGAAGGTCGCGCGCCGCGAGGTCTATACGGCAGGACCAGCCACGCCTGCCTTCCTCCGGTGGCCAGAATCTGCCATAACCTTCAACCGAACTGACCATCTAGATGCCGTCCCACACCTAGGAAGGTACCCGCTTGTTGTCAATCTGATGATCGGCCCAAAGTGACTCATGAAAGTACTAATGGATGGAGGCAGCGGCCTCAACATCATGTACGCCAAGACTCTCGACGAGATGGGCGTCGACCGAACGAACCTTCGCCCCATTCGAGCGCCTTTCTAGGGCATCGTGCCTGGTAGACAGGCCATACCACTAGGATAGATTGATCTACCCATCACTTTCAGGGATTAGTCCAATTACAGGACTGAGACCCTCACCTTTGATGTGGTAGGGTTCCTTGAAACCTTCCACGCCATCCTGGGACGACCATGTTACGTGAAGTTCATGGCTATCCCCAACTATACATACCTCAAGCTAAAGATGCCGGGTCCCCATGGGGTCATCACCGTTGGCACCTCCTTCTGCCACGCTTACGAGTGCGAAGTCGAATGCTGCGGCCACGCCACAGCAGTCATCACCTCCGAAGAGCTCACCATCCTCAGGGAGGAGGTCATTGAAGAAGCACCCAATGCAAAGAGGTCATCCAGATCGTTCGAATCAGCTCAACAAGGCATGCCCAAAAGACCCATTTCCTTTACCACGCATAGACCAAATAGTTGATTGTACCTCAGGGTGCAAAACCCTCTGCTTCCTTGACACATACTCCGGCTACCACCAGATCGCGATGAAAGAGTCTGACCAGCTCACGATGTCTTTTATCACCCCCTTCAGATCGTTCTGCTACATTTCAATGCCATTCGGTCTGAAGAACGCTGGGGCAACTTACCAGCGCTGTATGCTCAACTGCTTCGGGGACCTCATTGGGTGGACCATTGAGGCCTATGTCGACGACATCATAGTTAAGTCCAAACGGGCTGATCGCCTTATCGTCGACCTTGAACAAACCTTTGAGAAACTCCAGGCAAATGGCATCAAACTCAATCCTAAAAATGTGTCTTTGGGGTCCCGAGGGGCATGCTGCTCGGCTTCATTGTCTCTGAGCGCGGCATCGAAGCCAACCTAGAGAAAATCTCAGCCATCACAAGGATGGGCCTGATCCAGAACATAAAGGGGGTTCAGCGGATCACAGGGTGCCTCACCGCCCTCAGCCGATTCATTTTGCACCTCGAAAATGAGGACTCCCCCTTTATCAACTCCTAAAGAAAGCTGACCACTTCGAGTGGACAGCCGAGGCCCAGGAGGTGCTTGACATGGTCAAGCTACTTCTAACAAAACCCCCGGTCCTGGTTCCTGCAAGCAATGGAGAATCCCTCCTGCTATACATAGCGGCCACCACGCAAGTGGTTAGAGCCGCATTAGTAGTAGAGCAGGAAGAAGAGGGGCACGCCTTCAAGGTCTAGCGCCCTGTGTATTTCATCAGCACGGTATTATCTGACTCCAAAACCCGCTACTCCCAAATCCAGAAACTCCTCTACACCGTCCTCATCACCAAGAGGAAGCTAAGCCACTAATTCGAGTCACACCCTATGACAGTCGTGACGTCATTCCCCCTCAACAAAATAATCCATAGCCAGGACGCCATAGGAAGAACCGCAAAGTGGGCACTCGAGCTGATGGATCAAGGCATTACTTATGCCCCCTAAATGGCGATCAAATCCCAGGTGCTAGCTGACTTCATCACGGAGTGGACCGAGGTCCAGATGCCACCAGCAGTCGTTGATCAAGAGTACTAGACAATGTACTTTGATGGATCGCTGATGAAAAAGGGCACCAGCGCAGGACTAGTCTTCGTATCACCCCTCGGGGTCCGCATGAGGTACATGGTTCGGCTCCATTTCCCCTCATCAAACAATATCACCGAATACGAAGCGCTCATCAACGGCCTATGAATCGCCATCGAGCTAGGCATCCGACACCTCGACATCAGGGGCGAGTCCTAGCTAGTTGTCGACTAGGTCATGAAGGAGTCAAGCTGCCACGACACCAAGATGGTGGTGTACTGCCAAGAAGTCCGATGGCTGGAGGATAGATTCGACGGCCTCGAACTCAATCACATCCCAAGGCGCCTTAACAAAGCGACCAACGCACTTGCAAAAGCAGCATCCTGCCAAGATCCAGTATCAATGGGTGTCTTCGCCAGTGATCAACATAAGCCCTTGGTGCGCTACGAAGGGTTGGAATGGGCCACCGATGGCCCATCTGATCTAGCCCCCGGGGCCAACCCACCGACTGCTCCGCCCGACCCCGAGGTCATGGAGCTTGAAGAGGATCCAGCAGTAGAGCCTGACCTTCTCAACGGCTGGAGAATGCTTTACCTTGACTACCTCCTCCACAACACACTATCGGCAGACAAGACAGAAGCCCGATGCCTCGCATGTCGTGCCAAGTCCTTCGTTCTTGTAGAAGGCAAACTCTACAAATGGAGCCACGTTGGGATCCTACAGCTCTGCATCCCCAGCGAATAGGGAAGACTCCTGCTGAGCGACATCCACGGTAGGGTTTGCGGTCACCATGCCACGCTGAGGACCTTGGATGGAAACAATTCCGATAGGGCTTCTACTGGCCCACCATAGTAGCAGACGCCGAGCAAATTGTATGCACCTACGAGAGGTGTCAGTATTACGCTTGGCAGATTCACCTCCCAGCCTAGGCGCTCCAGATGATCCCCATCACGTGGCCCTTCATGGTCTGGGGGCTTGACAAGTTTGGGCCACTCAAAAAGGCGCCCAGGGCTTCACCCACCTACTTGTCACCATTGACAAGTTTACGAAATGGATCGAAGCTCGACCGATCTCCACGATCAAATCCGAGCAAGCTGTGTTGTTCTTCCTCGACATCATCCATCGCTTTGGAGTACCAAACTCCATCATCACAGACAACGGCACGTAGTTCACCGGCAGGAAATTCATTCAATTCTACGATGAACAACACATCCGGATCGATTGGGCAGCCATTGCGCACCCCTAGACGAAGGGGTAGGTCGAGCATGCAAACGGCATTCTTCTGCAAGGCCTTAAACCTAGGATCTTCAACCGATTGAACAAGTTCAGCGCTGAAGGGTCAAGATGGCAACTAGAGGGGGGTGAATAGCCCTTTTTAAAACTTAATCGCGTTGGCTAACCGAAACAAGTGCAGAATTAAAACTATCGGTCTAGCCAAGACTACACCCCTCTATCTATGTTCACAAGCACCTTGCAAAGATACTAATCAAGCAATAAAGGTGCCGGGCTAGCTAGAGCTCTCCTAACCAATTCTAGAAGCAAGGTCACACAAACCTATGCCACTAGTACTTTAAGCAACAAGGGAGCTCCTACATATGCTAGTAAGCAAAAGCACAAAGCCAACTAAGCTCACTAACAATGCTCAATAACAAGGCAACCAATGTCGAATTAGAGAGCGCAAATACTTAGCTACACAAACTAAGCAAAGTGACTAACAAGGTTACACAAACCAAATTAGCCACGCAAGGGAGCTACTTCTATGCTACACAAGCAAGAAGGTAATTAGCAAGCTACTCAAGCTATCTAATTACAAGAGCAACTACACAAGCTTAATATGTATAAAAGTAATGGCAAGCTTGTGTAATAGGGATGCAAACCAGCAGGAAGAACAAGGTTGACACGATGATTTTTCTCCTGAGGTTCACGTGTTTGCCAACACGCTAGTCTTCATTGTGTCGACCGCTCACTTGGTGGTTCGGCAGCTAATTAGCATCACCCGCTAAGCCTGCACGTCGGGCGCCGCAAGAACCTACCCCTTGAGTGAGGGTAGCTCAATGACACGCTTTACTAAAGTTGCTCTTCGTGACTCCCGCGGGGCGAGCACAGGTACCCCTCACAAGCACTTCTTCAGAGCGACGCACAAGCTTCTTGCGCGCTTCAACAGAGACCACCACCAAGCCATATAGGAGGTGGCAACCTCCAAGAATAACAAGCACCACTGGCTTGCAACTCGATCACCTAGTGCCACTCAATGCAACCTCACGATGTAATCGCACTAGAATCGCTCGCTCACACAATCGAATGATCACTATCAAGTATGTGTGAGATGGAGGGCTCCTAAGCACTCTCAAGCATGGACACAAAGTCCCCCAAGGTGCTCAGCACCAGCCATGGCTGAGGGCCACTTCTATTTATAGCCCCAAGGGCTAAACTAGCCGTTACCCCTTCACTGGGCGTTTTTCGGGCTGACCGGACACAGCACCTGATGCAGCACCGGACGCACCGGACGTGCATACCGGATGTGTCTGGTCGCTATACCAGACATGTCCAGTCGCTCACAGACCGCCATGTGTCCCATTCAAACTAGCCATTGCCACAACGGCTCTCTGACATGTTTGATCGGACGCTCACACCGGACGTAGAAGTAGACATGACCGGACGCTGAGGCCCTACATTCGGTCGAGTCCAGTAAGCACCCAGGTCTGACTAGATGTGTCCGGTCACCCCTGATCGGACACTGCCAGCATCTGGTCAACCGTTCACAGAATGCCGACCATGTAGATTCACATCGAACACGTCTGGTGTGGCGACCGGACGCGTCCGGTCGCTGAGTTCGCCTATTAATACCGGACGTGTCCGGTCGCTATACTGGACACGTCCGGTCACTCTCTAACCAGCGCGACTCACTCCTTTTCTTCACCAAGTTGATCCACATCAACTCCAACTTCATCTCCTTTGTAAATGTGCCAACACCACCAAGTATACACCACCATGTGTATGTGTGTTAGTTTTTCACAATCATTTCCCATAGGGTTAGCCACTCAACTTGCCACGCCACTCAATCCTAGCGATGATGCAAAGTTAGATCACTCGAGTGGCACTAGATGACCGATATGTAAACAAGTTTGCCCCTCTTGATAGTACGGCCATCTATTCTAAACCTGGTCATCAACTTCTCTACACACCTATGACCGGTGAAATGAAATGCCCTAGGTTATACCTTTGCCTTGCGCATTCCATTCTATCTCCTCCAATGTTGATGCAACACATGCACCAACATGATCATCAATGATATGAACCACTTCATATCACCACGTGATCTTGTTGGTTCATCGATCTTGACCTCACTTACTTTTCACCGTTGCCTTCGTCCATCGGCGCCAAGTCTTGCTCAAGCTTCACCGCCGCGCGGTCCATCACTCCAAAGCCTTCTACTTGCCCTTCATGCTTGCAACTGGTCCATCAAGCCAAGTCTTGTCTTGATCTTCTCCACCTTGATCACATGACTCAATGTCATGTCTCATGTACAATAAGCTCCTTCATCATCACATGTGTGAGCTTTGCAACATCTCCAAGCCATTTTCACCTTCATGGCATATGTTGCTCACACACATGTACCTGTGGACTAATTACCTGTGTATCTCACATAAACACAATTAGTCCACCTGAGTTGTCACTCAATTACCAAAACCAAACAAGGACCTTTTAGGCGCGCGCTGGCTCACCGAGCTCTCGGCGGTGCTCTGGAGCCTAAGGACAACTCCTAGCCGGGCTGCCGGCTACATGCCTTTCTTCATGGTCTACGGCTCCGAGGCCATTCTCCCAATGGACCTTGACTATGGAGCACCAAGAATCAGAGTATATGATGAACAGGGGGCCGAGGCGTCCCACCAAGATGCCATGGACCAGCTAGACAAAGCCCGCGACATCACCCTCCTTCGTTCGGCCAAGTACCAGCAGGCGTTGCGATGGTACCACAGCCGACGGGTGCGGGACCAAGCCTTCAACATCGGGGACCTCGTCCTCCGCCTCGTGCAGAGCAACAAGGACCGCCATAAGCTCTCCCCGCCCTAGGAGGGGCCATACATCATTGCGGAAGTACTCCGCCTAGGCGCCTACAAGTTGAAAACCATCAACGGTGAGGTCTTCACTAACGCCTGGAACATTGAGCAGCTACGTTGTTTTTACCCTTAAATAAACACATGTTTTTTCTTATCAGTTTTTGTCTTTACAAATCCCTGATCTTTAGTGACATCCGACCCCTGCAAATCGCAAGGGGCCAGACCTCACTCGGGGGCTGATACAAATAATACAAGTACGTTTATCTCACTAACACTTCATGTGTTACCTTTGCAAACTTTCTCTAAGTTTTCTGTTTCTTCTCATAACAAGTCCTAAGGACTAAGATTTCGGGAACAAATTTTGAGTACAACTGGTAGGACTGTGGGAGACCCATGCCCCAGCAGCTACGACCTCTTTGCTCACCAGCGTAATCAGAACTAATTCACCCGCACTCCTAGTTTTTTGCAACATGAGCCATGGGAAGGGTCGAAGGGGATCGAAACCTCTTCTACAAAAAGAGGAAGCTAAAAATAAGGCTAGGCAAAAATAACCTAGAACCGAGAACCAAACCGAAACCGAAAGAACCGGAACCAAAAATTTTGGTTAGCTGTTTGGTTCTCAGTTCTTAGGAACCGAATTAACCGATCAAATTTCGGTTCCTGGGCTCGGTTAACCGAAATAACCGAAGGAACCAAAATTCACAAACAAACCTAATAAACCTTACAACCTAGGCCTAATACCAACTTCACCCAAGATATAAAAGGTGGATGACACCCCCTCACAGCCTCACACCCTCACATTTTTTTAAATCTCGGCATTGTGCTTTTTTAAAAATCTTTTTTCCTATTTTTCCTATTCTTTTTTTGCTACTTGTGTAAATCCTTGATTAGTTCGGTCGGAACCGGAACAGAACCGAACTAACCAAAACCGATTTTGCTTTGTTACAAGATTTGCGAAGAACTGATCGGTTCCTATTTGTAGAGAACCGAATTTGTGTCATAAACTGAAGAACTGAACCAAAACCGATCGGTTAACCGAACGCCCAGGCCGAGCTGAAAAGTTGTTTGCCGTAACAAAAGATGAAAATTTGTTCATTTTTGCACAAATTCACCACTTACAAAGTGATTTCATCTTGCAAAGGACTAATGTACTCCTAAAATTCAAAGGACTGTTCACTCGGGAGCTTTCCCAAACTTATTCAATTATAGTCTCTGCTTAGCTTTACTACAAGTACTACTGCGGTCGCCGCGCCAAGCTCTCCATCGATCGCAACCCCGACAATGGCACCTCTGCCGGGACGCCCAAGGACTATGCCATCGTCATCAGCCGTGACCCCGACAATGGCACCTCCACCGGGACGCCCAGGGACTATGCCATCATCATCGGCCGTGACCCTGACAATGGCGTTAGGGCAGGAAGTGCCTCCCGCTGAAGGAAGGCCGCAACCAACGATGACAAAATCGACAACGCTCAGCGCCCTCTGGCGCCCTTGCTCCTTTGGCAGCGGCGACCCCTCCTCAGCACAGGTGAACCACGCCATCTCATCTATGTTGGATGACCTCTAGCTCGACATCGCACTCTAGATTCATGAGTAGATCTATGAGTTCTTCTCTCCCTGGCATTACCCTCTCTTACTTAGGAGCTGATGCATTCGGTGAAAAGGAAGGAGAAGAGGTGGTGGCTCAGAGGCTAGCGGGGAGGTGGGACAAGAACTCTTCCCTCCCTATTTAAAGAGGGGGCTTAGCAGCTAAGGAAAGGCGAAAGGTTCGGATGAAAAACTCTCTACCTTCCCCTATTCAATGCAAATGCCAAATCAATGCTGACATAAATCTGAGGGGATGCGCCGAAAACGACGGGACGCGCTCTGGTCGACGAGACGCCACCTGGTAAGTCAGAACGTCACCTAGGCATGGCCTGCCACTAATGCGCCCCGGGCGTGAGAACTAGGGCACACTCACCTATAGGCGACTCTCCGCTTCCCTAGGCAGGACCACGGAACGACCCAACAATGGAACCTCCCTCCAGGGGGAGCCTAATGGGCCTCCTAGGTCGATCGGGCGGCCTAGGCAAAGCAACGAATGAATGACCAATTGAAAGATAAGCACCCCTATTTACTTACTTTGAGTGTTAAATTCTTTACTGAGCCTCTGACCCCAGTAATGGCAGGGGCACATACATCGCTCGGGGGCTGCCGAGGGCGCCTGTTTGTTTAAACACCCTCTTAGCCCGACCCCTCCTTACGTTTGAGAAACCGGAAGCACGGCGTGTGGGAATAGAATGATGAATACAACTGGACGAACCACCAGACCCTACGCCCGACGGCTACAGTGTTATTTGTTCACTAGCATAATTGCATTCACGGTTCCTCACATTACTAGCCTTAGCTCCCACCTTCCCGAAAGAAGTTTGGAGGGGTCCACCTGCAGAGCCCCCTTTCAGGGGGAAGCTCTTGGATCACCACCAAGAGACAAAAACAAAAATAGCAACACTTATGCAGGTTACACCGACCTCATTGCAAATGTCAGACCCGAACCTAGCATGGACATGTCTGGTAGGAGCTTCCCATGGCTCATACCACCAAGGTAACGTTACCGACCCCCGCTTTCGTTTCGATTAAACTATATGCTAAATCCATACATCCAAACGTTGCATATGTAAATTCTTGCATCTCAACGCTTCGTGTTGCGTCACGAAGCGGTAGCCACCTCATTCAATATGAGCAACGCCTGACCGGGGTTCAAAGGCTGGCCCACGAAGGGCTCGAGGCCGCCTCATGTCAAACAGAGCCAGGGGAGGAAAACCAAAATGAGCCCCAACGGCCTCGCCCGACCCCATTCAGAAGCGGACAGGGACATTTTGACCTTTCTCGTTCGATTCTAACCTTGAGCCAGACCCACAGAATCTCCGTCGAGGAGAGGTCAATGGGTCACCTGAGCCCAGCGAACGGCTCGAGCATCTGCTGGGAGGCGGGTTAAGAAGTAGTGGAATGCCACATGAGGGCTCTGCCGACCCCGTCAGCAAATGATGGATCCAGATTCCATACGAACATACCCATTAGCGAGCTCATTGAGCATGACACTTGAGCCATCGAGGCAAGTGTCGTCAACTCAGCCCCTCCGGTCGTGGAAACTGAGGACGGGGTAGCTCGTGAAAACACGGCCGACCCCTAGCAGACCCTAAAGGGCTCGGGGGTTCAAGTCGCTCGATCCAAGATCGAGAGACTGAGGTTCGAAGGCTAACCAGTGAAGGGTCCGGGGCCACCTCGCCTCAAACAAGAGCCAGGGGAGAAAACACAGATGAGCCTCAACGGCCTTTGCCCGACCTGCATTAAGGAGAATAGGGTCATCTCAATCTTCTTGTTCAATCTAGCCTCTAGCCGAGCCCATAGAAACCCCATTGAGGGGGAATCTGTTGGAGGGTAGGCCAAGGAGTAACAGAACGCCACCCGAGGGCTTCGCTAACCCTGCTGCGAAGCAAACAGGATCGGATTCCATCCGAACATCCCCGTTAGCGAGCTCATAAAGCATGTCACTCGAGCCATCGAGGCAAGAGATGTTGCCTTAACCCCTTCGATTGCAAAAAACCATTAATGGGATGACGATCACGAACGAACCGGCCCTTAACCAAATCCCCACCATGCACGGGGGCCCGGGGAAGGCCGGACCAATGATAAGACCAAACGCACAGTCACGCAGCAATCATCAAAGTCCTAGGTAAGGGGTACGAGTAAATACAAACGTAAGTTTGCCTCCCTCGCTCCGATCTCCAGTAACATCCGACCCCAGCAACCACAAGGGATCGGATCTCAGTTGGGGGCTGATAAAGGTATTGGTACCTCCTTTCTTTTTTAAAAAAAACACTACATTAGACCTCCTCTTTGCATCAAGACTGGTGGCAAGGTTCGGGGAAACAGACTGGTAAGACCGCAAAAAGCCCACACCGAGACAGCTACAGTAATTTTGCTCACCGGCACAATCAAAATTTCCCCTAAAAACCTCGGGCCCAACGGTCTTCACAAACAGAAGGGTCGATTGTCTAAATCTTTTTTCATCACAAAAAGAGAAGAAGGTACGATCAAACAAACATTATGAAACCGTTTCTAGGACACAAAAGTGCTGACACTTGTTCACATATTACAAATAAGTGTATATCAAGCTAACTACTTCCGTGAAGGGAGAACCTTTTGTTTTAGCTTGTCCACCAGGTTCCATGCGAGGGGAGTCACTGCCTTTTCCATCTCGTCCAGCTCATCATCATCATAGATAGGTGTGAAGCCATGACTCATTATCTCTAGGTTAATCTCCCGATCATAATGGGAACGGGCGACAGCAAAGGCTTGGGTGATCCCAGCATGAAAGGCATCCTCCTCAAGTTGGCCTACCTACGCCGTGATTCTCGTGGCACGAGCTGCAAGCGAGCTAGATCCTTCTGGCTGCACCACCCTCAGGGCGTCAGTGACCACTCCGACAGTGGCTTGCAGAAGGTCATGCTCGTCGCTCTCGACCTAGAGGATCCCTTGCACTTTGGTAAGCTCCTTCTCTAGCCTGGCAGCAACGCTCTCAACCTCCAACCTACGGTTCACCATGACTCCAAGATTCGCCTGGAGGGAGTCAGCCACCCCACGTGCCTCATCGCGCTCCTGGATGGCCCGGTCACGATCCTCATGGGCTGCACTATGCTCCGAGTGAAGTCTTTCCTTGGTCTGGCATAGCTTGTCCCGCTCCTCGCGCAACCGGGTGATCATCTTGGTGTCCCGGTCCGCCCTCTGCTGCAACACCATGGACCTCTCCTCAGCCTTCAGCTTGAGGTCTCGCTCCATCTCTAGCTCTGCTAGGAGCTCGTTGGCCCGCTCACTAGCCACGGCGTCCTTCTATAGCAGCTCGTCCCGCTCCTTTCGAAGCCTGGCGGCATCCTCCTCATCTAGCTTCACCCTTGTTAATAGGTCCTCAAACATCCCGTGAGCCTCCTCCGCGTCCCGACACACCTCGACCTCCCACTGCTGGGCGACAGCGAGTTGCGCGCCCACATCTCCTCATAGCCTGGCCTCCTCGGTAAGGCGGTCCCTTTCCACCTTTTGCTCACAAAGGAACCAAGACTTGTCCTGGCTACGAGCAATAATATTCTGAAAAGTGGACGGGAATCAGAAGACATGAAAACACAGAAATGTGTGAAGAAAGAAGAAAACAAGCGAGAAGATCAAGCGGATACCTAGCTAGAAGGAACGAGGATTTCACGCAATGCACCACTAGCCTCATTCAAGGCATTCAACACAGCCGAGAACCCGATGTCCAGATTTTCCCGCTCTAGGCTCTCAGCAGCATCATCGAGCGAGAACAGAGCCGATGTTGGGTCCTCAACGGCCATCCACTGAAGCGGCGGCTCGCCCCATGCGGGGGAGCAGCTGCCTCTTGATAACAGGGCCAAAGGTGGCTCCCTTCTGGTCCTCCCCACCACTGTCACGATGTTCGAAGACCCTCTGGCCATGTCCTCCTTCATTAGGCCCACCTCGGGCATCGCGGCCTGGGCCATCGGTGGTGCGGAATGCGCTGCTCCCTCGGGCACCGCTAGGGCAACATCTGGCCCTACTGGGCTTACTGCAAACATGGGCACCACCGCCTGAGTCTCCAAAGGCATGGACTGCGCTGCTCCCACGGATGCCATCGCGACTGCATCTGGATGCACCTGGCTCATCGGGGTTGGGGACCGCCCATCCACGTCCCTCTCCGTCCTACCCATGCCGAGCACTGCCGTTCGCACCACTAGAGGCACGGACTGCACCAGTCCCTCGGACGCCACCATGGCTATGTCCGGTAGTTCCTGGCTAGGTGCGGTCATGACTACATCCGCCAGCTATACCGGACTCCCAGTTGGCGGGATCGCGTCCACCATGGAAGATGCCGCCTGCCCGACAACCACCAAGGGCGTGGACGCCGCTGGATCGGCCAACGAGGCCACAGCGGCAGCGTCACTCCTGCTTGAAACAAGGGCGATGCTGGGCAACATGATCCACCCTACCTAGAGGGTGAGGCTCTTCCTAGGTGCCAGCCCTAGAGAGCGGCCCATCCATAAGAATCTACACGAAGGGAAAAAGGGGCATAATGTTGGAATAGAAAAATAAAGAAAAAAACGAGGGGAATCGGTGACATACTCTGATGCTTTCGAGTGGCAGGTATGTTTCGGGGACGAACCCCCAGACCCCTGCTCCAACTCATGTGGGTGGGACCATTTCGAGCCTGCCCCCTACTCCGAGGCAGGGGGCTCGTCTCCCTTGTCTCATGGGGCATGACGCTAGAGCCGCTCCCCTCCATCGGCTCTTGGGGCACGGCGCTAGAGCCGCCCCCCTCTGCTAGTACCTCAGGGATGACCTTGGATCCATCCCCTCCCATCCACCGATCCTCTGCCAACACCCCGAGGGTGACGGTGGATCCTCCGGCTCCCGCCAGACCTAGAGGTAGGCCTGGCTCCACCGTCCCCACAGACTCGCTTCTCCTCGTGTGGAACAGGAAGGGTCCCTATGTGGGCAACGAGTCCTCATCCACTAGGTCACCCCAATTCACACCGCCTACTTCCGTATCGCCTCCCTCTTCGTCAGACTCATTGTCATCGTCATCATCTTCACTGCTAGTCTCCTTGCCTCGATCGCGAGCTTGCTGCTTCCGCATCACCTTCTTCTTTGCGAGCTCCCTTGTCTTCTTGTCCCAACTAGCCAAGGCGCGGTTTGCTGCCACTCGGGTTGGGTCCTTCGGCAGTGGAGCCAGGCTGTCCTTAAAGAACAGTCCTCCTAGCTAATCCCGCTATCCCAAGGTTAGCATCGGGGGATCGAAAATTCAAGTGAAAAGAGGAGCAAGGGGAAAGAAAACTTACAAAGTCAACAAACCCTAGTTCCAGCCGCATTGGAGGATGCCCTAGCACCGAGTACACAAAGTCAAGGATGGTGCCAATGGAGTCCTTCGTAGGCTCCAGCGCCTCCTTAATGCGCTACACCACCTCAGAAGGAGGGAGCACTTCGTCGGCGAGCGCCGTCCCTTCGAACGATGCTTCAGGCACCATCTGATATAAGGGAAGTGCGCGCGCCATCAGCGGCGCAACCCTCCTCGCATGGTAGGCACCAATAATCCCTAACCCCTTCATGTCCCTCTCCTTCAGAGTTCGAAGGGCGGCGAGAAGGCCGTTGAGATGCTTCTTGTCCTTAGCCTGAACACCACACCCCCACAACTCTAGGGCCTCCAAGATGTAGCGCCCGGTGAAGGCTGGCAAGGGGGCGGCGGCATCATTCTTGACATAAAACCATTGTGAATACCACCCCTTATTGGAGGTGGTCAGACGCATTAGTGGGTATGCTCCTACCCGATGGTGGCGGAGGTGGATGTCGGCACACCCCATCGGCGCGTGCAACTCTTGCTTCTCAGACTGCCTCTTCAGAAGATTGATGGCGAAGAGATACCACCACAAGTCAAAGTGGGGACTGATCCCCAAGAACCCCTCGCATAGGGCGATGAATGCTGCAATGTGCTAGATCCCATTGGGGGTAAGGTGTTGAAGCTCCACCTGGTAGTAGTCCATTAGTCCCCGAAGGAACTAATGGGTGGGCGTGGCGAATCCCTGCTCATGGAAGTGGGTGAAAGAAACGACGTACCCTTTGGGTGGTTCTGGTTCCTCCTCTTCACCAGGCAGCCGCCACTCCTCGGCGGCGATCAATGGACGAAGGAGGACTCAGTGGACGAGGCCCTCTAAGCGCTGAGGGAAGATGTTGGATTTGTACCCCGAGTCCATTACAACGGCAGGAGCAGCACGGGGAAGAAAGGTAGCAGCGAGTTTGATGGTGAAAGCAGTACGGGTGCAAGAGGCTCAGGCGATTGGCGGTGGAAGATTCAGACATGAAGGCGAGGAGGCAAAATACAGAACCCTATGGGCGAACCCCGTGGTTTTATAGAGGTGACGGATGCGAGAAGGGCAACTGTCCGCCTCGATCTCTGAGCCTGCCACGTGCACCACCGTGTCAACTCGTGGGATACGCGCCCACAATCTCTATCCTTTCCCACCAAAACCACGCTAGACGGTTTGCTTTCCGAAGTGGACCGGACTCTTTCCCCATAGAGGGAATATGGGTCAGAATGCTTCGCCTCTGGCCCACCTGGGCCTGGAACATCCAGAATCGGCCCAACGGTCTTGACGACCAACCCAACAGGGGATGGGCCCATAAACAACCAAAACCCAGGGATGCAAGCATCTCCAGGGCCTCGATCCACAGTTGGGTTCCAGCCAGGCCGGCCCTGAATAAAATTCCCACGAACGGAATAACATGATTCCCTTAAAAAAATCTAGTTGACGAAAAACCAAGTCTTTTAGCCTTACCTACGAAGGGTCCGATACTACCCCTTGGGTGACTCTACTCGAATCACCTGGGGGCTCGGGGGCTAAACCCATCGGGTGTGCTCGCGCGCACCCTCTGGCAAATTAACTCCGACGAAATCGAAAACACCCCTGGGCGATTCTGTCCGAATCACCCGGGGGCTTGGGGGCTACTGTCGGGGACCTAATACTGGGGTACCCTAAAAGGTGGAACCAATAACCATTGAATGTTAAAAACTCCCGGACGGACAAGGGCGCCGCTGCTTTTCTTGCTCGAATGATGGGAGTTTGGTTCCGCCTCGCCCGACGCCCTTGGGCCAGCTCCGCCTCGCTCGAGGGCCAAGGGCTAGACTCCGCCTCGCTCGATGCCCTTGGGCCAGTTCCGCCTCGCCCAAGGGCTAAGGGCTAGACTCTACCTCGCTCGACCCCCGAGGGCTAGGCTCGGTCTCGCCCGATGGATAAAGGCTAGACTCCGCCTCACTCGACCCTCGAGGGCTGGGCTCGGTCTCGCTCGACGGATAAAATCTAGGCTCCACCTCGCCCGACGTCCGAGGACAAACCTCACCTCGCTCGATGTTCGAAGACTGGTTTCGTCTCGCCTGACAACCTCTCCCCATTCCCTCATGATGATAGGTACAGGGTAGGACAAGACGTTCGGGTCAACCGCGGCTTCGAGGACCATACCCTACACCCCGGTAGGAAAAGTACTGCCAGGGAATGATGGGATGGGTGCTTTAGACCCTTCCAGGTGTAGCAGAGCCTGAATAGTGTTGTGAGCGTGTGCTCTTCGCCCTACAGAGTTGTAGGCGCCACCTTCAGCCCTCAGACATGGAACCCGACGTAGATATACGACAACGACTATGGTCCAGGAAAGGACTCATGTCCTCCACAAATGACGGATGTGCTATCACCGCGCTATGGTCCCAAGGGAGTGGCGCCCGCTCCATGGCCCCTTGGGTCTACCAGATCAGAGCACTCGCTTCGGCCTCCGGACGCCCTCTCCGATCGGAAGGCCTTGCCCATAGTGCTACTTTAGACCTTGACCCCGCGTCCCTCCGACAGGGACTCATAGGAACTAGAAGGCGTGTGGAGCAAGGTTGGGCAAGGCTCATAAGTCAAAACCACTATACCAGAGTCCATACCCTGCGCAGAGCAGTACTCTGTAGCCATCCTAACATTCTGTAGTGGCATCGACAGTATTGTAGGCGCTTACCATTATCTCGTACCCGCCGGAATGGACAACAAGGCTTGGTAGACGTGAACAACAAGGCTTGGTAGCATACGCACCCTTTCCCTCTTACTTGTAAAGCCGTCCCCTTCATCTATAAAAGGGGATGTGCTTCCTCCAACAAAGGGACCGACTTTTGACAACACAACACACATCACACATAGTCAAGCTGCTACCAGGCTCTTGGATCCTTTCGACCCTTCCATCAGAGACTTGGGACCAGTCCCTCTCTCGACCGTTTGTACCTCCTACTACGAACCATTTTCGGTGCTAATAACACGAGCAACAACAGACTAGATGTAGGGACATTCAGCCTAAACCAGTATAAATCTTGTGTCCTTTAGTGCACCATCCGGGCCTAACGCGCATCAATATAGATTTACTTGCCGGTGCTTGTTCGAAACACCGACAAACGGTCACGGACAGTTTATGATTCAAACCTAATCAGAGCACATGTTGAATGCGTCCATTACTGTATTGATTCATTTGCGGTGCCTCCTCTACCCTGAATATTTGGACGAGTGCCTTCAAGATTTTTGATGAAATGTATACATGGATGCACTGCCCAGTAGGCACCTCCTCGAGTAATCAAGTGCTGCATCTTGCCATATATGATATGCCTATGGATTAGTGATGATGTAGAAAAGGTAAAAAGCCAACTATGTTTCTTCATCCCAGGTTATTTTTTGCAAAATTTAAAAACATAGTGCTTCTTTCTTATTTCAGTCAATATATATAAGATAATGCTCTCATATTATACCTGTCTTGTGACGTAGATAAGGCTTTATGATAGGTTATGAGCTTCATAACTGTGAAATAATCCTTTATTTCCTTGGGTCTTATAAGATCAGCTTCAAAATATATGGTCATATTTTAATGCTTCTAAATCCTTCTTAATATTTGTAGAGCACTTTTGGCAAGCCACAAAATCCTAGAGCACCATATTATTAACTGAGAGCCTAATATTGCAGGCACTAATATCTCTAGCCGGTAATGTTAGAAAGAATAATGTACAGCGTAGACATCATTCATAAACAATGAAGACGTCGAACAAGCACTGTCTTGTGCAACAGGTTTGCCAAAATAGTGAGCCACTGCATAACCTGCCAATAAAAATCAGAATATTTTGAATGCAATGTTTTGCATCTTGTGGTCGGATTGTTTCGTTTCTCTTAAGTATATACCCATGATTAACTGTTGAGACTTCAAATGTTTATGGATCACCATATAATTCTCTGCATTTTCATGACTTGCTTATGAATTTGTGACTTCAGCCAAGATATGAAGTGTGTTACTCTTTTCGTTCTTCTACCACTATTTACCAGAATACCCATGACTGAACAAAGACATATGATTGTTCGGACTTTATTGTTTGCTTCACAGATTAAATAAACTATTTAGCTATTCACACAAAACATCCATAGTGCTAACACAGATAGATGTAGCGTAGCCCTCTGTATGATCTTTTTATTTTGATCTAATGTATCTCCTGTACCTTTATGCATGTCTTATTTCATTTACACAGGCTTTCATATAGCTATTTTCTTCTAGATTCCTATGTTGAATTGTAAGTGAAAATTGCTCGAACTAATGTTTTGGTGCGCTGACCAGCAGTCAGGTATAGTCGACGCGCGTGGCGGCGGCGGTGCCCTTCCATTCAGCTCATCTCAGATTTTTAGCTCTAGCTAAATACAGATCAGGACAACATACAGATGCACCATGCAGGAAATTATTCGAAGGTCAAAGCTATTGCCCAACAGGTAAGCCAATGCCATGTCTTTAATTAATTTTACTTACAACCCTTAGCTCAAAACAAAAAACGTAATCTATAACCCTTGTGCAGCTTTAGAAGCTCGCACCAGCTGCCGCTACATCTGTCCATTTGGTGGTCTATTGCTGATCGATTTTTGTGCTTCATCTCATATATGCTGGTCTGTTGCTGTTTTCCTCTATGTAGGATACCCTGCCTTTTGATCCAGGGAAAAAAAGATTCTATCAAGCATTGCCAATCCAAAGCACATATAATTTTTTCTACATCTTAAGCTAATGTATTTACTAAAATTTGTCTTGACCAGTGAAACCAATGCATTCTTTTTAGATGAAACATGCCTAAGATAAATTTATAGGAAGTACTCTTTCAGCTACATTCCTCGTCCTGTTTTATTCTATTTTACCATCCATTGCTCTTGGATCCTCATAGCAATATTAAGCAGCCATGTATCATCTACCTCCCTCTGTTTGCTGCTATTTTCCAATTCCAATTCACAGACTGTATGTGACAAATATTTACAGATTGATAGTTTTAGGCTGTGCTAATTCATATTATATAGTACTCTAGACCAGTAGGCCATACATAGACATGTGTGGTTCTATTCTGAAGTTCCCTTAGACCAGTAGGCCATACATAGACATGTGTGGTTCTATTCTGAAGTTCCTTGTGTCACTCTAGCACAGTGTATGTCCATGAAAAAACTCAACTAGGCTCTTTTGCTCTCGCACGCAGGGGCACGCGCATTCCACTAGTCTTTCTTAAACACGAATGCGGACTAGGGACTACACTCACATACAGGTCAGCTTGTGATTTAAAATGATTGTTACAGGCGCCCTAATGACTAGTGTGTTTTAAGAATTAAAAGGAAAATAATTATTGTATTGTCGATGGCACAAGTGCAGCTGCACCAGTGAAGCCGTGTGTGGGCCTAATGGCCATGGCAGCACGCGCACCTAGTGTCATCATGCTCTGCCAGGCAACCTAGGACAACGGTATGCCAACCATCGAGAAGACATAGGCTAGCACTGCGCAACGATGCGTGGGGTGGCTCGGCACCCTTGTACATGTGGATCTAGACGGTCACGGTTGACTGAGTGTGCAACTCTTACTGTGCCCTTAACGATCGAGAAGAGCGACGTGCATGGGAGATCTAATTGTTCCATCAGTGTACAAGATGACGCAACAGTTGGTAGAGGTCAGCATGACAAGGAGTAGTTGGATCACGTGATGGTCGATCGATTGCTCCACTATCGGTCTTTCCAACAGTTGGTCCTCATAATTTCAGTATGCTTGATGTATCTTCTGCCTTGCCTCATCGTTATCGATCTCCTGCGCCCTCGATCTTAAGGGCTACCATTCTTATAGGGTCATAGGTATATGATAATCTATTGTGCACGTGCTAATGAGACTAGAGGTGGAACATGTTTGGACCTAAAAGAGGGAGCCGAACGAAGTTCCATCTACGTCCGACACAAAAGACAAAACCGATGATAAAAACATTGATTACGAAGCAGATACACGAATGTAACTCGAGCAAAAGATTTAATGAAAGCAATAAATTAGTGGTGAAGATATTTATTCAAAACAAAGATACTCATTAAAAAAGAAATACAACCAGATATTTTAGTATTAGAGATAAAAGCATAGGTAAGAAATCAAAATGAGAGGTACACTTGCAAAAAAATACAAAACTATTGAAAGAAAACTCGAAGCACATGGAAATTTTGCGAGAAAAGAAGGTGAAAAACATGGAAAGAAAATAAATGATGGAACAAAAAAACAGATGCAAAAACAGGAAAAGAAAAGACAGACGACAATAAGAAACAAAACCAAGTGGAGAACGGAATCGGAAAGGAAAATGCTAAAAGAAACAAAAAAAACATCTGACGACTGATCAAACAATGGAACGACTAAAAACAGAAACGGACACTATGAAAAAAATTGATGTTTACTTATTAGGAAATCAGAAGGATTTATTTGATTAGGATTCATAATTAACTATCTACGTTATCTCAAGGACTTATATCCAAGCTGAGCTCCATGTTCACTGAGTTAGTTAGGAAAAGACTGAAAAAATGGATGGAGTGAGATTTTGATATAGATATAGATTTATTATTAATAGTATAAATCTTTTTTTACGACGCTATAATTTATTTCTCTTCCCCTAACATCTCCACTCTAAGTTTTTGTGCCTTGGAACGTTGTGGCCGCATAAGCTGGTTGGACAGAGGAGAGCACCTGACTATACACGTTGTCATTGTTTTTATCTAAAAACTAACCGAGCCGAGGAACATGTGGAAAGAAATCAGACTTCCATAGATACAAACGGAAAGAACATAGAAGAACAAAGAAGGAATTTGAAACGGACACGTATGGATCAGAAGACAAACCAAAATTTGAAACGGCAAATGCAGATTGTACGGAGGCACAAAACCAACGTATAAAAAGATATGGGAGGGCAGAAAAAAATAATACGTCAGAATTTTTGCTTCTTGTTTTGTTCCAGCCCAGCAGTAGTAGGTCCAACATGGGCTGCACTTTTACATCAGGAATCCCTGAATTTCTCGAATTCAATTTAGATCCTCCCACATTTTCTTTCTCTCTTGCACTTTTCCACCAGGATCCATTCCTTCTCTTATATTTATTTTTCTGATCCTTTTTCCCAAACCACGAACAGAGGCGCCCGATCTCGGGATGATAGTCCTACATGGACTTTGTAAGCGGACGAAGAGGCAGAAAAAATTTGGCAGAAATTTTGCCTCTTTATTATTAGGTAGGTGTAGATATAGAAAAGAAAAATATGGAATCCTCCATTTTTCGACTTATCACGTACTCTTTCGTGTAGTTTATAAGACATTTTAAGTAGGTCAAGAGTTAAACTTTATAATTATAATCTGAACCAAAAAAAATTCTCTTTTGTTTCTGACATTTTTATTTCTTTTTGCTAGCTTAGTTTTTTTCGATTAAAGACTACATCGCTGTAATAATGGATGGTTGTGTGCAAAACTTTTGCAAAGGCCGAAATATACCTTTTTTCTAAAAATAATTTAGCTAACGTTTTAAGTCATTGTAATACAAACTTGATACTAGTAGACCTATAGTCAAATGTATTATTCAATAATTATAAGTAATATAAATATATAATATAAAGTAAATGAATGGTCAATTTGCAATTTTCGAAGACCATGTTATGTAAGAATACGCCTTATAAGTTGGATCGGAGAGAGTATTGTACCTTCTGTCGTTAGAGCTAGCAGATTTTCGTAATGTCTTATGTATTGTTTGACAAAAAAAAATTTAAGACATCTCTGACATGTAGCCCTAAAACCAAACATTGAATACTCAACAATTTTATAAAAGGTTGCGACGAGTTACATGCATTCGTAAAATGAACTCGCATTATCTCTTGTGCTCCATCTTTTTTCCCTAAAGTAACATAAGAAAAATATGACCATCATATCTTGAAAAAAAGTTTATCTGACCTCTCTTGAATGTTCGATTTGTCTCTTCAATAAGAAATTCAGTTTTTAAACTCTCCCAACTTTTTAAACCGTCCGATTTACCTCTTGAGAGGTTTTGAAAGCAGATTAGCTAAGGTGGCACAATGTCAAACATCCTAAGTGGCACCCGTTAGCTACAAGGAGCTAAATTGGACTGTGTTAATAGTTTAGGGGTTAATTAGATTTTATCTGAAAATTGTACAAATAGTTTTTTTAAAATAATGAAATATTAGGTTCCAAAAATCTGGGGAAGAGATAAATGGGACTTTCACCTTTCATGACAGTTTTTTTTTCGTGAGGAAAACCTTTCATGACAGTTGAGGGATGTCACATGAATCATACTTACTTATCTAGTGTGAGAGGATAGGCCCATAGGGACAGTGGCCCATCCAAAGCGGGTGCCAGCAAAAGAAAACGTTTAAAGTTAGCCCATAAACTTTGGGCTATTACCCAATCTTGAGTCCACAGATGGGTACATGCCGCTTGCACAAGGAAAGAATAGATTTAAATCACAAGAGAAGCTTTTGCGTCACCAACTTCACGGTTACAGGTACGAAAAAGCTTTGCTCTACGATGTTACTGTCTCAATGGTAAAAAAGTGTAGACAAATGATGACCCCTTTGAGAAATAGAACAAAAAATGAGTAAGAAAACTTCACAAAGCTTGGAAGACAAGCTGCGAATACATATACTTAATGGTAAAGTATATTATTAGGTTTGTTGTTCCTCACTTTTACACATCTTCTTTCTTTTCACACTCTAACTTTTCTCGTTTACATCAACGACAAAATGTATACCTACGACAGGTATCCGAGACATAGGTCGAGCATCGGTCCATCGTCCCTCACCCAATCCTATTTTTGGTCGATAGGTCCAATGTTCGTCGCTCCCACCATTCTTGCCTTCACATTTTTTTTAGAAATTCTTGCCTTCACAGATGGCAGACGATCCATAACACGAGTCCAAAGGCTCAAGGCCCAATGAAGGTCGGTGTTGCCATACATACATGAAGCTTGATCGTTTGGCTGTGGCTCGTCGTAAACGATCGTAAATTTTCAACCGGAACGGTATTTTTCTCTCACACAAACCAGCCAATAGTACTTCTTCACGAACCAGCAACGATACGAACCAGCCAACCGAACAGGCTGATGGCCGTGTCGTTCACAAATCACAACATCAGTCCAGGGCTCAGGGCCCAGTGAAGGTTGGTATTGCCATGCACGGGCGTATAGTCTATTTACATGCTGTTTAAATGCTACACAATAACCAGCCGTTTTTGTCTAATCGTCCATTTTCTCCGGTTAACCCCGTTCAAGTGCACAGCTTTTTACCGTTATAGTTTCGATGAACATTGACGAAGTTAGAGTGTTTTGTCCTCCAAAACAACGCCAGTTACAGTGTGGAGCTGCAAAACATTTGCTAGCACCACACCGATCATTTTATGGTGTGGATCGCTACTTGACATGACACACACAGGCGTGTATATCGCCTTTCACATTTCTCGATTTCACAATAGATATACACAATATCCGTTCCATCTAAACTGAATTAATCTCCAATTGATTTCCCATTATGCTTGAACCTTCAGACAAAGTATTATCCATCAGGCCCTAACATTTGTGCGGCGTGTTATTATAGTGCAATTATTACTTGTCAATGGGATAATAAAATACCAGCTATACTAGCTGTTTTTTTTATAACTTCGGGAGGAGTTGGAGAGGAGGATACTGAACTTAGTGCCTGGTTCAGTGTGTTGACCTGTCAAAGAATACATCATCCCACCTGCTATTTGTTGAGGGAAGCTGTCATCATGCATATAAAATTTATTTACAAGGCCGCCACCTACATGTGATGGAAAAAGCTGATGTGTATAGCATACGAATTTTCTCACAAACATTATACTCCATTAGCCAATAAGTCACATGTAACATGACTCGGTTAGTTTTACTGACTTCACATTGATTTTTTTTGAACTTTGACTTCACATTGCTTTGAGTTGTTAGGCAGAATCTTTATACACTTTGAGGGACCATCTTTTGCCGGGTCACGATGGGAAAAAACGAAGACCTCGCTGGCCATCATGATTCATGAGCCGCCGGAACCCACATCAACTTCACACGCCTTGCCAACCCCAACGGCCGCCACCAACACGAATTTGGATGGTTGAGAGAAATTTTGGAGAAATTATCAGAGAAAAACATCGTTCAAAAAAAAAAAAAAGTGGATCCAGTCAGATTTAGCCGGGTTAAGGACAGGCGAACGGGGCCGATGACACTGGACACGGACACGGACACGGACCCAACCCAACGCATCGTCGTCATTGTCGCGAACAAAACCGACGCGCACCCCCTCCCCGGCTGTGTGGCTCGCCTCTCCCTCTCCCTCTCCCTCTCCCCCTCCCCCACCTCCACCACCACCGCGCCCCTCCGCACTCGAATGCCACGACCACGAGACTGACCTCTCCTCGCCGCCTCAGCCGCGATGCCCGCGCCGACCGCCGAGCCGGCGCTCCCGGCGGCCTTCCTCCTGCGCGTCCCGTCCCCGCTCCTCTCCACACCGCTCCCCGGCGCCGCACTCTCCGCCTCCCCCGCGCCCTCCTCCTCCTCCCACCACCATGCCTCCTTCCTCCCGCGCCCGCGCGGGGGCCCCCGCGCGCTCTCCGTCGCCATCTCCGTGCCGGGCCCCACTTCCTCAGCAGCGGCGTCGCGGCTCCACCAGATGTGGGGCGAGTTCGCGCGGTTCGTGCGGCTGCACGGGAACCAAATCGCGCCGCTCGGGTTCGCGTCCCTGGGCCTGGGTCTCGGCGGCGGCGGCGGCGGGGGTAACGCCGGCGGTGGTGGGGGAGGAGGAGGGGGTGGAGGGGATGTGGACGGGGTAGGCGAGGTGGAGGAGGAGGCCGCGGCGCGGGCCGAGGCGCCGAAGAAGGTGCTGATCCTCATGAGCGACACGGGCGGCGGTCACCGCGCGTCTGCCGAGGCCATCAAGGCTGCCTTCACCCAGGAGTTCGGCGACGACTATCAGGTGCGGTTTTGCTTCTCTCTTCTCGCCTGGGATTTACATACACCTGTAGAAGTCGTATTCTAGGCCGTGTAGCGTGTACACTTACAGTTTCGCTTTGAATTTTTCATTCTAAGTTGCCTTATGTGTTACACTCACGGCCTTTAAGACATTTCACACAATAAGCTGTACGAACTTGGTTGGCGCAATTACCATCGATTTGATTTTGCTGTTGCTTGTTCAGCATTGAATAAGGTCGTCCTATCCTACCCTACTTATACTTAGGTTGATGTGCTCACAACAGCTAATTATGGGGAAATCTTTTGCCATGATACTGTCTGTCCTTGCAACCACCTTCTTTTGATGCTTTAGCATAATGCTGTACTGATGCAGACCTTTTATTGGAGAAGAAGGATGCCCATTTGTTTGCTTATGGTGGTGCTCATTGGTATTGCCTAGTGACTTGTTAATGTTGGAATGGTTAAATAGCCAGTAATGAAGTGACACATATTTTTTATTAGTCATTGCTGTATATATAGGAGAATGGGGGAATTTTGGTAGTTGGTATTCTCGACTTACGGTGCCAAGTGTCATCTGCATTAATTTGGTTCATAAATATACAATGAACCAATGACTGATATTCCACTTACAGGTATTTGTCACTGATCTGTGGACTGACCACACTCCATGGCCATTTAATCAACTGCCTAGGAGCTATAGTTTTTTGGTGAAACATGGACCCCTGTGGAAGATGACATACTATGGTACTGCACCACGTGTAATCCATCAGCCTCATTTTGCTGCAACATCCACATTCATAGCAAGGTTACTGGCTATATCACAATTTCTATTTTACATTATGGAAGGGTCTCCATAGTTTTCTCGCCACCTTCATGAATTACTAGGCTTGTACATTTGTAGATACACTGTTCCTCATACAATTTTGCTTACCTCAGTGCTTAGACAACAAGCACTGAATAAGTGAATAACCACTACGTGATGTAGATTAGGAAAAAATGTTATTTATTGTTTTTCATACTTCCTTTCCTTATTTTTCTTTTATCTGAGTGAGGCTTTCACCCCTATTTCCTGCCACATTAGCAGAGTCAAAATAAAAAAAATATATTCATGTACCTGCAGTGTTTGACCTGTAATTGCCCATCATGAACTAAATCTTGTACTGATTGAAGAACAAAGATAACCACGAAGAACAACAATGAACAACTTTGTATTCCAGATACCAGACTATATTTGTATCCTAGGGCCTTAATCCTATGACTGCTTGTGACGACTAGCATCAGGTGTGTGTAGGATTCTCAAAATCCTGCATAGGAAGTAGACCATGATTTCCTTACAAATTGTACTGTTCTGTAGCTAGCTCTGTCTCTCTCTGCCTCTCTGAAATTGCCACTTCTTTATGCAGAGAGGTTGCAAAAGGTCTACTGAAGTACCAACCAGATGTAATTATCAGTGTACACCCTTTAATGCAACATGTGCCCCTCCGAGTTCTAAGATCCAAAGGTCTCTTGGATAAGATCCCATTCACAACTGTTATCACGGATCTCAGCACCTGTCACCCAACATGGTATGCTGGCCTCAGTGTTCTGCATAACTCAAATGCTTCTTTGTAGTTTCTTATCAAAATGTGAGACATACACTCTTACAATGAAATAGTTATCCTACTGTTGCCCCTTAGGTTCCATAAGCTTGTCACTAGATGTTACTGCCCATCAACTGAGGTGGAAAAGAGAGCACTAAAAGCTGGTCTGAAGCCCTCACAGATTAAAGTCTATGGCCTCCCTGTTCGACCCTCTTTTGTCAAACCTATTCGACCGAAGGTACAAAATTTCTTCAGCTAATTGCAGTGTAGCATTGTCCTACTGATTTTTATGAATCTTTTCCATCTTCCAGAACTTACTGATTGTAGTATCTATTGTTAACCTTTTTAATAGGATGAACTGCGAAGAGAGTTAGGCATGGATGAAGATCTGCCTGCTGTTTTATTAATGGGTGGGGGTGAAGGGATGGGTCCTATTGAGGCCACTGCTAAAGCGCTTGGTGATTCTCTGTATGATGAAAACCTAGGGGAACCCACTGGTCAAATACTTGTAATTTGTGGGCGTAATAAGAAGCTGACCAATCGATTGCAGTCGATAAATTGGAAAGTTCCAGTTCAGGTACTTCCCTGGAAGCTGATTTGTAATATCCATTAAGTTTAACATTACAACTGCCTTACCAGTTCCTTGATGTTGCTTTTTCCTCAGCAAAAGAATTTTTCTTCAACCCTTTCAACTGCATAGATAGCTTAAATGAACTTAAGCCAAGGTACATTGTTTCTTGGCTAGTAGCAGTTGTGTATTTTTGAACTTCGAATACATGAGACTAAATACTGCAGCAATAATATCGTATGGATATCTTAAAAAAAGAAGTCTCTAACTAAAAGCGGCTCTTATATTTCACACCTCTTGGACATACAGATTTCTTCATAAATCCTTGTTTAAAAAAAAAAATAGGTGAAAGGCTTTGTTACAAAGATGGAAGAATGTATGGGTGCTTGTGATTGTATCATTACAAAGGTATGCTTTACTTTAGCCTCTCATGTTCAAATCATGCAGCTTGTTTTTGAATATGTGATACATGTACATAATTTGTGGTGATGTTGTGATACATGATTTCTGTTGAACTTCAGGCAGGACCTGGTACAATTGCAGAGGCGATGATCCGTGGCTTACCAATTATTCTAAATGGTTATATTGCTGGACAGGTATTTTTCTTTAGCAACTCATTGTAGAGACTGTTTTATTCCATTATTAGTTCTCATGGTGCTGCATCTTGCTCTCCTCAAATATGATCTGTCTGAAGAACATTGAAATTACCCCTGGATTATTGACTCATTGACCATTTCTTTGTTAAATATCTAGGAGACACAGTCAGTAAAAGCCACACAAATAGAAGATTGTTGTACTGTCATAGATTTATATACTATATACCATGAGCTCAAGCTTAGCTCTAAATCATGGCTAGGTTTGTTTAGATGTTTACGTATCCAAAATTTACTTGTCTATGTAAGATTATCATACCTTTGACTTCATCTTTGTGGTTCACTCAGTATAACCTATACAAAAGTCAAAAGGTATAAGCAACTGTTAATTGCACTGATACTCATACCTTGCAACTAGGCCTGTTCACTCACGCTTTTAGCTGGTCTTGTTAATGAAACCAAAACAAACCATCAGGTGCCCGTTTTCTAAGTAGCACGGATACGGATACGTGTATCGGTATCGGAAGGATACGGATACGCGGATACGGCAATTTCTTAAACAACCCGATACACGGATACGTTTTAACTATTTTATTAATAAATAGATAACAATGCATATTAAATTGCAAAATAGATGTTCAAGTTCAACATAGAGACATTTAAGGTCTATTACACTCAGAATAACATGACAGTAGGTTCTAATTTAGGAAATTAATAAATAAATGCTCTAATCAGTAATCAGGAAGGGGTAATGGCCTTTGGCCTGATGGGGCAGGGCGCACTGGCTCAGATCTAAATTGGATTGGGGAGGGAGAGGAACTCACCTAAGCAGGGGGCACGAGGCAGGGTGCAGTCTCCGGCTCGCCGTCACAGGGGCTCGTTGGCGTTGCAGCTGGCCGGGCGCAGCTCTTCGTTGCCATCGCAGGGGCTCGTTGCTGGAGGCGGGGTGCAGCTCTTCGTCGCCGTCGCGGGGGCTCCTTGTCGCCGGCGAGGGCGGAGGCTGGTCGCCGTCGTAGGGGCTCGTTGGCGTTGCAGCCGGCCAGGCGCAGCTCTTCGTTGCCGTTGTAGGGGCTCGTTGCTGGAGGTGGGGTGCAGCTCTTCGTCGTCATCGCGGGGGCTCCTTGTCGCCGGCGAGGGCGGAGGCTGGTCGCCGGCGGGCGGCGGACACGGGCGCTACGTGGGGGAGTTGGCCAGTCCGGGAGGCGGAGGCGGCTTCGGCTGCGTGAGGCGGACTGCGCGTGGGAGGGGTCGGGAGTAGGGCAAAGGCAAAGAATGGGACGGTGGTAAGTTGGGTTGGGCCGTATCGACTGGGCCGAAACGTTTCCTTTCCTTAGTTTTCAGCCCAAATAAACAGGGATACGCGGACACGTATCCCGGCCGTATCCCAGGCGTATCCGTGTCGGAAACGTATCCGATATGGGATACGCACCTTCCCTGCCGTATCCGTGTTTCTGAGCCCGTTTTGACTGTAAACCAGATGCGATGCTGCTGCTAACACCACCTATTGAACCTGACGAAGATGATTGGTGCTGCCAACGCTGCCCGTACGCCGCCTCCACGTAGTTTGACACTTTGATCCTTCCTACACTCGCCATCTTCCTTCTCTGTCTCCCTGTCTTCCTCATGACCAATTAGAATGCCACAATTTGAAGTTCAACAGAAGACTGCCAGAGGCACAAGCGGTCCTAGAAGGAGCACTATGGATGGTTCAAGGATTTCTTCCACTTCCGCCAATTTTCTATCTGTTCTTACCCCATCCCTTACCCTAATTTGTGATTGAACCACTCATGGAGCAAGAGTTCAGGGCAATCAGCATGAGAGCATCGGTGCTGCTGCAACTGCCACGGTGGAAGAAGCACAGGCCCCAGCTTGACTCCAAAGGGCTTGTTCCACTCAACACACACTTGAGGAGATATGCCGGTGGTGTGTGTGTGTGTGTGGGGGGGGGGGGGGGGGGGGTGTTCACAGCGACATCGATTTTGTACTATCGCTGGCGAGAATAGTGCGTTGAGGGTGGCCCTGCCGGAGGTGGAGCCATGGCAAGTTGCCCCCACCTGCACCATAACTCATGCAGTCATGCTACTCACTCAATCAACTACAGATGTAGCTGCCATGGCGCTGGTTGCCGATGATCACCACAGCTTGGCTCTGCTAGATGGGTTGGCTGGTCCAAAAAATCCTGAGCTGGAGGCTATGCATCATTTTGCCGTGTTTGAGCCGAGCACATACGGATGCGGCAGGGCTCCCTCTGGCCTCTGGACTGGATTCTGATCTGGTTCACAGCCTGTTTCTTGGTCGGTAGCGCTGTCCGCAGTGCACCCCCGAAAGGGCGGCTCTAGCACGTGGGTCAGGGGAAGGTATTTTTCTTTAGCAACTCAGTGTAGGGCAGTAGGGGCTGTTCTATTCCATTATTAGTTCTCATGGTGCTGCATCTCGCTCTCCTCAAATATGAGCTGTCTGAAGAACATTGAAATTATTCCCTGGATCATTGACTTATTTGACAATTTCAATGTTAAATATCCAGGAGCAGTGAGTAAAAATCACACAAATAGAAGATTGTTGTATTGACATAGATTTATATTACCATATACCATGAGCTCAAGCTTAGCTCCAAATCATGGCTAGCCTTGTTTAGATGTGTACGTATATAAAATTTACTTGCCCATGTAAGATTATCATCCCTTGATTTCATCCTTTAATTACACTGATACACTCATACCTTATAACTAGGTCAGTTCACTCACGCTTTTAGCCAGTTTTGTTAATGAAACCAAAACAAACCATCAGGTGCAAGTTTGACTGTAAACTGGCTGTGGTGATGCCACTAACAACATCCACCGGCACCTAATGAACTAAACAAAGATGCTTGGTGCTGCCAACGCTGCCTGTACGCCGCCTCCATGTAGTTTGATCCCTCCTACACTGTCGCCATCTTCCTTCTCTGTCTCCCCGTCTTCCTCTCATGACAAAGCAGACTGCCGCAATTTGGAAGAACAACAGAAGACCACAGCACTATGGATGGTTCAAGGATTTGTTGCACTTCTGCAATTTTTTCTCTGATCTTACCAAATCCCTTACCCTAATTTGTGATTGAACCACTCATGGAGCGAAAGTTCAGGGCAACCTGCATGAGAGTCTGTGCTGTTGCAATGCCACAGTGGAAGCACAGGCCACAACTCAACTCAGACGGGCCTGTTCGACCCAGTGCACGTGTCATGTAGGGCAGCAGGGGACCGGCTGCATGCAGCCAGGACGGTATCCCAGGGGGTGCCGGCTGTAATCAATGGCAATTAGTGTCTGGGGAATAGATTAGAGTTAATGAGAGATTTGAGTTAATGTTGGGGAGAGAAACAAGGAGCCAGGGCTGGGCACCTAGGGGCTGAGCTCCTCTATTTATGTCAAGGGCCTCGAACCCTTGACTGGCCGGACCTCGGCTACGTAGCTCGTAGCCGCCGTCCGTCACGCCGGCGAGGTTATGCCCCTCAGCCGTCGGCTTACAGAGAAGAGAGGTAGATTAGAGATAACTTCTTCCTTTTTCCCTCAATTGGTTTCCCGTACAAGCATATATGGCTCTCGGCCAAACAGAAGGAGAAGGCTCTCCTTAATTGTAGGACTAATCTTAACAAAGAAATAACTAACAAAGGAAACAACTAATCAGGTGACTAACTTTCCTCCTAGCCACTCGCTTGCCCTTCCTGCGTCCTGGCTGCGCGCTCGGCCTCCCGGCGCACGTCGCGGGCTCGCCTGCGCCTGGCGTACGTGCGCCCGCACATGACATCTCTCCCGCCGTCGAAGACCAGCTCGTCCTCGAGCTGAAAATCAGGGAACCGAGCACGGAAGTCGTCGTAGTCCTCCCAGCTTGCCGATGCAGCCGGCTCATCTTGCCACTGGACCAACACCTGCCGTACCCCGCGAGCCAGCCGGCCGGCGGTGACCGCCGCAGGCACCGGCACCATAGCGCCATTGTGGGTTGGTGGCAGTGCCGGGGGTGTTGCAGGCGGCGTGCCAACGAACTTCTTGAGCACCCCAACGTGGAACACATCATGGAGACGGGCCCCTGGTGGAAGATCGAGCCGGACAGCCACGGCGTTGATGACCTCCCCGACGCGATACGGCCCGACGAACCGGGGCTTGAGCTTGCCGGTGGTGGTACGTGGCAGTGACGCTGCTGGGCGCTGCCGGAGCCGGAGGAGTGCCCAGTCACCAACTTGGAAAGCCACTGGACAATGGTGCTGGTCGTAGACACGCTTCTGGACCGCCTGGGCCTGTTCGAGGCGGTAGCGGACGTCGTCGAGGAAGGCCGCGCGGTCCTCCATCTCCTGGGCAACAGCAGCCACGCGCGTCTCGCCAGGCTCATAAGAGCGGATGGTTGGCGGATCGCGGCCATAGACCACGCGGAACGGCGTCTCCCGGAGCGACGATTGGAAGGCCGTGTTGTAGGTGTATTCGGCCCACGGGAGCCAGCGAAGCCACTGTCGAGGACGGTCGCCGGTGAAGCAGCGGAGGTACATGACGATCACCCTGTTGGCGGCCTCCGTCTGGCCATCCGTTTGCGGGTGAAAGGCCGACGACATGAAGAGCTTGGTGCCAGTGAGGCGCATGAGCTCGGTCCAGAACGCCGACGTGAACACCGGGTCGCGGTCCGAGACGATGGACTGGGGAATGCCATGAAGGCGGACGATGTCGCCGAAGAACGCTTGGGCGACGGATTCGGCGGTGTAGGGGTGCGCCAGCGGAATGAAGTGGCAGTACTTGCTGAAGCGGTCGACGACGGAGAGGATGACTGTCTTGCCCTGCACCTGGGGCAACGCTTCAATGAAATCGATGCCGATGTCGGCCCAAACGCTGGACGGAATGGGCAGCGGCTGGAGCAGCCCGACCGGCCTCAGGTGGTCCGTCTTGTACTTCTGGCACGTGGCGCACGCCTTCACAAAATCCTGCACCAAACGACGCATGTTGGGGAAATGAAAATCACGCCGTAGGCGGTGCAGCGTGTGATGAACGCCTTCATGGCCGTCGTCGTGGACCGCGGCCAGGATCTCTTGAAGGAGTGGCGACGCGGGCGGGATGTAGAGGCGGCCCGCCAGGGTGACCATGGCATCGATGATGGCCCACGACGCGGCGCGGGTGCCCGCACGGAGTTCGTCGTGGACGGCGACCAGCGCTGGGTCGGTGGCCTGGGCATGGCGGAGGCGCTCGATGAAGTCGAACCGGGGCGCTGAAATGGCTAGCAGCTCGCCCGCATCGTTGTCGCGGCGGGATAGAGCGTCGGCGACAGTGTTCGTAGCCCCGGAGCGGTACTCCACTGTGAAGTCGAAGCCCAAGAGCTTGCCGACCCAGTGGTGCTATGGAATCGTGGTGAGGCGCTGATCGAGGAGGTATTTCAAGCTGTAGTGGTCCGTCTTGACGAGGAAGCGGCGCCCCCACAGGTAGGGCCTCCAATGCCGGACCGCCTGAACCAGGCCAATGAGCTCGCGCTCGTAGGCAGCCAGGGCGCGGTGGCGCGGTGCCACTGGCCGGCTGAAGTACGCCACCGGGTGTCCCGCCTGGACTAGTACCGCCCCAAAGCCGACCGTGGACGCGTCACACTTGACGACGAACAGCTTGGCGAAGTCGGGCATGGCGAGGACAGGGGCCGACATGACCGCCGCTTTGAGCGCCGAGAACGCCGCGGCCGCTGCGTCGTCCCATGCGAAGCCATCCTTCTTGAGCAACGCCGTCAGGGGCGCGGCCACCGTGCCATAGTTATGTACGAACTTGCGGTAGTACCCCGCGAGTCCGAGGAAGCCACGAACAGCACGGGCGGAGCGTGGCGCCGGCCAATCATGGATGGCCTGCACCTTGGCCGGATCCATGGCGACGCCCGCAGCGGAGATAACGTGGCCGAGGTAGGCGACGGCGGAGGCACCGAAGGAGCATTTGGTGCGCTTGACGAAGAGCTGGTGGCGGCTGAGCTCGTCGAAGACAGCACACAGGTGCCGCAGGTGATCCACCCATGTCCTGTTGTAAATCAAGATATCGTCAAAAAATACGAGGACGAAGCGACGGAGGAACGGCCGCAGAACGTCGTTCATCAAGGCTTGGAACGTGGCCGGTGCGTTGCAGAGTCCGAACGCCATGACCAGGAACTCGTACAGGCCGTCATGCGTGCGGAACGCCGTCTTGTGGATGTCCTCGGGCCGCATGCGGACCTGGTGGTATCCCGACCGCAGGTCGAGCTTGGAGAAGAATTTGGCGCCGTTGAGCTCATCCAGCAGCTCATCTACCACCGGAATTGGGAAGGCGTCTTTGACCGTCACGGCGTTCAGGGCCCGGTAGTCGATGCAGAAGCGCCAGGAACCGTCGGGCTTCTTCACAAGGAGGACCGGCGACGAGAACGGGGAGTCGCTGCGGCGGACGATCCCTTGTTCAATCATGGCGGCACATTGCCGCTCCAACTCATCCTTGTGGGCAGCCGGGTACCGATAGGGGCGTACGGCTACCAGTTGTGCAGCGGCCTTCAGCAGGATGCGGTGATCATGGGCGCGCTTGGGGGGTAGGCCAGTCGGAGTGGCGAAGACCCCTGCAAACGCGTCGAGGAGAGCCTCCAGGAGCGGCTCGCCAGTGGACAAGGCGCGCGCCGCCGGCCCCGCCGCCGTGGCCAGTCCAGCCCAGGAGATGGTGCGGCCCCCATGCTGGAAAGACATGCGCCGGTTGGCCAGGTCCCAGACAATGGGCCCCAACGCGCCGAGCCACTTGGTGCCGAGGACGATGTCATACCCGGCCAGGGGCATGACGAAGAGATCCGTCGGGAACGCAGCACCGGCGATGAGCAGCGGCGCGTCGCGGATGACGCCGGCGCAGGTGATCTTCTCGCCATTGGTGACCATGGCCGTGAGGCGGGGACGTTGCCGGAGAGGGAAGTTCCGAGCGCCGCGCGGCCTCCTCGGAGATGAAATTGTGGGTGCTGCCGGAGTCGAGGAGGGCGACGAGCGAGGCGGCCCCCAGTGTTACCGCGAGCTGCATGGTGTCCGTCATGGACACACCGGCCACCGCCTGCAGCGAGAAGCAGGGGGCGTCCTTGTCCGCGGCGTCAGCGACGTCTTCGGTGTCATCAATCTCCACACCGTCCACGAAGAAAATCCGCTTGCAAAACCTGTTATGGCCACGAGAGTACTTTTCATCACAGTTAAAACAGAGGCCAAGGCGGCGACGTTCCGCCTGCTCCGCCGTGGAGAGGCGCCGCTGGTTGCCCTCGCGGCGTCCCTGGTCGGCACCCGCCGGCGGTGCGGGAAGTGCCAGCTGCTGGGGCGGTGCGGGAAGAGCTTGGCGAGGCGGCGGCGGCGGCAGCAGACCGCGCGCGCCAGGCCGGACCGGGGCCTGAGGTGGCCTGTCGATCTCCATGAGCTCCACTTGACGCGCCAGGCTCATCGCGGCGGCGAGCATGTCAGGATTGTGGATGCGCACCGCGTGACTCAAAGGCGGAAGGAGGCCGCCGGTGAAGAGTTGCACCCGCTGAGCCTCGTCAAGCCGACCGGCGCGGGGCAGGAGTGCCTGGAAGCGGTTGGAGTACTCCTCCACTGTTCTGGTGCGCCGGCACTCGGAAAGCTCGAACATCGGGGCGGAACGGAGAGGAGGCCCGAACCTCTCGTTCAGGAGGTCTTTGAATCGGCCCCAGGACGGGGCGCCATCATCTTCTTCGAGCTGGTTGTACCACAGCTGCGCGACGTCGTCCAGATGGTAAGATGCCATCCGAACACGTTCCTCTCCCATGGTGCGGTGGTGACGGAAGTACGACTCGCATTTGTTGATGAACAGCATCGGATCGACGGTGCCATCAAAGCGGGGGAAGTCCCACTTTTTGTGCTTGATGAACGGATCTTGGTCGCGCTGCCCGTCGGGGCGACGGCCCCCTCCGTTGTCCGAGGACGACGAGGACTTGTCCTTCATGGCCGCCATATCGGACTTCAGATACGACACCTCCGTGCTGAGGGACCTCAGTTCGGCGAGCACGTCGGCAAGGGTGGGCTCGGCCATGGCTGCGGTAGGGGTTGGCGGCGATGGCGGTGGCGGCGGCTGGTGGGCTGCGGTGGAAGAGTGGGTGGAGCGGGTGGGCGAGGATCGACGAGACCGTGATACCAGGTTGTCAAGGGCCTCGAACCCTTGACTGGCCGGACCTCGGCTACGTAGCTCGTAGCCGCCGTCCGTCACGCCGGCGAGGTTATGCCCCTCAGTCGTCGGCTTACAGAGAAGAGAGGTAGATTAGAGATAACTTCTTCCTTTTTCCCTCAATTGGTTTCCCGTACAAGCATATATGGCTCTCGGCCAAACAGAAGGAGAAGGCTCTCCTTAATTGTAGGACTAATCTTAACAAAGAAATAACTAACAAAGGAAACAACTAATCAGGTGGCTAACTTTCCTCCTAGCCACTCGCCTGCCCTTCCTGCGTCCTGGCTGCGCGCTCGGCCTCCCGGCGCACGTCGCGGGCTCGCCTGCGCCTGGCGTACGTGCGCCCGCACATGACAATTTATACCCTGTAACCAGTTGAGATTGGATCAAGCAATGAACAACAAACAATCTATTTACCCCCAAATATTCTAGTCTCCCTCCACGCCGACTTTGCCCGGCCTTCCTCTTGGCAATGGTTATCCTCCCTATCCTCGATATGAACTAGGGTTCATAGAATCTGGTTTCGGCTTCCCGGCGCTCCTCTTCCACCTCTGCTCCGCCGCCAAACCCAGCAGCCACCACGCCATCTGCCCCAGCCTCACCAACGACTTCCGCCGCCTCCATGTCATGAGTTAGGGATCCTTTCCTATGGCTTCTGCTGTCGGTCATCCATCACCATCAAGTGATGAGCCAATCACTGCACTCGTTGAGGGGACTCGCCATCTCGCAGAGGAGATGGATCGCTTCGTCGTGATGTTCAACCGCTGCCGTGCTCACTTGGAGAAGTCAGAGCATGAACTCCAAGCAGCAGTGTGGCTACAGGCGGCAGCAAGAGGGTTCCTGGTAAGGCACACCACCAGGAAGATGCGGGCAGCGATCAACCCTGCGCCTTCAACGATCCCATCCACCGCATCATTAGGTGTTGTCGCAACACACAGTCCAGTCGGCGCTCACGATGGGTATGGTTGTGCCAACAAGCGGCAGACGTTCACCAAAATCCTCCAGGCTTGATGAGTGGGATATGGCACCGCCACCAGCACTAGCCGTCTCCTTTGTTCTGTCACCTGTTTTGGTGTCGCTGGACAGGCCCAGCATACTGCTGAAGCTAGCTGTTGGGCTCTTCCCATGGGATCCAGGAGGACGTTGTCAGCTTCATCGACTGCTATCCAAGCTTCCAGCTTGAGGACGAGCTGCTCGTCAAGGGGGGGATAGATGTCATGTGGGGCAGCGGGGACCGGCTGCATGCAGCTAGGTGTTAGTTGATCTCCACCAAGGGCCCTATCTCTACTCACTGATCGGGGGACCCAACCCTAATTCGGTTGGAGGGCCCCTGTCGCACAGCACACATAAAAGGAAGGTGGGAGTGAGGGCTTGGACTACGAGGTTCACTGGAGCCGCCACACCCACCTACAGTAACCCTAATACCGATCTAAAGAGCTGCTGCCAGCGACGGGATGTGCCCCAACCACCGCCGTCTCCCACTGCAGGACACCGCCGGCGTCACTATACTTCATCTCGCCGACGCTGGACGTCTTCTACACCGCGACACTGGATGCGGTGCATCTACTGAAGGGCTAGGAGCCTACTCGGATCTACGGGTTACACAGAAAGGTACACCAATCCTACGATTTTAACAATGGTATCAGAGACAGGTTACCTCTGTGTATTCCTGTGTATCCCTAACCCTAACCGGGTAAAAGCAAAAGAAAGAGAGACCGGCTCACGGTCTACCGGTCATCACCGCCACCGCGCGTGGGGGAAAGGAGCCGCACCGTTCGACGGCGCACGGCAAAAGTAAAGAAAAGAATAGATCCTTTCGGATCAGAGAAGAAATAGGGCCCTAGGCTCACAGAGCCGAAACCCTAACCCTAGAACGGGGATAATCTGTTCGGGTAAACAAGGGAAAAGAAAAGAAATAAAAGAAAACAGAACCTAACCCTAGATCCATTCGGATGTCAAAGAAAAGAAAGGAAAAACAGAAAAGAAAGGGGAAAAGAACAGGGTCGGCATACGAACCCTAAACCTAACCCTAGAATGGATCCTCATCCCTAACCGGTTGAATCCGAGAAGAAACAAAAGAAATCAAAGAAAAGAAAAGAAAGGAATCAAAGAAACCCTAACCCTAATCCCCTCCTTCGGTTCGGTTCGGATAAGAGGAAAGCGAGATCCAAATCGAAAAGAAGGGGGTGGGAAAGGAGAAAGGGAAGGGGACGGATCCACCCTCGCCGGCGCGGGAAAAGAAGAGCCGGGACAGCCTTTCGCCGGCGCGGGAGAAGAAGAGTCGAGCCGGGGGCGCCGCGGCCAGGTCGCTCGACGGCGGCGTGCTCACCCGTTGGGGAGCACGCGCGCCGGCGAGGGGGCCGGGGACGGCGCCAAGGCTCGCTCCACCGCCCGCTCGCTCGTCGTCGGTCGCTCGCGGCTGCACTGAGGTAGAGAGAAGAGAGAGCGGCGAGCAAAGAGAGAGAAGGGCAAGTGCCGAATGAGACTAGGGTTTCAGGGCCCGCGGCCGGAGTCGTTTTTTATTCGGCCGAAACAATCGGACGGCCGTCGGATCAGATCCAACGGCGCCGGATGCACGGGCCCGCGAGCGGCCCAGGCGGGGGGAGCACGCCGCGGCAGTTTGCCGGCCCAGGCCTAGGTTGCGGCCTGGGTGCGGCCTGCGCGCGCGGAGAGAGGCGGGCCGAGCTGGTTTTACCGGTTGGGCCGAAAAAAGGGAAAGAATCTAGATCAGTTTTTCTTTTCCAGTAATTGCTAATTTCTGGAAAATGAAAAATATATCAAAGAAAATATGAAAAGTGATTTTACCTGTGGGTAAAATTCAAGAAATTGAACATATGTTTTCCGTTGCGAAAGAAAAGTACATCCTCTAGTGATTTTGAACCGACATGATATTTAACTGGAGAAAAGAAAAGATTTTCCAGAAAATGTTTATTCCCTGGAAATTGATTAATGGATTAAAGAAAATATAAAAAAGCAATTTTCCCTGTGGGTAAATTTCAAGAAGAGAAGTTTTTCCATAGCTAGAGATTATTTATTCTCCAGTTAATTTGTACCAACGTGGTATTTAATTGGAGAAAAAGAAAAGTTTTCCGCTGCTAAAGAAATTGTTGATTCTCCAGTTATTTTGAACCAATGTGGTATTTAATTGGAGAAAAGAGATTTGTCATGGATTATGATGTTATTTTCTGACCAACGTTGTTAATAACAATATCGTAATTTTAATGATTTATGCATTGATTCTACTTATACCCAACGGTGATGTAGAATTAGTGTATAAGAACAGATGTTAAAGTTAAAGATTTATGTATTAATTCTACTTCTGTCCAATGGTGATGTAGAATTAGTATGTAAGAACAGTTGTGAAAGTTAAAGATTTATGCATTAATTCTATTTCTGCCCAACGATGATGTAGAATTAGTGTATAAGAATAATTGTATGTTTTGATTTTGACCAACGTTGGAATCAAGACATGCAAATGGCGTTATTTTTATGTTAAGAAAAGTTTTGACCTGGTTTTTCATCTTGTCTGAGGTGGACTGGGTAGTCACCTCACCGTGTTCCACTGAGTTTGTGGCACTGGTGAGGAAGACAAAAGAGAATGATGCCGATTAGGCAACTAAAGAGAGGGATTTTGAATCCCAAAAGATATCCTATGCCCTTATGCATAGGAAGTGGGTCACTGCCAACAAGAAATGTTTGGCTGTGATAAAGAACATGATTGAACCTGCAATTGTGGGCTCAATCCCAAAATATGACACAGTAACCGAGTACTTCGATAGTATAAAGAGTCAGTTCATATGCCACTCAGCTGATGAAGCAGCTAGTGACAGATTGTTAATCTGGAAGTGGTGGCATAAGAGAGCTCACGATGCGTTGTCGAAATTATGGCACTATCGTTCAGGCCATATTTCGAGGGGGAGAATAGAAAGACTAGTTAAGAATGATATTCTTCCTCCATTAGAGCTCTCAGATTTAAAACAATGCAGAGAATGCATAAAAGGAAAGTATGTAAAGAAGATTAAGAAAGATGACAAACGAAGCGCAGGAATTTTACAGATTATTCATACAGACATCTGTGATCAGCTTTTCCTGTAAAGAGTGTGGATGGTTATGATTCGTTCATAACATTCACAGATGATTACTCCCATTATGGCTATATTTATCCAATCAAAGAAAGAAAAGATGTATTGGATAAATTTAAGATATTAAAGATTAAGATAGTCAGGTCTGACCGGTGGGGAGTACTACGGTCGGCATACCCTAAAAGAATGGCATAGTAGTCTAGTATTCTACACCGGGCGAACCTCAGCAGAATAGAGTAGCTAAAAGAATCAATCGCACCTTGATGGATTGGTGGGCAGTATGATAAGTTACTCCACCTTACAGTTGAGCCTGTGGATGGAGGCGTTGAAAACGGCCATTCATATTCTCAATAAAGTATCAAGAAAGTCGGTGCCTAAAACACCGTATGAGTTGTGGACAGAAAGAGTACCCTCACTAAATACTTGAGTGTGTGGGGGAGCCCTGCTAAGGCTAAAGTATTTAACCCAAACATTGGGAAACTGGATCCCAAAATAGTAAGTTGCCATTTCATTGGCTATAAAGAAAAGTTAAAAGATTTTTGTTTCTACTATCCAGAGTGACATACAAAGTCTGTGGAAACGAGACACGCTGTTTTCCTAGAGGATGAAAAGATGAGGGGGAGCATGGTAGCTCGAGAAATTGACCTTGAAGTGAAGCGGGTGTATGCGCCCACTCCAATGATTCATGAGCCAATTTTTTCACTACATGCTGTCGCTGCACTGACAGTGCAAGATACTATGGTGTCAGCACCTGTTGTTATTCCACCTGTGGCAACAATGAATGAAAATGAGGAACCTGTTCTTCAGGATCCTATAGAACCTATTGCCACACATGAGGGGGAGCGACAACAGCCTCAAACAGAAGATGTGCCAAATGTGGAGGCCCCTAGAAGGTCTGAAAGAGTTAGAAAATCGATTATTTCTGCTGATTATGAAGTGTATTACACTAAGGAATTTCAAATGGAGGATGATCCCACCTCATTTGAAGAAGCCATGAGAAGTGATCATTCATCAAAGTGGCTTGAGGCCATGGAAGATGAAATGAAATCGATGAATGCCAATAGAGTTTGGGACTTGAAAATAATTCCTAAAGGAGCCAAAACTGTAGGTTGTAAATGGATCTACAGAACAAAACTTGACTCTCAAGGGAATATAGAAACATATAAAGCGTGACTTGTGGCAAAAGGCTTTATGCAAAGAGAAGGGATTGATTACAATGAGACCTTTTCTCCAGTCTCATGTAAAGTTTTCTTCAGAATCATAATGGCATTAGCGGCACATTACGATTGAGAATTACATCAGATAGATGTAAAGACGGCATTTATCAACGGAGACTTGGAGGAAAATGTTTACATGGCACAACTGAAAGGTTTTGTCATGGAAGGAAAAGAACGAATGGGATGTCGCCTAAAGAAATTCATTTATGGATTAAAGCAAGCTTCAAGACAGTGGTACTTGAAGTTTGATCAGTCAATAAAGAATTTTGGGTTTTAAAAGAGAATGTAGAGGACAATTATGTCAATACAAAGTTTAAGAATGGGAAGTTTAACTTCCTTGTCCTGTATGTAGATGATATCTTACTTGCTAGTAGTGATGTCAGTCTACTACTGCAGACAAAGAAATTTGATATGAAAGATCTTGGCGAAGTCTCGTTCGTTCTAGGGATCGAGATTCACTGAGATAGAAGAAAAAGGGTATAAGGACTGTCACAAAAGGCATACATGGAAAAGATCTTAAAGAAATTCAGTATGCACAAAAGTAGTCCCTCACCTGCTCCTATAGTCAAAGGCGACAGATATGGGGATTTTCAATGCCCCAGGAACCAATATGAGCTCAATCGACAAAGTGAAAGTGGTTCCATATGCTTCAGCTGTCGGAAGCTTGCAACATGCTCAAGTATGTACGCGCCCTGACTTTGCATTTGTTACCGGGTTTTACTTGGCAGATTCCAGAGCAATTCTGGAATAGAACACTGAAATTAGTAAAGAAAGTCTTGCATTATTTGCAAGGAATGAAAGGCCTCATGATGACATATAGAAGATCTGATTCACTCCACATGGTGGGATATTCAGATTCTGATTATGCGAGAGTGAATGCATATCCAGACGTGGATTTTCTATCATCTCGCAAAGGAGAGTTATTTCATGGAAAAGCTCAAAGCAAACCGTCACTACATCGTTCACAATGTATGACAGTTTGTAGCGTGATATGAGGCAACGGGCAGGTGAACTAACTAACGAAGTTCATACCCGGTTTAAAGGTGGTTGACGACATCTATAGACCACTTAAAGTAATACTGCGATGATAATCTGGCAGTACAGTATGCTCACAACATAAGTCAAGTGGTGCTGCCAAACACATTGACATAGAGTATTATGTTGTGAAAGATAAAGTCCGGGATCAAGTCATAAGTCTTGAGCATATAAGAACAGAAAGGATGCTCGCGGATCCGCTTACAAAAGGCTTACGACTCAACATGTTCAGAGGACATGGTGTTCAGAGAACATGTAGCTAGCTTGGGTTTAAGGGAAAGCCTAAAATATTCCTGGACAAAAGAAGGCCCAAAGATAAGTATCTATTTTAGAACAGAGTAGTGAGTTGTAGCTGTTAAGTCTATCGGCAATGGACCGTGACGATGAGACATGCTCTATGAGCTAATTTGTAATGGAATGAACAAAAGCAAATGATATGAAAGTGAAAGATGGAATAAGATCAAGGGGGAGAATGTTAGTTGATCTCCACTAATAGGCCCAACGGCCTATTGGACCCTATCTCTACTCCCTGATCGGGGGAGCCCAACCCTAATTCGGTTGGAGGGCCCCTGTCGCACAGCATACATAAAAGGAAGGTGGGAGTGAGGGCTTGGACTACGAGGTTCACTGGAGCCGCCACACCCACCTACAGTAACCCTAATACCGATCTAAAGAGCTGCTGCCAGCGACGGGATGTGCCCCAACCACCGCCGTCTCCCACTGCAGGACACCGCCGGCGTCACTAGACTTCATCTCGCCGGCGCTGGACGTCTTCTAGACCGCGACACTGGCTGCGGTGCATCTACTGAAGGGCTAGGAGCCTACTCGGATCTACGGGTTACACAGAAAGGTACACCAATTCTACGATTTTAACACCAGGATGGTATCCCAGGGGGTGCCGGCTGTAATCAATGGCAATTAGAGTCTGGGGAATATATTAGAGTTAATGAGAGATTTGAGTTAATGTTGGGGAGAGAAACAAGGAGCCAGGGCTGGGCACCTAGGGGCTGAGCTCCTCTATTTATACCCTGTAACCAGTTGAGATTGGATCAAGTAATGAACAACAAACAATCTAGTTACCCCCAAATATTCTAATCTCCCTCCACACAGACTTTGCCCGGTCTTGCTCTTGGCAATGGTTATCCTCCCTATCCTCGATATGAACTAGGGTTCATAGCAGCACGCTTGAGGAGATGCTGCCGGTGCGGGTTCTCAGTGGCATTGATTCTGTACAGTCACTGGCAAGAATAGTGCGTTAAGGGTGGCCCCTGTTGGAGGTGGAGCCATGGCAATTTGCCCAGCTTCACCATAACTCATGCTACTCACAATCGACTACGGCTGTGGCTGCTGCAGTTCCGGTGGTTCATTTTTTTTAGGGCTGCCGGTTGCTGATGATCTCCGCAATTTGGCTCTGCTAGACGGGCTGGCTGGTCCAAACTGCAGTCTAGCTAACCCGTATGGAAACTGTAGAGCCGGTTTTGACAGGCTGGTTTCACGGGTTGGATTGGTTGCGACCAAACCATGAACAGGGCTGCTTGTACACTGGTTGGCTGGTCCAAACCACGGTCTAGATCAACCTGTATGGAAACTGTGGAGCCGTAGGCTGGTTTCATGGGTTGGATTGTTTGGCACCAAACCATGAACAGGGTTACTTGTCACTATTTAGGATGGCACTTCAAGGAACTAGCAAAAACAGTCACTGTTCAGTTGAGAACCAGTCAAATTGACTAAGTTAATTTTCTTCAAAATGGCTCATTCAGGATCTAAATAACAGTGGTCTTATTTTTAGGCGAAATAAATGTAGTTTTCCTTCTTACACATGACCCAAGGTGCCAATCATCAAATTCTAAAAATCTGAAATTCAAAGCTTGTCAAATGGAACACCTGTGTTTGAAATTCTGGTAGTTGTTATTCCTCCTTTTTACCCTCAAAACAACTTTTTAAGCCCTTCAACATGGCACTGATATCGGAATGTATCGAAGGCCATTTTTTGTTGTTCACCTTCAATGAGATGCCTTCTCATGTCAAGAGACAAGTGTACTAGCAACCTAGAATATTGAAGGCCCATCTACTATTAGCCCCGTATATGGCCCACGAGGCTCTCTGTATACTTAACAGCATTAAACTAATGTCGTTACATGAGTATTAGTCTTATGCTAAGCATGATATACATTTCATTCTAAAATGGTCTCGTCTTATGCTAAGCATGATATACATTTCATTCTAAAATGGTCTCTTAACTTAAACAGGAAGCTGGCAATGTTCCGTACGTTGTTGAAAATGGATGTGGAAAGTTCTCGAAATCTCCAGAACAGATTGCGAAGATAGTTGCCGACTGGTTTGGCCCAAGGTCAGACGAACTCAGAGTAATGTCCCAGAATGCCCTCAAACTAGCACGGCCGGATGCTGTGTTCAAAATCGTCCACGATCTGCACGAGCTCGTTAGGCAAAAATGTTTTGTACCCCAATATGCATGTGCAACATAAAAGGTCGTATCCTCTATTTTGTGTACTTAATTTTTTTTACCCCGATGCGGCACTAGTTAGAGCTGATTGTGAGGATTGCAAATATTTCCGAAATGAAAATGTATGGAGTGCTCCAGTTTAATTTTTCCGAAATACTTTTTGTTTCTGGGACTCAACTGACTCGTATCTAAAGCCTAGCACTGTTGTGACTTGTGAGTGCTGCTTGCAGATTGGATTTACGAACTCAATCCCGATGAAATTTCCAATGGATTACTTGGACGTCATGTGTTTTCCTCGGATCATTGAGGTAGCCAGTTCATTTGCACGCATAAATAATGTGAAGTGAGGCTGAGTCTAATCCTCGAAATCAGTTGGTAGGATCGGGTGACGTGTCCGTGAGTATCTTTCAGCTACGTTATATACTGTGTGTATGAGGTGTGCATGTATGGTGGTGTGTGTTTGTTTGCGAACAAATACTACTTCTGTACTTAGAGGAGAGGCTCAAAAAAAAAAGTTGGTAGGATCTGGTCAAAGTCAAACATGGGAGCACTGCACTGCCCAGCAGCCTCAGGCTGCTTACATGACTGACACTTCCCTGATCACCATAACCCAATGGCACTATTCCTGCATGTGGCAAACCTTCTGCGGTCGTGCCCTCCGATCTGTCAGTCAGTCGAGCACACATAACCACCCCCTTTGGAAAATACTACTCCTCCTAATACCATACCAGCGTTATCAATTATGGTGAGTGGTGGGGAACTTGGCGCCTGATCTGCTGACCGCTGGTACACTGCTTTGGTACGTAGACCGAACCGTCAGGCTCCATCTATCCGGCTCCGGGTTTGATCCTAAATCTACTAGCCAGCTCGAGGCTGTTTTAGCTCAAAAAACCTCTCGTGTTGTGCTTGACCGCTGAAGAATCCTGAGCTGTGGAGGCTATGAATTGGTTTGGCCACGTTTGACATACGGATGCGGCGGGGCTCTGGACTGGAGTTCTGGCCTGGTTCACACACAGCCTGTTCCTTGGTCGCTAACGCTGTCCGCTGCCCACCCAGCACGCGGGTCAGGGGGACACTGTCAGGTCAGGTGAGCTCGTTATGCTTACCGACTGTGCTGCAGGTTTTCGAAAGAAAAAAAATATTTGGTTTTCGACTGTGCTGCACTGGCTTCACGGATTGTGCGTCCGTGATTGTACTCGTCTTCTTTTTCTTCTTGTATAATCTAGTTTTTTTTTTGACGTTGATTTTGTTTTTCTTCTTCACGGATTGTGCGTCTGTTTTAGTTCCAGTTAACCGAGGTAGTATTTTCTATGTCTGGTAATATTCTTCTGCTAGAGTTCGTATCATCAGTATTGTTCGTACTCCGATTGGCAGGGGGTAGTGGATTGAAATTGAAGATTCACCGTGGTGACACTAGATTTTCTTATCTTATTTTGCCGTACCGATGATAACCATCGTGCGACGAGACTGATGATCTGTTTTCTGTAGCAACACATTCGTCCACAGTGCTTGTATATTCCCTGTGTGCTGTTTTCTTGCGGGTGTCTTCAAATGGAAAGGCCGCGGAGGCCCTCGGTCCTCCACGTCTGAATTCTGGTCACTGAAGGACCGGCATGACCACCTGATCTCCTTTTCAGTCGTGAGAAAAACTTTATAATACTGCGTCCATCTCTCATGTGGCCGTCGACGTGCCTTGTACACTTATAATTCATAGATAAAACAGATGGAAATTGGAGTTCTCACAATCTCTATCTGTTTCATTAATCTCTTTTGTGGCACTAGCAGTGGCAGCAGGTTGCATGGACGTTCTGCGGCAGGGTTCAGTTGCCAATTGCTCAATCGTATTGTCTACAGATCAGATAAAAATAAACGCATAATCCCACTGGTTCCCTGCAATGCAAATTGATCTCGGATGAAGCACGGAGAAATGGCAGGAAGACAGAAGAAACAACAACCGTGAGTGCTTGTTCATTTGCCAACAACTAAACACTGTATTACCATTTGCCAATCACCAGGGGTAATCTCAGAAACAAATCTGCAAGTATAAAGATATTCACATATATAGCCCATGCATGGCTGCTACCCCATGCATCCCATCCCAGTCAAGTCAAATATAACCACACATCTCCTGTGCGAAACCAACCTGCGACCCTGAGGTGTCAAAGATGACCCTCAAGTTCTTCTGCTGGTAGTTGCCGATGATGTTGGTCTCGTACTCAGATTTCAGGGCGGCCATGGCGAGGCACACCTGGGAGGAGTCGCTGCTGACGAAGTAGAGCACGCCACCGGAGTCCACCTCCACCTCCACGCCGCCGTCGAACACGAGCTTCAGGCTGGGCACCTGGACCTCTCTGAGCCCGGTCATGTTGAAGCAAGTGTCGAGGATGGAGAACCCTGGAGCCTGCGGGTACTCCGCGAACTGGCTCAGGAACTCGGCCTTGACGGCGTTGTAGATCGACGGCACGAGGCTGGTGATCACGGTGCCGGAGTCGATGATAGCCTTGTTGCCGCCGCCGGCGGCGGCCGAGAAGCCTGAGGATTCCACCTCCTGACCGCCGACCGTGATCCCGGTCAGGTTCACGAAGTAGAAGGGTCCTTGGAGCGGATCGGACACCATGGAGGCGTACACGACCGGGGTCGAATTCCAGTACACCGACGAGTCGTCGCCGAGGGCCAGCGACCCTGACGAGTCGGACTCCTTGAGCGGGAGGCAGTAGGAGAAGACGCCGCCGAACTGGTCCATAGTCTGGGAGACGAGCGAGAGCTGGCTCCGGCCGAGCCCCATGAGGCCAGACGTGCCGCCGAACGGCGGGCCCTGGTTGCTGGTGCCGCAGCCGAACACGAAGCCGTCGATGACCTCCCCGGCCAGGCTGAGCCTGTCGTGCGCCAGGACGCCGCGGGAGTAGGAGCCGTCGCGGTAGCTGAGCGTGTAGCTGCAGGCCGCCGCCGGCTGCTGCTGGTCCTGGCCCTGGCCGCCGTCGGCGCCGCCGCCGCACGCCGCGGCGCCAGACACACCGCCCGTGGCCAGCTGCAGCGCGTCGCAGGAGGAGGAGTTGCACGGCACCGCGGCGTAGGACGGCGACGAGGACGGGTCGAAGAGCGGGCCCTGCTGGTCGTGGCACGACTCGCACGGCGCGCACTGCACCCAGGTCAGCTCGCTGGCCGTGTCCACGATCACCGTCGCCTCGCCGCCACCCAGGCCGACGGTGGCCACGTAGTTGAGCGTCCGGAGCTTCGCGCCCGAGGTGACGGGCACCTGCGCCTTGGACGCGGTCACCGCCACCGCCGCCGCGGTCGACGAGGTGATCATCAGCCTGTAGCCGTCGATTCGCCGTTGCAGCGACGAGACGCGCGCGGCGTCGGTGGATAGGAGACCGTCGACCTCCTCCTTCCTGCTACTGGCCGGCGCGGTGCTGAAGCTGTGGTGCCTCAGCTCGAGCACCGTGGCGCCGTCCACGGCTCCTGAACATCGCAAACAAAACCGACAGTGGACACACACCGTGAGATGAGATGAGATGAGATGAAGTCATGGGAGGGAGTGGGACGCTGAGAAAGCCAGCTTATTTGCTGGCTTATAAGGCATGTATCATACAAATCAGCTCCAGCGTCTTTATCATCAGCCGAACACTCGGTTAGTAATTTACTATTCTTATAGTTGTTTATGTAGTCCACCCACATTAAAAAGTACTTGGGACGTGCTACTTCTGGCAGTGGCAGCAGAGCCCTGACCCCGAAAACTGAAAAAACACCATGGAAATCGCATTGCCATTCCTCGCCTGGTGCAGTCCCACCCACCATTTCCATGGCAAGACGAGCTCGCTCGCTCTTACTGATTGCCGCTTTCCAAATAAGTTTTTTTTTCTCTCCCCTAGCATTTGCAGACTTTCCAAATCCAATACATTTGCAGAACGGAAGTGAACAGAGCCGGCAACGCTTTACCAAGAACAGAAAACAATCTATGATTATGAACAGAGGCAGATGGCCATTGCTGCTGGCAGAAGCATGTGCATTGGGACGGACTGGCCGAATCGTTCTTTTCTGGTGTCCCCACAAGGCCCCAACCCCAAGTCGGCCATTGATTCCTCTGCTTCCATCCAAGAACACCGGAGAAACCAAACCAAGAAACGGGCCAGGGAGACGGAACGGATCAGGAGGGAAAGAACTTACTTGACCTAAGGTGGTGCCTCTGCCTCCCCTGCAAGGCTCTCCTGCTCAGGTGGTGCCGGTGCCGCCGCCCCGCGTCAAGGTGAAGGCAATGCACGCCGCCATTACCGCCTGCTGCTGCGGCGAGGAGGAGCAGCAGCAGGGGAGCAGCTGCCGCAGCAGTGCAACCTCCCCATGCCATCACTCGCTCGGCTAGCTAGCTCGTCTCCAGCTCACTCACAGGAGAGAGAGGAGAGGAGGAGAGAGAGGCCGCGGGGGGGGGGGGGGCGTCTCGGTGGCGTGAGCAAGTGAGAGGTGAGGTAGGCTTGTTGCGGCGCATGGGAACAAAGGCGCAGCAGCTGGCGGCTGGCCGTCGGGTCGGGGGCCTGTGTGTGTCGGTGAGGAGAGGAATTATTGGGGGGGCTTCACATGCATGTCCTCTTGCTTGGCCGCAGCACCAGACAGTGCTCACAGCGCAGCGCGCGCACACACGCACACGCTCCCCGTCCCCGGCCCTTCTCTCTCTCTCATCTCATCTCTCCTTCGTCCCTCTCTCTCTGAGCTGGTGGAGCCGGACCCTCGCCGCTGACACGTTTTCTTTATTACAAGTTTACTACTACCAACGTAGCAGTAGCCATGGAGGAGGGAGGAGTATCTTGTGGTGAGGAAAAAGAGGCGGGGATCGGAGTTTAGTCATCAGAGTGCGGGGGTGGACGCATTGAAAACCGGGTGTAAGTGACATTAATGTCTGCGTCAGGGCAAGGGCGCGGGGGTCAGCGACGCAGCCTTGCCCTTGTCCGGTGCACACTGTAGCACGGAGAAGAAGATGATGCCAAGAGGAGGAAGAAGATGATGCCACAGCACAGGCCGTCCGCGTTGCACTGCCCTGCACTGCAGTACTTGGAGTAGGATTGATACGCGCGAAATTGGGGCTCCGAACGGACAAGGAAATGGAACAGTGCGTGGCGAGCGAGACGACCTCTCGATCGCACGCGTGTGATGCTCGGGAGCCAGGTCTGGTACTCTGGTGTAACAACACATTGGCGCATCGCCATGTGAAGTTGCAACTGGAGGAGTAATGGGGGCGATTGGGATTGGGATTGGTCGCTAGATCTGTCTGCTCTACTTGGTTCTGGCGGTAATACAACTCGCACATGACATGACACTGGAACTCTGCTAGACCGGTCTCAGATTCCGAAATGATCCAACACCACGCGCTGGATCTCTTGAACCTACCGACCCTACATTTTCAGCAAAATAACAGTGTTTTTCTCTCACAATAATTCAGCATCAGCCGTTTTTTCAATCAGCCGAACAAGGCCTTCCGATCCACGGCACAAATTCTTTTCCGGTTTCCGTTTGGGCTGCCTGTCCATGAAAGATGCATAATAGTTTCATTAAGAAAGAAAAAACTGCATACGAGGATACTCCTGCATTCAGAATGTAAGTCCATAGACTCTTGCTGGTCAAACTTTGATAGCGTGATAATATGCGTTGTCATGAGTACATTCATTACGAAAAATGCTTTCGTATATATCTAAAGCCTTCTTTGGCACGGCTTCACCGGTGAAGCAAAAAAAAAAAAAAAATGGTTTTTTCCGGTTTCTAGTTCATTTTAACTCCGACTTACCAAACGGCTCACGCTACAGTGCCTCAGTTTGCGTAAAATAGATGAAGCCAAAGCTGACATAAGCCATGCCAAAGAGACCCTAAGTGATCTGTGAGAGGCCTGTTCGACAGCTTGCTAAAGCAGCAGAAGCTAGCTGTCAACAGAGTGATCTGTTAGAGGTAGCAGTTGTAGCAGCAACACCAACGACTATGGCCCTGTCCGCTTCTTTTATAATCCGTACTTTTTAGATTTTTTTTAGCCGGAACAGTGTTTTTCTCTCACAACAAATCAGTCGGAACAATGTTTTGGCTTGTTTTTTTTTCAGCGAAGCGAACGGGGCCTATAAAAATAAGGTGCCGAAACATATTTATAATCGCTCTGTTTCAAATTATAAGATGTTTTGATATTTCCAGATATATTATTTTTATTATGTATTTAGACATAATGTATATCTAAAGTGCATAGCAAAAACTACGTGCTTAGAAAAGCCAAAACGATTTATAATTTGAAACGAACGGAGTACTAAGGGTAAGAGGTATTTGTTAAGTGCTCCAACCCCAATCTACAAGATGAGACTTCTGCTAGTAATATCAATGGAAAATCTGATATGAAAGTAATTTTTCATGATGAATTTAGGAATATCAAATCCACATTGTCAATTTATGTAACTATTTATGTACCAATGATCAAAGTTAAAATAACATTGTTTAATAGGAACCCTAAAACTACATATTTGCAATCGGACAAAGTATAATTGAATTCCTCAGCTTTTTTCAGCCTTTATGAGCTACTAGCTACGGCTCTGTTCGGCTGGTCTATAAGCCGCTTGTGCTGATTTATACGGCTGATTTGTTGGGAGAGAAAAATACTGTACCATGGCCGATAAGCCGACTTATAATGGTAGAAGAACAGTACCTACTACATGAATGTATCATAGCTATAAATGATTTAGGTAAAGCCACTTCGCTTTTTTCCTCCATTTATTTATTTAGGTAAATCCTCAATATTTGTCTGACCCTCGAGCTCTGGAGCCTATAGTCATGCCCTCGGAAAGCAAAGTGAATAAACTTGTGACTCGAGTCAATCCACAAGGAGGAGTAGAACTCATGGACCCAAGATGAAACATATCGACCAGTCCATCCAAGGAGATATGACAAGCCTGACAGATAAGAAAGGCGAGAACTGATCTGCTCGCCTATAGCTGCAACTAGAGACTCTATAGACCAGACCCGCTGAGATCTAAAGGCAACACCGCTGTTGAGATATGCACTATAGAGTCATCCTGCAACACAATGTAGAAGTGCTCTGAGGCATGCTCATCCCGCCTTGGCGGAAACCAATCCTCAAACTGTACTAACCGTAACTCCTGCACCTATCTGGCTATGGCTGCCCTCAAGTCAAGGTGTACCACGGGAGGCGGACCATGTGGTCTGGGAGGTGTACGAGAGCCTCGCCTTTGTGTCTGAGGCCTCAGTGACACCTGAGTGCATGTGCGACTAGAGCGTCGAAGCTGTGGCTGTGCTGCCTGCTCTGCCTCCTCAACCTGCTCTACCTGTTGAGCATCATTTGTCTGCTCTACTGACGTGGCCAACTGCTCAGTCACCCTCTGAGTCTGACTCTCCTCTACATGAGAGACCTCTAGAGCATCCTCTAAAGAGACACACCGTCCTCTAAGCATGATAGTCCTGGGTGGACTACCAAGACTAGCCTTAATCCTCTCAACGACGGCCCTCTGAGTTGGTGACAACTGATCGCCTATGCTAATGCCACTGCTAGATCCAACTCTCTCGGCACGCTCTGCGGCAGCTGCCACTGCTGCTGCCCCTCTTTACCTCAACATCATCGAACTTGCGCTTCTTCTTTGTAGTCTTTTTCGCCTTTCCTTTTTGCTGAGCAGTCAGGCGAGGCGGAGGCCTTGGATCCTCATTGCCGGGACCACCCCTGACATTCTTGCAACGTGCCATCTCTAAAGCTGACAAGAACCACTAACACTCAAGAGGCTCGGCCTCTGTTCCATACGCGTGGGCTTGGCCTTGGGTTCAACTGCCACTGGCAGCTGCTAAGTAACCTCAAACGAGCTATCTCGCTGCATGGATAGAAATAGATGGAATACATATAAGCATCACATTATATTCTAGAGATGAGCGAGATCCTAATTAGAAGCAAGCAGTGAGGTACGAATAGAATGAATTTGGCTTACTACCTTAGAACAAGAAGAATCCCTGTGAAAAGGTAAGTCACTGACAAACACAGGGGCACCATGAATCAAGGCAACCAGAACAAGATAGGGGTGCTATAGGTCATGGAAATGCCGGTGCACGACGCTGGACATCAAGGTGGAGCACCTGGAGGAATGGTAGCCGACCAAGAGAATCACCGGTGCATGAGCACGGGACACTGAGAGAAAGACACGCGAGGTCGCCAGAGGGAGCCGAGACGTCGATGAGTCGAGGCGAGGAGGAAACTCCGGTGGTGGCAGTGAGCACTGGGCGGGCATGATGAAGCACGACGAGAGCAAGACTAGGAGTGCGAGAAGGGCTCCAGTGCTGAGAGCATGGGCGTGGCGGTGGAGATGTGAGGGTGGCACGTCGGCAAGGGCAGTACGGTGCGAGCTCGGTGGTATAAATGAGGGCCCCTCGTGATAGTTATAGAAGAAATGGATCTAATCCACATGAGTTGAAGTGACCGGACGCGCCGATGAAAATGACTGGACATAGCAAACCAGAGTCCGGTCGAGTATAGAGAGGTCCAGAAATGCCCAAATGGCAATCGGACATGTCTGACGACACATGACCGGACGTGCCACAAAGTTCGATCGTCCTCAAGAATCAACACGCACATGACCGGACACAGAGGAACGTCACACCTGATGCTGGGCAAACACTATTCAACGTCTAGTCCTCCTTCAGCAGCAGTTCCTTAGAAGTACTGATTGGACGCTCTGTAGCAGAGTCCGGTGCCACGTCCAGCCACTCTTCAGCTGTTGTTTTGCTTCGATCCAGCATGTCGCTTTTTCCCAATCGAGTCCCAACTTCAATAAAACCAAAAAGGAACACAAATTGGGACTGATATGGGAGACTTCTCTCAAACCCTCAAAATTTTTTAAAATAATTTGCCTTCGGCTATAATTCTTTTTAGGAAAATAGGCAACAAAAGGGCGAGGAGCAACATGTGGCCACACAAATAGAGAAATCAACCATTGGGAGCTTCAAATGCTCTCTCTATTTGTGGACAAACAAAATGGATGCTCAAAAGATAATCGAAAAGAACCGACAAAGCAACACACATGCATATGCAATGCAATACAAGAAAGTAAATCTAGTTGCTTGTCAAGTTTGATCCAAGGTTAAGCTTTTTCATACACTTTTTGGCGGTTATCTTAACTATGTTAGACAAGCACTAAGTGCATTACTAAAATTTAAACATGTTGTATATTACAATGCAATGTAAGGGACAACACAAGCTCATTTTTATTGAAGTTACTAAGGTCAAGCACATTGAACTCACTCCTCAACAGACAAAACGTAGCCTCATCCAGTGGTTTAGTGAAGATATCCACCAATTGATCCTCGGTCCTTACACCTTCTAGTGATATATCAATTTTAGCAACATGATCTCTAAGAAAATAATGACAGATATCTATGTGCTTGGTGTGAGAGTGTTGAACCGGGTTATGAGCAAGCTTTACCGTGCTCTCATTGTCACACAAGAGAGGTACTTTTCTAGAACTACACCATAGTCTATAAGAGTTTGCTTCATGTAAAGAATTTGTGCACAACAAGCACCCACGGCAATGTACTCCGCGTCGACGATGGACAATGCCACACTATTTTGCTTTTTGGAGGTCCAAGACACTAGTGATCTACCATGCAAATGGCACCCTCCAGATGTGCTTTTTCTATCAATTTTGCAACCGGCATAATCCAAATCGGAATAGCTAACTAGTTGGAATCTAGCTCCTTTGGGATACCAAGACCAATGCTTGGTGTGTGCTTAAGGTACCTAAGGATTCTTTTAACGGCAACCATGTGAGCCTCCTTAGGATTAGCTTGAAATCTAGCACACATACACACACTAAACATGATGTCGGGCCGAGATGCGGTCAAATATAATAAACTACCAATCATAGAATGATAGAGAGTTTGATCAATCGATTTACCTCCCTCATCTAGGTCAATATGTCATTGGTGTCTTGATTGACTTACATCCATCCATTTTGAACCTTTTGAGAAGGTCCTTGGTATATTTTTTGTGAGAGATGAAAATCCCCTCTCATTTGCTTGACTTGAAAACCAAGAAAGAATGTAAGCTTTCCAATCATAGACATCTCAAACTCCTTTGAGATTTATTCACCAAACTCTTTGCAATAGTCTTTATTTGATGAGCCAAATATGATATCATCAACATATACTTGACAAATGAAGATCTCTCCATCAAGGTTCTTGGTGAATAGTGTGGTATCGACATTCCCAATGGTGAAGCCCTTCTCAATTAGGAAATCCCGAAGACGCTTATACCAAGCTCTTGGGGCTTGCTTAAGCCCATATAGCGCCTTGGACAACCTATAGACATGATTAGTATATCTAGGGTCTTCAAACTCAGGGGTTGATCAACATAGACTAGTTTATTTATGAAACCATTTAAAAATGCACTTTTAACATCCATTTTATATAATTTCATTTCATGATGGGATGCATATGCAAGAAGGATATGAATGGCTTCAAGTCTTGCAACCGGTGCAAAGGTCCCTCCAAAATCCAACCCTGCAACTTGGGAGAACCACTTTGCAACTAGCCTTGCCTTGTTCATCACATCGATGCCTTGATCATCTTGTTTGTTGTGGAACACCCACTTTGTTCTAATGACTCTTGCATCTTGTGGTCGCTCTTCAAGTGTCCAAACTTTATTTCGGGTGAAGTTGTTCAACTCTTCATGCATGATATTTATCCAATCCGGATCTTGAAGAGCTTCTTCTACATTTTTAGGCTCAATCTATGATGCACGGATACATGGATACGGATACCGGTACGTGATACGGCGATACTCCGATACGCCATTTTTCCCAAAATACAGATATGAGGATACGGCAATATATATAAAAAATAAAAAATAAATCCACCGAAATTAGAAATTAGTGCACAGACCATAAATATTACATAACATAATATTGTTCAGGGCATAATGTTCAGGCCATCAAGCCATTATTCAAACTTAGGTTCAACATACACACATAACTACATGATGAAATGATAAAACAATAATTGATAAAGTGATGATGCATGAACAGCAGCTGGCCATGACAAATTGGCAATCATCAAGAAGTCTTTTAGTCACTTGATCCAACATCTTCAGTCAGACCCAGTGCCCCAAGATCTTCAAGAACTCTTTCAAGGTCTGGCTCATCAAGTGACAGATCAACATGCTCAAGGAAATCAACACCGCCCTCAAAATCAGCTTCAAAAGTATCAGCTCCAATATCCCACATTGCTGATGGACCATGGTTGCATTCCTCATTTTTTCTAGAAAGAAGACGCAAGTCTGGTGTGTGAAAACTAGATCCTCAGCACGTGCAGGATTGAGCCTACAAAGTCAATTGCAAGTTTGCAATTAGGAATCAAACTACAGGTGTCAAACAATTGAGATTAAAAAAACAGCAATAAAAGGTCGAACTAGAACCTGTTTCTCAAGGAACTATGAATCAGCCCATAGGTACTCCAATTTCTCTCAGCATAAGAAGATGATGTTGGCTGGCCAAGTAATCTAAATGCCAACTTCTTCAGTTCTAGAGCAGAATGACCATGAATTCCCCACCATTGCTTTGGATCCATATAAGTTCTATCCTCAAGTGAATCAAATGAATTGAATCCAGGTCCAAACAAAGAGAAATTAGCATATTGTCGCTTGACCCTTTTTAATTCCTCACCAGAAAAATTCCTCCTAAAACAAGCATTTCTCATTTCTGAAATCTCCTCATCATTGTGGGGGGCTTGTCGGTTTGGAACCTCATTGATCCATTCCTCAATATAGTACTTGGGATTTAGTGAGTGTGCCAAGCAGTGCAAGGGGGTATTGCTTTTTGTCCAATGGCTCACCAAGATGTCTTGCATAGCTGAGTAAAAGGTGGATTCTTCATGTGGCTCTTTCCCTTCATAACGATATATCACATTCTTCACCTTCTCTATCATTGTGTCCCACATTTCATATATCAAGTGGAGGCATGGCTTGTCAGTATCAGCTGCCCGCACCATAGAATACATAGGATTAGTGAAACTGAGGAAATAGCACACCTTATCCCACCACACATAATTCACAATATTATCCTTCACAAATTGGGCTGGACCAGGATTATCCTCCCTGTATGCAGTCCACTTTTCACTCACTACCATCACTGAAAGAGCATCTTTTATAGCCACAAACCTCTTCATCATCACAACAGCAGAGGCAAATCTTGTCTCGGTAATGGCAAGGAACTTAAGCTTGCTATACTCATTGAACATGGATAGCCTCATGGAGTGATTCATGATGAAATTCTTTATACTGCTAGCATCTCCAATGATCTCACTGATCCATTGGAATTCATTATAAAGCTCATCCTCAATGTCCCTAGGAGCACATATGTTCTTCAAGCCAAGGTTCAGAGTTTGCACAACAAATGGGGTCTAGAAAATCTGAGGGTGCTTCTGCTCAACAATGATACCAGTAGCTCTACAATTGGCAGCATTATTAGTGATCACTTGCACAACATTTTGTGCCCCAACCTCATCAATTACAGCTAGCATCTTCTCTAAAATATATTCCTTGGTCTTGGATATTCCTTCAGTGTTGAATGCTTTAAGAAACATTGGACCATCTTCCATCACAGCCAAGAAATTCAAGAGTGGGCGCCTTTGAGCATCTGACCATCCATCTGATACAATACTCACACCTTTAGAATTCCATGTTGCCTTGATGGGCTACAGCAATCTCTCAACATTTGTCTTCTCTTGCACAAGAAGAGTTGTCCTTAACTTGTTGTAGCTTGGAGGGACATATCCTCCAATTGGATGATTGGCAGCAAACATGAAAGCCTTCCTGAAATATGGGTTACGTGCAAGATTAAAAGGTAGGCCTGCTGTGTAGAACATCCTAGCTATCAGTTCATCAAGCTGGCTATGGACTTCTAGATTGAAGCTGCACTCAATAGCCGAAACACCCCTCCTCTTCCTCATCTTCTCATTGCCCTCAGTTGGAAGTGGAATATCTCTAGGAAGGTTCTACCAGTAGCAGCATTTGCAACAGAAATTTTAGCTTGCAGTTGTTCAAGAATATATACAGTCACCACTCGACAAAATGTAACCCCAAAACTAGAAATCTTTAACAGATGTGCTTTAACTCTAGAGTAATGTCCTTGGAAACCCTTGTTACAAAGTCTGCATCTCATCTTTGCGTTGCCCCTTGATCCTTTTTAGTTTTCTCAAGAATTTGAACATACCTCCATAGGGGCTTCTTGTCATCATCGTCTGTAGGAATCACACGAGCAGAAGCCAAGACTCGATTTGAAATAGCAGGATTGTTGGCAATAGGAAATTCTTCACTTTCACCACTATGAGAGGATGCAGAAGCATTCGTACTAGTCGCCATTTGATCTGACATGAGGGGAAATAAACATAGAGCAGATGAATCAGTACATGGGGAGATTGATTTGAGAAGGGAAGGACCAGACATGGAGGAAGCAGAGGAATGTCAGACTCACCATGGAAGGGGAAGGAGCAGGAGGAGGCACGGGCGGGTGGCCTGGTGGTGGTGACGGCAAGGGAGTGACAAGCAGCGTTGCTCCGAGCGGCGGTGAGTAGCAAGCTGCCGTGCGTGAGGCAGCTACGGCTACACGAATGGCCTGGCGGCGATGAGCAGCAGGCTGCCGTGCGTGAGGTAGCTGCGGCTGCGCAAATGGGGATGAGAAGGGGGGCACAACTGAATAAAGGGCTTTAATACGAAATGATTGAGTGGTGTTAGGGTTTGAAGGTATCGCACAGGTGTCCCACAGGTGTCCCATGAGTATTTGGTTTATTTTTATTATTTGGAAATTACTAAATTGTCCGATATGTCCAGGATACGTATCCGGACGTATCCATATCTGATATGGTATCCGACACTAGTACATGAGTTTTGTGAAGTATCCGCGTATCGTAGGGCTCAATGTAAGAAACAAACGAGTGATATTCAATAAATAAAGCAAGTTTTTGAGAGAAAGTCATTACACCCTTTGAAGGACTCCCTATGATAAGATCTTGTGGATGTGCTTGTAGTAGGGGTGAATTTCTTCTATCAACCACTTGAGGGGGAGGTTGTGGAGCATCAACATCTTGAGCTTGTGCCACCATTTGATCATGAAAGATATGAGTATCTTCATTTTCTACTCTCCCATCTTTATCATCATCTTGTGGCACATTTGATGAAGAGGGTAGATCAATCACTTGTACATCATCTTCATCATCTTTGGGCTTGATGTCTCCAATCGGAATGTTCTTCATGACCTCCCTCAATGGTTCATTACCTACATCCTCAAGATTCTCATGTGCTCCTAGGGAGCCGTTAGATTCATCAAATTCTACATCATATGTTTCTTCAACCAAGCCAGTGGCATGATTAAATACTCAATATGCTTTGGACTTTGATAAGTAACCAACAAGAAAATCAATATCACAACATCTTTGGAACTTTCCTAGGTATTGTCGCTTCTTGTAGATGTAGCATTTGCAACCAAACACCCAGAAGAATGATACGTCCGACTTCTTCCCATTAGCAACTCATAAGGGGTCTTGCCAAGAAACTTTTGAAGAAATAGGCGATTGGATGCATAACATGCGGTGTTGATAGCTTCTGCCCATAGAGCTTCTGGTGTATTGTACTCATCAAGCATTATTCTTGCAAGGGTGATAAGTGTCTGGTTCTTTCTCTATACTACACCATTTTATTAAGGAGTGTATGTTGCGAAGACCTCATGCTTGATCCCTACTTCATCACAATATGTGTCGGGTACCTTAGAACGGGGTACCCCGAGCGAACAATCAAAAGGATCGCTAAAGTCCCATAAAAAAATAAAGCTAGAAGGTAAGCCGTGGGCCCCTCACCCGCAACGACCGAGCCCACCAGGCCCCCCGCCTCGCCTTGAGCCTCGCGCAGGAGGTCTCGGCACCCTGACGCGAATCCCGCCTCGCGCGAGGCTCACCATGTAAGGCCTCGGCAGGGGGTGCATTCTCCGTATCGCGCGAGGCCTCTTGTGGCATGCCTCGGTAAGGAATCCGATCTCTGTCTCGCACGAGGCCTCATTCTCCATGTCGCTCGAGCCCAGCTCGTCCGCAGCCCGTCGCCCCCCGCCTCGACCGACCCTCCAGACAGCACGTCATGTCTCATTAATACTTCAACCACTCCCGCAATCTCAGCCGGACGATGGCTCAACGCCACAGAATGGCCGACGGGACCTAAGGTCGCATCAGCGCCATACTGGCCAGGACAGGGCACGGCGGGGATTACCGGCCGCTGTGTCCTAACGCTGTGTCCACGATCAGCGCCATACCAGCTAGGACAGGGTACGACGGGGATTACCGGCCACTGTGTCCTAACGCTGTACCCACGATCAGCCGCCCACTCGAGGCCTCGGCACTGTACACTAAGGTCTTGGCTATCTTGGGGTTCGTGCCTACCGAGACCCCTCCACTGTGGTGTAGCCTCGGCACCGACCAAGTCTCGGCCTCGCGCATAGTCCATCCATAGTGGCTTGCACGATCACCGCCGCACCCACTCCGAGGCAGTCCCGGGGCTCCTACGACGCACAGGATCGGATGGGACGACCACGCCGCTCTAGTGCTCCAAGGATGGACCACTCCGATGACCACACCACCACAGGAACAGGCTATAGGGCCCGGACACGCCGCCTCTGTTCACACAACATCATATAGTTAGCTCATGTACCGTCCTTGTCCTCCCTTCAGGCTATAAAAGGAGAGGACTTGGGCCGTTTTAGAGAGAGAACACCCGGTAACACATTGTAACACACGCACATATCCCAGCCGCCTGAGGGCAACGTCTCAAGCGGTCCTCACGACACCTTGCCGAGACCGGGGACTAGCTCCCCCTCTCACCTAGCTTGTAACCCCCTACTACGAGCACTCCGGTGCAAGGAATACAAGACCGATCTCTCAGACTGGATGTAGGGCATTGATTGCCTGAACCAATATAAACCTTGTGTCTCTTTGCATCACCATCTGGAATTGGGAGCACGCAGTTCAAATTCACTGGTTGGTTGAGGACCCCCCGGTCCGAAACATCGACAGTTGGCGTGCTAGGTAGGGGCCTCTGCGTGTCAGTTTCGTCATCCCAGCAAGTTCCGGATGGCAGACCCCGTACAACCATTGCGTCTCAGCACGGTGGTTTGGTTCGGGAGCCTAGAGTTCATGTCTCTAGGGCATGAGTACAACATGGTACTCCTCACTCCTCGAGCCCCACCAATCGACGATGAAGTCACGCACCGGCAACCCAGGTGCAGGCGGCGCCCGGGCGGCTGCTCTCGCCGCGCTCGCCAGGCACGACGCGAGCATGATCACCCCGATGCTACACAGATCCAGGGCGGCACACCACTCACCGCCGATATCCTACGACTAGCTGTTGGCTTAGGGTCCCTGGCTGGGGACCTGTCTAGCCTGAGCTTGGACAAAGGAAAATCGCCGGTGACACACGGCGATGCCCAGTCATCAAGCTCCACCCCACCACTCCCTGAGGAGCCGATCCTGATGGAGCAGAGTCTGGCGAAGGCACCATCCCCATACCCCTTTGGGTTGAGAAATGCCACCACCTCTTACGCCTACGCTTACACTACCGCTCACAAGGATCCCTCAGAGCGCCACCAGCGCTTCAACCTCGACCTAAGCACCCACGCCGACTCCTCGGATGAGGACGAGGCATGGCCCGGAGTGGATTTCTCTGGACTCCATGACCCTAGGGCTTTGTGCCAGTTCTTGGCCATAAGCGACTACTGCTTTGGCTACTCCGACTCCGACGACAAAGGCACTTATGACCCCACTCGCGAGTGTTTTCACATCGGGCTTGGGATGCCGAGGGCGAGCGAAGAGGACGAGGGGGTAGGTAGCCGTTCCCCGCTTCGCCCAGGTGTGGGCACCGCCATGCCCCCACGCAATGTCCTGCTGGCCACACGAAATGAGAACGTCGCTCTTGCATGACCTCAGTGCCCAGACCTAGAATAGCTCTGTGAGCTCCAGGCCAAGGTCGAACAAGGCCAACTCCTTCTATAGCAGCTTCGAGACTCTCTCGAACAAGAACAGCGAGGTCGCGGTGAAGGTAGGGGAGCCCGACAGAGGGCCTGCGATGTGCATCACCGCATCCATGACGATGAAGGGAGTGAGCAACCCCCAGTCTTCAATCGTGCTAGCTAGAACGTTGCGACTGCGGCAATGCTAGTCCACGCAATGCCCGAGCCTTCTACCACGGAGGGGCGGCGGGTCCGTGGCGAGCTCCGGGATCTCCTAGAGACCGCCGCGGTTCAGCAGGCCAAGAGTTCCGCCTCCCGTCGGCACGGGGGCGCCTCGAACCTGCCCACGGCACCGCCTCGACAGGACAGGGAAGCCTCGGCTCGTCCCAAGCCCGACCAAGCACCGATAGCCCATAGGGTTCCCGTGCTTCTAGACTGCCTCGGTAATCGACGTGAGGTACAGGGAGACCATGAGGTGGTCAGCAGGCGATGACGCCACGACAACGAGGGGCCCGCTCGGGGCTACCACCCACACCGAGGCGGTCGCTACGACAGCGGGGAGGGCAGCAATCCTTCCCCTAAACCGCTAGGCCCTCGGGTCTTTAGTAGGGCCATCCGCGCTGCTCTTTTCCCTGCCCAGTTTCGGCAACCAGCCAATCTCGCGAAGTACAGCGGTGAGACCAACCCTGAACTCTGGCTTGCCGATTACCGCCTGGCCTACCAGCTAGGTGGCGTGGACGATGACCTGCTCATCATCCGCAACCTCCCCTTGCTCTTGTCGGACTTAGCGCGAGCCTGGCTCGAGCACCTTCCTCCCTCGCAAATCCACGACTGGCGCGACTTGGTTAGGATCTTCGTCGGGAACTTCTAGGGCACATACATGTGCCCTGGGAACTCCTAGGATCTTAAGAGCTGCCGCCAGAAGCCGGACGAGTCTCTTCGAGACTTCATCCGATGCTTCTCCAAACAGTGCACCGAGTTGCCCAGCGCCGGCGACTCGGAGATCATCCAGGCTTTCCTCTCCAGCACTACCTGCCGAGACCTGGTTCGAGAGTTAGGGCGGAACATGCCGCGCTCTGCTGCCGCGCTCCTCGACATCGCCACCAGCTTCGCCTCGGGTGAAGAGGCTGTTGGAGCCATTTTCCCCGACAGCGACACCAAGGGTAAGCAGAGGGACGAGGCCCCCGAGGCCTCAGCCTCCCACCTCCCCAAGAGAAAGAAGAAGGGGTGCCTGGGGAAGCAGGAGGTCCTGGAGGCTGATCTGGTCGTGGCCGCAGAACGCAAGAACCCACGAGGCTTCAAAGGCCCTAGGCCCTTCAACGACATGCTCAAGAAACCCTGCCCTTACCACCAGGGCCCAGTCAAGCACGCTCTTGAGGATTGCACCATGCTGCGGCGTTACTATGCTAGGCTTAGGCTCCCCAATGACGACGCTAAGCAGAAGGGCGCCAGCGACTATGACGAAGACAAGGACGATGGGTTCCCCGAGGTACGCAACGCCTTCATGATCTTCGGTGGACCCTCGGCATGCCTTACGGCATGGCAGTGAAAGAGAGAACGCCGAGAAGTCTTCTCGATCAAGGTGGCCACCCCCCAGTACCTTGACTGGTCTTGGGAGGCGATCACCTTCAATCGAGATGACCACCCTGACCATGTTCCAAATCCCGGGCAGTACCCACTGGTCGTCGACCCGATCATCGCAACACCCGACTCTCCAAGGTGTTGATGGACGGAGGCAGCGGCCTCAACATCCTCTATGTCAATACCCTGGAGCTCTTAGAGATCGATTGATCGAGGCTCCAAGGCAATGTCACCCCCTTCCACGGCATCATGCCAGGGAAGCGCACGCGACCCATCGGGCACATCGACCTTCCTGTCTGCTTCAGCACCCCCTCCAACTACCGCAAGGAAATCCTCACCTTTGAGGTAGTCGGGTTCGGGGGAGCCTACCACGCCATCCTGGGGCGGCCGTGCTACGCCAAGTTCATGGCGGTCCCCAACTATACCTACCTCAAGCTCAAGATGCCAGGCCCTAGCGGCGTCATCACGATTGAGTCCACGTACGAACATGCATACGACTACGACGTCAAGTGCATTGAGTACGCCGAGGCTCTAGCGGAGGCCGAGACCCTCATCGCCCACCTCGACCAACTTAGTGGTGAGGCGCCTGACTCCAAGCGTCGTATGGGGGCGTTCGAGCCCACGGAAGCCATCAAACTCGTCTCGGTCGACCCCGCCTGCCCCAATGACCGGGCGCTGAGGATCAGCGCCACCCTCGATATCAAATAGGAAGCCGTGCTCGTCGACTTTCTCTGTGCAAACACTGACATATTTGCATGGAGTCCCTCGGACATGCGGGGCATACCGAGGGAGGTCGCTGAGCACGCCCTAGACATTCGGGCCGGATCTAGACCGGCGAGGCAACGCCTGCGCCGCTTCGACGAGGAAAAGCATAGGGCCATCGGTGAGGAGATACAGAAACTCTTGGCAGCCAGGTTCATTAGGGAAGTGTCCCACCCAGAGTGGTTGGCTAACCCTGTGTTAGTCAAGAAGAAAAATGGGAAATGGAGGATGTGCGTAGACTACACCGGTTTGAACAAAGCCTGTCTGAAAGTTCCCTTTCCATTACCCCGAATAGATCAAATCGTTGATTCCACTACAGGGTGCGAGACCCTGTCTTTCCTTGATGCGTATTCTGGTTACCATCAAATTAAGATGAAAGAGTTCGACTAGCTCGCGACTTCTTTCATCACACCATTCGGCATGTACTGCTACGTGACTATGCCTTTTGGCCTTAGAAACATAGGTGCCATGTACCAGCGGTGCATGACCCAGATCTTTGGTGACAACATCGTGTAGACCGTCGAGGCCTACATAGACGACATCGTGGTCAAAACTAGAAAGGCCGAGGATCTCGTTGATGACTTGAGGATAACCTTCAAATGCCTTAGAGAAAAGGGCATCAAACTCAATCCCAAGAAGTGTGTGTTCGGGGTCCCCCGAGGCATGCTCTTGGGATTCATAGTCTCGGAACGCGGCATTGAAGCCAACCCAGAGAAAGTCTCCGCCATAACCAGCATGGGACCGATCAGAGACCTCAAGGGAGTACAGAGAGTCATGGGATGCCTTGTGGCCTTGAGCCGCTTCATCTCGTGCCTCGGCGAAAAAGGTTTGCCTCTGTACCGACTCTTGAGAAAATCCGAGCGTTTTTCGTGGACCCTCGAGGCTGAAGAAGCCCTCGATAGACTCAAGATGCTGCTCACCAATCCTCCCGTCTTGGTACCCCTGGCCAGGGACGAGGCCCTCTTACTCTATGTTGCCGTAACGACCCAAGTGGTTAGCGCTGCCGTAGTGGTAGAGAGGCAGGAAGGGGGGCATGCTCTGCCCACCCAATGTCCTATTTACTTCATCAGCGAGGTGCTCTCTGAGACTAAAGCACGCTACCCCCACATCCAGAAGCTAGTCTACGCCGTAGTCCTGGCCCGGCGCAAACTGCGTCACTACTTCGAGTCACACCCAGTGACTGTGGTATCATCTTTCCCCCTAGGCGAGATAGTTCATAATCGGGAGGCCTCGGGTAGGATAGCCAAGTGGGTTGTCGAGCTTATGGGGGAAACCTTGACCTTTGCGCCTTGAAAAGCGATCAAGTCTCAGGTCTTGGCCAATTTTGTGGCTGAATGGACAGATACCCAACTGCCACCTGCTCAAATTCAGACAGAGTGCTGGACCATGTACTTCGATGGATCCCTGATGAAGACCGGGGCAGGCGTGGGTCTGCTCTTCATCTCGCCCCTCGGAGTACACATGCGCCACATAGTGCGACTCCACTTCGCCACCTCCAACAACGTGGCCGAGTACGAGGCCCTCATCAATGGCTTACAAGTCACCATCGAACTTGGGGCACGGCGCCTCGACGTTCGAGGTGACTCACGGCTCATCATAGATCAAGTAATGAAGGAGTCAAATTGCCTCGACCCCAAAATGGAGGCTTACTGCAAGTTGGTACGATGCCTGGAAGACAAGTTCAACGGTCTCGAACTGAATCACATCGCACGGAAGTACAATGAGGCCGCTGATGAGCTAGCAAAGATGGCCTCGGCATGGGCCCCGGTCCCCCTGAATGTTTTCGCCAGAGACCTCTACAAACCTTCCATTGGCTACACCTTGACAACAGAGGAGGGCCCACCCGTGGAACCCACGGCAAAGCTCGACGCCCCCTCTGCTGCCAAGACCCCCTCGACCGAGCCCGAAGTCATGGAAGTCAGCGCCAAGCCTCCGCAGACCAACCAGGACACGGATTGGCGAATCCCGTTCCTTGATTGGATCGATCGGGGGGAACTTCCTAGCGATAGGACCAAAGCCCGATGGCTCGCACGCCGAGCCAAGGCTTACATCCTCTACAATGACGAATTGTATAGGCGAAGTCCCTCAGGTATCCTCCAACGATGTATCAGTGCTAAGGCGGGCCGAGCCCTGCTTTGGGACTTACACGCAGGCGCCTGCGGGCACCATGCGGCGCCTCGGACGCTCGTAGGGAACGCTTTCCGCCAAGGGTTCTACTAGCCGGCGGCGGTCGCCGACGCTACCAAGCTAGTACGCTCCTGCGAAGGATGCCAGTACTATGCTCGGTAGACACATCTCCCGGCCCTAGCCCTACAAACCATTCCCATCACATGGCCGTTCGTCATATGGGGGCTCGACATGGTCGGGCCTCTGCAAAAGGCCCCCGGGGGCTACACCCACCTACTGGTATCAATCGACAAGTTCTCCAAATGGATCGAGGCTCATCCGATCAATCGAATCAAATCCGAGCAGGCGGTGCTGTTCTTCACTGACATTATCCATAGGTTTGGGGTCCCCAACACCATCATCACCGATAATGGGACGCAGTTCACTAGCAAAAAGTTCCTGACGTTTTGTGATGACCACCACATCTGTGTGGCCTTGTCGGCCGTAGGACACCCAAGGACCAACGGCCAAGTAGAGCGTGCCAACGGCATGATCCTACAAGGCCTCAAGCCAAGGATTCACAACCGGTTGAAAAAGTTTGGCAAGAAATGGCTCGCCGAACTCCCATCAGTCATCTGGAGCCTAAGGAACACTCCAAGCCGAGCCACAGGGTTCACGCCTTTCTTCCTGGTCTATGGGGCCGAGGCCATCCTCCCCACCGACTTGGAATATGGTTCCCCGAGGCTACAAGCCTACAACGAACAAAGTAACCGCACCACCCGAGAGGACGCCCTTGATCAACTAGAGGAAGCCTGAGATGTCGTGCTACTACACTCGGCCAAATACCAGCAGAGCCTATGGCGCTATCAGGCCCGACGCATTCGAGGCCAAGACTTGAAGGTAGGCGACCTGGTGTTGAGGTTAGCACAGAGCAACAAGGGTTGCCACAAGCTGACCCCGCCATGGGAAGGACCGTACATCATCGCCCAAGTACTGAAGCCCGGGACCTACAAGCTGGCCAACGAGAAGGGCGAAGTCTTCACCAACACTTGGAACATAGAACAGCTATGTTGCTTTTATCCCTAAATTTCTAAGCATTGTATATATCGTTTCTCGAAATACAATTAAAAAGCGTTCTTTAGTTGGTCTAATTTTTCGAGAAACCCCCCAAGCCCATCGTAGGCCTCGGTAGTACAATAACATGACAAGGGAGACTCGACTCTGCCTCGGCAGAACCAAGCCTCCCTCGAGGGCTAGATGGGGGACTCCCCCCTAGGTCCCACGCACTGTTCTTTAGTTGTTTTTCACAAAAATTCCTACGTCAAGACTCTAGCAGGCTCTGACGAATCAGTTGTAAAAACTCCTTGGACCAAGGTCTGTTTCCTAAGCAAGAGGCCGGTAGAGTCGCGAGACAGCCTACGCCTCCGGGCTACAGCACTCCCTCACTACCTCTCGCTCGAGGGACGGCTTAGGCCCCAATGGGGTGCTTTGCAAACGAAATCTAATCAGGGGCAACAGAGGGCAGAGGCTCGGAAACATAAGAAAAACAGCTAGGAAACACAAATACTTCAGAAATAAAGGCCTCGATGGCCACAAGTGTTACGATGCAAAAAATAACCCCTACTTTACTTTTACATAGTCTCCGGGGCACAGATCAAGCTTAGGGTCTTCAGCACCGGCAGATGGTAAGGGAGGAACCACCTCCTCTTCAAAGAGCGTCGCCAGCGCTGTACCAGGGCCTTCCACCACCTCCATCAGCTTTGTGACCACCACGTCCGCCTCCTCGTCATCATCAGGCAGGACATACCCATCGCTGATGGCCGGGAGGTCGACGCTGACGTAGTGAGAAGAGATGACAGCCAGCGCGCGCTTGACACCAGTGTGCAGCGCTCCTCGGAGCCGCTCGCGCACCTGGTTGCTCAGCGCGGTCAGACGGCTCCTGTAACACCCCTGGTGTTAGTCTTACCTAATTGCACTTGCATTTCCTGATCATGAGCATCGTTCATCCATTCATAAGCATATATCACTTGAAACATGTGAAACATGATTATGAAACAAGAGTATCATTTCAAGTGTTTTCATCATTTCAGTACCTTTAGTGCTTGATTTTTGTATGACCAATCTATGGTATAGCTAAATATATTGTTAAACATCTTAGCTATGCTTAGAAAGTCATTAGGAACAATGTTCATGTTGATCATTTTGCCCAATTAAGATTTCAAATCATGGTTTGACTTGTTTTGACCCTAGGACTTTTTGGTTTGACTATTCAAAAAGTACCACTTAGAATGTTTGCATGTCTAAGCAACCTAAAGCAAAGTTGTAGCAAATTTTATAAGGAACAAAAGTTATTTTGTGGCCAAGTCATGAAAATGAGCACAACATGTTCAATTTGGGCCCACAAGTCGGAATTGTGGTGCTGACTCAACACTTAGAATATTTCTAAGTCAAAAGTCAGATTCCAGTTTCATGTACTCAACTTTGGCTCGATATAACTTGTGATCCAATGAGATTTAGGTCTTGGTCCTGTAACATGATTTCTAGCTGGTACTTAGAGCTATAACTTTCATTTCTACTATTTTCGCTAAGGACCAACGGATTAGGAGTTAGAGCCTCACCAAATGGCGCTGTCAGTTAGTTCATTGATCGCTGAATCGTAGCTACAGTGTTCCGGTTTCAGTCAGTCCATGGCCGACCGAGGTCAGGTGGTGGCCGCTGCGTGTCCGCCACGCGCTCGGCTCGCCCTGACCACGCAGCGCGCTGGCTGGCTTGAAGAGGAGCGCGCCCTGCTGCTCTTCGCACGCGCTTTGCCCCCTTTCACCCCTCCTTGCCTTCCCCATTCGCAGCCGCAGCGCACCGCCAACGCCATCAGCTCTGCCGAGCTCGCTCGAGCTCGCCGCGGCACCACAGCCACCACCATTCAACCCGCAGCTCTGCCATCGCCTCTCGGACCTCATCAGCGCTTTCACGGAGCCAGCCAAGCTGTAGGTGAGCGACATTGCCACCGTGCACCACCGCGGCATGGCCACCATGGTCGCCGCCGGTGATCGCACGCGGTCCCGCCTGACCGCTTCACCGTAGCCACTAGCCGTAGCATAGGAAGGTCCGCCTTGTTTACCCTATGCTTGCGCGTGCCTTGTATGGCCACCAACCGTCGGGGTTCACCGGAGCACCACCGTGCGCCATGGCCGAGCCGCCGTGGGCCATGGCCGGTATCCAGGGAGTCCATTAGAGTCTAACTTTAGGGGTGCTATGGGTGCGGGAGACCGAGGTGAGCACGCCGGTGCCGTCGGGTTCACCGGGGGAGCTCGCCGTCGGCGAATTTCGCGGCTGCCGCGCCGTCGTCTCCCTCCGTCCCCTGTTCTGTGTCTATGACACGGGGGTCCCGCACGTCAGTCGCTGAGCCGAAGAGGGAGCCAGGCTTGGGCTGCGCTGTGTCATGGGCCGTCGGATCTTTTCGGGCCGGCCCAGTACTGTTTAAGTGATTGGATTTCCCTTTTATTCTTTATTATCTGAAATCTAAAATGGTTTGAAAATTGTTTGGGTGATCAAACTTGCTCCAAATTTGTTGAAACAAATTTTGCTAGGTTCCTTATCATCAGATCTACTTGGGAAAATTATTGCATGTCATTTTTGGGATACTTTTCTATAGGATTTTATTTAATTATGGATATTGCTGATAACTTGAAAAATATGTAGAAAAATCTATAGTCTGCAGAAAAATATGATTTCAAGTTTGTTAATCTTCTTAGGTCATGTACTTCCTAGGAAAAATATATTTCATGCATGTGCTGTGGGAAAATTTTGAGGTGTAGTTCAAGTGCCTTTAATGGCTGATTTTTGTTATTTTTGCTAGAGAGCAAACTTTGTATAAAACATGCATGTGGTAATTTTAGTACAGTCATTATAGGCTATGAAAAACCTAGGAAAAATATTAATTCTGTTGTTTGACACTTTTCATAGTACAAAGTAATTTCATGCTCATTTTTATGCTATAGCTTGTCATTTTTGTGTAGGATAGTTTACTTATCCAAATGTCATGAAATTTTTATGGTAGTCTGTTTAGGGTAGTATTATGCTACTGTAATTTTCTCAGATTTTTAGGAGCATCAGAAATATATGTTGCTATTCAAACCTATTATTAATTAGGGTTTAAGTAAATGTTGCTTTAAGTGTGATTAAGAAATTAGTAAAGCTTTGGTGTATCTTTGAAGTATTTAATAAAATATGTTGACTTAACATATTAGTAGTAGAAGAGAATGCAGTAGATGACATGTGCTTATAGTATAGTTTCTTGGATGATGTTGACTACCTTGTATTTCAACATACCCATGGCATTCATCTCCTTCGATGCACCGTTTGCATAATCACTTACGCGCATTGCATCATACAGGATCGCAAACCGAGAACCCAGTCATCATACCCGAGGAGCCAGAGGAGCAGCTCGAGGTGCAGCAGCAGGAAGTGCCAGAAGCCGACGAGGAGGACGTTGAGGAACTTCCGGAGTGCCCCGATCACCGTCCGAGCTCCTTCGAGAGAGGCAAGCCCCGGAGCATTTTTCTCCCGGTTTGCGATTATTTAATTAAATACCTTACTTTAAATTGATGCATTACGTTCAGGAGTTGTTTGCAACCGTTGCTGCATTATACCTTGCTTACCTTTGTTATACTATATCCTTGTTACCCTGGTATCCGCAGTCGAGTCAATGCTTAGCTGGCTTAGACCGATAGAAGTCAGGTGATTTCCTGTCACCTGGGAGCTATAGGTGGTTACCTGGATCTGCTTGGATGACTATGAAGTCATGGTATAACTAAGTGTTAAATGAAGTTGAGACCGGACGGAGACTTGCAGAGTTTTGGACTGTAGTGCTTTCCGTCTGTGTCGATTAAGGACCGAGCGTTGTTGGGCCTCGAGTCATGTTGAACGCATGCCTTACATTTAGCTGGCCGGATAAAGTACCTTTCGACCGCGAAGTTGGGAGATTTTTCGGGCCGAGTAGATTGCCCACAACGCACTGTACCGGAGCAGGTGTGGTAGGACACGGGGGCGGGATGATAAGACCAAAGTGCAGTCGGTCGGCCCCCGGGTACATGTGGTTCTTGGCAAACTCGAGATTCCTGGAAAGTTGACTCGGTGATCAATATCTCACTTTAGCGGGTGAGTGAGGTTTGTGTAAGGAACAAATCACCAGCTGGTTAGGAATCGATTCGAATCGCCATCGCTCCTGGATAGTGAGCACTTGACTTGAGTTACTTCATCATAGTAAATGTTATGGAACACCTGGACAGTTATAATGAATATGACAGTATGGAAGTTGTTTAATGATCATTGGTTATCATTATCTGCTTAATCACATGTTTACTCTAGTATAGGTGCAAATCTAGTTGACAGGTTAATAATAATTAACTTGGCAATAATGCTTTTAGAAAGGTTCTTGAAATGCTAAAAATGCTTCTTTTTGCAAATGAGTCAGCTACCCTACTATAAAGCCCTTCATAATCCTTGGTGTCATTGATTTTCGGTTATGTCGGGTAAGTCTGGCTGAGTACCTTCTCGTACTTAGGGTTTTATTCCCACTTGTTGTAGATGGGCAGATGTATTACGGCTACTGTATCAACTGCCTTTATCCTGCGATGGGTGATGCTTAGGACCATGGGCATGGTCATTCCTTACGTCTCACATAATGCTTTTGTTGGAGATGATCATTCGCTGGCACTCTATTTAAACTCTGTGTGTGTGGTTTGAACAAATGACTTCCGCTACTTTAATTCGAACTGGTTTGTAATAACTATGTTGAAACTCTGATGTATTTGAGATTTCAAACTTTTATGTAATGTGTGATGGTGACCGCTAAATTTATTACGATCATGGCTGGGACACAAGTTGGTTTGAAATCCTTCGTGATTTCATGGACTACCGGGTTATACGGGCTTAAGTTTGCTCAATCGTCTACTTTGGTGGATGATTTTCTTACTTAATTTCGTATAATTGGTCGGTTCCATCACAGCTCCCTAGGGAGCTACCTGACTGAACCCCCTCAACCTCTAAGGCCTCGCAGGCAGAAAGGGCAGCATGTTTCAGTGCCTCGTGCTCCCCGATCTCGGCCTCGAGCACCGTCTGCACCGCACTGGAAGCCTCGGCGGCTCGAGTGATCTCCGCCTCTGACTCTGCACTGAGGAAAATGGAATGAGGCCGAGCGAGGGAAAAAACAACCTAAGTTAGGGATGGAAGCCCACGGAACTCACCCTTGGCCTTCTGCTCCCAGCGTCGGGTCTCAACCTGACAAGCCTCGGTCTTCGCCTTCCAGCATAGGGCCTCGGCCCGAGAAGCCTCAGCCTCCTCCTTCAAGCGCTGGGCCTCGACCCGAGAAGCCTCAGCCATCCTGGAAGCCTCACTCCCTAGCTCTGCATCACGCAAGGGAGTTAGGGAGTGAACATAAGAAAAAGAAAACAAAATGAGGGGACTAAAACTCACCCTCGACCACCCCCCTCCAAATTACAGCCTCGGTCCGCAAGGCCTCAGCTGCAGTAAGGGCCTCATCCAAGGCACCTTTCGTCAGCTGGTGCACCCTCTGTTCTGCCCCCAGCTGCCCCGCATGAGCCGCGACCGAGGCCGTAGCTTCAACGGCTCGGCCCCGGAAGGCATCCCGGTCGCTGACCATGCGGGTGAGCTCCTCCTCCAACTCCTTAACCCACGCTGCCAGAGGGGCGAGTTGCATCTAGGCCATGGCCGCCTCGACCTTCACATCGGCACAACAAAGGCGGAGGTCCTCTACCACCGCGCTCTACGCCGATAGGAGCTTGTTGGCGCTGGCAAGAAGGTCCTTCTGCCGCTGAAGCTAGTCCCAGACGCCCCTCTCTCGCCAGAGAAAGACCGACTTCCCAAGCGACCGGGTCTCGAGCTCCTAGGGAAGCAGAATGAGGGTCATTGGTTGCAACGAAACCAGAAAAGGACAACATCACGCGAGAAAGGAAAACACGAACCTAGGCAACTCCGGGCAGTTCGTTGGCCACCACGGACAGGGCCATCCGTAGCGACCGCTCCGCCAGCTAGCGGTATTGCTCGAAGGAGCTCCAGTGCCCGCCCTCGGCCGCGTCCTCGAGGGCGAACAGAGGCTCCCCCTCAGGGTCATCCCGGCTCTGCCACAGTACCCGCGGGTGATCCCACCAGCGAGGCTCGGGTCGCACCTGCACAAGCGCTGAGTTTCCCTCGTCCAAGAGCAGCGCCGGCTGCTCCACGGCATCGGTCTCCTCGGCGTCGACCACCTCCCGTGCTCGGGAAGTATCGTCGAAGGAGATCAGATAGACCTCCACCTCCCGGGCACTCTCTCGCAACAACGGTGGGCCCTGAACCAAGGGCACCACCGAGGCCTCCGTCGCCTGCATCTCCGCCTCCTAGACAGATGGCCTCGCCGCCATCACGATGGCCTTAGTGACCTCGGGGGCTCCGGCCTCTGTAATTATGGCCTCGACGGTCTTGGGGCTTCGGCCTCCGCCATCGTGGCCTCGGCAGACGCAGAGACACCAACCGCGGCCACTGTGGTCTCGGCGGTCATGGGCGCCGTGGCCTCCGTCGCCTCAGCCTCAGAGACCCTAGGAGCCTCAGCAACAAAGGGCACGCTGGCCCCATCCGACTCGTGAGCCTCACCCCCACGAGGCGGAAGTGCTCCCTCCCTCGTCTGTGTAGGGGCCACCTTGGTAGCCCCTCCTTGGGTGGCTGGCCCCTTTGGGTCGACCCTCACCAACGCCGCGCTGCGTTCGATAGCGGCTTGCGCCTCCGCCACCCAGTGGGCGGAGGAGCCAGGGCTCACCTTAAGTGCCTTAAGGGGCGCCAATGGGAGCTCGTCCGCAGGCCGCTTCCGACTAAGGAAAATTAACCTACAGGGTCTGCGCGAGACCAAAAAAGCGAACGGAAGGCACTATGACCCTGCCAAAAATACACTTGCCTTGAACGGGGCGGCAACCGCTTCGCCATGGCAAACCTCATCTGCAACGGCGGAGGCGGCGGCAGAGGCGTCGCCTCCGCAACCATCGGCGCTGGTCAGTCTTCAGCGAACCCTGACGCACCTTCGGTCCTCTGCAGGGGCGGTGGTGTCGCCTCCACCGCCACCTACTCCACCACGGCCGCTGAGCCTACCAGGCTGATGGCGCGTTTGCCTAACACCCACGCCTCGGGCGTGTCGGCCTCGACCCCGGAGCGGGCAACCGCCGGCCCCAGGTCCGTTTCTCCTCCCCCTCCTGGGGGTGTCGGGCTACTTGCCGATGCCCTGGGTGCCACCTCCACGACGTTAGGAAGGTGGTCCAGGGGACCTCGCCCTCCCCCGCCCTCGTCATTCCCGTCCAAGGCCTCCGTCGACAACGACGTCGATGGGGATTCCTCCAACGGGAGACCATCCTTCTGTTGTTGACGGTGGCGCTTATCTAGCTCCTCGCGTGCGAGGATGTGCTTCGTGCGCTTCGCCGCCTTGGCGTCCTTTCGCCTCTTCTGCGCATCGGCGTGAGCGTAGTTGATCACCTACCACCCCGCGTCCTCAGGAACGGGCAGCGGAGAGGAGCGCACATCCCTCATCCCCTGAAGGAACGACAAACGCGCATAAGGGAACAAGGGGTAAGGGGAGACTAAGGAGGCTCAAAGGCTACAGCGGCACATGACTTACTAGCGAAAGGAACCCCCGTGATAGTCGCATCACGAAGGGGGTCAAGTTGCCGCCCTTCAACTTCGCCTCTACCGTCTCCCCCACCTGACGAAGAATTTCCACGTCGGAGAGGGAGGAGGAGGACATCCGGATGCCCTCCATGGGTTCACTCGGCCTCATCTCAAACAGCCGCCGCCGCCGAGCCATCAGTGGCAGCACCCTCCGGTGGTGAAAGGCGGCCACAACCACAGCCATGGTGAGGCCATGGCCCCATAGCCTCGCCAGCCCCTCCAGGAGAGGCTCCAGCTTGGGCTGGTCATCCTTTGGGACACCCCACTTCCATCTCTCCGGGCAGCTCCCCACAATCCGCCCAGTGTAAGGGGAAGTCCTCCGTCATCATTACGAAGGTAGAACCAGCTCGTGTACCACCGTCGGTTGGAGGACGTGAGCTGGGCCGGGATGTAGAGGTGCTAGCGGTCCTGGCGCACCTGGAGAGTGCAGCCGCTGGCCCTTGTTGCCTTCCTCTTACCCGACGTACCCATCGGCTTGGTAGTATGCCCCGCCCGGAATAGGTGGAGCCACAACTCCCAATGGGGAGCAATCCCCAAATACCCCTCGCAGACAGCAACAAAGATAGCCGCCTGAGCAATGGAGTTGGGATTGAAGTTGTGGAGCTCTATGCCGTAGTAGTGTGGGAGCGCCCGCATGAACCGGTCTGCCGGAACGCTGAGGCCATGCTCGTGGAAGGAGACAAAGCTTACGACGTAGCTGTCATGAGGCTTCGGCTCTGGCTCGCCATACGGAGCAATCCACTCTAGCCTGGTGGGGTCTGTCACCGGGCGAAGGAGTCCACCATCGACAAGCGACTGAAGCATCTCCTCGATGACGTCCGATGGGTCCCAGGGGTCTGCCTCGACAACGACGATGTCGTCGGCCATGGGTGCGATGGAAGAATCAGGTGCGGCGGTGAGTTTTTTCTCTCTCTCCCACGCTCTCGCTTTTTTCTTGCTTTCTCCCTAGGCTCGCTCTTCTCTCCTCTTCTTCCCGACACCTGCTGTTCTAGCGACGGCTCAATGGAGGCGGTGCTAATGCAGGCAAGGTAAAACGAGGAGGGACGAGACTCTTTGGGTATTTATGTAGGGAGGAGGCGGAACGAACGGGCGATGAAATCAGGGAGGTTTTCCCCTCGACCCGACGCAGTTAACCACGAGCCGATTTCGTCGGCCCACGCACCCACGTCTCCTGCATTGAATGCGAGGATAGTTACGTCCCATCCACCACGTCACGCTCGGCCACTATGGCAGCAGGCATTGTTTCGACTCCCCATGAAACCGCCTTAAAAGGCGCGCCGCCCGTGCCGAGCCAATAGGGAAGATATTCCCTGCGGCCTATTCCTTTCGTATGAAGGAACCGGGCTCTGAACCTATTACGATCCAGGGGTTCAAAGGCTGGGCCCCAAAGGGTTTCGACAGCCGCCCCAAGATAACAGAGTTAGGGACGACCGCAGGCAAGCCTATATGGGGCCGAGGCCCAAGCAATCGAAACGCTTGGGATGCCCGAAGTTGTGTCCAAGACCGGGGGAAAAGTCTCCGAATGGGATCCCACCATAGGGAGGCACCGAGCCACCGAGGCCCAGCGAACAGCCTTGGCACCCACTAGAGAAATCCTCTGGTACTCTTGGAGTGTGTCTCTGGACTGCTAGCCGTCCCCTAGCGAACGGGGTTTGGGCCTCCACTCGGACTACCCGATAACAGCTCACCGGAAGTGCCACCGCTCGTGCCCACCGAGGGTAGCGAGGCACATTCCACCCCTCCTTCCGAGCAAAAAGGAAGCGTGAGGGCCACACAAAAAGATAGGGGAGCTCCTGACGGCCCTCTCACCCTGTGCAGAGGCTAGGGGGCTCTTCCTACAAATACGCCGAGACCCCACAACTCAGGCTCGTGCCCAAAAGGGGCCTCGACAAACAAACCCTCATGCACGAGGGGCGTATAAAAAGTCAGGGGAACTCCTGACGGCCCTCTCGCTCCACGCAGAGGCTAGGGGCTCTTCCTGCAACCTTGCTGAGACTAGAATGGGCTCGGCAAACAAACCCTCCGTCCGAACGAAAAGGATATGTGAGGGTCGGATGAAAAAGTTAGGGGACCCCCGACCGCCCTCTTGCTCCAGGCGAAGGCTCAGGGGCTCCCCTTGCACCCGAAGACCAAGACAAACGGTCCAAGCCCACGCTAGAGGTTTCATTACAAAACACGATAAAGGGCACCGAGCCCGTTACGGTCTAGGGGTTCAAAGGCTAGGCCTCCAAGAGGTTTCGACAGCCGCCCCAGGGCAACAGAGTCAGGGAAGACTTTGGGGCGAGCCTACGAATGGCCTAGGCCCAAGCGAACAGTCGCTCGGGGCGTCCTAAGTCATGTCCGAGACCGGCAGGGAAGTATCTGAATGGGATCCCACCGTAGGGAGGCACCGAGCCACCGAGGCCTAGCGAACGGCCTCGGCACCCACTAGAGAAACCCTCTGGTACTCTTGGTGTGCGTCTTTGGACCACTAGCCGTCCCCTAGTGAACGGGGCTCGGGCCTCCACTTGGACTACCCGATAACAGCTCACCGGAAGTGTCCATGTTCGTGCCCATCGAGGGTAGCCTGGCACATTCCACCTCTCCTTCCAAGCGAAAGGAAGTGTGAGGGTCATACCCAAAGTCAGGGGGCCCCTGATGAACCTCTCGCTCTGTGCGGAGGCTAGATGGATTTTTCCTGCAGCCTCACCGAGACCCCCGCAACCCGAACTTGCGCTTAGGGGCTCGGCAAATGCAATAAGAACTACTCGTTCAAAACACGAAAATAAAAAGCCCCTAGAGAAGTAACTCCACTCCTCTAGGGCCTCGGGGGCTACACCCGGCGGGTGCGCTCGCGCGCACCCACCAGAACCTCAAGATACAAAACCCAAGTCCTACGGGAGCGGGTACGAACCAAGCCTAGGCAAACCCTCAGGGAGAGTGCACGCACTCCCTCGAAGGCTCGGGGGCTACTATCGGGTACCTTAGAATGGGGTACCCCGAGTGAACAATCAAAAGGATCGCTAAAGTCCCATCAAAAAATAAAGCTAGAAGGTAAGCCGTGGGCCCCTCACCCGCAACGACCGAGCCCACCAGGCCCCCCACCTTGCCTTGAGCCTCGCGCAGGAGGTCTCAGCACCCTGACATGAATCCCGCCTCGCATGAGGCTCGCCATGAAAGGCCTCGACATGGGGTGCATTCTCCGTATCGCACGAGGCCTCTCGTGGCATGCCTCGGCAAGGAATCCGATCTCCGTCTCACGCGAGGCCTCATTCTCCGTGTCGCTCAAGCCCGGCTCATCCGTAGCCCATCGCCCCCCGCCTCGACTGACCCTCCAGACAGCACGTCACGTCTCATTAATGCTTCAACCACTCCCGCAATCTTAGCCGGACGATGGCTCAATGCCATAGAATGGCCGATGGGACTTGAGGTTGCATCAGCGCCATACCGGCCAGGACAGGGCATGGCGAGGATTACCGGCCGCTGTGTCCTAACGCTGTGTCCACGATCAGTGCCATACCGGCTGGGACAGGGTATGGCGGGGATTACCGGCCACTGTGTCCTAACGCTGTACCCACGATCAGCCACCCACTCGAGGCCTCGGCACTGTACACCAAGGTCTCGGCTATCTTGGGGTTCATGCCTGCCGAGACCCCTCCACTGTGGTGCAGCCTCGGCACCGACCAAGTCTCGGCCTCACGCACAGTCCGTCCATAGTGGCTTGCATGATCACCGCCGCACCCACTCCGAGGCAGTCCTAGGGCTCCCACGACGCACAGGATCGGATGGGATGACCACGCCGCCCCAGTGCTCCAAGGATGGACCACTCCGATGACCATGCCGCCATAGGAACAGGCTACAGGGCCTGAACACGCCGCCTCTATTCACACGACATTGTATAGTTAGCTCATGTACCGTCCTTGTCCTCCCTTCAGGCTATAAAAGGAGAGGACTTGGGCCGTTTTAGAGAGAGAACACCCGGTAACACATTGTAACACACGCACACATCCCAGCCGCCTGAGAGCAACGTCTCAAGTGGCCCTCACGACACCTTGCTGAGACCGGGGACTAGCTCCCCCTCTCACCTAGCTTGTAACCCCCTACTACGAGCACTCCGGTGCAAGGAATACAAGACCGATCTCTCAGACTGGACGTAGGGCATTGATTGCCTGAACCAGTATAAACCTTGTGTCTCTTTGCATCACCATCCAGAATTGGGAGCACGCAGTTCAAATTCACTGGTTGGTTGAGGACCCCCTGGTCCGAAACACCGACAATATGCTTCAATGTTTGTGTTGTCAAATTCTTTTCCATTGTCACTTCTTATCTTCTTGAGCTTCACTTCAAATTCATTTTGTGCTCTCTTCGCAAACTTCTTAAAACATGCAGCCACTTCGGTCTTGTCATGAAGGAAGAACACCCAAGTATATCTAGAGTAGTCATCAACTATCACAAGACAATAGAGATTGCCTCCCAAACTCTTGTAAGTTGTTGGTCCAAATAGATCCATGTGAAGAAGCTCTAGCACTCTTGTTGTTGACATGTAAGCTTTTGTTGGATGTGTTTGCAACTTGCTTGCCAGCTTGACATGCATTATAAAGCTTGTCCTTCTCAAATTTCACATCCTTCAAACCTCTCACCATTTCATTCTTTATTAGCTTCTTGAGTGAGCTCATCACAACATGTGCAAGTCTTCTATGCCATAGCCACCCAAGTGATGTTTTGGTGAATAAGCATGTCTTCAAGTTTGCATCTGCAGAGGTGAAATCCACTAGACATAGGTTGTTGTATCTAAAACCCTTGAATATAACTTGATTATCATCTTTCTTTGACACAACCACTTCCTTCTCGGTAAACAAACATTGAAAGCCAAGATCACATAATTGACCAACGGATAGCAAGTTAAAACTAAATGAAGCAACATATAGCACATTTGTTATTGAATGATCATTTGATATTACAACTTTGCCCAATCCTTGAACTTTGTCCTTTGAATTATCACCAAACGTAATCCTTTCTTGACCATCTACTTCTTCATCTAGTGAGGTGAACATACGAGGATCACCGGTCATATGTTGAGTGCCACCAATATCAATAACCCAATGACTTCCATCGGTCTTGTAGTTCACCTACACACAAGAGATCAAGCTTGTTGTTTAGGGACCCAAACTTGATGGGGGCCCTTGACTTTCTCAACTAGTGACATTGCAACCCAAATTTGCTTAGGCCTATTCTTGTTGGGTGGACCTAAGAACATGACTTTCATCTTTCCACTAGAATCCTTTCTAAGCATGTAGTGAGCATTGAAGGCAAAGGGTCTAGCATGCTTGGGCAAGGGTTGTGATGGTGGAGTTTGACACTCATGAGCAAAGTGACCTTCCTGTCCACACTCAAAGCATCTCTTTGGCTTAGGCTTTGACTTATATTGTTGTTGATGTTGAGCTTGAGCTTTCTTCTCTTGATTTGCCAAGTACCCAATATCACTTCTATCCATCTTCATCTCGGTGTTCATGAGTAGCTCACTTTGGAGATATTGGCCTCTTATGAACTTGCTCAAACCGGTCTTAAGATGCTCTTTCTCCAACTTGAGCTTCTTGTTTTCTTCTCTAAGTTCATAATGATTTTTCTCCATCTTGAGTCTCTTGTTCTCTTCTTTAAGCATCTTATTCTCAAGAGCCATATCATAATCTTTGTCAAGATTCTCTATCACAATTGTGTTGGTGGTTGATAGCTTTTCAAGATCTTTCTTGAGCTTTTCATTCTCATTCTTAAGCTTGACATACTCATCATAGTTATCGAACTCAACCACTTTCTTGCCTTTACTACTAGAACCTTGCTCAATGCTCTCAACAATCAAGTCATCACATGATGTAGCTATATCAATCTTAACAACATTGTTAGTAGCATCATGTGGCTCATTGGATAATAACCCATGAGAAAGAACAAGATTGTCATGATTAATCTTAAGATTGGTGTACTCTTCTTTTAGTAAATTGTAACTAGTGGTTAGCTCATTATGTATCCCCTCAAGTTTATCATATTTTTCTCTAAGCTCCTTTTTAGAGGTTTTGAGCTCATTGAATTTGGATGACACAATTTTATTTTCTTCTCTAAGCTCAACACTAGCTTTTTTGGCTATGTCATATTTTGCTAAGAGTGAGTCCTTCTCAAGTTCTAGCTTTTCATTTTTAGCTCTTGTCTTTCTAATGATTTTAGTGTATTGGTTTAGCAACTTGACAAGATCATCATAAGAAGGTGATTCAAATTCTTCATCACTATCACTACCACTTTCATCATTGCTAGCATTATCATCACCACTACTATCATCATCATTTTGTACCTTTTGTTCACCCTTGGCCATAAGGCATAGGTGTGTAGAGGATGATGGCGGTGGTGTCAGTGAAAATAGTGAAGAATCAATCACAAGAGCGGCCACCTTCTCCTTCTCATTCTCACTTTCATCATTGGATTAGCCACTTAATGATTCAATGTCCGTGAGCCAATCACCAACAATGTATGCCTTTGTCATTCTTCTTCTTCTTGTGAAATTCCTTCTTCTTGCCATCCTTCTTCTTGTATGGCTTGTTCTTCTTCTTCTCATTATCATCTTCATCACTTGAGTCATCTTTCTTGCCCTTGTACTTCTTCTTGTACTTGTCTTTCTTGGGTTTGGGGCATTGATGAGCTAGATGACCAAGTTCTCCACAATTATAGCAATTCATTTCGGAGATGGGCTTCCTTCTACTACTAGTGAAGAATTTCTTCTTCTTGCCATCAAACTTGACACTATTCTTGTTTAGCTTCTTGAGCATCTTGGCGGTTCTTCTCACCCTGAGAACAAGACTTGCATCATCAATCTCATCATCACTTGAGCTATCATGATCAACTCTTGCTTTGCCCCTCTTCTCTTGGCTAGCCTTGAATGCCAAATCTTTTTTCTTGGTGGAAGAAGAGCCACCTTGTGGAGTGATGTGCATGTACATCTCATGTGCATTGATCTTCCCCAATATTTGAGTTTGTGTAGCAGTGGAAAGATCACCTTGATGAAGCACCGTCACAATATGCCCATACTTATCAATGGGGAGGACACTCAAGATCTTTCTCACAACATCGGATGGTTGCATTTGTGTGAGTTCAAGCCCATTGACTTCCTCTACAAGAACATTCAAGCGTGAATACATCTTATTGGCACTTTCTCTAGGAAGCATCTAAAAATGAATTAAGCTTTTTCATCACAAGGTGATAGCGTTCCTCACGCTCACTCTTGGTTCCCTTATGGAGCACACAAATATTTGACCATAGTGCATGGGCGTCTTTGTGGTTCCCCACACGGTTAAAGACATCCTTGCAAAGGCATCTAAAGAGGGTGTTTCTAGCCTTTGCATTCTACTTCTAGTAGTTAACCTCATCGTCTTCAAGGTTGGTGGGATCCTTAGGTTTTGGGAAGCCTTGTGAGGTGGCTCTAAGAACTCCAACATCTAAAGCCTCTAGGTATGCCTCCATGCGAATTTTCCAATAAGAAAAATCATCTCCCTCAAAGATAGGAGGGGGTCCATCCCCATGGGACATCTTGCTCTAGGCGGTTAAGCCTAATTTAGGGAGCACGAGGCTCCGATATCAATTGAAAGGATCAAGATGCCCAAGATGGGGGGGGGGGGGGTGAATTGGGCTAATTCTAATTTTTTTGCAATAATTAAGCCCTACACTTAGCCCATTTCACCCCTTGTGTCTAGAATGTGTTTCTATTGTTCTGCTGTACAAAAGTTTTACACCCTAGGTTCAATCCTGCTCCAACATGGCAATTCTAGGAATGTAAAGACATGAAATGAATTGCTCAAATGTAAATGCTCAAAATAAAGAGAGGGAAAGGAATATGGCGATGTTTTTCTGAGGTATAGGAGAGTCACCACTCCCCACTAGTCCTCGTTGGAGCTCCGCCGGATGATCACCAAGCTCCCAACCACCACTGAGCCGTCTAAGTGATGGCGATCACCAAGAGTAACAAGCATAAACTTTCACTTGACCAAGACAAGCCTAATAAGAAAGGTGGATGCACACTTGCTACTCCCGATGCACAAGTGAGGTCCTTAATCTTGGATTATCAACTCTCAATCACCACATTAGGCTCTTGCTCTCCCTTGCACTCCAAAGGCGTTTCACAGCTAAACAATTGGGCAAGAGACCTCCCATGAATGAGTGGGATAAGTATTTATACCCCCTCATTCAAAACATAATGGTTGGAGGCCAACTCAGCAAGTTTCGGGGTGACCAGACGCGCCGGTCTGGGTGACCGGATGCTCCGGTCAGTAGTACACGTCACTGTGTGAGATAGAGCCATTAGCTCTAACTGGACTCTAACCTGCGTCCGGTCATCACCCACCGGACGCGTTCGGTCAGCAAAATGCCCCTATGGATGCTCTCTGATGTTGATCGGACATAGGCACCCTAGCGTCCGGTCATGTACTGTTTAGCGTCCGATCAGTACATGACTGTAGCTACTGGTCAAATGAACTGACCGAACTCTTCACGCTGTGTCCGATCACAACCAAACTAGCGCCTGGTCAGTCATTTAACCCTCCATTCACTTCTAATTCGAAATCCTTCAAGAATGAAGTTGACTTCTATCGATCTTAGGGCTATTCTTGAGCTACCTAGTTTTAACTTTGATATGTGTGCACCACACCTAATCCATTAGACTCACCTAGATCAAGCTATTAGTCCATACCCCCTTAATAGTATGGCCAAAGGAAAAACAAAGTCCTAAACTACTCTAAGTGTTTCTCTAACACCAAACGACACTTAGAACTAGTCTGTCCTTAACCTTGTCGTCCATCCTTTGAAAATCGAAATGATTTCCATCGTCAGGGGCATGACAACCATGATTGCCCAATCAATTTCCATTACCATGACCTAACTCAAACTACCTCTGCAAAATACACATTAGTCACAGTAATTTTGTGTCGTCATTAATCACCAAAACCCAACTAGGGGCCTAGATGCTTTTAGTGAGAAAGGGTCGAACATAGAGAATGTCTACCGGATAGATATACTCTTTAAAGCATTCCAACTCTTTTCGTAGTTAAGGCTAAAAAGCTCAGGGTGCGGGCAATAAACTCTGGTCACGCTAGTGAGCAAAAATGCCATAGCCGCTGGGGTGTAGGTTTCTTGCGGTCCTTCCAGTTTTACTCAACATTTGTTTCTGCAACCCTTGCTTCTAGATCTTAACGTGAGAAAGGGTCAGGCATAGCGAATGTCTACCAGATAGATATGCTCTTATCAACCCTTGGGTGAGGCCCGACCCCTTGCCATTGCAGGGGTCGGGTGTCACTAAAGATCGAGGATTCGATAGCGAAACCGATAAGAGAAAGCGTGCGTAAATTAAGGGTAAAAGCGACATGGCTGTTCGATGTTCTAGGCATTGATGAAGACTTCGCTGTCGATGGTCTTGAGCCTATAGGTGCCTGGTCAGAGCACCTCCACGACGACATACGATCCCTCCCATGACAGAGAGAGCTTGTGGCTGTTCTTGTTCTCTAGACGAGGCGGAGCACTAGGTCCCCGATGTTGAAGGCCTGACCCCGTACTCGATGGCTATGGTATCGGCACAACGCTTGCTAGTACTTGCCCGAGCAGAGGAGGACATCATTATGCGCTTCATCTAGTTGGTCCATGGCATCCTCGAGGGACGCCTTGGCTCCATGTTTGTCATATGCCCTGACCCTCGATGCTCCATAATCAAGGTCGGTCGGGAGGATAGACTCAGAACCAAAGACCATGAAGAATGGCATGTAGCTGGTGGCCTAGCTGGGGGTCGTCCTCAGGCTCTAGAGCATCACGGGAAGCTCCACGACCATCGTCTACCAAATTTATTCAATAGGTTGAAGGTCCTAGGCTTGAGGCCTTGTAGGACCATGCCATTCGCGTGCTCGACCTGCCCGTTCGTGCAGGAGTGCGCCACGATAGCCCAATCGACATGGATGTGGTATTCATCATAGAATCAGAGGATCTTTTTCTTGGTGAACTGCATGCCGTTGTCCTTGATAATGGAGTTCAGGACTCCAAAGCGATGGACGATGTCAAGGAAGAACATCATGTCTTGCTCGGACTTGATCGTGGAGATCAGTCAAGCCTCTATCGACTTTGTAAACTTGTCTACAACGACAAGCAAGTGCGTATAGCCCCTAGGCGCCCTCTTGAGAGGTCCAACCAGATTGAGCCCCTAGACCACGAATGACCACATGATGGGGATCATTTGGAGTGCTTGGGCCGGCAGGTGGGTCTACTAAGCATAGTATTGACACCGTTTATAGGTACGCACAATCTATTCAGCGTCGGCTAATGTGGTCAGCCAGTAGAAGCCTTGTCGGAACACGTTTCTGACTAGGGTCCTAGGTGTGGCATGGTGCCCATAGACCCCACCGTGGATATCACTCAGCAACTGCTTCCCTTGTTTGATGGGGATGCAGCGCTGCAGAATCCTAGAGTGGCTTCGCCTGTAGAGGTTGCCCTCAATAATGACAAAGGACTTGGTGCGGCACGTGAGCTGCTGAGCCTCTATTTTGTCTATCGGTAGCACCTCATGGAGGAGGTAGTCGAGGTAAGGCATCCTCCAATCGGCTAGAGGGTCAGGCTCTATCACTGGATCCTCGTCAAGCTCCATGACTTTGGTCTATTCTGTCTCCTCATAGCGGACCGAGGGCTTGTACTGATCATCGATGAAGACGCCCATCGATACCAGCTCTTGGCTAGATGCCATTTTTGCCAACGTGTCGACCGCCTTGTTGAGACGCCTTGGGATGTGATTGAGCTCAAGACCGTTGAACTTGTCCTCTAGCTGGCGGACTTCTCAACAATACGTAGCCATCTTGGCATTATGGTAGCTTGATTCTTTGATGACTTGGTCGATGACCAGCTGGGAGTCACCCCGAACATCAAGCCATCGGATACCCAACTCGATGGTAATGCGCAGGCCATTGATGAGTGCCTCATACTCAGCCACATTGTTGGAGGAGGGGAAATGGATGCGAACCATGTACCTCATGCGTACCTCAAGGGGCGAAACAAAGACTAGCACTATGCCAGCACCTTTCTTCATCTGTGACCCATCAAAGTACATCGTCCAGTACTCTTGGTCGATGACTGTTGGCGGTATTTGGATCTCGGTCCACTCTACAACAAAATCAGCTAGTACTTAGGACTTGATGGCCATCTGAGGGGCATATGAAATGCCTTGACCCATCAGCTTGAGTGCCCACTTCGTGATTCTTCCTGTGGCATCCTAGTTTTGGATGACCTCACCAAGAGGGAAGGACGTCACGACCGTCACCGGATGCGACTCGAAGTAGTGACATAGCTTCCTCTTGGTAATAAGGATGGTGTACAGGAGTTTCTAGATTTGGGGGTAGCAAGTCTTGAAATTAGACAGGACCACGCTAATGAAGTACATGGGACGTAGCACTTTGAGGGCGTGTCCCTCTTCTTCTCGCTCTTCCACCAGGGTGGCGCTAACCACTTGCGTGGTGGCTACAATGTAGAGCAGAAGCGGTTCCTCGTCTGTTGGGGGAACCAAGATCGAGGCCTTTGTCAGGAGCTGCTTGACCTTGTTAAGTGCCTCCTAGGCCTCGGGCGTCCATTCGAAGCGGTCGGCCTTCTTCAAAAGTCGATAGAGGGGGAGACCTTGTTCGCCGAGGCGTGAGATAAAGTGGCTAAGCACGGCGAGGCACCCTGTAACTCATTGTACCCCCTTTATGTTCTGGATTGGCCCCATCCTCATGATGGCTGAGATCTTCACCGGGTTGGCTTCGATGCCACGCTCGAAGACGATAAAACCCAACAGCATACCCCTCGGGACCCCAAAAACACATTTCCCAGGGTTGAGTTTGATACCGTTTGCTCGGAGTTTGGTGAAGGTCTGTTCTAGGTTGGCTATGACCTGGTCAGCCCATTTGGACTTGACCACGATGTCATCCACGTAGGCCTCAATGGTTCGCCAGATGAGGTCCTCGAAACACTTGAGCATACAACGCTGATATGTAGCCCCTGCGTTTTTTCAGTCTGAATGGCATTGTGACATAGCATAACGATCCGAATGGGGTGATGAAAGATGTCATGAGCTGGTCGGACTCTTTCATCGTGATTTGATGGTACCCAGAGTTCGCATCAAGGAAGCAAAGGGTTTCGCACCCTAAGGTCAAGTCGACTACTTGGTCTATGCGTGGCAAAGGAAACAAATCCTTTGGACATGCTTTATTGAGACCCATGTAGTCAACACACATTCTCTATTCCCCACTCTTTTTTATACAAGAATGGGATTGGCTAACCGCTCGGGGTGGTATACTTCCTTGATGAACCTAACCGTCAAAAGCTTTGCAATCTCCTCGCCGATGGCCCTGTGTTTCTCCTCATCGAAGCGATGTAGGCGCTGCTTTACCGGCTTGGAGCCTGGCCTGATCTTTAAGGTGTGCTCAGTGACTTCTCTCAGAATGCCTCGCATGTCCAAGGGTCTCCATGCAAAGATGTCTCTATTGGCGTGGAGGAAGTTGGCGAGCACGCTTTCCTATTTGGAGGAAAGCGTGGTACCGATGCGCACCACTTTGCCCTCAGAGCTGCTGAGGTCTATGAGGACCTCCTTGGCGCCCTCTATAGGCTCGAAAGACCTGACCAATAGCTTGGGGTCGGGCGCTTCTTCAATGACCTCCTCCTTGATGGTCGTAAGCTCTTTGGAGGCGACAGTTGCCGCGGCGTGTTCACAGCACTCGACCTCGCACTCGTAGACGCGCTGGAAGGTGGTGCCAATGGTGATGACCCTGCATGGACCTGGCATCTTCAACTTTAGATAGGTGTAGTTGGGGACAACCATGTACTTCACGTAGCATGGACGTCCTAGGATGGCATGGTAGGTCCCGTGGAACCCGACCACCTCGAAGGTAAGGGTATCCATCCTATAATTGATCGGATTCCTAAAGATGATGGGTAGATCAATCCGCCCAAGTGGCATGACCTACTTTCCAGGCACAATGCCGTGGAAAGGCGCCCCAGTCGGCCGGATGCATGATCGGTCGATGCCTAAGGCGTCGAGCGTTTCAGCGTACATGATGTTGAGGCCGCTGCCTCCATCCATCAGCACCTTGGTGAGTCACTTCGTGCCATGATCAGGTCGACCACGAGCAAATATCTTCCTAGCTACGGGATGCTTTCTGGGTGGTTGGTCTGATCAAAGGTTATGGCGAACGCTGACCATCGGAGGAAGGAAGGCTCGACCGGCTTGGCCGGATAGACCTCGTGGCACACAAGCTTCTGGCGGCGCTTGGAGTCATAGGCCACCAACCCTCCGAAGATCATGAGGTAGCCATCCAGCGTCAGAAATCCACCGTCCTTCCCCTTGGCTTCGTTTGCGGCTGGCTTGGTCTCCTTCGTATGCTCCCCCTTGTTGGAGCCTTCGAACAAGAACCGCTTCATGAGGATGCAGTCCTTGTATAGGTACTTGATGGAGAAAGCATGGTTCGAGCATGACCCTTCGAGTAGCTTCTCAAAGTGGTCCGAGGTACCCTCGATGGGCTTCTAACCCCCTTGCGGTTGGCAGTGGCCACGAGTGAGCCCTCACGCTGCTGCTTATTCTTCTTCTTGTTGGGGTGGTTGGAGGCGCCTTCACCGGTGTCCTTGTCCTGCTTTGCCTTGCCCTTGGGGCGGTCGAAAATTGCCCTGACCACCTCCTCATTCGAGGCATGGCTGGTGGCGATGTTGAGGAGCTCCTTGGTGGTTCGCGAGCCCTTACGTCCTAGCTTGTGAACCAGGGACTCGCATGAGGTCCTAGATAGGAAAGCTCCTATGACATCAGCGTCGGCGATGTCGAGCAGCTTGTTGCACTATCGAGAGAAGCGTCGGATGTACCCACAAAGAGTTTTCTCAGACTTCTATCGATAGTTTTTGAGATCCCATGGGTTCCTAGGACGTGCGTATGTGCCCTAGAAGTTTCCCATGAAGATCTCTTTTAGGTCCACCCAACTTTGGATTCGGTTGGACGGAAGGTGTTCCAACCATGTTCACGCCGAATCGGCCAGGAACAATGAAAGGTTATGGATAATGAAATTGTCACTATCCGCTCCACCGGCTTGGCAAGCAAGCCCATAATCCTCGAGCCATAGTCCGGGGTTTGTTTCCCTAGAGTATTTCGGGATGTTGGTTGGCGGTCGATACCACGGTGGGAAGACAACATTGAGGATGTGTCGGCCAAAGGCCTAAGGTCCTGGCAAGTCGGGGCTCGGCCTTTGGTCCTCGCTATTGTCGTAGCGTCCGCCACGATGAGGGTGGTAGCTGTGGCTAGCCTCCTCCCTCTCATCGCCGCGGTCATACCTATGGGCATCTAGGGTGTTGCGCGTGTCATGGTGGAGGCCAAGACGCTCATGCACCGGGGCCGTGGAGCACGGCCTACCGCCTTGTTGCGCCTGGTGGACTGACATGTCCCTGTCGGATCGCTCTGAGGGCACGCGCTGGCTAGCGTCAAGCTCACATCATTAGGACAACGAGCTCTCAACCTGCTGCACCGCCGCACGCTCGTGTAGCGTGCGAATCTCACGATGGGCCTGACAATCCTCAGGTGTCGTGGCCCTAGAAGCCCCGAAGCAAGGCCACCATGGCAGCGATGTTCTGGCTTGCCTGGGTGAAGTGTGGGAGGGCTTCTTCGTCCTTGATGATCCTCTGGTTCACGTCATGGGCCACGGCGTGTGCACGCCCACCGTCTCCGTAGCGCTCGATCTCTCGCTCGAGCTCCACGCGTTTCTGCTCGAGCTAGAGTCGTGCTTCTTCGAGCTCTTGGTGCCGCGCCTTCAGCTGCTCTACCCGCAGGCGAGGTGGGGCCCCTATATCCCCCTCAACCTCATCGTTGAGGTCATCTATTGGGGTAGCCCTCCCTCGTGGATGCTTTCGATGTATCCCTCGGGATACCTGCCATGAAACATTCTCACGAGGGGTGATGGCTCGCCCTGCAGGAGTCAGAGTCGGAGGGCGATTCCGATTCTCCGACGAGAAGGTCGTGGAAAGATTCCGCGACATATTCGGTCATCCCCACGAACTCATCGTTCGTAGGGGATGGGGGCGTGTGTTGCGCCACAAGGTGGCCAACGGTCTCTGCGGCATTGCGCAGACCGAACGGGAGCGCTGTCAGGGCGCTCTGAATGAGGTATTCCAGGGAGAGCGGCTCTCCTCCGGCAAGCTGCATCATGACCTTGGTGAACGAGAAGGTGAGACGGTGCAAGTCCTCTCGGGACGGTCGGGGTCCCAGGAAGGCACCGAGCTGGCGCTCTAGCCTCTCATAATCGAAGTCGAGGAGCTGGTTTCTCTCGGGGGAGTGGGGCTCTGGTGCATGCAGCTGTAGCTCCTCAAGCGCCTCAGCGATCGTGTCAAGGCCGACGAAGTGGAGAGGTTGGACGGCAGTGGAAACCTGCACCAACTCTCCCTCCGTCGTAATGATGAAGTCTAGGTTTTTGAAGCACACGTGCATGCCCGGGACCCAGCTGACGCCGTGACTAGCCATCCGAGGCCTGATGTGGACATCGAGACGCGCAAAAAGCCCCTACCTGGCGCGCCAACTATCGATGTTTTCGAACCACCGACGAGTAATTTATATTTGCGCGTCTGGCTCGGATGGTGTGCTCAGAGGACACAAGAATTTATACTAGTTCAGGCGAAATATCCCTACGTCCAGTTCGCTATTGCTCGTGTTATCGGCAGTTGGTTTGCAGTAGGGGTTACAAACAGACGAGAGAGGGAAAGGATCCTAAGTCTCTGGTGGAAGGAGTGAACGGGTGCTGAGAGCTCGATTGTCGCTCAGTCGTGTGCTCGTGTCGTGCTCTTGTGTCAAGATCTCTCCCTTTTCATAGGGCGCCCTGCTTCCCCTTTTATAGGTGAAGGAAAAGATCGGGTTACAGAAGAGGAAAAGGAGAAGAACGTGAGAGAGAAGAAGGCTTCCAGGGTTGTCGGGGCCTTCTTCTCATTCATGCAGGTCTCGCCGATCCTGTAGATGTCAACAGGGACAGCTCCATGTCGTGGCCCTGTTCGTCACTGGCGCCATGCGCAGGCGTCATCTGTCGATCATGGCGTTCCACTCTGTCCCGGCGGACGTCGTGGTGAACAGACGTGCTTGTCAGCGTCCGTACGATGATTAGGCAGAACAGCACCGGCACGCCCAACACTGTTCTTAATGTGAATCCCCAGGTATGACCCGTCATGGTCACGGGTTACATCGAGGCGTGCCAGCCTCTTCTCTGGCGTCAAAGTTTTGACCCAAGCACATACGCTTGGACCTGGAGTGGTTGGCGGCGGTATGGGTCCCTGTCGGACGAGGCGAAACCCGCGTCCTCGAGGTCGGGCGAGATGGAGCCCGTAACCTTGGGCGAGATGAAAACCACGTCTTTAGGGTTGGGCGAGACGGAGCCCGCACCCAAGGTGTCAGGCGAGACGGAGCCCACGGCCTCAAGGTCAGGCAAGACGGAGCCCGCGACCTTGAGGTCGGGCGAGACGGAGCCCGCGGCCTTGGGTGAGACAGAACCCGCGTCCTTGGGGTCGGGCGAGACGGAGCCCGCACCCAAGGGGTCAGACGAGACATAGCCCGCGGCCTTAAGGTTGGGCGAGACGAGCCCACGGCCTTGGGGTTGGGTGAGACGGAGCCCGCACCTAAGGGGTCGGGCGAGACGGAGCCCGCGACCTTGGACGAGACAGAACCCGCGTCCTTGGGGTCGGGCGAGACGGAGCCCGCGGCCTTGGGGTCTGGCGAGACCTTTTAATACGTCTCGAGCTATCCAGAAAAATCGGCGTGGACCCTAACTTCCTTGCTTTGGGTATCCCTAATATCGATACCCGACACCGTGTGTCGCCCGCGCGTAGAGTCGAAGAGAGAGGAGGGGGTCAGGGGGAGGACCGGCAGGCGCAGAGACAGAGGCAGAGCGGGCAAGGCAAAGACGGACCGGGGCAGGCTACGCGGGCGTGTGGACACGCGCCTCCGTTCGGACGCTAGCCACGCCCTTTGAAGAACTGTTCTCGACAAGAGGAGAGAGTCCATCGTGCCTAACAGCAAGTTGCATGTGTCATGTGTGTGCGACGCGAGATCGATGTTCGATGTGGAATTGAGGATGCGAGTTATGTGATGTTTGACAGGAGCGAAAGTAAGGATGCTCAAGATCATTCCCGACGAAGAAACATTCCCGAGAGCCCGTCTACGGCCATTGCTATTGCTTAGTGGATCAGTCAATCTCCTTTTGTATACGACAACGTGGTTGATCATTATTATACATCGTCAGTGTGTGAAGTGAGCATCGCCAGCTGCAGCCTCTCTTCCTCCTCGTCGTCGGCCACACCCGCCGGCAAGCTCGAGCTCACCAGGAGCTCGCGCGGCACCAGCACGTCGGTCTGGTCCGCTGTGGGCACGAGGCCGATGGCCCCCAGCGTGGCGAGCCTGAGCACGTTCCTGAGCAGCACGGCGAGCCAGAGGCTGCCGAAGTCGGTCCTGGTCACGCGCAGCGCGCGCAGCACCGCTGCGCCGCCGGCCTTGGCCGCCAGCATGCCGAGGCTGTCGATGCACATGAGCAGCGCGAAGAAGGTGCCCTCCATGCCCGGCGGGCACAGCTTGGTGCTCAGCACCATCATCGGCATCATCCGGACGCGGCCCACCACGCGGGACACGCACTCCTCCAGGGTCACGAACGCCGCGTCGGGGGCGCCCAGCGCCAGGTTCCACCGGAGCACGAAGGTGAGGTCCAGCAGCCCCGACACGCCGTACAGCAGCTGCGCGTAGAAGAGGATGCTCCGGAACGGGTAGTCCTTGAGGCACTTGTGGTAGACGAGTACGCCCAGCATGGACGCCACCGCGCCGATGGCGTGGACCAGCCCCACGAATTCCTGCATCCAAGGAGGAGGTGGGGGTGCAACAATGATTTTCATGCATCTGTTGTATTAATTCTCATGAGAGTGATGCCCTAATAATGTTCTGTTTGGCATTTGCGGACTTTTTTTTCTTCAAGAGCACTTGATTTTGCAATTATTTGTTTGTTTGTTCGACAGGAAACTCTTTTCTATTGAAGAATCATGACAGAGTAGTCATACTGAATTGGTGGTACAGACTCATATCTTACTGTCTATACTGGGTTACACTTTACTGCACAGAACATTTCTACAGAACAACCCAGACTTGATTATAACTTATAACATTCCAGGCTAAAATAAGAAGAAAGAAATTAAAAAAAACATAGGATAATTAGTTTACCAGTTCATCATAGGCATCTGTTAGGGACATTGAGGACAGCATTATTGAGCAAGCAATATTGGTGGGACCACATGAGGGCAGCTTTTTTTATCTGGGTTTCTTTCAGTTAGATCTTGCTTTTGCTAGTTTCAGTTTACTTGAGTGATTGGTGTTGTACCTAGGGCCTGTTTGGATAGTCCCACCTAAACTTTAGTCACCTAAACTTTAGGTCCAGGTATCCAAATTCCAAACATGTGAACTAAAAGTGAACTAAACTTTAATTCCTACTACAACTAACCATTAGTCCATTAGTTGACAAATGTAGTCTAAAGTGGACTAAAAGGTAGCCATGAGTCTACTTTTAGTCCATGTATCCAAACACACTAGACTAAAAATGGTATATACTAAACTTTAGTACAACTAAATTTTAGTCCACCTAAACTTCAGTTTTAGGTGATCCAAACAGGGCCCTAGACTTCTTATTTTCTTCCTAGGTTTTTGTACTTTCCTCCCAATCTTTCGTGCACGTTTGGCGTTATAAGGATAAAGATAAACCATTGCCTTCTGAGATTAAAAGGTGGGAAGCAAGGAATTAGATGAAAAGTGAAGATCATCATGTGTCGTGTCGACCACATACACTACTAAGTTTAAGTTCACTGGCACTATTCTACTTAGAGTTCTCAGTTCAATACACCCCTTCCTGCCTCACCTGTATCACTACAGTAATTACATCATCAACCTAACCATTTGTGAGGATCCGGCATGTCAACAGTTGAGTAGTTAAAGAAACAATGGGCTGCTGGCGGTACAAAACAACAAATATGACTTCTCTGCACAGAGTATGTTCACTAATATGAATTGCCGATTCAAAGTGAGCCTAACTCAACTAGTTGGATGGTACTTGTAGTCATGCATCTAACCACCTAGGTCCGCTTTCATCTTCAACTCGAATTTGGATACGTATTTTCTTCTTAATTAATGAAAAAACATCTAGTTCCTCATAGGTTGGTCTCATTTTATTTTCTAACTGCAGACCCATTTTTCTGAACAGACTGCATCTTTGGGTCATCCATGCCACGGACTTCAGATCGTGCAGGACCAGGCCATTATGCTGCAGATCAAGATTAACATTGTTCTGTTCTCGAAAAGAAAGATTACTCTTGCTCTGTTCAACAGATCTACTGATTAGCAATCACATCAAGCAGGCAAGGAAACGAACTTTTACCTGTGAAAATCCAGGATTAGGTGGTGTCTTGTTAGTATACCAGTAGAATTGCCCCTCGTGGTTGCTGATACTCAGAGCCAGCGAAAGGAACATGTAAAGAGATGGCTTCCACACTACTGGATACCTTATAGTCCGAACCATTCCTTTCACTGCCCCACTAACCTTGTTCAAAACCTGCATTTCATTAGCATATCAGTGAGAAATCAAGTTATTCTGTATTCTTCATGTTTCTTTCATCACTACGACATTGTGTACATGGATTCTTGTCCCCACTCACCCATCCACACACATATGCATCGCCACTCTCTTCAGTTAACTCGCTAGGTTCACTTCTGGTTCAACAGAGAAATCATTAATTTATTTAACGATTTACCTGAAGAATTTCAATTGCTGAAGCATCAGAATTATTTTATTCTAAAACTTTGCTAGGATAGTATTCTGAAAGAATAACGTAGAATAACACAATTCAGCTTGGACAAACCAAACAGCATGAGATGGTGCCAGATTAGAACATCATGTTGATAAAATGAAGTAGTAATATGATCATAACTAAATGGTGAAAGATCGCTGATCAACATACCTTCTCTTTAACATTATGTTGACGTGCTTTCAGCTCATATATGAAAAATCCAAGGAAAACCACTGTGGCAGGAGGTATAGCCATAACACCTAACGCACCCTACATTAAGCCAAAAGTCATTCAACATATAATTTCTCACTGAACCAAAAGACATGATGAAACTTAGCAAAATAAAGCATTTGGACAGAAATTGACCTGTGCTCCAAGATGATGGACAAACATGCCACTTGTAGCATACCCAACAAGTGCACCTAGACTCCTAGAGATGATGAGAATGCACAAAGGCTCTGCATGTCTGGAGCCAGCGCCGGCTTATCAATACTATTCTTTGCAATGCAAGCATCTATTGTTACATCAGCAATGGCGACTGCTGTTGAGATTCCCACCAAGCAAAGTACAGCAGAACTCACTGGCAATCCAATAGTTATTGCAACGATAGCAGCTGAAACCGTTCCAAGTATTCCTACCATCATGCAAAGTAAACAAGGATTTATCAGTGATACCTACAGTTGCTACGTGCCAGTAGGGAACCTGCCGTTTCCCATAAGAAATGTCTACAGTTGCTACAACTATTGATCTCTCTGACAAATCATAACTCCTACAGTCCATGTATTTGGTTAAAATAAACCAAATATGCAGTTATAAACCTGTAATCTACTAAATATCTTTGGAGCCATAATAAAGCAACAGTATTAACAATCATCTTTGCATTTGTCTCCTATTTTCACAGTACAATCATGCTACTAGAAGAAAATGTAAAAATAGCTAACTCCAATGAATTCATTATGGCATCGTATGTTACAGTCACATCATTCTGAAAATTGGTATCTGAAAATAAAACCTTAATGGCGATGCTGGTGGTGGCGGGGGACCGGGGATTCCCTCGCAAAAGGGGGGGGGGGGGGGGGGGGGGGGATTCAAAAGGCAAGAGTTTAGGCGTTTACCTAAGATGTTCCTGTTGAGTACACTCCAATTAATTGCAGAATAATAACAACTTACCACCCAAATAAATTAAATGAGATAAAAATTACACAGATGAATACTCACACAGAGCTTTTCAAAATTGTAGGCATGGAAAGAAGAGTCTACGACACACAACTAGATAAGACTTAGATTGGAAAACATGAAAACGGTGCTGAAAATGGTAAACAAGCTGAAAGTGACATGTACTAAATAATCTTACCCCAAAAGGAGGCAAACACTACCTCACTCATATTTTTTCACCGACTAATTAAGATCAGCATCCAATAAACAATGCACACACTGCCAAGGATTCAAACCTACTCCACAATGGTATGTCACAGTCGAAGCACTCACATCCACATTTACAAAATCCCTTTAAGACTCACAAAGACCACAGCCAGCAACGGTTAAGCTGAATTAGAGCCATGTTTTTCAGCTACCACCACAGCAATGGTCAAGCCATTATTTATCAAGAGCATAAACAATTGTAACCAATTAACATATCCAAATCCAAAAGGGCCCTAACAGTAAGCATTGGTAAATCCTTGTGGGGAAAATGAAATCTGTTTATACGCAGGCATATAACTGAAATTAACACCTACGGAGTACTACATAACGACGGCAACAGATAAAAAAGATGGCTTTGAAGATGATTCGTTTGAAAAAAAATGCCTTGAGGATTGATTCCCGGCCGGCCGGCTAACCTGAGAAGAGGAAGTACGGGCGGCGGCGGTACCCGCAGACGGGAAAGACGTTGGTCATGATCCCCCAGAGCGGCTTGAGCACCCATGGAATGTAGAAGAAGACGGAGAGGAACTGCACAGTGGCCGGTTGCACCCGCTGCACGTCCTTCCAGTACTAGTCCGATGCCACTCGGAAGAAGGAGCCGGCGAAGCCCTGGCTGAGGCCGTACACCAGCACCACCCTAGCCACGAACGTCGCGCCCAGCTCCCGGTACAGCATCCGCATCCACCGCACCGGCTCCAGCACGGACGCCGCCCAGTCGCGCTCACCGCCGCTTGGCCGCGCCCCCGACCTCGGGTCCTGGCCGACGAGGCTATCCGCGTCCACGGCGGCGTCATCTTCCAGCATGGTTCTTGGATTCTTGACTGGTGCCTAAAGCTCCCTTCCCTTCTTGATGGTTTCTTGCTAGGCGAGTTCTCGAGCAATGCGCGTGCTCAGATGCAAATGGGGTTGGAAATGGATTTAAGAATTTGAAGCGAGCTTCACATCTGAGATTAGTTTATGGAGCTCGCGGGGGGTGGAGATGGAGTGGACTGGGGAAGACTTGAGCTTGGGAAGGTGAGAGCTGACTGCTGACCAGCAGATCATGAGAAGGCGTTGACAAATTGGTGGAAACCAACTAATGTAGCGAGACCGACTTTTCGCCAATATTTTGACTATAAGAACGAAAAACTGCAGATGCTGTGTGACAGTGTGAGTGTGGAGTTGCGGTCTTGTGGACACTGGTACGGCTCGGACTCAGATTTCTTAGAGCAACTCTGAGTAAACGAGAATGCTTTCCTCTGGACGTTCGTCGGATGCTGCGCTTCACAGTCTGCGCCGTTCGCTCCCGCTAGTTGCGCGCCTCGCTCCCCTCCGCGCTCATGACGCTCGCTTCCGCCGGTGACGCCCAATCCCTCCCTCTGCGGCCTTTCTCCAGCGCAGAGGCGCCGTGCCGCGCGCACCGCACCCGGCCACACGTCGCGACCTTCTCCAGAGCGTGAGGGTCACTTGCCTAGGTGCCGAGATATTATAATCGCTATACATGTATATTTCAAAATGTATGCTTCAGACGTTTTATCTGTTTTAGACATATGTAATAAATGTTTCATTTGAATATTGAAAAAGTAGATCTGGATATTGTATATATATATGTAAGTATTTTAGGTGTTTTCATACGTATGTTTCAAGTATTTTCATCTGGATGTTTGTATATGTTTGTAATGGCTACAAACACATTTTAAGTTTTTTTTTTGTGTTTTGCAAGTGTACGTATGTTGCAAGTGTCTGAGCCGTTTCCGACGTATGTTGTAAGTGTTTTATCTGGATGTTGCAAAAGTAGATCAGGTGTTGCACATGTTGTAATGGGACCCACCTGCCTCAGTCGCTTGCTGCAGCTGCTGGAGCACCATCATGAGTCACTGTGCGGGCACCTGAGGCTGACAGACACATCTGCGGCGCGGCATCCACATACAGGGATAGGTGATTGGGACTTCGTGCGTGTGGACGTGGTGGTCAGGCACACAGCAAGCATGATAGTAGGGCGGTACATAGCGTGGGGTCCACAAGGTGGGTCGCGCAAAAACAGACTACGTGGGCTTCTTTCGCATGTGGCGCGGCCTCGCGCGGAAAGGACCGGAGGCGTCTGATATTTTGGAGCGGCTCCAGACGCCCAGACGCTAATAAAGGCCTTGAGTAAAAGCAATCCCCTTTTCCTATATTAAGAAAAAGGAGACTAAGCTAAGAAAAACTTGTTCCAGCAGATCTCCTTCCAATCCTCTTTCTCTGGATTTTTTTTCTCAATCCATCGGAAAAATCCTCCCTCTCTCTCCCAAACAAACAGGATCCGCACTAGTTTTCCTCAATCCCCGTTCTCCTTCTCGTGTCACTGACGGCTTGGGTCCACGGGACTGTGGTGCGATCGCCCTGCTCCAAGTGGGCGAGCGCCGCTGCACCGATACACCATGTGCGCGAAAGATGTGTTGGGCTTCACAGAAAGGAAAGAGTGGACTCCAAATTATCTTAATTTAGGATGTTTTCTTTTATTTTAAGTTTATAATAGTCTTATTCAACTAGGACTTGTGTTTAGGTCTTGGGTATAAATAATACACTCCGACTATTGTAAAGGACACCAATCAATCAATCACAAAACTTGTTCTATTACTTTTTGGCTTTCACGCCACCCCTTAGGAGTAGGAGTGAGTAGATATCAGCGAGTTCTTCAACAAACATGGCTGCATTGGTCGATCGATCTCCGGTTTATTTGTGAGTACCGTCACGACTTATATCTTTACTTGTTAGGTTGCATCAGTTAATTGACCTCTTGGAAGTTTTGGTATAAGTTAGTTATCGATTTTTATCTTGTTTAGCAAGGCTGTATCGTTTCGACCTCGTTGCTATGATTTCATATTAGTCAAAGTTATCAATCTTGTTAAACTTAGTTTTACTAGACTTAATAATATCATCAATTTATCCGATCTAAGATTCATTAGTCTTATCATATTGACCTATCATCTATCGTTATTTCACAGTTAAAAATTCTTTCTTTGGCGATAGATCCTGTTTTATCGACTAATTCATCTTAATCTTGATCAAGCGTGATCGAACGTGCAAAAGTTCTATCTTGCTATAAATAGATTTCATTGGTTAATAACGTCTAGTTTATCGGTCACTGTCTACGCTGCATCAAATTGACCTGTTAGATAGTGATTGTGAAGCTAGGCTTTATCAATCAATGAGTTTATTTATCCAAATAATATGACTTTGTCTGTTCATCATGTCTGCATCGTCTATTCAACCGATTGCCTGTGCCTACACACTTATAACATGTTTTCATGATTCTGTTGAACTATGGATAAATCTACTGGCTTGTTTGGCTTCTAGTTTATTGCCCTGCTGCCAACGCTGCATCAATTTGACATGATTGGTGACAGTAGATTAGAATCTGGTTAATTTGTAGATTTATTTGTATTAAACAGTTAATTGAAGGCATGTTATACATAAACTATACTGCATCGGCAAAATAGACGATTGTCCACGCTTTAATGTTTCATCCTGTTTTCTCTATATCGGCTGAATAGCCGATAGCCTGCCCTTTCACTTCATAATATGTTTACGAGAGCCTGTTTTAACATGACTCGATTTATAAATCAAATGGCTTTATTTTATTGTTCTTATCAACGTTGCATCATATTTGACCAGATTGATAATGATAATAAGCTAAATCTAAATGATTTATGAATCTGGTTTATGTTAAAATGGTTAATTGTTCTCATGTTATGTTCTTTTATTAAACATATCGGTTTGGTGCTTTAAATCAACTATAATTCAGTTTAGCTTATTTCTTCTGCTTTAACCGTTGGATATCGACTCTTTAGTCGATAGCCTTATTTAACCGGCTATTTAGCCATAAATTTGGAACTGTTTGGAGCAACATCGACATGTTCCGCCTTAAATTACTGATTTTTCTCTTCTTATCAGTCGCAGGGTCAAATTGACTGGCACGCATCACGACATCGAAACCGACTTATCTTGCGTTTAAAGTTAAGCAGATCTTCCAGACTTGTCGTGTGTCCTGTATAGTGACCAAATTTCCGTGTCGATAGCCGCTTGAATTTTTAGTACCGCATCTTGTAATTTCTTTTCGCAGAGTTCTAGCAGGGGATAAATTAATTAAATGGAAATATTTGGTCAAAGAAGTGGCATTTGTGCAACTCAATGATCCATCTTCTCTATATCTCTTATAAAGATAAACCCCACTAGCAATTTATCTTTCCATGGAAAGTGTCCCCATCAGCATCCACTAGAACATCCCACAAGCACATTCAACTATTTCGCCATGCAAAGTGTCCATATCAACATCCACTAACATATCCAACTAACACATGCCATTATGTCTTCATTCAAGCTATTCATATTAGCAAACCATATCATTTACTTGTCCACATCAGAAGGCTAAAACTCATCCACCAACATGTATTATGATATATTTATTCAATCATATTAGTAAATATAAGTAGTATAATTTCACCAGCGATTCTCGCAGCAACACGCGGGGCGTTCTTCGCGTTCTTCTAGTTCTATTAAATAGACCCTCACTAGTTAGGGTATCATTGTGCAATATATGGGCTCCCACCTCTATCTAGGGGGAAGCAGCCACTGGTAAGTCCCCTGGGAGGGGCTTGCCTGCGATAGTGACCGACGCGACGCTATACCGGAAAGGCCCCCATGTATAAAATAGTAAGTCAAATAGCTATGCCTTTAACAAATCATAATGGAAGATCAAGTTACCTTTAAAAGTCAATATATTTGTTTGGTTCTTACTAGAAGGGGTTACTTTAACAAAAGACAATCTCGTAAAATGAAATTAGAGGGGTGATGAAAAATGTTATTTTGTGACAACAAAGAAACCATCCAACATTTGTTTTTTTAGTGTCATGTAGCACGATTTGTTTGGAGGATTGTTCATATAGCTTTTGGCTTACAACCACCAATAATTTGTTTTTCTTTTCCAAACATGGTTGCAACAAGTAGACCCAAAGTTGCAGTCTCAAATTTCAGTGGGAGCATGTGTAATCTTTTGGTCTATGTGGTTGACTAGAAATGATGTAGTCTTCGATAAAAAAAGAAGTGTTACAATCGTAGTTCTAGGTTATTTTTAGGATGATCCATTGGACACGGTTCTAGTCATTACTTCAGATGGAGGTCAATCATCCTAATGTGAGACAAGCGTGTCAAGTGATGGAGACTATGGCAATGCAAATTTTCAAAAAAAAAGAGTGGTTGTCTTTTAATAGGTTTTGTGCTTAGTTTGCCATTAATCTTAATTCGGCCCCTCTGTTTTTTGTGCTTTTTGAAAGTTTCTCTTCATCAACCGAATGCTGAAACTTTGTAAGAATGGATGATTGAGAGCAAAACTCTTACATAAGCTGGAATAAAGAATTCTTTTTTGTTCCTAAAAATTCAAATTTTTGTTGGCTTCATATTTTCTAACCAGGAGGCGTCGTTTTAACTAGCAAATTGGGCTGTAATCCACTTGGCGACAGAAACTAAACTTCAGCACTAGTTGGGCTGCCCGAAGAAGATACCATTTTGTTTTGAGGCAAAATGGCCTACCTCGGTTGGATACGACGCGTCATTAAGCATTTCTATATGGGCTGAAGTGGGCTTCCGAGGCACATGTACCCTAAGACGATTAAAACCGATAAGACGATAATAACTTGGTAACCCGTACACATCTTCGTCAATTTACTCCCTCCTCCTAAAACAATTGGGTGTTCCAATTTTATCATAAATCAAACAAATTTAACTTTGATTAAATTTGTAGAAGAAGATGTCCATACTTATGGCATTAAATATGTCGGTGCGAAAAATGACCAATTAATAAATATTTGTCATTTTGCCGTACGTTGTGATCAGATGTGGCATATCACTCAATGACACAGGGTTTATACTGGTTTAGGCAACGTGCCCTACGTCCAGTTTGAGTCGGTCGGTGACTTTATTCCTGAGCCCAGGTGCTCGAAGTTTGTTGTGGGGTTACAAACGAGTGGGAGTAAGATTGTGGGTGCTAGAGGTCCGGTCGGACTTTGGACCGAAAGGCCGAGAGTGACGGGAGCTCCTACGTGTGCTAAGTATTGGAACGTATGCTCTGTGTAGTTTTAGAATGTCTAAAGCTAGCAGAGAGTGAGTCGGAGCGATCCGTCTGTTGTCCGTTGTTTGATTGTCTGTCTTTAGGAGAGAGCGCATCCCCCTTTATAGGCGAAGGAGATGACCTTATAAGAGAGAGAGAGAGTACTGTGTGTGCTCTAGTCTTGTTGCCCACGCCGTTGGGTACAAGACGGTTTGTCGGTGCCCACAATACTATTGACGCCCAGATGCATGTGGTTGGTTCCATCGTGTTCTTTTGGTATGGTAAATGTCGACGCCTACCATACTGTAGAACAAATATCGACGCGCCGCAACACTGTTTGTTGTGTTGACATGTCTGAAAGGTTATAAAGTACCCTTCTGACATAACCTGACAGTACTGTCCTATAGGTGTGCAGGGTACGGTCTTTGGTATTGCGGTTTGACTTAAGTGTCCTGTCTTACTTGCTCCGCCTGATTCTTTGGGTCCCTACCGAGCGGGCGTCCCTGTTCGGTCGTTTCTCAGTTGGCTCCGACCGCGCCGGTCGGAGAAGAGCTATAAGCAGAGGTTCGGTGTACTCCCGGTCGGAGAAGTGGGTCGGAGTTGGAAACAAGCGTTGTTCCTTCCTTGGCCAGGCCTTCCGATCGGAGAGGCGGGTCGGAGTCGGAAGCGTGCGTCGTCCCCTAGTTGGCCAGGCCTTCCAGTCAGAGACTGGATTGCTCTTTTAGCCTGTTGTTAGGTATCTAGGCCGGCCCAGGAGTTGCGCGTCGTTTGCAACGTCGTCTGCTGGGCCGAGCTTTTGCTGAAAAGCAGGTCCATTAGGGACCCGAGCGCACCAGGTGGGTGTAGTCTCTAAGCTTGCGTCCAACTGGTGAGTCAGTTGGAGGCTGAGCATCTTGGTACTCTTTTCTAGGGCCGTAGACTTCTGTGTTTCTACCGTTCGGGGTGTTCACCCATGTTTGTCCCACCCGCGACCTACGCGGTCGATTGATTTTCTGAGTCTGCGTCGGGCAACCTGAGCCCCTGAGCCCTGTTGGGTTCGGTAGGGGTAGGTCTAGTTTTGTGCATTACCCCATCCGTGGTTTTCATAACTAGAGGGGCTGAGCTAACGTCGCTTGCCTCGATGGCTCGAGTGACACGCTCGGTGAGCTCACTAACGGGCATGTTCGAGCGAAATTCGGGTCTGTCATTTGTGACGGGGTAGGCATAGCCCTCATGTGGCATTTCACTGCTCCTTAACCCGCCTCTTGGCAGATGCCCGGGTCATTCTGGAGTTCGACTTAGGTAGCCCGCTGGCCTCCCCTCGATAGAGATTCTATGGGCATGGCTCGAGGTTAGGATCGAAAGAGAAGGTTGAGATGACCCTATCTGCTTCTGAGCATACTGGGCGAGGGCCGCTTAGGCTCATCTACGTTTCTTCCTTAGCTCTGTTTGACGCGAGGCAGCCTCGAGCCCTTCATAGGCCAGCCTTCGAACCCCGGTCGATCATTGCTCATGTTGAATGAGGCAACTACCGCCTCGTGACGCAACACGAAGCGTTGTGATGCATTAATTTGCATATGCAATGCTTTGGATGTATGGGATGAATAAATGATGGTATGAATGCATTGTATGAGAATGGATGAATGAATGATCATGCATCAGAAAATAAAGTAAGAACGTTTGGTAAAGTTACCTTGATGACTCGAGTGATGGGTTTGAGGAGCTCTTGTCGGATATGTCCGAATGGGATCCGTGTCCGTCGTTCATGGCGGAGTCAGCGTAGCCCGTATGGGGCATCCCTCTGCTCCTTACATATCTCTCGGCATTCACCTAAGCTGTTCGATCGACTCTGGAAGCCCGTTGGTCTCTCCTCAATGGAGATCGCATCGTTGGGCCCTTCCATGTCTTGCCTGGGAAGGCGGAGGGCCGTTTGCGTGTGGTTGCGCCTTGTTTCCTATGCCTAGTGTGCGGTAGTGGTGGTCCATGCCCAAGCCACGTCTCGTCTAACCCGGCATCATTTCGTTAGGCAGGGCATGTCCCATCAGTCAGGACGCATCCAACCCCATTCCATCCGCATTGAATGGGGGAAGGGAGAGGGTTTATCACCCTAATCCTTTGCCTTTCTCCAACTGCTATGTTTCCTCCTTAAATAGAGGAAGGGAGAGGGTTTTCATCCCAATCCTTCGCCTATTCTCCAACTTTGCTTCTTCTCCTTCCTTCTCACCAAGCGCGTTCATGTGCCGCGGCAGTTCCTAGGAGAAAAGAGGGTAAAGCAAGGGAGAGAAGAACTCACAGATCCATTCGTGAGTCCAAAGCGTGATGTTGAGCTAGAGGCCATCCAATGTGGACGAGGCAGTGTTGGCTTCCTTCACCGAGAAGGGCCTGCTCCCATCGAAGGAGGTGGTGCACTAGAGGGCTCCTGTGGGGGAGGCTTTTCCGTGACCTCAGGGCAATGAGGTTGTCTCCTTCCTCGCCTTCCATGAGTGCAGGCTAGGATATCCCACGCATTGGTTCCTATGCGGGCTCCTCAATGAGTGGGGCCTAGAGCTACAGTACCTCAATTCGACTAGGGTGCTGCACATCGCTGGCTTCGTCACCATCTATGAGGCCTTCCTTGGAATGGAGCCACACGTGGACTTCTTTCGATGGATCTTCACCGGGCGTGCCTTGTCGAAGGGAAAGCCACCCAGGACCATGCCGGTTGGGGGCTTCGTGCTGCAAAAGAAGTCAAGGCCCCCACGTACTCCCCCTACGACTCCAATCGGGAGTGGCATGGAGAGTGGTTCTATATATCAGGAACCCAGCGGAGGCATCATTCCTGCCGTTCACCGGAAGGAGGCTGGAGAGGCAGGATAGTTGGTCATGGGGCCCCTCTAGCCAGTAGAACAAGCTGGTGGTCATCAAGGTGGAGCTCCAAAAGCTGGTGCAGCATGGCCTCGATGGGTTGTGGGTGTTCCACACCTTCTTCTACCATCAAGTCGCCTCGCTGGCGGAGAGGAGGCACCCGCTGTGGAACTACTTGGGCCCAATAGACCCTGACCGTGCGTCACTGGAGGAGTTAGCGAAGGACGAGGTCTGGAGTCAGCTCGACCGGGTGCTACAACTGAAGGCCCAAGAGTCCCTTGATGGAAAGCCTAGACCCCTCCACGCCATGAAGCTGTCCACTCTGGTACGCTCCCTTCTCCTTATTCTGTGTCTTTTTTCTCTTTTGCTTTCCCATATTTTGACTTTGAATCGTCTATTTTTTGTAGGGACTTGTCGGTTACAAATCCTGGCCGCATCTTCCGAGGGTCCGAAGGGCATAGCTCAGCAAGCTGCCCAGAAGGAGGTGGCGGACGACAAGAAGAGAAGAGCTAAGAAGGCTCGGTGTCAGCACCAGAAGGAGAAGGCGATCACTCAATGGGTGCAGGCTGGGGAAAATAGGAGCAACGCGGATGCGGAGCTTGAGTCGGAGGAGCCCATGGAGATGGGTGGCGACGCGAGCACCTCCAAGGATGAAGGAGGCTAGGATGTTGTTGTGACCTCGGTGGAGCGTCGTGAGCCTGCAGTCGCATCCATCAGCGATAAGTGGGACGTGGAGAAGCGTGGTGACATTCCCACATCAAGGAAGCGCGCCACGAGCTCAAATGCCATCGTCAAGCAGGAGGTAAAGCAGACGCATTCGCCATGGCCTTTGAAGGCATCGTTGGCCTTGCCCCCACTTGCTCCGAGCGTAGTAGGGCAGGCCAGGCGGTCGGAGGAGCGAGCTTGCACCCCCGCATCTTTAGGGTCGGCCCGTGTGCACGACCCACAATGGGGGGATGCCTCGCTAGCTGCTCTGGTGGGCACGCCATGAGCCAGCGGTCACGGTGACTTGCTGGCCGATCGAGGCCCGACCGGGTCAGCACCTCCATCGGCTGATGTGAGGGGGCGCGAGTCACTACCCTTGAGCGGCCCTCGCCCAGCGAGTTCATTGCCAGCGGGTTAGGGCTTCAGGGCCCTGCCCCTTTCGTCTAGGTATGTACCCATGTTTCTTTTGATATCATAGTTTGAGTTTTTTGAGCGTGACTAACCTATGTTTTTTTGACAGCGGCTAGATACTAATGGGATTAAGCATCGCCCCGCCTCTCGTGCAGGAGGAGTGGAGACCCAGCCTACAACGAGTCACGAGGAGCGATGGGGAAAGCAGGCTGGCGGCGGTGTGACCTTCTCGTCTAGGGGTTGCACCCTCCCGGTCGGTCGTAGGCTCGGCGGCAGCGATAGCGGCGGTGATGGCAGCGATCCTAGTGGCGATGGTGGAGGCTGGGTTGGAGGTGACCCTCGTGATCCCTCCCGCACCGGCTATGGTGGAAGTGAGGAGGGAGACCAGGCTCCTATCGGTGTGGGACCCACAGGATACCCTGCAAGGAAGGGAGAAGATCTAGTCTAACTAGGATTCTTCCCATGTAATCTTAGTAGTAGTATTATTCTGTAATCCTACTAGGAACTCTCATTGTAAACCGACTAGGGTTCTGACCTCCTGACTATATAAGGGAGGGCAGGGTTCCTAGAGAGATGACTTTTACAACAGAACACTTCACAATCAATCCAACACAAAGGCTAACGCCGACTAGACGTAGGGCTATTACTCGATCAAAGATCGAGGGTCTGAACCAGGATAAATCGACTGTCTCTTGTGTTAACCGTCGAGTTCCGCATACGCTGAAGCCCGAACATACTGCCTCGGGTACCCGTTGTCAAATGTTCGCAAGACAAGCTCATGTGCCAGCACACAATCTCATCTGCATCCCACCCTCTTGGCCCTTCTCCTGCTAGGGGCTAGATCAAGTAGGACCTCTCAAGAAAACAAAAGGCAGTTTTGAGTACATTTTCATAGCAATTAACAAGTTCACCAAGTGGATTAAATACAAACCACTCACAAAATACAGCACAGCCAAAGCAGTCGAGTTCATCCAAGACATTATGCACTGCTTCGGCATGCCCAATCGAATCATCACAGATTTGGGTTCTCCCTTCACAGCCATAGAATTCCAAAGTTGGGCATAGGACTGCGGCTTCAGCATAGATTACGCATCAGTCGCACATCCAGAGGCCAACGGATAGGTAGAAAGGGCTAATGGACTCATACTAGCCAGATTAAAACCAAGATTGTATGAAGAACTAGTGGACTATGGATCAAAATGGATTGAAGAATTACCTAAGGTCATATGGGGGCTATGAACTCAAATAAGCAGAGCCACCGGATACTCACCTTTCTTCCTAGTTTATGGATCAGAAGCCGTACTACCTGCCAACTTGATCTAGACGTCACCAAGGATAGAACAATATGACGAAGGAGAAGCAGAACACACCCGAAGATTAGAACTCGATAGTACAGAAGAAGTCAGAGTAAACACTACCCTTCAATCAGCAAGATACCTCCAAGGATTAAGACGCCACTACAATAAGAATACCTAGCCTCGATCACTACAAGTCAGAGACCTAGTACTAAGAAGAATACAAAAAACTAATGGACGCCATAAACTACTTGTTGGGGGCCTAGCACTGAGGTACCCTAGGAGGTGGAACCATAACCATTGAACGTTAAAAACTTCCGGACGAATAAGGGCACCGTAGCATTTCTTGCTCGAATGACAGGAGTTTGGTTCTGCCTCGCCCGACGCCTTTGGGCCATCTCCGCCTCGCTCGAGGGCTAAGGGCTAGTCTCCGCCTCGCCCGATGCCTTTGGGCCAACTCTGCCTCGCCTGAGGGCTTAGGGATAGACTCCTCCATGCCCGACCCTCGAGGGCTAGGCTCGGTCTCGCCTGAGGGATAAGGGCCAGTTCCGCCTCGCCTGAGAGCTTAGGAATTTGCTCTACCTCACCCGACCCCTGAAGGATGGGCTCGGTCTCACCCGAGGGATAAGGACTGGACTCCGCCTTGCCCGATGTCCAAGGACAAACCTCGCCTCACTCGATGTCCAAGGGCTAGTTTTGTCTCGCCTGACAACCTCTCCCCGTTCCCTCATGATGATAGGTACAGGGTAGGACAAGATGTTTGGGTCAACCGCGGTTTCAAGGACCATACCCTGCGCCCCAGCCGGAAAAGTCCTGCCAGGGAATGACGGGATGAGTGCTTTAGACCCTTCTAGGCATAGCAGGATCTAAATAGTGTTGTGGGTGCATGCTCTTTGCCCTATAGAGTTGTAGGCGCCGCCTTCGGCCCTCAGACACGGAACCCAACATAGACATACGACAACCACTACGCTCTAGAAAAGGATTCGCGACCTCCATAAATGATGGATATGCCATCACCATGTTATGGTCCCAAGGGAGTAGCGCCCACTTCCTGACCCCTTAGGTTCACTAGATCAGAGCACACGCTTCAGCCTCCGGACGCCCTCTCTGATCGGAAGGCGTTGCCCACAGCGATACTTCAGACCCTGACCTCGCATCCCTCTGATAGGGACTCATGGGCACCAAAAGGCATGCGAAGCAAGGCTGGGCAAGGCTCATAAGTCAAAACCGCTATACCAGAGTCCATACCCTACACGGGGTAGTACTCTGTAGCCATCCTAACATTCTACAGTAGCATCGACAGTATTGTAGGCGTTTACCATTCTCTCACACCCGCCTGAATAGACAATAAGGCTTGGTAGACGTGAGCAACAAGGCTGGATAGCATACGCACCCTTGCCCTCTCACTTGTAAAGCCATCCCCTTCATCTATAAAAGGGGAGGCACTTCCTCCAACTAAGGGACGAACAAAAGACAACACAACACACATCACACATAGTCAAGCTGCTACCAAGCTCTTGGCATCCTATCGACCCTTCCATCAGAGACTTGGGACCAGTCCCTCTCTCGACTATTTGTACCCCCTACTACTAATCACTTCTTGGTGCTAATAACATGAGCAGCAATAGATTGGACGTAGGGACATTTAGCCTGAACCAGTATAAATCTTGTGTCCTTTAGCGCACCATTCGGTCCTAACACGCATTACTATAAATTTACTTGCTGGTGCTTGTGCAAAACACTGACAGTTGGTGCGCTAGGTAGGGGCCTTTGCGTGTTCCAAATCAGGCCTCGGATGGCCACCCACGCAATCAGCTAGGTCTCGGGCGCACATGTGTGCTTTGGTGACCTAGATTTTATCGTCACACTAGGAGGGCTGGCGCTGACCCACACGGCCATGCAGTCTCTCCCTTCCATTAGCCTTAGCCACCAAGGGCTTGAGGGCCTGCCCAGTGACTCCCTTGGACCCCAGTTATCCAGGGAAGCCCCATGCTGCATCACCCTCTCTCCAAAAGGCCCCATGCGGAGCACCCTGACAGCATTTCTGTTCGGTCTCCGCAACGCCGCGGCGACCGCTGGCCACCTTCTGGCACTATGCTTGGTTTAGCCGCCCATGGACAGTGAGTTCGTGGGGACAATTGAACATGATATGGAGACTCTCCATAGGCTCCTCATGGAGGAGCCAGGATCGTCGTCCTGCTCTGACTCTAGTAGGGGGAGCAATCACCCTTCTTGGGAATGCTTCATGGCACAAACCCCCAAGGGGCACGTCAAAAGTGTCTCCAGGGAAGAGGCCACCCCGACAAGCAACCCTGATGGTAGGTCTGGGGGGGAGACAGTAGCCCCATCTCTCCTAAGGATGGAGCAGCTGAGGGCCTGCAAGCTAGAGATTGATGAGGCCGAGCAAGGGCTCGTCCAGGAGTATGCGGACATCAATCACGAGATCGAACGCCACATAGACGGTGGGCGCACGTGTGCCACGGCCTGCACTGTACACTAGAGGATCCTCACCAACGACGGGACCCTCCCTCACTTCGCTCGGGCAAGCCAAAACATCGCCGCTGTGACGGCCTTGCTACATGGCCTTCTAGAGGCCATGACGTCCGAGGATCACCGAGCCCACCGAGAAATTCACACATTGCTTGAGCACGCGGCGGCGTAGCAGGCAGAAAGCTCGTTGTCTCGACGACGCAAGCCCAATGCCAGCCAGCGCACGCCCTTGGTGCGCCCCACCAAGGACACGTCCATTCACCAGACACCGCCAGGCAGTAGGTAGCACACCACCGTCCTGGTACATCAACGTCTTGGCCATGACCGCGATGTGCGCAGCACCATCGACGCCTGCAGGTGCACCCACGACGATTCAGGGGAGGGAGCCCGCCACGGCTACCATCCTCGATGCGATGGACACTATGACAGCAGCGAGGACCGAAGCTCGAGCATTGGCCTACCAGGCCCTCAGGCCTTTGGCCGACACATCCGCAACGCTGCTTTCCCACTAAGGTACCGACCGCCAACCAACATCCCTAAATATTCTGGGGAAACAAACCCTAGGCTTTGGCTCTAAGACTATCGGCTTGCATGTCAAGCCGGTGGTGCGAGTGATGACGATTTCATCATTCGCAATCTCCCACTATTCTTGGTCGATTCGGCACGAGCGTGGTTGGAGCACCTACTGTCCAATGCCATTCAAAGTTGGGCAGATTTGATGGAGATCTTCGTAGGCAACTTCCAGGGCATGTACAAACACCCCAGAAACCCATGGGACCTCAAGAACTACCACCAGAAGGTCGATGAAACCCTCCATAGGTACATCTGGCGCTTCTCCTGGTAGTGTAATGAGCTCCCTAATGTCGCCAACACCGACATGATAGGAGCCTTCCTATCCAGGACAACCTATGAGTCTTTGGTTCACAAGCTAGGACGAAGGGGCCTGTGGACCACCAAGGAGCTCCTGGACATCGCCACCAGCCATGCCTTAGGAGAGGAGGCAGTTGGAGCCATCTTCGACCGCTCCGATGGCAAGGTGAGGAGGGACGAGGACACCGGAGAAGGTGCCTCCAACCCTCTCGCTAAAAGAAAAAACAAGAAGCAACGGCGCGACAACTCGCTCATGGCCATTGTCGACTGTAAGGGTGGCCGGAAGCCCACGGAGGGCGCTCCGAACCACTTTGAGAAAATGCTCGAGGGGCCATGCCCAAACCATGCTTTCCCGGCCAAGTATCTATACAAGGATTGCGGCCTCATGCGCAAATACTTGTCCAGGGGCCTCAACAAAGGGGAGTAGGAGAAGGAACCTGCCCCCACCACAGAAGATGCAGAGGAGAAGGATGACGCCTTCCTGACACCGAATGGCGCCCTCATGATCTTTGGAGGATCAGCAGCCTATGACTCCAAGCGCCGCTAGAAGGTCACGCACCGCGAGGTCTATATGGCTGGATCGGCCACACCTGCCTTCCTCCAGTGGTCAGAATCCGCCATAACCTTCGACTAGATTGATCACCCGGATGCCATCCCACACCCAGGAAGGTACCCACTTGTTGTCGATCCAATCATTGGCCCAAAGCTACTCACAAAAGTACTGATGGACAGAAGCAGCAGCCTCAACATCATGTACGCCAAGACACTCGACGAGATGGGCATCGACCAAATGAACCTCTGCCCCATCTGAGCGCCTTTCCATGGTGTCGTTCCTGGCAGACAGGCCATACCACTAGGGCAGATCTATCTATCCGTCACTTTTAAGGATCAGTCCAATTTCAGGACTGAGACCCTCACCTTCGATGTGGTAGGGTTCCCCGGAACTTTCCATGCCACCCTTGGATGTCCATGCTACGCAAAGTTCATGGCCATCCCCAACTATACATACCTCAAGCTGAAGATGCTGGGCCCCCGCGGGGTCATCACCATTAGCACCTCCTTCCGTCGCGCGTACGAGTGTGAAGTCGAATGCTGCGGCCACGCCACAGCAGTCGTCGCCTCTGAAGAGCTTGCCACCCTCAGAGAGGAGGTCATTGAAGAAGCACCCGATGCAAAGAGGTTGTCCGGATCATTCGAATCAGTGGAAGGGTCCAAGGAGGTCCTCGTGGACCCCAGCAGCTCCGAGGGCAAGAAAGTTCACATCGGAACCACGCTCTCCTCCGAATAGGAAAGCACGCTCGTCAGCTTCCTCTGCGATAACAAAGACATCTTTGAGTGGAAACCCTCAGATATGCCAGGCATCCCGAGGGAGGTCGCCGAGCATACCTTGAAAATCCACCCAGGCTCCAAGCCGGTAAAGCAACGCCTGTGCCGCTTCGACGAGGAAAAACGCAGGACCATCGGAGAAGAGATAGCAAAGCTGTTGGCTGCGGGGTTCATCAGGGAAGTACACCACCCAGAGTGGTTAGCAAATCTTGTTCTTGTGTGAAAGAAGAGCGAGAAATGGAGGATGTGTGTTGATTACATGGGCCTCAACAAGGCATGCCTGAAGGACCCGTTTCCTTTACCACGCATAGACCAAATAGTTGATTCCACCTCAGGGTGCGAAACCCTCTGCTTCCTTGACACATACTTCGGCTACCACCAGATCGTAATGAAAGAGTCCGACCAACTCGCGACGTCTTTTATCACCCCCTTCGGATCGTTCTGCTACATTTCAATGCTGTTCGGTCTAAAGAACGTAGGGGCAACTTACCAGCGCTGTATGCTCAACTACTTCAGGGACCTCATCGGGTGGACCGTTGAAGCCTACATCGACGACATCATAGTCAAGTCCAAACGGGCTGACCAACTTGTCGCCGACCTCGAACAAACCTTTGCAAAACTCTGGACAAATGCCATCAAACTCAATCCCAAAAAATGTGTTTTTGGGGTTCTAAGGGGCATGCTGCTCGGCTTCATTGTCTCCGAGCGTGGCATCGAAGCCAACCCGGAGAAGATCTCAGCCATCACAAAGATGGGCTCGATCCAGAACATAAAGGGGGTTCAGCAGGTCATGAGGTGCCTTGCCACCCTTAGCTGATTCATTTCGCGCCTCGACGAACAAGGACTCCCCCTTTATCGACTCCTGAAGAAGTCCGACTGCTTTGAGTGGACAGCCAAGGCCCAGGAGGCGCTTGACATGGTCAAGCAATTTCTAACCAAACCCCCGGTCCTGGTTCCTCCAAGCAATGGAGAATCCCTCCTCTTGTACATAGCGACCACCATGCAAGTGGTTAGCACCACCTTAGTGGTAGAGTGGGAAGAAGAGGGGCACGCCTTCAAGGTGCAACGCCCTATGTATTTCATCAGCGAGGTATTATCCGACTCCAAAAACCTGCTACTCCCAAATCCAGAAACTCCTCTACACCATCCTCATCACCAAAAGGAAGCTATGCCACTACTTCGAGTCACACCCCGTGATAGTCATGACATCATTCCCCCTCGATGAGGTCGTCCGTAGCCAGGTCGCTATAGGAAGAACTACAAAGTGGGTGCTCGAGCTGATGGATCAGGGCATTACTTGTGCCTCCCGAACGGCGATCAAATCCTAGGGGCTGGCTGACTTCATCATGGAGTGGACTGAAATCCAGATGCCACCAGCAGTCATTGATCAAGAGTACTGGACGATGTACTTCGATGGATCACTAATGAAAAAGGGCGCCGGTGTAGGACTAGTATTCGTATCACCCCTTAGGGTCCGCATGAGGTACATGGTTCGGCTCCATTTCCCCTCATCAAATAATATCATAGAATACGAAGCGCTCATCAATGGCCTATGAATCGCCATCGAACTAGGCATCTGATGCCTTGATGTCAGGGGCGACTCCTAGCTAGTCGTCGACCAGGTCATGAAGGAATCAAGCTGCCATGACACCAAGATGGCGGCATATTGCTAAGAAGTACAATGACTGGAGGATAGGTTCGATAGCCTCGAGCTCAATCACATCCCGAGACGCCTCAACGAAGCAGCCGACACACTCGCAAAAGCAGCGTCTGGCCGAGAGCCAGTTCCGGTAGGTGTCTTCGCCAGTGATCAACACAAGCCCTCGGTGCGCTACGAGGGGTCGGAATAGGCCGATGAAGGCCCATTTGATCCAGCCTTGGGGGCCGACACATAGACTGCTCTGCCCGACCCCAAGGTCATGGATCTTGAAGAGGGTCTAGTAGCAGAGCCCGACCCTCTCGATGACTGGAGAACGCTTTACCTTGACTACCTCCTCCATGACACACTACCGGTGGACAAGATAGAAGCCTGATGGCTTGCACGCCGTGCCAAGTCCTTTGTTCTTGTTGAGGGCGAACTCTACAAACGGAGCCACATCGGGATCCTGCAGCTCTGCATCCCCAGTGAGCAGGGAAGACTTCTACTGAGCGACATCCACGGTGGGGTCTACGGTCACCATGCCGCGCCGAGGACCTTGGTTGGAAACACATTCTGACAAGGCTTCTACTAGCCCACCGTAGTAACCGATGTCGAGCAAATCATATGCACCTATGAAGGGTGTTAGTACTATGCTTGGTAGATTCACCTCCTAGCCCAGGCGCTCCAGATGATCCCCATCATGTGGCCCTTCGTGGTCTAGGGGATCGACCTGGTTGGGCCACTCAAAAAGGTGCCTGGGGGCTTCACCCATCTACTTTTCACCATAGACAAGTTTACAAAATGGATCGAAGCTCGACCAATCTCCACGATCAAATCTAAGCAAGCTATGCTGTTCTTCCTCGACATCATCCATCGCTTTGGAGTATCAAACTCCATCATCACAGACAACGGCACGCAGTTTAGCAATAGGAAATTCATTCGATTCTGTGACGAACAACACATCCGGATCGATTGGGTAGCCGTCGCGCATCCCCGGACGAATGGGTAGGTCGAGCATGCGAATGGCATGCTTCTGCAAGGCCTTAAGCCTAGGATCTTTAACCGGTTGAACAAGTTTAGCGCGCGCTAGCTTGCTGAGCTCCCAATGGTGCTCTAGAGCCTAAGGACAACTCCTAGCCGGGCCACCGGCTACACACCCTTCTTCATGGTCTATGGTTCTGAGGCCGTTCTCCCAATAGACCTTGACTATAGAGCACCAAGAATCAGAGCATACGACGAACGGGGGGCCGAGGCGTCCCACCAAGACGCCATGGACCAGCTAGACAAAGCCCGTGACATCACCTTCCTCCGTTCGGCTAAGTACCAGCAGGCATTGTGACGGTACCACAGCCGATGGTGTGGGACCGAGCCTTCAATGTCAGGGGCCTCATTCTTCGCCTCGTGTAGAGCAACATGGACCGCCACAAGCTCTCCCCACCCTAAGAGGGGCCATACGTCGTCGTGGAAGTACTTCGCCCGAGCACCTATAGGTTGAAAACCATCAACGGCGAGGTCTTCACCAAAGCCTGTAACATTGAGCAGCTATGTCATTTTTACCCTTAAATAAACACATGTTTTTTTATCAGTTTTTGCCCTTACAAATCCCCGATCTTTAGTGACATCCGACCCCTGCAAATCGCAAGGGGCCGGACCTCACTCAGGGGCTGATACAAATAATACAAGCACATTTTGCAAACACTTCCCGCATTATCTTTGCAAACTTCATCTAAGTTTTTTGGTTCTTCTCGTAACAAGCCCTAAAAACTAAGATTTCGGGAACAAGTTCTGAGTACAACTGGTAGGACTGTGGGAGACCCACGCCCCAGCGGCTACAACCTCTTTGCTCACCAGCATAATTAGAACTAATTCACCTACATTCCTAGTCTTTTGCAACTTGGGCCATGGGAAGGCATTAAAACCTCTTCACAAAAAAGAGGAAACTGAAAAACTATTTTCCGTAACAAAAGATGGGAAATTGGTCATTATTGCACAAATTCACCACTTACAAAGTGATTTCATCACACAAAGGACTAGTGTACTCCTAAAATCCAAAGGACTGTCCACTTGGGGCTCCCCCAAACTTATTCAATTATAATCTCTGCTTAGCTTTACTACGAGTACTACTATAGTCGCCACGCCAAGCTCTCCATCGGCAATGTCCGGGCATGTACACGGACCAGTTCATCTACTACGGCTACCGCACCATTCTCTCCATCGGCGATGTCCCACCGCTTTGCCAGATCTTCGAAAGCGCCATCATCTGCAACAATAAGCACCACACCGGCGACTGTGGTGCCCTAACAATGGCACCTCCGCCAGGATGCCCAGGGACTACACCATCGTCATCAGCCGCAACCCCGACAATGGCGCCTCCATCAGGACGCCTAGGGACTACACCATCGTCATCAGCCGTAACCCTGACAATGGCGTTGGGACAGAAAGCGCCTCCTACTGAAGGAAGGCCACAACCAACGGCGGCGAAATCAATAGCGCTCATCGCCCTCCGGCGCCTTTTCTCCTTCAGCAGCGGCGACCCCTCCTCAGCACAAGCGAACCGCGCCATCTCATCTATGTTGGATAACCTCTAGCTCGACATCATGCTCCAAAATCACGGGCGAACTCATGAGTTCTTCTCTCCCTAACATTACTCTCTCTTACTTAGGAGCCGATGCATTCGGTGAGAAGAAAGAAAAAGAGGTGGTGGCTCAAAGGCTGGCGGGGAGGTGGGGCGAGAACTCTTTCCCTCCCTATTTAAAGAGGGGGCTTAGCAGCTAAGGAAAGGTGAAAGGTTCGGACGAAAAACTTTCTGCCTTCCCCTATTCAATGCAAATGTGAAATCAATGCTGACAAAAATCCGAGGGGACGCGCCAGAAACGACGGGACGTGCTCTAATCGACGGGACATCGCCTAGTAAGCTAGAACATCACCCGGGCATGGCCCACCACTAATGCACCCCGAACGCGAGAACCAGGGCATGCTCACCTATAGGTGACTCTCCACTTCCCCAGGCAGGACCATGGAATGACCCAATGATGGAACCTTCCTCCAGGGGGAGCCTAGCAGACCTCCCTGGTCGATCGGGCGGCCCAGGCAAAACCACCAACAAACGACCAATTGAAAGATAAGCACCCCTGTTTACTTACTTTGAGTGTTGAATTCTTTACCGAGCTTCTGACCCCAGCAACGGCAGAGGCACAGACATCGCTCGAAAACTACCAAGGGTGCCTATTTGTCTGAAAAACACCCTCTTAGCCCAACCCCTCCTTTTGTTTAAAAAACTAGAAGCACGATGTATGGGAACAAAACGTGAAAACAATTGGGCAAACCAACAGACCTTACGCCTCGACGGCTATGGGGTTTTTTGTTCACCAGCATAATCACGTTCACAGTTCCTCACATTACTAGCCTTGGCTCCTGCCTTCCCAAAAAGAGTTTGGAGGGGTCCACCTACAGAGCCCCCCTTCAGGGGGAAGCTAGCGGATCGCTTAAAAATCAATCGCAAAAACAAAAGTAGTGACACTTATGCATGTTACGCCGGCCTCGTCGAATACGTCGGACCCGAACCTGGCTTGGACATGTCTGGTAGGAGCTTCCCATAGCTCATGCCACCAAGATAACATTACCGACCCCCACTTTCGTTTTGATTAAACTATATGCTAAATTCATACGTTGCATATGCAAATTCTTGCATCCCAACGCTTTGTGTTGCGTCACAAAGCGGTAGCCGCTTCATTCAATATGAGCGACACGTGACTGGGGTTCGAAGGTCGGCCCACGAAGGGCTTGAGGCCACCTCATGTCAAACATAGCCAGGGGAGGAAAACCAAAATGAGCCCCAGCGGCCTTGCCCGACCTTGTTCAGAAACGGACAGGGACATTTTGACCTTTCTTGTTCGATTCTAACCTCGAGCTGGACCCACATAATCTTCGATGAGGAGAGGCCAATGGGCCACCTGAGCCTAGCAAACAGCTCAGGCATTTGCCAGGAGGTGGGTTAAGAAGTAGTGGAATGCCACACGAGGGCTCTGCCGACCCCGTCAGCGAATGATGGATCCGGATTCCACATGAACATACCTGTTAGCGAGCTCATTGAGCGCGACACTCGAGCCATCAAGGCAAGTGTCGTTGACTCAGCCCCTCCGGTCGTGGAAACCGAGGATGGGGTAGCGCGTGAAAACACGACCGACCCCTAACAAGACCCTAAAGGGCTCAGGGGCTTGAGCCGCTCGATCCAAAATCGAGAGACCGAGGTTCGAAGGCTGACCAACAAAGGGTCCGGGGCTGCCTCGCGTTAAAAAGAGCCAGGGGAGAAAACACAAATGAGCCTCAATGGCCTTTGCCCCACCCGCGTTAAGGCGAATAGGGTTATCTCAACCTTCTTGTTCAATCCAGCCTCTAGTTGAGCCCATAGAAACCCCATTGGGGGGAATCTATTGGAAGGCGGGCAAAGGAGTAACGGAATGCCCCCCGAGGGCTTCGCCGATCCCACCGCGAAGCAAACAGGATCGAATTCCGTTCGAACATCCCCGTTAGCGAGATCATAGCGCACGGTCACACAGCGATCATCAAAGTCCTTGGTAAGAGGTATGAGTAAATACAAACATAAGTTCGCCTCCCTCGCTCCGGTCTCTAGTAACATTCGACCCCAGCAACCGCAAGGGGTCGGATCTCACTCGGGGGCTGATAAAGGTATGGGTACCTCCTTTCTTTTTTTGAAAAAAAACATTACATTAGATCTCCTCCTCTCATCAAGACTGGCGGCAAGATTCTGGGGAACAGACTGGTAAGACCGCAAAAAGCCCATGCCCCGACAGCTATGGTAATTTTGCTCACTAGCACACTTAAAATTTCCTCCACAAAACTTCAGGCCCTACAGTCTTAACAAATGGAAGGGTCGATTGTCGAAATCTTTTCATCACAAAAAAGAGAAGAAGGTAAGATTAAACAAATGAAACAAAAATTACGAAACCATCTCCAGGACCCAAAAGCACTGACACTTGTTCACATATTTCAAATAAGTGTTTATCAAGCTAACTACTTCCACGAAGGGAGAACCTCTTGTTTTAGCTGGTCCGCCAGGTTCCGCGTGAGGGGAGCCATTGCCTTTTCCATCTTGTCCAGCTCATCGTCATCATAAACAAGCGCAAAACCATGACTCATTGCCTTCAGGTTGATCTCTTGATCGTAATGGGAATGGGCGACAACAAAGGCTTGGGTGATCCTGGCATGGAAGGCGTCCTCCTCAAGTTGGCCTACCCATGCCATGATTCTTGCGGCACGAGCTGCAAGTGAGCTGGATCCTTCTGGCTACGCCACCTCTAGGGCGTTGGTGACCACACCGATGGTAGTTTGTAGAAGGTCATGCTCGTCGCTTTCAACCCAGAGGATCCCTCGCACCTCGGCAAGCTCCTTCTCCAACCTGGTAACAACATTCTCAATGTCTAACCTCTAGCTCACTGCATCCCCAAGATCCACCCGGAGGGAGTTGGCCACCCCACGCGCCTCGTCGTGCTCCCGGATGGCCCGGTCCACCCTCTGCTGCAACGCCGCGGACCTCTCCTCAGCCTTAAGCTTGAGATCTCGCTCCGTCTCTAGCTCCACCAGGAGCTCACCGGCCTGCTCACTAGCCACGGCATCCTTTTGTAGTAGCTCATCCCGCTCCTTTTGAAGCCTAGTGGTTTCCTCCTCGTCTAGCTTCACCCTCGCCGACAGATCCTCAAACATTCCATGAACCTCCTCCGCGTCCCGACATGCCTCGGCCTCCCGCTGCTAGGCAGTAGCGAGTTGCGCGCCTACATCTCCTCATAGCCTGGCCTCCTTAGTAAGGCGGTCCCATTCTGCCTTTTGCTCATGAAGGAACCAGGACTTGTCTCGGCTACGAGCAACAATGTTCTAAAAAAAGACCGAAATTAGAAGACATGAAAAAATATGTGAAAAAAGAAGAAAACAAGCGAGAAGATCAAGCGAATACTCGGCTAGAAGGAGCGAGGATTTCGTGCAAGGCACCAGTGGCCTCATTCAAGGCATTCAACATAGCCGAGAACCTGATGTCTAGGTTCTCCCGCTCTTGGCTCTTAGCAGCATTGTCGAGCGAGAACAGAGCCAATGATGGGTCCTCGGCGGCCATCCACTGGAGCGGCAGCTCTCCCCTTGTGGGAGAGCGGTTGCCTCCCGAGCAAAGGGCCAAAGGCAGCTCCCTTCGGGTCCTCCCCACCACCATCATGATGACCGAAGACCCTCTGGCCATGTCCTCCTCCATTCGGCCTACCCCGGGCGCCACGGCCTGGACCACCGGTGGTGTGGATTGCACCACCTCCTCAAACACCACCACGGTAGTATCTATCCCCACTGGGCTTGTCGTGGTCATGGCCACCTTCGGCTAGGCCCCTGGCGGTGCAAACTACGCCGCTCCATCGGACACAACCGTGGCGGCATCCAACTCCGCCCGGCCCGTGTCTGGCGCCGTCACTTAGGCTGCCGGGGGCACAGAATGCGCCACTCCCTCAGACGCCACCGCGGCCGCATCAGGCTACTCCTAGCTTGTCGCGGTCGTGGCTACCTGCTCAATGACCACCAAGGGCGCGGGCACCACTGCGGATGCCGCTGGACCAGCCAACGAAGCCACAGTGGCAGCATCACTCCTACCCAAAACAGGGGTGATGCCGAGAAGCATGATCCGTCCCTCCTAAAGGGCAAGTCTCTTCCTAGGCACCAGCCCCAAAGCATAGCCCCGTCATAAGAATCCGCACAATGCAAAAAGTGCATAAGGTCAGAACGGAAAAAATAAAGGAAGATAACGAGGGGAATCGGTGACGTACTCTGATGCTTTTGGTTGATGGGTACATTTCGGGGATGAACCCCTGGACCCCTGCTCCAACTCATGTGGGTAGGACCGTTTCAAGCCTGCCCCCTACTCTGACGTAGGGGGGCTTGTCTCTCTTGCCTCTGGGGGCGCGGCACCAGACCCACTCCCCTCCATCGGCTAATGGGGCACGGCGCCAGAGCCGCCCCCCTCCATTAGCTCATGGGGCGCGGCGTCAGAGCCATCCCCCTCCACCAGTACCTCAGGAATGGCCTTAGATCTGTCCCTCCCATCCACTGATTTGCCGCTGGCACCCCACGGGGGACAGCAGATCCTCCGGCTCCCATCGGACCCAGAGGCAGGTCCGGCTCCACTGTCCTAGCGGGCTCGCTTCCCTCTGTGTGGAATGGAAGGGGTCCCTATAGGGATGGTGAGTCCTCATTCACCAGGTCACCCCAATCCATGCTGGCTGCCATCTCATCATCATCGTCATCATCATCATCGTCGTCATCACTACTAGTCTCCTCTCCTCGATCGCGAGCTTACTGCTTCCATATCGCCTTCTTCTTCACAAGCTCCCTCGTCTTCTTGTCCCAACTGGCCAGGGCACGGTTTGCTACTGTCCGGGCTAGGTCCTTCGGTAGTAGAACTGGGCTGTTCTTGAAGAACAGTCCCCCTAGCTAAACCCGCTATCCCATGGTTAGCGTTAGAGGATCGAAAATTTCAAGCGAAAGGAGGAGCAAGGAAACTTACAAAGTCAACAAATCCTAGCTCTGGCCGCATCAGGGGATGTCCCGGCACCAGGTACACAAAGTTGAGGATGGCACCGAGAGAGTCCTTCGTGGGCTCCATCGCCTCCTTAATACGTTGCGCCACCTTGGAAGGAGAGAGCGCGTCGTCGGCAAGCGTCGTCCCTTCGAGCGACGCCTCAGGCACCATCTGATATAGGGGAAGCACGTGCGCCATCAACGGAGCAACCCTCCTCACGTGGTAGGCACCAATAATCCCTGACCCCTTCACACCCCTCTCCTTCAGGGTTTAGAGGGTAGCAAGAAGGCCATTGAGATTCTTCTTTTCCTTGGCCTTAATGCCCCATCCCCATGACTCCAGGGCTTCCAAGATGTAGCGCCCAGTAAAGACTGGCAAGGGAGCATCGGCGTCGTTCTTGACATAGAACCACTGCAAATGTCACCCCTTGTTAGAGGTGGTCAGACGCATCAATGGATACGCCCCTGCCTAGGTGCTATGGAGGTGGATGCTGGCGCACCCCACCGGCGCATGCAGGTTCTCCTTCCTGACCCACCTCTTCACGAGACTGACGGCAAAGAGGTACCACCATAGGTCAAAGTCGGGATCGATCCCCAAGAACCCCTTGCACAGGGCGACAAACACCGCAATGTGCTGAGTCCCATTGGGGGTAAGGTGTTGAAGCTCCACCTGGTAGTAGTCCATCAATCCCCGAAGGAACTGATGGGCGGGCATGGTGAATCCCTACTCATGGAAGTGGGCGAAAGAAACGACGTACCCTTCGGGTGGCTCTGGTTCTGTCTCTTCACCGGGCAACCGCCACTCCACGGTGGCAATCAACGGGCGAAGGAGGCCTCGGCGGATGAGGCCCTCTAAGCACTGACGAGAGATGTTGGATTTGTACCCTAAGTCCATTGCAATGGTAGGAGCAGCACAGGGAACAAGGTAGTAGCGAGTTTGATGGCAGAGGTAGTACGAATGCAAGAGGCGTCGGCGATTGGTGGTGGAGGCTAAGGATGCGAAGGTGAGGAGGCAAAATGTGGAACCCTAGGGGCGAACCCCATGGTTTTATAGGGGCGACGGATGCGAGGAGGGCATCCATCCACCTCGATCTCCAAGCCTGCCACACGCACCACTACGTCACCTCGTGGGATACGCGTGCACGATCCTTATCCCTTCCCAAAAAATCGCTCCGGACGGTTCACCTTCCCCCGGCGGACCAGGACTCTTTCTCCATCGAGGGGACATGGGTCACAAAGCTTTACCCTCCAGCCCACCCAGGGTCCTGAAGCCAAAGGCCCATCCCAGCGAGGGATAGGCCCGCAAACTACCAGGACTCAAGAACACAAGCGTTACCAGGGCCTCAATCCACAGTCAGGACCCAGCCAGGCCAGCACTGAGTAAAATTCCCGCGAGCGGAATACCACAATTCCCTTAAAAATATCCCGTCGACAAAAAACCAAGCCTTTTAGCCTTACTCGCGAAGGGTCCGATACTACCCCTTGGGCGACGCTACTCGAATCACCCGGGGGCTCAGGGGCTACACCTATCGGGTGCGCTCGCGCGCATCCTCTGGCAAATTAACTCTGACCAAATTGAAAACACCCCTTGGATGATTTTGTCCGAATCGCCCAGGGACTCGGGGGCTACTATCGGGGGCCTAGTATCGGGGTACCCCAGGAGATGGAACCAATAACCATCGAATGTTAAAAATTTCTGAACAGACAAGGGCGCCGTAGCATTTCTTACCCGAATGATGGGAGTTTGGTTCTGCCTCGCCCGACACCTTTGGGCCATCTCCGCCTCGCCCGAGGGCTAAGGGCTAGTCTCCGCCTTGCCCGATGCCTTTGGGCTAGCTCCACCTCGCCCGTGGGCTTAGGGATAGACTCCACCTCGCCTGACCCCCGAGGGCTAGGCTCGGTCTCGCTCGAGGGATAAGGGCCAGTTCCGCCTCACCCGAGAGCTTAGGAATTTGCTTCGCCTCACCCGACCCCTAAAGGATGGGCTCGATCTTGCCCAAGGGATAAGGACTGGACTCCGCCTCGCTCGACATCCGAGGATAAACCTCGCCTCACTCGATGTCCAAGGGTTGGTTTCATCTCGGCTGACAACCTCTCCCCATTCCCTCATGATGATAGGTACAGGGTAGGACAAGACGTTTGGGTCAACCGCGGTTTCAAGGACCATACCCTGTGCCTCGGTAGGAAAAGTACTGCTAGGGAACAATGGGATGGGTGCTTTAGACCCTTCCAGGCATAGTAGGGTCTGAATAGTATTGCGGGCACGTGCTCTTCACCCTACAGAGTTGTAGGCGCCGCCTTTGGCCCTCGGACATGGAACCCAACATAGACATATGACAACTACTACGCTCTAGAAAAGGATTCATGACCTCCACAAATGACGGATATGCCGCCACCACATTATGGTCCCAAGGGAGCGGCGCCCGCTTCTCGACCCCTTGGGTTCACTAGATCAGAGCACACACTTCAGCCTTCGGACGCCCTCTCTGATCGGAAGGCATTGCCCACAGCGATACTTCAGACCCCAACCCCGTATCCCTTCGATAGGGACTCATGGGCACCAGAAGGTGTGCAGAGCAAGGCTGGGCAAGGCTCATAAGTCAAAACCGCTATACCAGAGTCCATACCCTACGCAGGGCAGTACTTTGTAGCCATCCTAACATTCTGTAGTTGCATCAATAGTATTGTAGGCATTTACCATTCTCTCGCACCTGCCTGAGTAGACAACAAGGCTTGGTAGACATGAGCAACAAGGTTGGATAGCATACACACCCTTGCCCTCTCACTTGTAAAGTCATCCTCTTCATCTATAAAAGGGGAGGCGCTTCCTCCCACTAAGGGATGGACAAAAGACAACACAACACACATCACACACAGTCAAGCTGCTACCAAGCTCTTGGCATCCAATCGACCCTTCCATTAGAGACATGGGACCAGTCCCTCTCTCGACTGTTTGTACCCCTACTATGAACCACTTCTCGATGCTAATAACACGAGCAGCAACAGACTAGATGTAGGGACATTCAGCCCAAACCAGTATAAATCTTGTGTCCTTTAGCGCACCATCCGGGCCTAACATGCATTACTATAAATTTACTTGCCGGTGCTTGTGCGAAACACCGACACTACTCAGTCCATGGGAAGGTCCTTTTATCATCACAAAAGTCATCGAACCAGGCACATACAAGTTGATAACTGAAGACAGAAAAGAAGTCAACAATACATGGCATATCAACCAGCTAAGAAGATTCTACGCATGAAAACAACTCAAGGAAGAATATATATACAAGCCACAAGAGATCAATATTCATGATCAATAAAGATGGTGCACCTCGACAACATATGTACTATTATGACTTATCAATGTTCATGATCAATAAAGATGGTTCTTTCTCGACAACATGTCTTATTATGGCTTTCACCGAGTTGTTTCCAATGAGCATACCGGCCGAGAGCAAAAGAGCTGAAAAGATACTTGAGCCCACCGATGAGGGTAGCTAATAAGCTAACACCCGAACCAAAAAGCAAAATGGCTGAAAATACGCCTGAGCATACCGACCGAGAGCAAAAGAGCTAAAAAGATGCTTGAGCCCGCCGATGAGGGTAGCTAATAAGCTAACACCCAAACCAAAAAAGCAAAATGGCTAAAAATACGCCTGAGCATACCGGCCGAGGGCAAAAGAGCTAAAAAGATGCTTGAGCCCACCGATGAGGGTAGCTAATAAGCTAACACCCGAACCAAAAAGCAAAATGGCTGAAAATACGCCTGAGCATACCGGCCGAGAGCAAAAGAGCTGAAAAGATGCTTGAGCCCACCGATGAGGGTAGCTAATAAGCTAACACTCGAACTAAAAAGCAAAATGGCTGAAAATATGCCTGAGCATACCGGCCAAGAGCAAAAGAGTGGAAAAGTTGCTTGAGCCCGCCGATGAGGGTAGCTAATAAGCTAACACCCGAACCAAAAAGCAAAATGACTGAAACTAAGCCTGAGCATAAATCAGAGCAATTTCAAGACAAGACCCTCCAGCTCCTTGTTCTAAATAGCAAGAGGCTCGGGGGCTACACTCAGAAGATCCCAAGAAGCGCTACATAGTTTTGCTCAGGAAAGCACTCAGACGATGCTTGTACCTACTCGACAGGACCTGAAGGAACAAGACGAGGCTTCCAGAACTCAACCATGAAGTGCTCGGGGGCTTGTCGATCCTAGGATGTTTTTGCAACTAGGGAAAGGACCAGATGCTGACCACATCCTGAGTTAAGACAAAAAGAAGAAGCTGAAGATACTTGAGATCGCCGGTCCTAAGTCTTTTCAGTACTAACAAGAACACAAAGTTTGTCAAGACAACGATCTATACCGAGTTGCTTACAAGTCATAGACGAAAGCCAGACAAGCACTCATCAAATCAAGAAAGTCTGTCAAGACAATGATCTACATATACCGAGTTGTTTACACGGCACAAACGAAAGCTAGAAAAGCACTCGACATATCAAGAAAATTTGTCAAGACAACGATCTACCTAAACTAGGTTGTTTACAAGACGAAGAAATACAGGCCAAGAAGACATCAACAAAAAATAAAGAATCTTCATTCAAAAAGAAGTTTAGTGTTCTATTATAGAAGCTGGAGTACAAAGGTCAATTACATCAAGCATTGTCATCAGGAGAAGAAATATCAATGTGAAGATTATCAACAATCCTCCTGGCTAAATCTTCGACCTCAGGCTCCACCTTCTCAACAGCATCTAGATATTCTTGACTCTCGGCTTCATCAGCAACCTTGGACAAAGAAAACTCTGGAGAAAGAACCTGGACCTAGGCAAGAATATTTCTAGTACACAGTTGGGCGCACATCTTCACGAACTCCTAGAAACAGGTCGGCACTTGGGGAATAAACTGAGCCCAAGATTGACCATCATCCACTAAAGTTCGGAGAAGACCAGCTACTGACCGAAAGGATTTCCACAAAGCATTCTAGTTCTCAGTAGCCGTTGCCAACTTGCTAGTCAAGACTTCGACAGTTTTTTGGGCCTACACAAGATCCATGTTAGCTCCACGCGTAATCAACTTAGCAAGTGTGAGTTCTTCTTTAGCTCGAGTAATTACCTCCTCAGCCCTATTATGGTTAGTATGAACAAGTGTCCTTATCTCCTCGATACCCTCCAAGAGCTTCTGCTTTTCAACTCGGAGAGCTAGACCAGGCAACAAAAAACAAGTCAGCAGAAAGGCAAATTTGAATACAAAAGGAAACAAAAAAGAACTTGCAATACCAGTGCACTCTTTCTTCATGGCCTCCACATTTTTCAAGGCCTCCTAGGCAGCTGCATCCCTCTGCTTTTCTACCTCAACCACTCAGGCATGGAGAGCCTTCTCCTCCTTCTGATGCATCTGACGCTCAGTCTCCAACTTGGCCCGATAGAGGTCAAGCTCTGCCTTTAGGGTACTCACCTCAGAAGACAACTTTTTCTCGGTTTCAGACGAGAAAAAGAAGCCGGTATGATCATGAGAAAAAGACTGAGCAAAAAGAGAGAGAGAGAGAGAGAAACAAGACATAAGGACAGAAGAAAGATGAACATCCAAAGAAAAAACTTCAGAAAAACTTACCTGGAGCTTTTCCCCAAAAGAAGTCGCAAAGGTCACCAAGTTTCCCTAGGCAACGGTCAGCTCTGACAACTGATGAGTAGCATCAAATTGATGCAACACATCATCATCCAAACGCAGAGCACCGGTACCAAGAGAGGCAGAAGGAGAAGCTGGTGCAGGCAAAGAAGGCAAAACCAGGGCTATATCCTAGGAAGCCCCAGCTACCTCCTCAAATGGATCCACCCCCACGGCCATGGTCACCCTCGGAGGTAGCAGATCCAAAGCAGCATGATCACCAGGGGGCCCTGTGTCCCTCACAACCACCTCACCGACCATACTTTTCGAGTCCTTTGACTCAGTACGTGGGGGTGCACCAGAGGACTAACAAGAGGGCGGCTGAGGAGTAAGAGAAGGCGAGGGTCTGCAAGATGATAAGAAAACTCAACAATAAGAATATGAGTCAGGAAAAAGAAAATAGAAGCAAAGAAGCATAACAAGGAATCACTCACTCAGCTACCCTCTTCTTCAGAAAACCAACAGAGGACCTAAGAGGGGGAACTATAGCGGCAAAAACATCACCGCCACCCTATGACAGGAGCGGCGCGGCCGGTACTGGAGCCCTAGAAGAACTCGAACCCGATGATCGCTTACTACAAGAGAACAAGACCAAAGTCAAAACAAAAAGAGGGGTTCAACAACAGGAAAACAAGAAAACAACTCACCGATGAGTAACAAGGGCGGCATCATCATCCTCTTCTTCCTCACTCTCGACCAAGGCCACCATGGCACCAGCTGAAAAAGGACAAAAGTACTCGGCCAAAGATAAAAACAAACAACAAAAGGACAGAGCGTATTAATATGCTCACCTAAGAGCATGCTAGCTACAACTGGAGTACCTAGACGAGTACTCGACTGGCGAGACTTCTTGGCAGCAGATAGAGCAGAAGAAGAACTATCCGCTCACCCCCTCTTTCTAAAAGTATGAGGAGCTTGAGGAACTGGATGAGGAACATAATCTACATATACATCAAGGTTTGTGGAAGAAACACTGGGAAATATTGTGGTGGTTTGAAACTTACTGGTCAAGGATGCCCCAGCAAGACTATCCCCAGCCTCCACATTTGCAGGGCAATCATCAAGGGGTATCGGATCAGCGAAATTATGCCCCAATTCCTATAAAAGAGTAAAACAACAAGACAAGGAAGACTAAGCAAAAAGTGGAGACAATAAAAGAAATACAAAAAGTACCCACATAAGAAAAAACAACTCACAGCAGGAGGCAGGTTGTTAGCACTATACTCAAGGATAGCAAGCAGGACAATGCTTACTCCTTTCAGCATCTTTTGAAGATGCTTGAGCACTTCCTCATCAGTCAACTCAAGGGCAGGGACCATATGAGAAGGGTCCTCCACCCTAGAGTACTCAAACCCAAAATTCTCCTGCTCCTTTAGAGGCTAAACACGATAGCAAAGAAAACTAGAGACGATACCGAAGCCGGTCAAGCCCTGCTGCTTCAGAGTACATATCCTCTCAAGAAACGGCTTGATCACTTGGCTCTCATCCGTCATCAGGGGGTTCTTTTCCCATCGGTCATTAACCAAGGGACCAGATCCAGAATGAACGGAAAGAGAAGGAATTGAATTGGTGGCATAAAACCAGTCGGCACACCAATCCCTCATAGAATCAACCAGATCATGGTCAAAGAATTTGCTCTTAAGACCCTAGCAAAACTGAATCCCATAGCCACCAAGAACATTGGTGTCATCACGGCGGGGTTGTGGCTTCAAATGAAAGAAGTAACGAAAGAGAGAAAGAGAAGGAGGAATTCCAAGGAAAGTTTCACAAAGATGAACGAAAACAGAAAGATGAAGGACAACATTAGGAGCAAGATGGTTTAGGCTAATCCCAAAATAGTTGAGAAATTGGTGAAGAAAAGCAGAAGCAGGAAGGCAGAGTCCGGCACGGATAAAGGAGATGAAAAGAATAATCTCACTAGGACCTAGAGTAGGGACCCGATGCTCGCCTAGAGCTCTCCAATCAGCAATGTCCTTGCTTTGAATCAGACCATCACTAACAAGCTCGCAAAGCTGATCTTCAGTCGTTGTCGGAGCCGGCCAAATCTTCTGAGCAGCCCTCATGGCCATAAACTCTTGATTCTCTATCACGGAAAGTGATGCCTCCTTGTCTACAAAGGCTGCTTGGTACTTGCTCACTGATTTCTTCCTACCCATATACTAGCGGGAGCAATAAAGGACTAGGAGGCAATGATGATTCGGACAACAGCACTCAGATGATGGCAACAATGGTGGCGGCAGAAGTTTGAAGACTAGGGTTTCAAGGGGAAATTAGGGTAGTAAAGAAAAAGAAGAGGAAAGACCCTTAAATAGATTTTACACTAGTAAAAATGCAGCCCACCAGGCCTGTTTTAACACGGCATGAGGACGCAATGGTCTATTTACTGACATAGCTAAAATGATGGACGGCACAAATCCAGACAACGGTACAGTTCAACGGGTAGATTTCAGACCTATCCATCCAGCACCACAGTGGAGTTATCATATCGCTACAAAAAGAACTCATCAACCATGAAGTAAAGAAGGGTTACCTCACAAGGAATGCAACAACTCAGTCCTTATAGAAAGAACTTGGGAATTTCATAAACAACAAGGACATCAAGAGAATAAAGAATAACAACTCAGAAGACAAGATTCTTTCCATTACAAATGGTTTCAAAAAATAGAAGATTACACATCTTACAAGACCCAACGAACTCGATACTACGATAAGCAAGGTAGCAAAGAGGAACCCAGACATAGCTAGGCTCTAGAACGACTACGTGTTCCAAATTGCTACTCGGTAGAACAAACTGCACACGGCTACACTGTTTTCTTCAAAGGACAGATGCAGTGCATCCAAGGCGGAAATCAGCAGCACGGCGGGACAACATGGAGCAGAGAAGGATGGTAGGCATCTGTCTACCCAAGTCTAATGTGATGCTGGATATGGTGTTGATCTGCACTGGGCAGTCTTAGGGCAGGCGATGAGGATCAACCCAGAACTGCCAGATGAAGGAACATATTCCACATCACAAGACTCCCTCCGACTACCACCATGTACTTCTAAGTACAATGCTGCTACGGGATTAGTCTACCTCTAATCCCTATCACAAGACTCCCTCCAGCTATGGCAAGATACACAAGAACTGCAAAATACGTCCGGAGGCTGCTCTACTTCACAAACTACCATATTCATGACTACAGAGAGTTCAGACCACGCAACAAAATGCTCGATGAATCAAAACAGCACACAAGGAGGATATTTATAGGCCAAAGAAGCGGTGCACATGGATCGGGAGCACCAACAGAACAAACCTAACAAAGGACACAGTGAAAAGACATAATTCAATGAAAGATGACTCAGGCATGAAGGAGCAGTACTCAAGAACGAGCATATTCGGAAGAATATACCAACACTATGCAACTCATAAACAAACAGCATTTACTACCAACCACCACCATACAACTACATCTGATAATAGCAGACTACCAGAGAACATGCCAAGAACCTGTATCCAAATTCTTTTTGGATAAAAGAACCTAGCAAGAGGCTCGGGGGCTACACTCAGTGAGTGCACTTTTTCCTTCAAAAAAGCACACATCACTCAGAAGACTTCCTCAAGACAGCAATTTTTCAAACAACATAAGATTCAAGACCCTCCAACTTTTTATTCCAAATAGCAAGAGGCTCGGGGGCTACACTCAGTGAATGCACTTTTTCCTTCAAAAAAAGCGCACATCACTTAGAAGACTTCTTCAAGATAGACCACTTCAAGGCCACACGACAAAAAGAACCCGGACATAGCTATATCCGAGCTCTTTTTGATAAAGAACCTGGGTATATACTCAGGAGCCCTTCGACAAAGAATCAGAGCGATTTCAAGAGAAGACCCTCCAGCTCCTTGTGCCAAACAAGAAGAGGCTCAGGGGCTACACCCAAATGGGAGTACTTTTTTCTTCAAAAAGGTACACACCACACGAAGATCTCATGAAACACTACACGGTTTTGCTCAAGAAAGCACTCGGACGACGCTTGTTCCTGCTCGAAAGGACCTGAAGGAACAAGACGAGGCTTCCAGAGCTCAACCATGAAGTGCTCGGGGGCTTATCGGTGCGAGACCTATGGGATACCCCACAAGGAAGGGAGAAGATCTAGTCTAACTAGGATTCTTCCCATGTAATCTTAGTAGTAGTATTATTCTGTAATCCTACTAGGAACTCTCATTGTAAACCAACTAGGATTCTGACCTCCTTACTATATAAGGGAGGGCAGGGATCCTAGAGAGACGACTTTTACAATAGAACACTTCACAATCAATCCAACGCAAAGGCTAACGCCGACTAGACATAGGGCTATTACTCGATCAAAGATCGAGGGTCCAAACCAGGATAAATCAACTGTCTCTTGCGTTAACCATCGAGTTCCGCATATGCTAAAGCCCGAACATACTGCCCCGGGTACCCCCGTGGCAGGCTATCGGTGGTGAAACATCGACAGCTCCCTGTCTCGACCGGTGGAGGGACGCATGGCTCGCCCTCTTGGTCGAAGCTAGAGGCATCGGGAGGTGTGCTACTAGGCCAGAGGCAGAACATCTGTCGATGGGCCATGGAGTCAAAGATGTGAAGATCCCCTGTTCCATCAAGGTGGGTAAGTGCTTGGGGCGAGGGAGAGTCGAATGCTCGGCTGCTCGAGAAGGTGACCCAGCAGGAGGAAGGACTCTCCATCCTCGAGAACACCTACCTCGGTACGTACCTATTACGCCTTCGGTTGATGTCTTGGTTTTTCCTTTCCCTTGCTTCTGAACTTGTCGTGCTTTTTGCAGAACTAGGCGAAAGAATCAGTTCTTTGGAGCGGGACCTAGAGATAGCCAAGGCGGTGATCAGTCAGAGTGTGGAGGCACTGGCCAAGTCCATTGAAGAGCGACGTGCTCTCAAGAGGAGCTTGACTAGATCCGAAACATCACCCAGGTCATTGTCTCAGAGGTGTTCGGGTCGACACTGAGCACCAGCACGCCCACCATCTAGTTGGCGGAGGTCCTAAATGAGGTTCAGGCGCTCATCTCCAACAGGATGTTCTACAGGACATCAAGGGTGCCGACTTTAGTGGAGACACACCACCCAAACCTAGACTTTGCTGCCATCTATAGCGGGTACGCCGACGCCTAGAGCGCGGATGCCATCCATGCGCTCAGGGAGAGCTTGATGCCATGCGCAGAGATGGTGGCCGAGCAAGTCTCCTCGTAGTGGGTGATGGAGGCTCGCCGTGCGAGTGTGGCTGAAGGCGTGCATCAAGAAGACATCACCCAGCCTATGGATGGAGTGGTGGCCATGTCAGAAGCGAGCGTTGCCCCACCTCGGACCGAACCGAATGTTGCCCCGTCGGAGAGTGAGCTGCCCTTATCTTCATCGGTTGCGCCATCAGCCGATGCCGCTGGGCAGCCATAGTAGAATTTAGAGTAGAAGTAGTTAGCAAATGTAAAAGTTAAGTTCGTGGGGGAGCCCACGTGTGAATAGTTTGTCTTTATGAATACATCAATTTCGTTTTGTGATGGAATCATTTCGTAAGGGGAAGCTTGTCGCATCCGTTCTTTGTTTTTACCCTAGCATAGCTCTGTTTTTATTCTTTCTTTTTTGCACCTGCCCATTTGACCCGTAGGCTGCAATGTTAAGAACCTGGGCGTGGTAGGGTGTGATCGGTTGGGAGTCTAAGGCAAAGTTGCGTAGGGTAATTAAAGGAATGGACTACCCTTTCATTTGGGTAAAAAGTATTTACTATATGATAGTAAAAAAGAGAGGTGGTATCGCACCCTCGTAGAGCCCCTGAGTGACCTGGGCCGAGAGTGTTCGGGCCGGGGTGCTTGTAGGAGCAAACGTTGAATGAAAGAAAGTGGTAAGACCGAATTTTAAGGGGAAGAAATGACATAACTGTTCTATGTTCCAAGTGTTGGTGAGAATGTTGCCGTTGTCGTCCTTCAGTCGGTAGGTGCTCGGTCGGATCACCTCGGTCATCGTATAGGGACCTTCCCATGGGGGAGAGAGTTTGTGTTTCTCCTTGGTTGATTGGGTTCTTCAGAGTATAAGATCTCCGACCTCAAGGATCCTCCCTCTGATTTTCCTTTCATGGTACCTACGGAGAGTTTGCTAGTAGAGAGTGGAGTGCATGACGGCTGTCTCATGGGCCTCCTCGAGCAGGTCGACTGCATCTTTCTAAGCCTCCATTGCTTGGTCATGGTCGAAGGCCTTCACTCTTGGGGCACCATGGTCAAGGTCGGAGGGCAGCACTACTTTAGCTCCAAAGGCTAGGAAGAAGGGTGTGAACCCTATGGATCGGTTTAGGGTCATTCTCAGGCTCTAGAGGATTGCTAGGACCTCTACAAACCATCGCTCGACGTACTTATTGAGTTGGTCAAAGATGCGTGACTTGAGTCCTTAGAGGACCATGCCATTGGCCCACTCGACCTGACCATTGGTACATGGATGTCCGACCGAGGCCCAGTCGATCCTGATGTCGTATCCATCATAGAAGTCTAGGAACTTCCTCCCAGTGAAGTTAGTTCCATGGTCAGTAATGATACAGTTAGGAACACCGAAACGGTAGATGATGTCAAGGAAGAACTTGACCGCCTCTTCTGAATGAATGTTGGTGATGGGCTTCGCCTCTATCCACTTGATGAATTTGTCCACTACTATGAGTAGGTGAGTGAAGCCGCCTGGACCCTTTTTGAGGAGTCCTACCATGTCACGGCCCTAGACCATGAACGGTTAGGTGATGGGGATGGTTTAAAGCTCTTATGCCGGCAAATGGGTTTGCTGAGTGTATAACTAGCATCCTTCACACCTATGGATGACCTCCTCTGCATCTCGTAGCATGGTGGGTCAGTAAAAACATTGGCAAAAGGCTTTTCTAACTAGCGACCTTAGGGCCACATGATGTTCACAGATTCTGGCATGGACCTCGAGGATGAGCTGTTTCCCTTGGTCGGCAGGGACGCACTTCATGACTACTCCGGATGGACTTCGCATGTAAAGTTTGTTACCAAATGCAACAAACGTCTTGGCGCATCGAGCGATCCATCGCGCTTTAGTCCTTTCAGGTGGGAGAACCTCCTCGAGGAGGTAGGCGGGAAGCGGTGCTCGCTAGTCGGCTTGATTGAGTGCTACCATGGCGACATCAGCGGGCGATGTTGCCATAGAGGCACCGATGTCGAAGCCCCCAAGCGCCAGGTTGGCATCGGGGTGTGTATGGATTGGACCTTCTAGGACATGGGTGGACGGCTCATGAAGGTCGTTGATGAAGACCCCATCTAGAGACGAAACCCGCCTGGCAGCCAATTTTATGAGAAAATCAGCGGCATCGTTGTCCTTTTGGGGGACATGATATAGTTTGATCCCTTAAAATTTGTCCTTGAGCTTGTGCACCTCCTAGCAGTATGCTACCATGAGGGGGCTTTTGTAAGAGGACTCCTTCATGACTTGGTCGATGACCAACTCTGAGTCACTATGGACGTAGAGTCGCGTAGCGCTGAGCTCAATGGTGATGTGTAGTCCATTCATGAGGGCCTCGTATTCTATGGCATTGTTTGTGGATGAAAAGTGGAGGCGGATCGCATAGTGGAGCCTGCTCCCGTCTGGGGAGATTAGAATCACTCCAACCCCCGAGCCGAGCGCCATTATGGACCCATCGAAGTACATCGTCTAGTACTCGTGGGTGACGTCTAGGGTCAGGAGCTGGACCTCCATCCATTCAGCGATAAAGTCTGCGAGAGCCTAAGACTTAATAGTGGTGCGGGGGATATACCTGATGTTGTGGTCCATTAGTTTGAGTGCCCATTTGGAGATTTGTCCCACGGCATCACAGTTGTGGATGATGTCTCCCAGCGGGTATGAAGTGATGACCAGGACTTCGTGGTCGGTGAAGTAGTGTAGGAGCTTCTGAGTCGCCATCAACATGGCGTATAGAAGTTTCTGCACCTAGGGGTACTAAACCTTGGCATCAGTGAGTACCTCCCCAATGAAGTATATGGGTCATTGGACCTTAAGGTGGTGTCCTGGCTCCTCCCTTTCGATGACTAGGGCAGCGCTCACCACATGGTTGCTTGCCATGACATAGAGGAGGAGGGGTTCTCCCCGTTTAGGAGCGATAAGGATTGGGGCTAACATCAGTGATGCTTTGAGGCTCTCCAAAGCCTGCTGTGCTTCCTCAGTCTAGACGAATGCGTCTATCTTTTTGAGAAGCTTGTAGAGAGGCATCCCTGCTTGCCTAGCCAGGAGATGAATCGGCTTAGGGTAGCCAAACAGCCAGTGAGCCTTTGTACACCTTTGATGCTGCATATAGGGCCCATGTTGGAGATGGCCATGATTTTTTCAAGGTTGGCCTCGATAACGTGTTCGGACATGATGTATCCAAGCAGCTTCCCCTTTGAAACCCCAAAAATGTATTTTTTGGGATTCGATTTGATGTTGAACCTTCGGAGGTTCGTGAACGTGGCGGCCAAGTTCGCGATCAGGTCACAAGCTTGAACCGTTTTGACTACTTTATCGTCAACATAGACGACGATTGTTGGTTTTGGCCGCTTGACTTGGTTAGGCTAGTCAAGCGGGTCAATTTGATCGGCGAAGCATTGCTGCTTGCATCATTGATAGGTGGTGCTAGCGTTCTTCAGACCAAAAGGCATGGTTACATAGCAGTACAAACCATATGGGGTGATGAATGAGGTTACAAGCTGGTCGAACTCTTTCATTATGATCTGGTGATAGCCTGAGTAGGCATCTAGAAAGGAGAGGATTTCACATCCTAAGGTGGAATCGACTATCTAGTCTATGTGTGGCAAAGGAAAATGGTCCTTTGGGCACCCCTTGTTGAGGCTAGTATAATCAACGCACGTCCTCCATTTTCTAGTTTTCTTTTTAACTAGAACAGGGTTGGCAAGCCAGTCAGAGTGGTATACCTCCTTGATGAATCCGGCTGCTAGGAGTTTGGCGACGTCCTCGCCTATGGCCCTACACCTCTCGTCGTCAAAGCGATGCAGGCATTGCTTGGCGGGCTTTGAGCCTAGGATGAGGCATAGTGCGTGCTTAGTGACCTCCCGTAGTATGCCTAGCATGTTAGAAGGTTTCCATACGAAGACATCACGATTAGCACATAGAAAGTTGGTGAGCTTGCATTCCTATTTGGTCAGGAGTTGGGTCTTGATCCGCACCATCTTGGTTGGGTCGGTGGGGTCAATTCCCACCGCCTTAGATTCCTCGAGTGGGTGGAAGGTAGTTGAGGAGGTTGGCTTGTTGTAGTCTGGGACTACTAGGGTCGATGACTCTCCAAGGCGAGGGAGCTCAGCCAAGTTGATGATGGCAGTGGCGAGCTCATAATGCTCGTGGCCACACATGTAGGCGTGCGAAAAGGTGCTACCCATAGTGATGATGTCTTTTGGTCCCAACATCTTCAACTTTAGGTAGGTGTAGTTGGGGATCGCCATGAACTTGGCGTAGCATGGGTGCCCCAAGATAGCGTGGTAAGACCCCGGGAAGTCCACCATCTCGAAGGTAAGGACCTCCAAGCGGAAATTGGCTCGGTCGCCAAATGTGATGGGCAGGTCGATCTACCCAAGCGGGTACACCTGTGTCCCCGGGGTCATGCCATGGAAGGGAGAGCTCACTAGGTAGAGCTCCGGCTGGGAGATGCGCATGGTGTCGAGGGTGTCAACGTAGAGGATGTTGAGGCCACTGCCTCCGTCCATCAGCACCTTGGTGAGGTGCTCTTGCAGACAATGGGGTCGATAATGATCGGGTAACAACCCAGTCTAGCAACATGGGAAGGATGGTCCCTCTGATAAAAAGTGATCAGAGATTCTGACCAACTAAGGAAGGAGGGGATGGCCATTTCGGCAACACATGCCTCTTTGTAGCACACTTTGTGCTGGTGCTTGGAGTAGATGGCATCAGATGCCCCAAAGATCATGAGGCATTCCTCAGGATCGGGAAAGCCATCCCCATCCTTGCTTGCCATGCCTCCTTTCTTGGCTACTGCCTCCTTGCCCTTTCCTTCTTTTGGCCTATCGACCTATCATAGAAAGCGCTTGAGGAGTTCGTAGTCCTTATAGAGGTGCTTGATGGGGTAGGCGTGGTTGGTACATGAACTCTCCAAGAGCTTGTCAAAGTAGTTGGGCAGGCCCTGCTAGGGCTGCTTGCTCATGCGATCGGCCACGGCGACCAACACGGAGTTGGCCAATCGACGCTGATTGTTCTTGTTCTTTTTGCCCCTCTGCGTGGAGGGGCCCTCGTCTTGATCCTCGCGCTTGGCCTTGCCCTTGTCCCAACCTCCATTAAAGACCACTTTGACCACCTCCTCGCCGGAGGCGTGGTTCATGGCGACATCGAGCAAGTCACAGGTGGTCTAGGGCTTCAGACAACCAAGCTTGTGAATCAAAGACTCACGGGTTGTCCCGGAGAGAAACACACTGATGACGTCTGCGTTGATGACATCAGGAAGGGAGTTGCATCATTTTGAGAACCTATGGATGTAATCCTATAAGGACTCGTTGGGCTCCTACTGGCAGCTCTTGAGGTCCTAGGAATTCCCAGGATAGACATACATCCCCTGGAAATTCCTGATGAAGATCCTCTTGAGACCCACCTAGTGATAGATGCTGTCATGTGGGAGGAATTCAAGCCATGCTTGAACATGTTCCCCTATGTAGATGGGGAGGTACTGAATGATGAAGTGGTCATCATCCACTCCTCCGGCTCGGCAGGCGAGCCAAAAGTCATTGAGCCATATACCGAGATTCGTCTCCCCGATATATTTGGCGACGTTGGTTGGCAGTCGGAAGCGCTATGAGAATGGTGCTCTCTAGATACGATGGCCAAAGGCCCATGGTCCTAGGGCATCTAGGCTGGGCCTTCGGTCGTCCGGCCAGCAACCATGTCTAGGGTGCATTTCCCCGCTCCCCTCGATGGTCCGGCCGGGGCCCGTGCCACCTGCTCTCACTACCCCTCGATGGATGTCATCATCATGCCAGGCCTAACACTGGCTGTTGATGATGTTGCGAGTGTCTCGGTTTAGCCCGAGGCATTCACGCATAGGTGGTCGGTGTGGAGCGGGCGCTGGGTCTAGCTATGGTGCTGCTATAGCCTCCTGTTCCATGTCCGACGACTGTAGTGGTGAGTGAATGGAATGGTTTGACTAGTGTGCCCCCATTCCTCTGGTGGGGAGGGAGGCCATGAATCAGTGTCACGATGTGGAGCTCTCCGCCTGTTGAACGGCGGTGGTTTCCACCAGCGCTCAGAGGTTCCAATGGACCGCCTGCTCCTGGGGGTCGACAGGCTCTGGAAGGCCGCGCAGAAGCATCGCCGTAGCGGCGATGTTCTGGCCAGCTCAAGCAAACTATGGGGGATCGTTTCCCCCATCCATGATGTTGAGCTAGACATAGTGGGCGCGATCCTAGGTGACACTTGTTGGGGTGTAGGTGGTGGCTGGCTCTGCCACCTTTGTCGTAGCTCCTCGTCGTGCTCCTGCACACACGCAAAGGCCTCTACATGAGGGTCTAAAGGGGTATGAGTCTGTAGGGACTCTGCTACCACCAGTGGCTGTCCCAAGGCATCCGCCATAGCACACTCCTTGGATAGAGGGTGGCTAGGTGCCATGACGTCACTGATGCTGGAGACATCGCTCTCAACCTCGTCATCGATGAGGTCATTGAAAGAGGCGGGAGCGTATCCCACCATCCCCATGAATTCGGATGTGAGAGGGGGCAGCGTTAGCATATTTCGGAGCCCCTATGCATACGCGTCCGTGGGGGACACGAGGCCATAGGGGAACCGGTTGCATGGCGGTTGCAGCGGGGACAACGGGGTCCCTCTGGAGAATTGGCGGAAGATAGTAAATAGCGAGTAAATAACAGTATTTACGTTACTCACAGTGGGGTTTGAGCCCAGCGTAGGCTCAGAGCGAAGCGTAGGTGCCTCGTCATTGAGGTCGTCGGGTGTCCTAGAGCCGACAGAGGGCGCTCCTCCTCCAACGAGCGCCGGGACAAGTGCCTCATAGCGAATGCGAAGCACGCCGAGCTGGTCGGCGACAAAGTCTAGGCTTCCGAAGAGGAAGGTCTGGGATGGCTCGAAGATGGGAGGAACCCATGTCCCAACAGGTGGGAGCACAAGAAACTCCAGTGAGCCGAAGCGAGTCGTATCGCTTGAGCCCGCCATGCCGAAGACGGCGGAAAGGTGGGCCATCCGATGACAAAAAGCGTGAACGTACGAGGTCTTTCCCACGGACGGTGCCAACTGTCGGTGTGAAAAGTGACCAACTAGTAAATATTTGTCGTTTTGCTGTACGTTGTGATCGGATGTGGCCTAGCACTCAATGACATAGGGTTTATACTCGTTCAGGCAACGTGCCCTATGTCTAGTTTGAGTCGGAGGGTGACTTTATTCCTGAGCCCAGGTGCTCGAAGTTTGCTGTGGGGTTACAAACGAGTGGGAGTAAGATGGGGGGTGTTAGAGGTCTGGTCGGACTCTGAACCGAAGGGCCAAGAGTGACAGGAGCTTCTACGTGTGCTAAGTATTGGAACATATGCTCTGTGTAGCTTTAGAATGTCTAAAGCTAACAGAGAGTGAGTCGAAGCGATCTGTCTGTTGTCCATTGTTTGATCATCTGTCTTTAGGAGAGAGCGCATCCCCTTTTATAGGCGAAGGGGATGGCCTTACAAGAGAGAGAGAGTGAGAGTGTGTGTGCCCTAGTCTTGTTGCCCACGCCGTCGGGTACAAGACGGTTTGTCGGCGCCCACAATACTATTGACGCCCAGATGCATGTGGTTGGTTCCATCGTGTTCTTCTGGTATGAGAAATATCGACTCCTACCATACTGTAGGACAAATGTCGATGCCCGTAATACTGTTCATTATTCTGACATGTCTAGAAGGTTATAAAGTACCCTTCTGACATGACTTGATAGTACTGTCCTGTAGGTGTGCAGGGTACAATTCTTGGTATTGTGTTTGACTTGAGTGCCCTGTCTTACTTGCTCCGCCTGATTCTTTGGGTCCCTACCGAGCGGGCGTCCCTGTTCGGTCGTTTCCCAGTTGGCTCTGACCGCGCTGGTCGGAGAAGAGCTGTAAGCAGAGGTTCGGTGTACTCCCGGTCGGAGAAGCGGGTCGGAGTCAGAATCGAGCGTTGTTCCTTCCTTGGCCAGGCCTTCCGGTCGGAGATGCGGGTCGGAGTCAGAAGCGAGCGTCTTCCCCTAGTTGGCCAGGAGTTCCGGTCGGAGACTGGATTGCTCTTTCGACCTGTCGTTAGGTATCTGGGTCGGCCTAGGAGTTACGCGTCGTTCGCAACGTCGTCTGCTGGGCCGAGCTTTTGCTGGGAAGCAGGTCTATTAGGGATCCGGGTTTATGAACCCAACAAAATAGGTCAAATATAAGAATATATTTTGTGAGAAATCTAATACTTAAAGACACTACTCATTTTTATAAATTTAATCAAATTTAAAATGATTGAGCTTATGAGAAATCTAAACCATTAGTTGTTTTGGACGGATCTACCCTTTGTTCCTGCCATGGTGGAAATCTAGATTGCCTGTTTGACGTAGTTCCCTAGCTGATTCTATTCTAGCGGTTTTGAGATCTTGGTGCCAGCAACAAGTGGCTACTTTGGTCATTAATTACAGGGAAAATATACATATACTACCTTTATACTGTATTTTTCAATCTCCGGTAAGTATCATGTTACTTACCATGTTTGTGGAGGAAGAAGACAACTTCATTTGACCTCTTTGCAAATTTCGTTTTTATTGGTCGTTGTATCATAACATCTTGTTTTCTTAATACTATACTGTCTCCGTTCCAAATTATAAGTCGCTTTGACTTTTTTGGTACATAAAATTTACTATATTATCTATATCTATATCTATTCCTAATAATAATCTATTTATATCTATATCTATACCTAATAATAAAGAGGTAAAATTTCTTGCCACCCTAAATTTTCCTCAACTCTGATCTCTACTCAGATTCTGGTTTCTATACTCTCTTTGAGTCACGCGCGTGCACTCTCGATCCCATGTTAGTTGTTGGTTCCGTCCCCACGTTGGAACCGTCCCCATGTTGGAAACTCCACCGCAAACTCCTTGCCTAACCGTACAAATCTCCAACTTAAATAAAAATCAAACTCCAAATTGAATTGAAATCAAATACAATAATATTACAACGACTCAAAGGATCGAACAATGGAACAAAAATGATATGATAAATTCTCAACTTTACAGCCCCGTTCAATCCCAAATAGGAGCCTCAAGGCGAGGGAAGAGGCATCGTCGCGAGTGCCGGCGTCCGAGGTCGCCGAGAAGGAGGTGGTGGTAAAGGAGCTTGGTGACGCAGGTCGGCGACCTTGGACGAAGCAGACTCAAGAGCGAGCAGCAACGCGTGGAGGGTCGCGTCGGCGGTGGCGAAGGGCAGGCGGAGCAATGACAAGAATTGCGGCGAATTAGGGTCCGACGACGGGTATGCCGGCGACGTGGAGAGGAGGTCGAGTGCCGCCTTTGCTGCGCATATATGTCTTAGCGCCCAGTACGTTCCTATCTAGGCACCCCGAGAAGGAAGGAGAAGGAGAAGGAGAAGGAGAATGAGAAGCTAGAGACGATGGAGAGATCGGCTGCGGTGGTTGAGAGCTACAGGTTGCCGAGGCGGCCGTCGAAGAGCTGCGTGGCAGAGTTGATGCCGTAGAGGCAGTGGGAGTTGGGCATCCTACATGTGCGCGTCGTCCGCCCTTCCAGCGATGGTGTCGGGCCGCGGTGATTGGAGCGACACATCGACGATGACGAAGCGGATGGAGATGCGGAGCGACGGTGTACTCCACAACGAGGCGCTCGATGCTATTGATGCCGCGCTCGACGTCCTCCACGTCCCTGAGCAGCTTTTCGACATACGCAGATAGCACGACAACCAGCCATCCCTGAACCGCCTCCCGCCGTATGCGGACAGCACGACCACCATGTCGCTGGCAGCCTCCTTCGCCTCCCTCATGGCAAGCGACAGAGAGCGCCTCCTGATCTCATCACGGTGCCTCGCCCCGGATCACATAGAACCAAATGGAGAGCGCGCCGTTGTGCATCGCAGCCTCGCCGGCGTCGTCGCCGCACACACCAACTTTTAGGGAAGTGGAGAGAGGAGAGTTCGGATGGGGAGATACATATGAGAGAGAGGTTGCAGGGCCGGGGATGGATGGATGCACGCAGAGTTGAGGAGAAGATAAAGGCCGTCAAGTATTTTTGTATTTAAATATATAATTAATATTAAAGTATTGTGTGTTATTTTTTATCAAACCAGGATTCCAGTCATTCATATACATGCGGGCATGTGACCAACATGCATGTCAATTAATCGGCCAATGCATGATCCATATAAGGACACTATCATGTTAGTGTAAACATTAACTTATATTATATTGTCGTTGTTATGGTCATAAAATAATTAATTGTAGCTTAAAAATTTATAGAAAAGATAAACAAACATAAATAAATACGTAGAATTTCCACCGTCTTGTTTTCACAAACATTTGATGAAATTTTTCTCCTGTTGCAACGCAGAGGCATATTTGCTAGGTAATCAAATCTATAAAGAGCCAAAAATTCAGCCCATTTTTTTGCCCATCCATTTTTTTTAATCCGTCTCCCTCTAACTACTAACTACTGGACAATTGAGAGTTTCTTTTGTCGGGCTTATATATATATATATATATATATATATATATATATATATATATATATATATAATAACCCGTGCACATACGAGTTTGGATAGTTTTTGTCTAGAGCAATACGGAGTCCGATTCTAAAACATAAGAAAAAGGAAATGTTATGAGTGAATAGTGAATATTCGTTTTATACACGGAACACAAAGACATGAGATAGAGTTTAGGTACAGTACGCTTGGAAGATAAAACAAAAACAAAAAGGAAAACGAAATAGGCCAGTAACGAGTGAATTGTGAAACAACAGGAAATAGAGACCAGAAGCACATATGATAGAGTTCTGATATATAGTATGTGTTTTGCAAGAGATAAAGAAACAAAGAAGGAAAATAAAATCGAATGCTTTCTTTTTTTTCCCCTTGTTGTTCCCGTACGTGAGGTCTCAGGAAGTGCTGCCCCCGCTTCTTGGACTCCTGGTGATGTCCTGTGACTCCTGGGCTGCCCTTTTCATGTTTTTACTTTTTAGCTTTTTTATTTCTCACACTATTTATAAAAATAAAATCATAAATACAAAAACTTTGACTCTTATTTAATAAATAAATATTTCTGTTACTAAGTTGTTGGTGTTAATTAGGATTAAATTATTATTGTGACACAAATTAGCTGATGGCCTAACTAATCAAATCATATACTAAAATTTTGAGCATTTGGCATCTAATCTAATCTAAACAAAACAAATGTTTGTCCAAGTTGTCTGCACATACCAGTGCAAGTCTCTAAGGTATCCGCACATATCAGTGCAACTTTCAACAAGGGGTGACATGTGGAAACCGAGACACGACGACAACTATTTTATTAAGATATTAAAATTACATATTTTTATGGATCCTTAAAAGAAGTCACGGAACTTGATATCTAACTTAACACTTGGATAATATGAAAACTAAAGATATAATTCACTTGCGGTAAATATTTTGTGTCCTACGATGAAAGGAAAAATCTATTAAGGTTGTATTTTAATTCAATATAGAATTCATATGACATTATTATATTGTTTCCAATACTAATTCATATTATGGATACCATGGTCATCATAAAATAAAGTATAGCTTTTAATTTTTATATAAAAAATAGATATATAACATTGCGATCCTTGTTTTTATTGATGAGCCAATCCGTTTGTGATTGCTGCAGTAAGCAGTCACAACATCAAAAGTAGCATGTATATAAATTAAGCTGTTGTGGCCGTTGTAGTTGTGCAACAAAGTGAAGCGAACAGGTCAAATGTTTGGTAGTTTTTTTCCCGTTATAACGCACGAGCATGTTTGCTAGTCTAGACTTATATTATATCCAGACGCATAGCAAAATAGATGTACCAAAAAGTCAAAGCGACTTATAATTTGAAACGAGGGAGTGCTCCCTCCAGGTTGGTAAAAGAAGTCATTTTGGACAGCGATACGGTCTCCAAAGCATAACTTTGACTTCTTATTTCTATAGAAATATTTATTGAAAAGTGATATATGTATATTTTTATGAAAGTATTTTTCAAGACAAATCTATTCATATGGTTTTCACATTTCTAAACTCAACATCTTAAAAGTTATTCATAATTTATATTTCCAATGTTTGATTCAAACCTTGTCCGAAACGACTTTACTAATCTCGAGGGAGTATATACTAGCTTGTCAACGTTTGCTCCTACATCCTCGCAAAAAAAGGTTTGCTCCTAGACATAATAGTAGTTTTTTATGAAAAAGATAAGTGTTAGAGGTTTACAATAAGGAGCCTTTAGACGCTGGAGTGAGATCCAAATCACACACCAGCATGGCCTAGCACACCCTAGATTGCAATCAACCTATCACACGCAGCAAACAACTCTAAGGATTTACTAAACCGATCTAGAGATCGTTTAGGCTGATCTAGAGGACGTCCTTCGCCGCAAAGCCTGAGAGCGTCTTCCGGGAAGACCCATCAGGGAGGAGCACACCTGGAGTTGTTCTAGGATCAGCAAGGCTACCTAGAACGCCGATGAATCTCGCAGAGAGATGCAACGAACAACAAGAGGGTTGAAAAAGAGGTAAAGGTTAGGTAATAAATGTAAAAAAGATGAATGAGTCTTGAATCCTTCAATCGACCCTGATCTTTTGATATATATATAAAAGTGGTCTTATCCCAGTAGGAAACAAGTTCAAATCATGTTCTCCACGAAAATTACGTCCAAAATTTGAAAAGAGTTACTCCCTCTGTCCCTTATTGTGTGTCGTTTTCGGTTTTCGTGCTATAAGTTTGACTCGATTTATCGAAAATACGTGTAACATTTATATCTCCAAATAAATTTATTAAAAAACTAGATTCAAATATCTTTCCAATGATATTAATTATATACTATAAATATTAATATTTTTTAATATATATTTAATTAAAGTTGTTTCTTGGGAAGCGCAAACGACAGATAAAAAGAGACGGAGGGAGTAGGTTCGTTCTACAGCAAGTAAACCGGCCTACCGACTGGGTCAGTTCTGTGGGGCTCGGGGTGTCCTGGCTGGCCGCCACACAGGAAACCGGCCTGGCCAGCGGCGCAGAGTGCAGGCGGACTGTCCTAGCCGGGCCCCAAACCATCTGGGCTGCCGGTTGGGCTGGCGGTGGCACAGTGCAGGCCCAGCCAGGCAGGCTGTAGAGAGAGGAAACCGGCCTGGCCGTCTTGAGGACAGGCCAGGCCAGATCAGCAGAGGGTGCGCTGCCTCTTCTCCTCTTTTGTCCTCTAAACTTTCATACAATGTTCCAAATACATTTTTGACCATATTTGTATCAGAAACATTGCCTGAAAGCCATCTCATGTTTCCGGTCATCTTTTATCGTCAGCAGGGCCCACAGCTAATCAAATATATTTATCTCTGCTCTCAGTAATTTGTTCATATTTTAAAACATCACTCATATATGTTTGTTCGGTTGTAATACATTTTAATTATCAATTAGTCTGTACCTTTTGCACCCATATTCGAATTTCCCATTTGTACATGGCTTAGTGTGGTTTTAGTTGAAACATTTGCTTGGACTATGCGATTAACGTGAAAATAGATACCATAATCACCTCGTTGCACACACATGTCACATACATATGGTGTGAACGGTGGCACACACCACACATCATGTATGTATACATTGAATTAGTTTCTCACTAGTACAATATCGGGATGTGTCAGCTAGGGATCAACAAGCCAGCCATTTTGGAGATATCCACAATGTTTTTTTAAAAGGAACTTGTCGGTGTTTCGTACAAGCACCGGCAAGTAGATTTACAGTAATGCGCGTTAGGCTCGGATGGTGCGTTAAAAGACACAAAATTTATACTGGGTCGGGCTGAATGTTCGTACGTCCAGTTTGTTGCTGCTTGTGTTATTAGCACCGAAAACGGTTCGTAGTAGGGGGTACAAATGATCGAGAGAGGGACTGGTCCCAAGTCTCTGATGGAAGGGTCGAAAGGAGGCCAAGAGCTTGGTAGCAGCTTGACTGTGTGTGTTGTGTGTTGTGCATTGTGCCGTCAAAAGTCGGTCCCTTTGTTTGGAGGAAGCGCATCCCCTTTTATGGATGAAGGGGACAGCTTTATAAGTGAGAGGGCTAGGGTGCGTATACTACCTAGCCTTGTTGCTCACGTCTACCCAGCCTTGTTGCCCATTCTAGTGGGTGCGAACGGATGATAAGCGCCTACAATACTGTCGATGCCTTTGTAGAATGTCAGGATGGTTACAGAGTACTGCCCTGCGCAGGGTATGGACTGTAGTACAGTGGTTTTGACTTATGAGCCTTGCCCAGCCTTGTTCCGCACGCCTTCTGGTTCCTATGAGTCTCTGTCGGAGGGACGCGGGGTCGAGGTCCGGAGTAGCGCCGTGGGCAAGGTCTTCCAATTTGTTGGACCCGAGGGGCCGGAAAGCGGACGCCGCTCCCCTATGATCATAACGTGGTGACCGCACATCCGTCATTTGTGGAGGATGCGAGTCCTTTTCTGGACCATAGTGGTTGTCGTATTTCTTCGTCGGGTTCCGTGTCCCAGAGCTGAAGGTGGCGCCAACAACTCTACAGGGTGAAGAGTATGCACCCGCAATACTTTTCAGGCTCTGCTACGCTCGGAAGGGTCTAAAGCACCCATCCTGTCATTCTCTAGCAGTGCCTTTCCTGCCGGGGCGCAGGGTATGGTCCTTGAAGCCGTGGTTGACCCGAACGTCTCATCCTGCCCTGTACCCATCATCATGAGGAAACGGGGAGAGGTTGTCCAGCAAGACGAAACCAGTCCTTGGACATCAAGCGAGGCGAGGTTCGTCCTCAGACATCGGGCGAGGCGGAAACCAGTCCTTTATCCCTCAGACGAGACCGAGCCTGACCCTCGGGGGTCGAGCGAGGCGAAGTCTATCCCTCAGCCCTCGGTCAAGGCAGAACTGGCCCAAAGGCGTCAGGCGAGGCGGAGACTAGCCCTTAGCCCTTGGGCGAGGTGGAGCTGGCTCAAAGGCGTCGGGCGAGGCAAAACCAAACTCCCATCATTCGGGCAAGGAACGTAGCGGCGCCCTTGTCCGTCTAGAAGTTTTTAACGTTCGATGGTTATTGGTTCCACCTCCTAGGGTACCCCGGTGTTAGGTCCCCGACAGTAGCCCCCGAGCCCTCGGGCGATTCGGACAGAATCATCCGGGGGGTGTTTTCAATTTCGTTGGAGTTAATTTGCCAGAGGATGCGCGCGAGCACACCCGATGGGTGTAGCCCCCGGATGACTCGAGTAGAGTCGCCCCGGGGGGTAGTATCGGACCCTTCGTGGGTAAGGCTAAAGAACTTGGTTTTTCGTTGACGGGATATTTTTAAGGGAATCATGGTATTCCGTTCGCGGAAATTTTACTCAGCGCTGGGCTGGCTGGGTCCTAACTGCGGATCAAGGTCCTGGTGATGCTTGTGTCCTTGAGTTCAGGTTTCTTGCGGGCCCATCCCTTGTTGGGGTGGCCATTGTGTTGGTTTGGGCCGACCTCCGGTCGTTATGGGCCTGGACGGATTTAGAGAAGAGATTTTTCTGGTCTGCATCCCCTCTGTGGGAAAAGAGTCTGGTCGCTTTGGGAAAGCGAACCGTCTGGCGCAATTTTGGTGGGAGAGGATAGGGATCGCAGGCACGTGTCCCGCGACGTGATGCGACGGTGCGCGTGGTAGGCCTGGAGATCGAGGCGGACGGTTGTCCTTCTCGCATCCATCGCCCCTATAAAACCACAGGGTTCATCCCCAAGGTTCCGTATTTTGCCCCCTTGCCTTTGCATCTGAAATCTCTGCCGCCAATCGCCCTAGCCTCCTGCATCCACGCCGCCATCGCCGTCGAAATCGCTGCTACCTTCTTCTCCATGCTGCTCCCGTTGTCGTAATGGACCCGGGGTATAAATCAAGCATCTCCCTTTGGCGCCTAGAGGGCCTCGTCCACCGAGGCCTCCTTTGCCCGTTGATCGCCGCCGAGGAGTGGCGACTACCCATTGAGGAGGAGGAGCCATAGCCGCCTAAAGGGTACGTCGTGTCTTTTGCTCACTTCCATGAGCGGGGATTCGCCATGCCCGCCCATTCATTTTTCCAGGGATTGTTGGACTATTATCAGGTGGAACTGTAGCACCTTATCCCTAATGGGATCCAGCACATTGCGGCGTTCGTCGCCCTATGCGAGGGGTTCTTAGGGATCGATCCCCATTTTGACCTATGATAGTATATCTTCGCCGTTAATCTGGTGAAGAGGCGGGTCGGGCTGCAAGAGCTGCATGCGCTGGTGGGGTGCGCCAGCATCCACCTCCACAACAACCGAGGGAAGATGTACCCACTGATGCATTTGTCCACCTCCAACAAGGGGTGGCATTCACAATGGTTTTACATCAAGAACGATGCCGTTGCCCCCTTGCCAGCTTTGATCGGGCGCTACATCTTGGAGGCCCTAGGGTCATGGGGGTGGGGCGTTCCGGGCAAGAGGAAGAAGCTACTCAACAGCCTTCTCGCCGCCATCCAAACTCTGAAGCAGAGGGGCGTGAAGGGGTCGGGGATCATCGACGCCTACCATGCGAGGAGGGTGGCACCGCTGATGGCGCGCGTACTTCCCCTGTATCGGATGGTGCCCAAAGCATCGTTTGAAGGGACGGTGCTCGTCGATGAGGTGCTCCCTTTCTCTGAAGTGGCACAGCGAATCAAGGAGGTGATGGAGCCCACGAAGGACTCTACTGGCGCTGTCCTTGACTTCATGTATCCGGTGCTGGGGCATCCCCCGATGTGACCAGAACCGGGGTTTGTTGACTTCATAAGTTTTCTTGCCTCTTTCTCCTTTTCTCTCTTGTAATTTTCGATCCTCTGATGTTAACCTTGGGATGGTGGGACTAGCCTGGGGGTCTGCACTTCAAGGATAGCCCGGCTCTATTACCGAAGGACCTAGCCAAGACGGCAGTGAACCATGCCACGGCTGGTTGGGACAAGAAGACGCGGGAGCTCACGAAGAAGAAGGCGTTACGGAAGCAGCAAGCTCGAGACCGAGACGAGGAGACAAGCAGTGAAGACAATGATGATGATGATGAGTCGGATGAGGAAGCAGCTGGTGTGGACTAGGGTGACCTGGTGAATGAGGACTCATTGCCCCCGTAGGGACCTTTCCCGTTTCACGCGGAGGGAAGTGAGTCTGTGGGAGCAGTGGAGCCGGGCCTGTCCCTGGGTCTAGTGGGAGCCGGTGGATCCGCCACTACCGTTAGAGTGCCGACGGAGGATCGATGGATGGGAGGGGTTGGAGCCGAGACCATCCCCGCGGTGCTAGTGGAGGGGGGCAGCTCCGATACCACGCCCTGAGAGGTGATGGAGGGGAGCGGCTCTGGTGCTACGCCCCTTGAAACGGTGGAGGGGAGCGACTCTGGTGCCGTGCCCCATGACATGGTGGAGGGAGTGGCTCTGACGCCATGCCCCGAGAGGTGATGGAGGGGAGCGGCTTTGGCGCCATGCCCTATGAGATAGTGGAGGGGAGCTACTCTGGAGCCGCGCCCCATGAGACAAGGGAGATGAGCCCCCCTGCCTTGGAGCAAGGGGCAGGCTCAAAACGGTCCCGCCCACATGAGTTGGAGTAGGGGTCTGGGGGTTCGTCCCCGAAATGTACCCACCGCCCGAAGGCGTCAGAGTACGTCATCGACTCCCCTTGTTGTTCCCTTTATTTTTCTGTTCCAGTCTTATGCTTCTTCCTCTTTTGTAGATTCTTGCGACAGGGCCGCCCTCTGGGGCTAGCGCGCAAGAAGAGCCTTGCCCTTCAGATGGGACAGCTGGCACTACCCGACGTCGCTCCTATTTTGGGTAGGAGCGTTGCGGCCTTGTTAGCCGGTCCGGCGGCGCCCGTGGTGGCTGCAGAACAGGCGACCGTGACCATGTTAGGCCAAGAGTGGCTGGACGCAGCCATGGTCATGTCCAAGGGGGTGGCATAGTCCGCGCATCGGTGGCCATAGAGATGGCGCCCGATGCGGATCTGGCGGAGTTGGATGCGGCCATAGTGGCGTCCGTGGGAGCGGCGCTGTCCGCGCCACCGGAGGTCCAGCTGGGGGGGGCACGACTGCGTCTGGTCCGGCGGGGTCGGATGCGGTTGGGGTGGCCTCCAAGGTGGGCCGAATGGGGGAGGATACAACCAGTGGGTCTCCAGGCATCTTGGTGGTGGTGGGAAGGACTCATCAGCCGTTGCCCCTAGCCCTGTTGTAGGAGGGCAGCCGTTCCCCCACACGGAGCGAGCCGACGCTTCAATGGATGGATGCTCAGGATCCGTCATTAGCTCTGTTCTCACTTGATGACGTTGTCGAGAGTGTGGAGTGGGAAAACCTTGACATCGGGTTCTCGACCATGATCAGTGCTTTGAATCAGGCCAATGGGGCCCTGCGTGAAATCATCATTCCTTCTAGCTGGGTATTCGCCTTGCTCTCCTCCTTTTCATATCCCTGTGTTTTCGTGTTTTTGACATTGGTCTTCTTTTCAGAATCTTGCTGCCCATAGCTAAAACAAATCTCGGTTTCTCCACAAGTGAAAGGCAGAGTGGGATCGCCTCACCGAGGAGGCCCAGCTGCGAGGAGATGTGAGTGCACAGCTTGCTGTCGTCCAGCGGTGGGAGGTCGAGGCGTGTCGTGACGTGGAGGAGTTCCATGCGATGTTTGAGGATTTGTCGGCGAGGACAAAGCTGGATGAGGAGGAAATCGCCAGGCTCCGAAAGGAGCAAGACGAGCTGCTGTAGAAGAATGCCGCGGCTAGTGAGAGGGCCGGCGAGCTCCTAGCGGAGCTACAGACGGAGCGAGACCTTAAGCTGAAGGCTGAGGAGAGGTCCACGACGTTGTAGGAGAAGGTGAACCAAGATGCCACGGTGGTCGATCGGGCCATCCGAGAGCGCAATGAAGCGTGTTGGGAGGCCAAAGCACGCCAGGCGGATCTTGGAATCGAGGTGTCCCGATGGCTGGATGTCGAGGAAGTCTCTATCGGTCTACGCGCCGATCTCGCAGAGGCGCGAGGGCTTCTTCAAGTCAAAGGTGATGAATATGATCGCCTGTCTTCCGCTGTCCTGGCGGTCTATGACGACCTATGGGTGATGCAAGAGGAGGTGGATGGTTCCCTCATGGTCCATGCTGCTGGTATCACGGCGTGCGTGGGCCAGCTTGAGGAGAGCGCCTTTCGCCTTGGGATCACCCAAGCCTTCACTGTCGCCCATTCCCATTATGCTTAGGAGATCAACCTAGGGGTGATGAGCTAAGGCTTCGCACCTGTCTATGAAGATGCTAAGCTAGATGAGATGGAGAAGGTGGTGGCTCCCCTTGTGTAGAACCTGGCAGACAAGCTGAAAGAAGATGTTCTCCCTTCGTGGAAGTAGTTAGTGGAATTGGTTTGATAAACACTTATTTGTAACATGTGAACAAGTGTCAGTGCTTTTGTGTCTTGGAAGTGGTTGCATAAGTCTTGTTTCGTTTGTTTAATCTTACCTTCTTCTCTTTTTTGTGGTGCATATGTTAAGACCATAGGGCCTGAAGTTCCATGGAGGAAATTTTAAGTGTGCTGGTGAGCAAAATTACCGTAGCTGTCGAGACATGGGCTCACGCGGGTGACCTGGGTTTGATCCCCGGCAACGATGCCATCTTGCCAGTCTGTTCCCTCGAATCTTGCTGCTAGTCTTAATGCGAGGAGGAGATCTAATGTATTGTTTTTTCAAAAAAAGCACGGAGGTACCCATACCTTTATCAGCCCCTGAGTGAGATCCGACCCCTTGCAGTTGCTGGGGTCGGATGTTACTAGAGACCAGAGCGAGGGAGGCAAACTTACATTTATGTTTACTCGTACCTCTTACCTAGGACTTCGACGATCGCTGCATGATCGTGCGTTATGAGTTCGCTAATGGGGATGTTCAGATGGAAACCGATCTCGTTTGTTTCGTGGCAGGATCAGCGAAGCCTTCATGGGGCGTTCTGTTACTCCTTTGCCCGCCTTCCTACAGATTCGCCCTCAATGGGGTTTCTATGGGCTCGGTTAGAGACTGGATTGAACAAGAAGGTTGAGATGACCCTATTCGCCTTAATGCGGGTTAGGCAAAGGCCGTTGAGGCTCATCTGTGTTTTCTCCCCTAGCTCTTATTTGATGCAAGGTGGCCCTGGACCCTTCGTTGGTTAGCCATCGAACCTTGGTCTCTCAATCTCGGATCGAGTGGCTCAAGCCCTTGAGCCCTTGAGGGACTGCTAGGGGTCGGCCGTGTTTTCATGCGCTATCCCATCCTCGGTTTTTGGGACCGGAGGGGCTGAGTTGACGACACTTGCCTTGATGGCTCGAGTGTTGCGCTCAATGAGCTCGCTAACGGGTATGTTTGTGTGGAATCCGGATCCATCATTCACTGACAGGGTCAGCCGAGCCCTCATGTGGCATTCCACTACTTCTGAACCCGCCTCCCGGCAGATGCCCGAGACGTTTGTTGGGCTCAGGCGGCCCGTTGGCCTCTCCTCGACGGAGATTCTATGGGTCCAGCTCGAGGTTAGAATCGAACGAGAAAGGTCAAAACATCCCTGTCCGTTTCTGAATGGGGTCGGGCAAGGCCGCTAGGGCTCATTTCAATTTTTCCTCCCCTAGCTCTGTTTGACACGAGGCGGCCTCGAGCCCTTCGTGGGCCGGCCTTTGAACCCTAGCCTGCTGCCACCCATATTGAATGAGGCGACTACCATTTCGTGACGTGACACGAAGCGTTGGGATGCAATGTTTTGCATATGCAATGTTTGAATGTATAATTTGATCGAAATGAAGGTGGGGGTCAGTAACATTACCTTGGTGGTATGAGCCATGGGAAGCTCCTATCAGACGTGTCCGAGGTAGGTTTGGGTCTGATGTTTTCGACAAGGCCGGCGTAACCTACATAAGTATCGCTACTTTTGTTTTTCCAATTGATTTTTAAACGATCTGCCAGCTTCCCCCCCGAAGGGGGCTCTACAGGTGGTTCCCTCCAAACCCCTTTCAGGAAGGCAAGAGCCAGGGCTAGCAATGTGAGGAACCGTGAACTTGATTATGCTGGTGAACAAAAAACATCGTAGCCATCAGGGCGTAGGGTCTGTTGGTTTGCCCAGTTGTATTCACGTTTTGTTCCCATATGCCGTGCTCCTGGTTTTTCAAACGTAAGGAGGGGTTAGGCTAAGAGGGTGTTTTTAGATAAATAGGCACCCTCGACAGCCCCCAAGTGATGTCCGTGCCTCTGTCATTGCTAGGGTCGAAAGCTCAGCAAAGAATTCAACACTCAAAGTAAATAAACAGGGGTGCTTATCTTTGAGTCGGTCGTTCGTTCGTTGTTTTTCTTGGGCCGCCTGATCGACTCAGGAGGCCCATTGGGCTCCCCCTAGGTGGAGGTTCCATCGTTGGGTCATCCCCTGGTCCTACCAGGTAGTGTCCCATCAACCAGAGCACGTCCTATCATTTTTGGCGCGTCCCCTCAGATTTCTATCAGCATTGATTTCACATTTGTATTGAATAGGGGAAGGCAGAGGGTTTTTTGTCTGAACCTTTTGCCTTTCCTTAGCCGCTAAGCTCCCTCTTTAAATAGGAGGGGGAGGGAAGAGTTCTCGCCCCACCTCCCTACTAGCCTTTGAGCCGCCACCTCTTCTCCTTCTCTCCGAATGCATCGGCTCCTAAGTGAGAGAGGGTAATGTCAGGGAGAGAAGAACTCACAAGTCCGCCAATGATTCTGGAGTGCGATGTCGAGTTGGAGGGCATCCAACATAGATGAGATGGTGTGGTTTGCCTATGCTGAGGAGGGGTCGCCGCTGCCGAAGGAGAAAAGGTGCCGGAGGGCGATGAGCGTTGTCGATTTTGACGCCATTGGTTGTGGCCTTCCTTCAACGGGAGGCACTTTTTGCCCTGACGCCGTTGTTTGGGTTGTGGCTAATGATGATGGCGTAGTCCCCGGGCCTACCGACGGAGGTGTTGTTGTCGGGGTTGCGACCGAGGACGATGGCGTAATCCCTGGGCGCCCTGGGGTCAAGGCACCCCAGTCACCGACGTGGTGCTTGTTGTTGCAGATGATGGCGCTTTCGAAGATCCAGTGAAGCGGTGGGACGTTGCTAAGGGAGAGCATGGTGTGGCGACCGCAGTAGATGAACTGGTTCGTGTACATGCCCGATCGTCACTGATGGAGAGCTTGGTGCAGCGGCCATAGTAGACGAACTGGTCCATGTACATGCCCAGTCATCACCGATGGAGAGCTTGGTGCGGCGGCCGCAGTAGACGAACTGGTCCGTGTACATGCCCGGTCGCCACCGATGGAGAGCTTGGCGCGGCGGCCGTAGTAGTACTCGTAGTAAAGCTAAGCAGAGACTTGGTTGAATAAGTTTGAGGGAGCCCTCGAGTGAATAGTCCTTTATGTGATGAAATCATTTTGTAAGTGGTGAATTTGTGCAAAAAATGAACAAGTTTTCCATCCTTTGTTACAGCAAACAATTTTTTCAGTTTCCTCTTTTTTGTGAAGAGGTTTCGATGCCTTCCCATGGCCCAAGTCATAAAAAACTAGGAATGTGGGTGGATTAGTTCTAATTATGCTGGTGAGCAAAGAGGTTGTAGCCGCTGGGGCGTGGATTTCCCACAGTCCTACCAGTTGTTCTCAGAACTTGTTCCTAAAATTTTAGTTTTTAGGACTTGTTATGAGAAGAACCGAAAAACTTAGATGAAGATTTGCAAAGACAACGTAGGAAGTGTTTGCAGAATGTGCTTGTATTATTTGTATCAGCCCCCGAGTGAGGTCTGACCCCTAGCGATTTGCAGGGGTTGGATGTCACTAAAGATTGGGGATTTTGTAAGGACAAAAACTGATAAGAAAAAACATACGTTTATTTAAGGATAAAAATGACGTAGCTGCTCAATGTTCCAGGTGTTTGTGAAGATGTCGCCGTCGATGGTTTTCAACCTGTAGGCGCCTAGGCAAAGTACTTCGGCGATGACGTACGGCCCCTCCCAGGGCGGGGAGAGCTTGTGACGGTCCTTGTTGCTCTACACAAGGCAGAGGATGAGGTCCCCGACGTTGAAGGCTCGGTCCCACACCTGTCGGTTGTGGTACCATCGCAATGCCTGCTGGTACTTAGCTGAACGGAGGAGGGCGTTGTTGTGGGCTTCATCTAGCTAATCCATGGTGTCTTGGTAGGATGCCTCAGCCCCCTGTTCATCGTATGCTCTGATTCTTGGTGCTCCATTGTCAAGGTCCATTGGGAGAACGGCCTCAGAGCTATAGACCATGAAGAAGGGTGTGTAGCCGGTGGCCCAGCTAGGAGTTGTCCTTAGGTTCCAGAGCATGACCGAAAGCTCAGTGAGCCAGCGCACACCAAACTTGTTCAACCGATTGAAAATTCTAGGTTTAAGGCCTTGCAGGAGCATGCCGTTTGCACGCTCAACCTGCCCGTTCGTCCGGGGGTGCGCGATGGCTGCCCAATCGATCCGGATGTGCTGTTCATCACAGAATTGAATGAATTTCCTACTGGTGAACTGCATGCCATTGTCTGTGATGATGGAGTTCAGTACTCCAAAGCAGTGGATGATGTCGAGGAAGAACAGCACAACCTATTCAGATTTGATCATGGAGATCGGTCGAGCTTCGATCCATTTTGTAAACTTGTCAATGGTGACAAGCAGGTGGGTGAAGCACCCGGGTGCCTTTTTGAGTGGCCCAACCAGGTCGAGCCCCCAGACCATGAAGGGCCATGTGATGGGGATCATCTAGAGTGCCTAGGCCAGGAGGTGAGTCTGTCGAGCATAGTACTAGCACCCTTCGTAGGTGCGTACAATTTGCTCGGCGTCGGCTACTGCGGTGGGCCAGTAGAATGTGGCAGAACCTCCTAAATTATAGGACCCACATGCACTTGTCACTGTCCAACGACCTTTGACTACTATGCATATATTCCTAGTAACTTAAGAATTTTGTCGGGTGTCCTCGGGGAACCCCGAATCATCCACAATTTCCGAGCAGGATCACATTACAGAGTCATTGCAGTATTATAATAGTTTATTCAAATAGATACACCAGAGTAAATACAGTGGAAGTCTTACAATAACTTAGTTTTCAAACCAGTGGTTTTAAACCTTACAAACGAAGTTCGATAATTAATACAAAACATAGTAGTGGAGTGGCATTATAACATAATACAAAACACACAATAGAACTGCCCTGTCCAAGGGCCACACATTTACTTCTCATCGTCAGATCGAACAATAGTCATGCAGCACGATCCAAAACAGATCTGTTCATGAGGCTCACCTACAATAAGGGTCAACGAACCTTGAGTACAAAAGTACTCAACAAGACTTAACCGAAATAAAAACTGATAAACTCAGGAATGCAGGCTCAGGGATTCAAGGTATAGCTTTAGTAATAATTAAAGTTATTTTACGTAAATGCTCTTTAACAAAATTCTTTAATTCGACATTTAAAACTTCATAAAATCATATACAAAGATGACACGATCCGTATTGAGATCATGAAACTTCATATCCAACACCTTCTCAAATTTTAGTTATTAAACTACGATGATGAACAGAGAAGTGAGTCTCCATAACCGAGGAGCAACGATGATTCAAACCGATTAAACCCAGCTGGGGATTCTAGACCACACGACATATGTAGGTCCCCGACCTACATATACCAACCTACTCTCGGATCCTCTAAAACAAGAACGGGTCTGCGCCACCCGAGAATACAGTACTCCACGAATCCAGCCCATTGCCACGTGGGTACACGCTATTCCCGCCATCTCTCCACTCTTAGTGCGCGAGTAGCCATTCTCGTAATAGAATAGCCAAGTTAAGGCTTACCAGAGTATGCAGTTAGTACTACAAAGTCTTACCTCACGCAGTTCAACAACGGACGGGCCTCAATCGACACAGGCGGAAAGAACCTGCTCACAAGACCTCCATGTCTTGTGGCTCACACACACTGAGTCCGCCCGGTCTAGATTTATTACTCCACATTCCCATATCACATGATAACATAAGTAACATAAGTAACCAAAGTTCCATTTAAAACTTGTAGGTGATAGGTAATCACCTGACTTTCATCGTTCTAAGCATAGCTAAGCATAACTAGGCATATACGAATTAAAACTGGTAACAAGGTAGATATGGAAAACAAGGTTGATAATGCACCAATTAGGTTTGCACTCAACTCCTAATCACTTAATGCAGTAAAGAGAAGCAAATGCGAAACCAATTTGTAAAACACAAGGTAGGTTTAAATGCATCCGGGGCTTGCCTTCATTGACGGAAAAGTCTGGTAAAGCGGTGGTGCCACCGAACAGAGCACACGGCGGTGCCACCGACTCCGATCGGCCAAAACGCGCTGACGGCGAGACTCCGGTGAGGTGGACAGCACCATCATGATCAACATCACCCCGCGAACCTATCCTGACCCTTAGAATAGTAGCAGGCACACCAGAGGAAGCTCCATGCCAGCCATGGCGCCCACGGTGGTGCAGACATGGCGGCGCGCGATACAACTCCGGCTACAACGCGGTAGAGACTAAAGCGGAGAGAGCATCACGCTCAGGAACTCACCACGAACATGATGGTATGCTCGGTGAAGGCGGAGACGGACTAGAGTGGCCTGACCATAGTGAGGCAAGGTCGACGGTGGTTCGGCCGGCCGTGAGGAAGAAGAGCATGGACAGCGAGTTCCGGACAATTTTAGGCGACCAAGGTTGGCTAGCTGTGTTCGCAAGGAAGAGACGAAGCTGGGATGACCTTTACCGAGAGGGCAACAGCGCTAGGTTGACGGCAAAAGCTCAACAGAGCTATCGCAACGGCGGTGGCGGCGGTGAAAACAAAGGAAGATGAAAAGAGATGAACGACGATGGCTCAGGCTAAATAGCGCGGCTTAGAAGCAATGAGAAGCCACGCAGAAGCCTTCACCGCGCCAGCATGACGCCAAAGACAGCCACGACGCGCCTAGAACGCCGAAGAGGATCGCCAGCCATGTAGCTTAGGCGGTGAACACTGTTCATAGTAATTGTAGAATTACCATTCGTTTTCAAATTCAAATTACTCCCAAATTTGTATAACAACTCAAAAATCTCCAAAAATAAAAGTTGTTCAAAATCAAAAGTTCTACAACTTTGCCATTTATAACCACCCCCTAATTCGGTCTACATTTTGAAATGAAAATTTGAATTCGAAAAGGGGACATTTAAGGAATTTCGCCTTTTCAAATTACTTCAAATTTTACTAAACAACTTGGAAAACTCCAAAAACCAACTTTGTACAACTCAACAAGCTCTACAATTTTGCTTTAAGGCTCAACCCCAAAATGTACTTAGATTTTGAAATGAGTTTTTAGGGTAGGATTTAAATACTGAAAATCAGGGTTTTCTCGAAAACTCAAATCCAAACCAAAGTTTGAACTTGATTCAAATAATTCAATTCAACACTCATAACATAAATGTAAACTTGTTTTAGTGAATGCATATCAAAGTTTGCAATATGACCAATGCCTTGCAATGGATATGATGACATATCCTGTTTTTAATATTTAAACACCTGGGGTGTTACAATCCTTCCCCCTAAAAGAAATCTCGCCCCGAGATTCAAAGCCATAGGGTAAGTAATGGAAAAGGAAATGTGTCAGTCCAAAAACATCCAAAACTTGTCCATAAAACAGCTGAGGTTCCTTTACAAGTATGATTCTTAACAACCTAGCTCAACTAACATTACTCTATATTGACGCAAGAAACTCTGAAAATTTTTCTAATAAGTAATCTTCTGATTCCCAAGTAGCTTCTTCTTCTGAATGTTGATTCCATTGTATCTTGTAGAACTTGATTGTCCTTCTTCGAGTAACATGACCTTTCTGATCCAAAACTCAGATAGGATATTTGGAATAAGTCAAATTTGGTTCAAGTTCCACTCCTTCGACCTCAACATTCTGCTCAGGCACTCGGAGACACTTCTTCAATTGAGAAACATGGAATACATCATGTACAGCTGAAAGATGTTCTGGTAATTTTAGGTGATATGCCACTTTTCCATACCTCTCTAAAATTTGGAATGGTCCAATATATCGAGGTGCCAACTTGCCTTTAACACCAAAATGGGTAACTCCCTTCATTGGTGATACTTTCAGATATACAAAATCTCCTTTGTTAAACACCAATGATCTACATCGTCTATCCGCATAACTCTTTTGTCGGGATTGAGGTATCTTCAAATTACTTTGTATTTGCTTAACCTTGTCTTCTGTTTCTTTCACAAGGTCAACCCCAAAGAACCTTCTTTCTCTAGGCTCAGACCAACTTAGCGATGTTCTGCATCTACGACTATAGAGTGCTTCAAATGGAGCCATTCTAATGCTTTCCTGATAACTATTGTTGTATGAGAACTCGGCCAAAGGTAAGCATTCGTCCCACTTATTGGAATAGTTAAGGACACAACACCTTAACATATCTTCAAGTACTTGATTGACTCTTTTAGTCCGTCCATCAGTCTGCGGATGATAAGCTATACTATACAGTAGTTTGATACCCAATGAAGAATGCAACCGTTTCCAAAAACTGGAGACAAACTATGTACCCCTATCGGACACAATAGTCTTGGGTACTCCATGGAGACTCACAATTCACTCTAAATACATCTTGGCATACCGTATAGTGGGATATGTATTCTGAACTAGAAGAAAATGTGCTGATTTGGTTAGTCGATCTACAATAACCCATACTAAGTCAAATCCCTTTGATGTCTTAGGTAGACCAATAATAAAATCCATACTTATGTCCTCCCACTTCCAAGATACAATAGGTAATGGTTGTAATTCACTAGCAGACCTCAAATGTATAGCTTTCACCTTTTCATTTTAGTCCACCAAAATCTTTGTTTCAAGTCATGGTACATCTTGTTACATCCCAGATGGATAGATAACCTAGTAGCATGTGCCTCTTCCAGAATTGACTGTCGCAACTCAGGAACCTTTGGTACCACCAAGCAATCCTTGAACCATAACACACCTTCATCATCTATGCTGAAGCATTCTGTTTTTTCATTCCTGACCCTTTCTTTGATATGGGCTATACCCTTGTTTTCTTTCTGAGCAACAATAACTTGATCTTGAATAGTGGCTTCAACAATTATGTTGGTCAAACTAACTTGTTGAATTACTTCTACATTCAACTTCTTCATTTCTTGACATAAAGTCAAACCCATTGTTCTCACTGCTAGACAATTGCAATAACTTTTGCGACTGAGGGCATCTGCAACCACATTTTCTTTACTAGGGTGATAATGTACTTCCAAGTCATAATCTTTAATCAGTTCAAACCATCTTCTTTGTTGCATGTTCAACTCTGACTGAGTAAAGATATACTTTAAGCTCTTGTGGTCTGTATAAATATGGCACGTATTACCAAGCAGGTAATGCCGCCAAATCTTCAGAGCATGGACCATAGCTACTAACTCCAGATCATGAGTCGGATAGTGTTCTTCATGTTGCTTAAGTTGCCTAGATGCATAGGCAATGACTCGGCCTTCTTTCATCAACACACATCCAATACCAATACCTGAAGCATCACAATAAACATCAAACGACTTCTCGATATTAGGTTGGGCTAATACTGGTGTAGTAGTCAACAGTCTCTTCAAAGTCTAGAAAGCCTCTTCACAATCAGATGACCAGACAAACTTGACTTGGTTCTTCAACAATTCAGTTATGGACTTTGATACTTTAGAGAAATCTGGAATAAACCGACGGTAATACCCTGCCAATCCTAGAAAACTCTGAACTTGATGAACTGTGGTCTGTGGTTTCCAATCAAGCACATCCTTCACTTTGCTTGGATCAACTGCAACGCCTTCAGCTGACAAGACATGTCCAAGAAATTGTACTTCCTTAAGCCAAAAATCACACTTGCTGAACTTGGCATATAGTTGATGTTCTCTCAAGCGGGTCAGAACAATTCTGAGATCTTCCGCATGTTCTTTCTTATTCTTGGAATATACTAGAATGTCATTAATAAACACCACTACAAACTTGTCTAGCTCAGGCATGAATACTGAATTCATTAGATACATGAAATGAGCTGGAGCATTTGTCAAACCAAAAGACATTACCAAGTATTCATATAATCCATATCTTGTGGTAAATGCTATTTTGGGAATATCTTCAGGCTTTATCTTGATTTGGTGATATCCTGACCTCAAATCTATCTTGAAGAAAACTTTGGCTCTGGCCAATTGATCAAAAAGCAAATCTATCCGAGGTAAGGGATACTTATTCTTGATGGTCACTTCATTCAATGGACGATAGTCGACACATAACCTCAGGGTCTCATCTTTCTTTTTCACAAAAATTGCCGGACATCCCCAAGGTGATGAACTAGGTTGGATAAACCCCTTCTCAATCAATTCTTGCAACTAAGTCTTCAACTCGGCCAATTCCTTAGGTGGCATCCTATAAGCTCTACAAGAAATTAGAGATGTTCTAGGTTGCAACTCTATGTTAAACTGAACATCCCTATTAGGTGGTAGACTAGGTAAATCTTCAGGAAACACATCCAGAAATTCACACACTACCAGGATATCTCTAATCTCTTTGACAACAGTTGCACAAACCTTGCCCACTGATCTTCTTAAGGTTGGAAGTTGGATGAGAAGTTGAGAATTACTATCTAGCAAACTCACCCTTATAGTTCTATTCAAAGCATCTATAACAGCCTTATGCTGATACATCCAATTCATTCCCAAGATTACATCTATATCCTGATCCTTAAGGATAATCATGGTAGTGGAAAAAATATGCCCACCCAGGTTTACGGGTACCTGGTATACCATTTCCTTAGTACATAGACGTCCCCTAGGCGACTATATAAAGAAATTTTTCTTTGTTGCCCCAACTGAAATTTCATGCTTTACCACAAATGTTCTATTTATGAATGAATGAGATGCAACTGAATCAAAAAGTATAACTGCAGGGTGATTGGCAATAGGAAACAAACCCATCATTACTGGCTCCCCTTCCAAAATTTCCCTAGCTTGAATATAGAACACCCGTCCTGTCTTCCTCTCATCTTTGCCCTTCTAAGCATCTAATTAGGGTTCTTGTTTGGTGCCTGACCCTGTTGTTGATTGGCAGGGGCCTTCTGATAATTTTGATTAGTATGCCTAGGATACGAACATTCCCTAGAGAAATGATTGGTCCTTCCACAATTGTAACATGGATAATTGTGACCCTAGGACATTGGAGCATTGCCACCAGGAGCATTGGTCTGCTATGAATTCGGGTAGGTTATAGCAGGACAGACATTTGACTATTGCCCAGCTTGGGACTACGGCGGACGATAAAGAGGACGATTATGATTTACTAGATGATAAATCACCCTCTGCCTCTTTTGATTTCCCTCAAAAGATCCAAACGACATACTCTTTTTCTTTTTGAGCTCCTTATGCTGCCGATACTTTGCCTCTGAAGCAATTGCAATATTTATAGCCTCATGATAAGTAACATTAGTATAAGTTGTCATCATTGTCTGTAGCTTGGTATTCAGGCCTCTCATAAACCACCTCTTCTTGGCATCAGTATTGACATGTTTAGGTGCATATTGTGACAGGTGATTGAATCTTCCCACATACTGCATCACGGTTTGATCCCCTTGCTTCAAAGCAAGGAATTCATCTAGCTTCATAGCCATAACTCCTTCAGGGATATAATGGGCTCTAAAGGTAGTACGGAACTCAGCCCAAGTTATTGGAATGCTAGCTGGTTGCATAGCCACTAAGTTTGCCCACCAAGCACTTGCTGCTCCTCAAAGTTGGTGGGTGGCAAACGTAGGTTTCTAATACTCCGTGCAGGGAATAAGATCAAATTTCTGCTCCATGGTTCGAAGCCAATCATCAGCCTCTAATGGTTCATCTGCCTTGGTGAACACCGATGGCCTTGTGTCTGTAAAATCAACATATGTAGCTTCCTGCCTGTTATGGTGGTGACCACGGTTTCCTTGCATCTAATTTTGATTACTCTGAGCTATCTCATGAAGCAAACGAGAATTTTCGACCATCACATTGACAAGTGCGGCTATAGCATCAGCCAGATTTGTTGGAACTAGTGGCGGATCTAGAATACCGTTCTCATCTTGTGAAGTTCCCGGAATATACGAACCCCATGTACGACGCATCTGTTCATAACAAACCAAACTTTACTCACAAGTCTTTATTGAATTGCCCAAAAGCTTACTCCAGACACCTTACATAGAGTTTACTAATATAAACACAAACCCACATGAACCTAAACAAAACTACTTAACTTAACTAGAACTAACTATTATACAACTCTACTCCTTTCCTCGATTACTTCAAACTTTAGGTTCGGTATCCATTCTAGAAATATTACCGCCTTCATTATCACTTTCATCGATCATTACTAATTCTTCAGGATCTTCTTCTTCTTCTTCCGATTCACTACCATCGGCAAGAATGACACTGGGGTCCATTGCATCAGCTTGAGGTTTATGATGTGGATCTAGGAGATTGCTTAGCCTATGAACTTCCTCGTGCAGATAAGTATTATGTTCTTCTAAATCTTCTACATAGAATTCTAGCTCATGAGTTCTAGCTCTAGCTATATTTTCTCTATGCTAGGCTTCATTTCTCCCATCCACCATACGAACTAACATACTCTCAGTTCCTATGCGTGGTGGTGAGATGCCTCAATTGATCCTATAGTTCTCCTACCTGAATAGCATCCAAAGTTCTGTCTCTCGTAGCCTGTGCTAACTCAGCCGAAAGCCTCTGTATCTCTGCCTAGGGATCAGGCCTAGAGCTGCTACTGCTAGCACCATCATTCCTAGGGGCAAGTTGGTGACGAGGAACTCCTTTGGGTCCAGTGGACTTACGAGGCGTCATCTTGGTACGAGTCATACTATAGGAAGCCAATTTAATCCAAGTAAGACCATTTGATCAAAGTATAAAGAGCAGCTAGGATGGATTACATTACTCAAACCAGACTCACTACTCAACTCCAGACTCAGAGGTGAAGGAAGTAACAAGTGAATTAATCATGATGCATGAATCATTCTTACGAACCAAATCATCAAAGCTTATAATGCACATAAACAACATTTGTTTTTATATAGGGCATAGTAAGATTACTACTCCACCACACAAAACCTTTTTAATCAAATAAGGAATGGTGAGAAAGAGATAAGATAAGTCAGAAGCAATTTGGACCAAATTAACAAGTTAACTTTAGTCATCCCAAATTGTTTTGAAATTTTTGTAAACCAATACGACAAAGACTTTGTAACGATCGCGCTCTAATACCATTTTGTGGCAGAACCTCCTAAATTATAGGACCCACATGCACTTGTCACTGTCCAACGACCTTTGACTACTATGCATATGTTCCTGGTAACTTAAGAATTCTGTCGGGTGTCCTCGGGGAACCCCGAATCATCCACGATTTCCGAGTAGGATCACATTATAGAGTCATTGCAGTATTATAATAGTTTATTTAAATAGATACACTAGAGTAAATATAGCAGAAGTCTTACAATAACTTAGTTTTCAAACCAGTGGTTTTAAACCTTACAAACTAAGTTCGATAATTAATACAAAACGTAGTAGTGGAGTGGCATTACAACATAATACAAAACACACAATAGAACTGCCCTGCCTAAGGGCCACACATTTACTTCTCATCATCAGATCGAACAATAGTCATGCAGCACGATCCAAAATAGATCTGCTCATGAGGCTCACCTACAACAAGGGTCAATGAACCCTGAGTACAAAAGTACTCAACAAGACTTAACCGAAATAAGAACTGATAAACTCAGGAATGCAGGCTCAGGGATTCAAGGTATAGCTTTTGCAATAATCAAAGTTATTTTGCGTAAAAGCTCTTTAACAAAATTATTTAATTTGACATTTAAAACTTCATAAAATCATATACAAAGATGTCACGATCCATATTGAGATCATGAAACTTCATATCCAACACCTTCTCAAATTTCAGTTATTAAACTACGATGATGAACAGAGAAGTGAGTCTCCATACCCGAGGAGCAACGACGATTCGAACCGATTAAACCCAGCTGGGGATTCCAGACCACACGACATATGCAGGCCCTGACCTACATATACCAACCTACTCTCAGATCCTCTAAAACAAGAATGGGTCCGTGCCACCCGAGAATACAGTACTCCATGAATCCAGCCCATTGCCACGTGGGTACACGCTATTCCCGCCATCTCTCCACTCCCAGTGCGCGAGTAGCCATTCTTGTAATAAAATAGCCAAGTTAAGGCTTGCCGGAGTATGCGGTTAGTAGTACAAAGTCTCATCTCACGCAGTTCAACAACGGACAGGCCTCAATCGACATAGGTGGAAAGAACCCGCTCACAAGACCTCCATGTCTTGTGGCTCACACACACCGAGTCCACCCGGTCTAGATTTATTACTCCACATTCCCATATCAAATGATAACATAAGTAACATAAGTAACCAAAGTTCCATTTAAAACTTGCAGGTGATAGGTAATCACCTGACTTTCATCGTTCTAAGCATAGCTAAGCATAACTAGGCATATACGAATTAAAACTGGTAACAAGGTAGATATGGAAAAACAAGGTTGATAATGCACCAATTAGGTTTGCACTCAACTCCTAATCACTTAATGCAGTAAAGAGAAGCAAATGCAAAATCAATTTGTAAAACACAAGGTAGGTTTAAATGCATCCGGGGCTTGCCTTCATTGACGAAAAAGTCTGGTTCCTATGACGTTCCACAAGTATTTGATCCGACCTCAACAGACGGATTAACCTCCTCCGCAACTTGATTAACTACCACGTGTTCACCTTCGTTCACTACACGTAGTAACAATGCCATGTTTAACATGATGCAGAATACGAAACATGATGCTTGATGATGGATGCAAAAGTTAACAACTGGAATACAACTTTCCTTCGCGGTATAGTTGCAAGCCAACAAAACCAACTGACACTAACATCTAGGGTTATGACAAGTTAACCTATTAATGACCTAGGGCTTATGACATAGGTGACTTGATCAAACTGATCTTGAAACCCTACTGGTCACAAAACATGACCAAAACAAGATCAAACCCTAACCTAACACTTAGGGTTTGCTTTAATTCAATTTTTAATTAATTTGGAAAATAAGCTCAAAATGAACTTATTCCAAATGACCTCAAAATTTTATGCAAGCTTCCACATGACAAATTAGTGTATCAAAATAAATTTCATAATTTTTGGAGTTATACAATGCTCTACAAAAATTATGGAAATTACATTTATCAATTAATTGACTAAATTTTGGAACATTAAAATTTTATTCAAGTTTCAAGTTTCATATTTTTAAACCATAATAGAATATGTACAGAAGCTACACACAAATTTTCAGAATTTTTGGAGCTGTAATTATTTTCCTATGAATTTCCAAAATTTGCTGCACTATTCAAAATCTAGAAAATAAGAAGTCTCTCTGTTCTCACTCTCTCCCTCTCTCTGACGACCTGGCCCTACATGTCAGCGACCCAAACAGAGCGCACGGCGGTGCCACCGACTCCGGTCGGCCAAAACGCGCTGACGGCGAGACTCCGACGAGGTGGACAGCACCATCATGATCAACATCACCCCGTGAACCTATCCTAACCCTCAGAACAGTAGCAGGCACACCAGAGGAAGCTCCATGCCAGCCATGGCACCCACGGTGGTGCAGACACGGTGGCGCACGGCACAACTCCGGCTACAACGCGGTAGAGACTAAAGCGGAGAGAGCATCACGCTCAGGAACTCACCACGAACATGACGGTATGCTCGGTGAAGGCGGAGACGGACTAGAGTGGCCTGACCACAGTGAGGCAAGGTCGACGGTGGTTCGGCCGGCCATGAGGAAGAAGAGCATGGACAGTGAGTTTCTGACAATTTTAGGTGACAAAGGTTGGCTAGCTGTGTTCGCAAGGAAGAGACGAAGCTGGGACAACCTTTACCGAGAGGGCAACAATGCTAGGTCGACGGCAAAAGCTCAACGGAGCTATGGCAATGGCGGTGGCGGCGGTGAAAACAAAGGAAGATGAAAAGAGATGAATGACGATGGCTCAGGCTAAATAGCGCGGCTTAGAAGCAATGAGAAGCCACGCAGAAGCCTTCACCACGCCAGCACGATGCCAAAGATGGCCACGACGCGCCTGGAACGTCGAAGAGGATCGCCGGCCATGTAGCTTAGGCGGTGAACACTGTTCATAGTAATTGTAGAATTACCATTCGTTTTCAAATTCAAATTACTCCCAAATTTGTATAACAACTCAAAAATCTCCAAAAATAAAAGTTATTCAAAATCAAAAGTTCTACAACTCTGCCTTTTATAACCACCCCCTAATTCGGTCTACATTTTGAAATGAAAATTTGAATTTGAAAAGGGGACATTTAAGGAATTTCGCCTTTTCAAATTACTTCAAATTTTACTAAACAACTTGGAAAACTCCAAAAACCAACTTTGTACAACTCAATAAGCTCTACAATTTTGCTTTAAGGCTCAACCCCAAAATGTGCTTAGATTTTGAAATGAGTTTTCAGGGTAGGATTTAAATACTGAAAATCAGGGTTTTCTCGAAAATTCAAATCCAAACCAAAGTTTGAATTTGATTCAAATAATTCAATTCAACACTCATAACATAAATGTAAACTTGTTTTAGTGAATGCATATCAAAGTTTGCAATATGACCAATGCCTTGCAATGGATATGATGACATATCCTGTTTTTAATATTTAAACACCCGGGGTGTTACAATCCTTCCCCCTAAAAGAAATCTCGCCCCGAGATTCAAAGCCATAGGGTAAGTAATGGAAAAGGAAATGTGTCAGTCCAAAAACATCCAAAACTTGTCCATAAAACAGCTGAGGTTCCTTTACAAGTATGATTCTTAACAACCTAGCTCAACTAACATTACTCTATATTGACGCAAGAAACTCTGAAAATTTTTCTAATAAGTAATCTTCTGATTCCCAAGTAGCTTCTTCTTCTGAATGTTGATTCCATTGTATCTTGTAGAACTTGATTGTCCTTCTTCGAGTAACATGACCTTTCTGATCCAAAACTCAGATAGGATATTTGGAATAAGTCAAATTTGGTTCAAGTTCCACTCCTTCGACCTCAACATTCTGCTCAGGCACTCGGAGACACTTCTTCAATTGAGAAACATGGAATACATCATGTACAGCTGAAAGATGTTCTGGTAATTTTAGGTGATATGCCACTTTTCCATACCTCTCTAAAATTTGGAATGGTCCAATATATCGAGGTGCCAACTTGCCTTTAACACCAAAATGGGTAACTCCCTTCATTGGTGATACTTTCAGATATACAAAATCTCCTTTGTTAAACACCAATGATCTACATCGTCTATCCGCATAACTCTTTTGTCGGGATTGAGGTATCTTCAAATTACTTTGTATTTGCTTAACCTTGTCTTTTGTTTCTTTCACAAGGTCAACCCCAAAGAACCTTCTTTCTCTAGGCTCAGACCAACTTAGCGATGTTCTGCATCTATGACTATAGAGTGCTTCAAATGGAGCCATTCTAATGCTTTCCTGATAACTATTGTTGTATGAGAACTCGGCCAAAGGTAAGCATTCGTCCCACTTATTGGAATAGTTAAGGACACAACACCTTAACATATCTTCAAGTACTTGATTGACTCTTTTAGTCTGTCCATCAGTCTGCGGATGATAAGCTGTACTATACAGTAGTTTGATACCCAATGAAGAATGCAACTGTTTCCAAAAACTAGAGACAAACTATGTACCCCTATCGGACACAATAGTCTTGGGTACTCCATGGAGACTCACAATTCGCTCTAAATACATCTTGGCATACCGTATAGTGGGATATGTATTCTGAACTGGAAGAAAATGTGCTGATTTGGTTAGTCGATCTACAATAACCCATATTGAGTCAAATCCCTTTGATGTCTTGGGTAGACCAATAATAAAATCCATACTTATGTCCTCCCACTTCCAAGATAGAATAGGTAATGGTTGTAATTCACTAGCAGACCTCAAATGTATAGCTTTCACCTTTTCATTTTAGTCCACCAAAATCTTTGTTTCAAGTCATGGTACATCTTGTTACATCCCAGATGGATAGATAACCTAGTAGCATGTGCCTCAATCGACACAGGTGGAAAGAACCCGCTCACAAGACCTCCATGTCTTGTGGCTCACACACACCGAGTCCGCCCGGTCTAGATTTATTACTCCACATTCCCATATCACATGATAACATAAGTAACATAAGTAACCAAAGTTCCATTTAAAACTTGCAGGTGATAGGTAATCACCTGACTTTCATCGTTCTAAGCATAGCTAAGCATAACTAGGCATATACGAATTAAAACTGGTAACAAGGTAGATATGGAAAAACAAGGTTGATAATGCACCAATTAGGTTTGCACTCAACTCCTAATCACTTAATGCAGTAAAGAGAAGCAAATGTGAAATCAATTTGTAAAACACAAGATAGGTTTAAATGCATCCGGGGCTTGCCTTCATTGATGGAAAAGTCTGGTTCCTGCGATGTTCCACAAGTATTTGATCCGACCTCAACAGACGGATTAACCTCCTCCGCAACTTGATTAACTACCACGTGTTCACCTTCGTTCACTACACATAGTAACAATGCCATATTTAACATGATGCGGAATACGAAACATGATGCTTGATGATGGATGCAAAAGTTAACAACTGGAATATAACTTTCCTTCGCGGTACAGTTGCAAGCCAACAAAACCAACTGACACTAACATCTAGGGTTACGACAAGTTAACTTATTAATGACCTAGGGCTTATGACATAGGTGACTTGATCAAACTAATCTTGAAACCCTACTGGTCACAAAACATGACCAAAACAATATCAAAACCTAACCTAACACTTAGGGTTTGCTTTAATTCAATTTTTAATTAATTTGGAAAATAAGCTCAAAATGAACTTGTTCCAAATGACCTCAAAATTTTATGCAAGCTTCCACATGACAAATTAGTGTATCAAAATAAATTTCATAATTTTTGGAGTTATACAGTGCTCTACAAAAATTATGGAATTTACATTTATCAATTAATTGACTAAATTTTGGAACATTAAAAATTTATTCAAGTTTCAAGTTTCATATTTTTAAACCATAATAGAACATGTATAGATGCTACACACAAATTTTTAGAATTTTTGGAGTTGTAATTATTTTCCTATGAATTTCCAAAGTTGCTGCACTATTTAAAATCTAGAAAATAAGAAGTCTCTCTGTTCTCACTCTCTCTCTCTCTGACGACCCGGCCCTGCATGTCAGCGACCCAAACAGAGCGCACGACGGTGCCACCGACTCCGGTCGGCCAAAATGCGCCGACGGCGAGACTCCGGCGAGGTGGACAGCACCATCATGATCAACATCACCCCGCGAACCTATCCCGACCCTCAGAATAGTAGCAGGCACACCGGAGGAAGCTCCATGCCAGCCATGGCGGCCACGGTGGTGCAGACATGGTGGCGCATGGCACAACTCCGGCTACAACACGGTAGAGACTAAAGCGAAGAGAGCATCATGCTTAGGAACTCACCACGAACATGATGGTATGCTCGGTGAAGACGGAGATGGACTATAGTGGCCTAACCATGTTGAGGCAAGGTTGATGGTGGTTTGGCCGGCCATGAGGAAGAAGAGCGTGGACAGCGAGTTCCTAGCAATTTTAGGCGACCAAGGTTGGCTAGCTGTGTTCGCAAGGAAGAGATGAAGCTAGGACGACCTTTACTGAGAGGGCAACGACGCTAGGTCGACGGCAAAAGCTCAACAGAGCTATGGCAACGGCGGCGGTGGCGGTGAAAATAGAGGAAGAAGAAAAGAGATGAACGATGATGGCTCAGGCTAAATAGCGTGGCTTAGAAGCAATGAGAAGCCACGCGGAAGCCTTCACCGCGCCAGCGCGATGCCAAAGACGGCCACGACGCGCCTGGAATGCCGAAGAGGATCGCCGGCCATGTAGCTTAGGCGGTGAACACTGTTCACAGTAATTGTAGAATTGCCATTCGTTTTCGAATTCAAATTACTCCCAAATTTGTATAACAACTCAAAAATCTCCAAAAATAAAAGTTGTTCAAAATCAAAAGTTCTACAACTTTGCTTTTATAACCACCCCCTAATTCGGTCTACATATTGAAATGAAAATTTGAATTCAAAAAGGGGACGTTTAAGGAATTTCGCCTTTTCAAATTACTTCAAATTTTACTAAACAACTTGGAAAACTCCAAAAACCAACTTTGTACAACTCAACAAGCTCTACAATTTTGCTTTAAGGCTCAACCCCAAAATGTGCTTAGATTTTGAAATGAGTTTTCAGGGTAGGATTTAAATACTGAAAATCAGGGTTTTCTCGAAAATTCAAATCCAAACCAAATTTTGAACTTGATTCAAACAATTCAATTCAACACTCATAACATAAATGTAAACTTGTTTTAGTGAATGCATATCAAAGTTTGCAATATGACCAATGCCTTGCAATGCATATGATGACATGTCCTATTTTTTATATTTAAACACCCGGGGTGTTACATAGAAGCCCTGTCGAAATGCATTTTCAACCAAGGTCCTCGGCGCAGCATGGTGACCGCAGACCCTGCCATGGATATCGCTCAGCAGAAGTCTTCCCTGTTCGCCAGGAATACAGAGCTGTAGGATCCCGGTATGGCTCCGTTTGTAGAGTTCGCCTTCTACAAGAACGAAGGACTTGGCGCGACGTGTGAGCCATCGGGCTTCCGTCTTGTCCGCTAGTAATGTGTCGTGGAGGAGGTAGTCAAGGTAAAGCGTTCTCTAGTCATTGGGAGGGTCGGACTCTGACGTTGGGTTCTCTTCAAGCTCCATGACCTTAGGGTCGGGCGGAGCAGTAGGCGGGTTAGTCCTCGGGGCTAGATCAGGTGGGCCTTCGTTGGCCTATTCTGATGCCTTGTAGCGCATTGAGGGCTTGTGTTGATCGCTGGCAAAGACACCCGCCAGAACTAGCTCTCGGCTAGACGCTGCCTTCGCGAGTGCATCAGCCGCTTCATTGAGGCGCCTTGGAATGTGATTGAGCTCGAGGCCATCGAATCTGTCCTCCAGTCGTCGAACTTCCTAGCAATATGCCATCATCTTGGTGTCGTGGCAGCTTGACTCCTTCATAACCTGATCGATGACTAGCTGGGAGTCGCCCCTAACATCGAGGCATCAGATGCCCAGCTCGATGGCGATTTGGAGGCTGTTGATGAGCGCTTCGTATTCTGCGATATTGTTTGATGAGGGGAAATGGAGCCGAACCATGTAACTCATGTGGACCCCAAGGGGTGACACGAAGACTAGTCCTACGCCGGTGCCCTTTTTCATCAGTGATCCATCAAAGTACATTGTCCAGTACTCTTGATCGACGACTGCTGGTGGCATCTGGACTTTGGTCCACTCTGCGATGAAGTTGGCCAGCACCTAGGACTTGATTACCGTTCGGGAGGCATAAGTAATGCCCTGATCCATTAGCTTGAGCGCCCACTTTGTGGTTCTTCCTATAGCATCCTGGCTACGGACAACCTCACCGAGGGGGAAAGACGTCACGACTGTCATAGGGTGTGACTCGAAGTAGTGGCGTAGCTTCCTTTTGGTGATGAGGATGGTGTAGAGGAGTTTCTGGATTTGGGAGTAGCGGGTTTTGGAGTCGGATAACACCTCGCTGATGAAATATGTAGGGCACTGTACCTTGAAGGCGTGCCCCTCTTCTTCCCTCTCTACCACTAAGGTGGCGCTAACCACTTGCATGGTGGCTGCTATGTACAGGAGGAGGGATTCTCCATTGCTTGGAGGGACTAGGACCAGGGGTTTAGTTAGAAATTGCTTAACCATGTCAAGCGCTTCCTGGGCCTCGGTTGTCCACTCGAAGTGGTCGGACTTCTTCAGGAGTCGATAAAGGGGGAGTCCTCTTTTGCCGAGGCGCAAAATAAATCGACTAAGGGCGGCAAGGCACCCTGTGGTCTGCTGAACCCCCTTTATGTTTTGGATCGGGCCCATCCATGTGATGGCTGAGATCTTCTCCGAGTTGGCTTCGATACAGTGCTCGAAGACAATGAAGCCGAGCAGCATGCCCCTCAGGACCCTGAAAACACATTTTTCGGGATTGAGTTTGATGCTGTTTGCCCAGAGTTTTGCAAAGGTTTGTTCGAGGTTGGCGACAAGGTGGTCAGCCCATTTAGACTTAACTACGATGTCATCGATGTAGGCCTCAACGGTCCACCCGATGAGGTCCCCGAAGCAGTTGAGCATACAGCGCTGGTAAGTTGCCCTTGTGTTCTTCAGACCAAACGACATTGAAATGTAGCAGAACAATCCAAAGGGGGTGATAAAAGACATCGTGAGCTGGTTGGACTCCTTCATCATGATCTGGTGGTAGCCAGAGTATGCGTTAAGGAAGCAGAGGGTTTCGCACCCTGAGGTGGAATCGACTATTTGGTCTATTCGTGGCAAAGGAAACGGATCCTTTGGACATGCCTTGTTGAGGCCTGTGTAATCGACACACATTCTCTATTTCCCACTCTTTTTTCGCACAAGAACAGGATTTGCTAACCACTCTAGGTGGTGTACTTCCCTAATGAACCCAATAGCCGACAGTTTTGCTATCTCTTCACCGATGGCTATGTGTTTTTCCTCATCGAAGCGGCATAGGCATTGCTTCATTGGCTTGGAGCCTAGGAGGATTTTTAGGGTATGCTCGGCGACCTCCCTCGGGATGCCTAGCATATCTGAGGGTTTCCACGCAAAGATGTCTTTGTTATCGCGGAGGAAGTCGACGAGCGCGCTTTCCTATTCGGAGGAGAGTGCGGTCCCGATGCGGACTTTTTTGCCCTCGGAGCTGCTGGGGTCCACGAGGACCTCCTTGGACCCTTCCACCGATTTGAACGACCCGAACAACTTCTTCACATCGGGTGCTTCTTCAATGACCTCCTCCCTGAGGGTGGCGAGCTCTCGGAGGCGATGACTGCTGTGGCGTGGCCGCAGCATTCGACTTTGCACTTATAAGCGCGATGAAAGGAGGTGCCGATGGTGATGACCCTATGGGGGCCCGACATCTTTAGCTTAAGGTATGTATAGTTGGGGATGGCCATGAACTTCGTGTAGCATGGACGTCCAAGGATGGCGTGGAAGGTTTCGGGGAACCCTACCACATCGAAGGTAAGGGTCTCAGTCCTATAATTGGATCGATCCCCAAAAGTGATGGGCAGATCGATCTGCCCTAGTGGCATGGCCTGTCTGCCAGGTACGACACCGTGGAAGGGTGCTCAGATGGGGTGGAGGTTTGTTCGATCGACGCCCATCTCGTCGAGTGTCTTGGCATACATGATGTTGAGGCCACTGCCTCTGTCCATTAGTACTTTTGTGAGCCGCTTTGGGCCGACAATTGGGTCGACGATAGGCGGGTACCTTCCTGGGTGTGGGATGACATCCGGATGGTTGGTCCGGTTGAAGGTTATGGTGGATTCTGACCATTGGAGGAAGGCAGGTGTGGCCGGTCCGGTCGTATAGACCTCGCGGTGTGCGACCTTCTAGCGGCGCTTGGAGTCGTAGGCCACTGATCCTCTGAAGATCATGAGGGCACCGTTCAGCGTTGGGAAGGCATCATCCTTCTCCTCGGCATCATCAGTGGGGGCAGGTTCCTTCCCCTACTCCTCCTTGTTGAGGCCGTCGGACAAGTATTTGCGCATGAGGCCACAATCCTTGTATAGATGCTTGGCCGGGAAAGCATGGTTTGGGCATGGCCCCTCGAGTATTTTCTCAAAGTGGTTCGGAGCGCCCTCCATGGGCTTCCGACCACCCTTGCGGTCGGCTGCGGCCATGAGCGAGTTATCACGCCATTGCTTCTTATTCTTTCTTTTGGCGGGACGGTTGGAAGCGCCTTTGCCGGCGTCCTCATCCCGCCTTGCCTTGCCATCGAAGCGGTCAAAGATGGCTCCAACCGCCTCCTCTCCTAAGGCATGGCTGGTGGTGATGTCCAGGAGCTCCTTGGTGGTCCACGGGCCCCTACCCCCCCTGCTTGTGAACTAGAGACTCATAGGTTGTCCCAGATAGGAAGGCTCCTATCACATCGGTGTCGGTGACATTAGGGAGCTCGTTGCACTACCGAGAGAAGCGCTGAATGTACCCGCGGAGGGTTTCATTGGCCTTCTAGCGGCAGTTCTTGAGGTCCCATGGGTTTCTGGGGCATTTGTACGTGTCCTAGAAGTTCCCCACGAAGATCTTTGTTAGATTTGACAACTTTGAATGGCGTTGGACGGTAGGTGCTCCAACCATGCTCGTGCCGAATAGGCCAAGAATAGTGGGAGATTGTGAATAATGAAATCATCATCACTCGCACCATCGGCCTGACATGCAAGCCGATAGTCTTTGAGCCAAAGCCTGGGGTTTGTTTCCCCAAAATATTTAGGGATGTTGGTAGGCGGTCGGTACCTTAGTGGGAATGCAGCGTTGAGGATGTGTCGGCCGAAGGCCTGAGGGCCTGGCAGGCTAGGGCTCGGGCTTCGGTCCTCGCCGCTATCATAGCGTCTGCCACATTGGGGATGGAAGCCACGATGGGCTACCTCTCCTGCGTCGCCGTGGGTGCGCCTGCGAGCCTCGATGGTGCTGCGTACGTCGTGGTCATGGCTAAGGCGTTGATGCACCAGGATGGTGGAGGGCTGCCTGCCGCCTGGCGGTGTCTGGTGAACGGACACATCCTTGGTGGGGCACATCGAGGGCATGTGCTGGCTGGCGTTGGGCTCACGTCATCGAGACAACGAGCTTTCTGCCTACTACGCCGCTGCACGCTCGAGCAATGTGTGAATTTCTCGACGGGTGCGGCGATCCTCGGACGTCATGGCCTCTAGAAGGCCGTGCAACAAGGCCATCACTGCGATAATGTTTTGGCTTGCCCGAGCAAAGTGATGAAGGCTCCCGTCGTCAGTGAGGATCCTCTAGTGTACGATGTGGGCCGTGGCGTGTGCGCGCCCACCGCCTTCGTGGTGTTCAATCTCGCAATTGATGTCCGCATATTCTCGGATGAGCCCTTGTCTGGCCTCATCGATCTCTAGCTTGTGGGCTCTCAGCTGCTCCATCCCCAAGCGAGATGGGGCTATTGCCTCCCCCTCAGACTTGCCATTAGGGTTGCTTGTTGGGGTAGCCTCTTCCTCGAAGACGTCCTCGACATGCCCCTCAGGGGTCCGCACCATGAAGCACTCCCGGGAAGGGTGATGGCTCCCCCTGCTGGAGTCCGAGCTAGAGAACAATCCTGCCTCCTCCGTGAGGAGCCTGTGGAGAGTCTCCATATCAGGTTCAATTGTCCCCACGAACTCGCTGTCCGTGGGCGGCTGAACCATGCGTAGTGCCAGAAGGTGGCCAGCGGTCGCCATGGCATTGCGAAGATCGAATGGAAACACTATCGGGGCACTTCGTACGGGGCCTTTTGGAAATACGGTGATGCTGCGCGGGGCCTCCCTGGATAACTGGGGTCCAAGGGAGTCGCCCGGCTGGCCCTCAAGCCTCAGGTGGCTGAGGTTGATGGAAGGGAGAGACTATACGGCCGTGTAGGCCAGTGCTAGCTCTCCTCCTAGTGTGACGATGAAATCTAGGTCACCGAAACGCACATGTGCGCCCGAGACCCAGCTGATTGCGTGGGTGGCCATCCAAGGCCTGATTTGGAACGCACAACTGTTGGTGTTTCGTACAAACACCGGCAAGTAGATTTATAGTAATATGCGTTAGGCTCGAATAGTGCGCTAAAGGACACAAGATTTATACTGGTTTGGGCTGAATGTCCCTATGTCTAGTTTGTTGCTGCTCGTGTTATTAGCATCGAAAACGGTTCATAGTAGGGGGTACAAACGATCGAGAGAGGGACTAGTCCCAAGTCTCTGATGGAAGGGTCGAAAGGAGGCCAAGAGCTTGATAGCAGCTTGACTGTGTGTGTTGTGTGTTGTGCATTGTGCCATCAAAAGTCGGTCCCTTTGTTTGGAGGAAGCACATCCCCTTTTATAGATGAAGGGGATGGCTTTACAAGTAAGAGGGCTAGGGTGCGTATACTACCTAGCCTTGTTGCTCATGTCTACCCAGCGTTGTCGCCCATTCTAGTGGGTGTGAAAGGATGATAAGCGCCTACAATACTGTCGATGCCTCTATAGAATGTCAGAATGGTTATAGAGTACTACCCTGTGCAGGGTATGGACTGTAGTACAGTGGTTTTGACTTATGAGCCTCGCCCAGCCTTGCTCCGCACGCCTTCTAGTTCCTATGAGTCTCTATCGGAGGGACGCGGGGTCAGGGTCTGGAGTAGCGCTGTGGGCAAGGTCTTCTGATTTGTTGGACTCAAAGGGCCAGGAAGCGAATGCCGCTCCCCTATGATCATAACATGGTGACCGCACATCTGTCATTTGTGGAGGATGCGAGTCCTTTTCTGGACCATAGTGGTTGTCGTATATCTTCATCGGGTTCTATGTCCTAGAGCTGAAGGCGGCGCCTACAACTCTATAGGGCAAAGAGTACGCACCCGCAATACTTTTCAGGCTCTGCTACGCCCAGAAGGGTCTAAAGCACACGTCCCATCATTCCCTGGCAGTGCCATTCCTGCCGAGGCGTAGGGTATGGTCCTTGAAGCTATGGTTGACCCGAATGTCTCATCTTGCCCTATACCCGTCATCATGAGGAAACGGGGAGAGGTTGTCAGGCAAGGCGAAACTAGTCCTTGGACATCGAGCGAGGCGAGGTTCGTCCTTGGACGTCGGGTGAGGCAGAAACTAGTCCTTTATCCCTTGGGCGAGACCGAGCCTAACCCTCGGGGGTCGGGCAAGGCAGAGTCTATCCCTTAGCCCTACGTCGAGGTGGAACTGGCCCAAAGGCATCAGGCAAGGCAGAGACTAGCCCTTAGCCCTTGGGCGAGGTGGAGCTGGCTCAAAGGCGTCGAGCGAGGCAGAACCAAACTCCCATCATTCGGGCAAGGAACGTAGCGGCGCCCTTGTCTGTCTAGAAGTTTTTAATGTTCGATGGTTATTGGTTCCACCTCCTGGGTTACCTCGGTGTTAGGTCCCTGATAGAACTAGAGGGGTCGAAGTCCCTACAGATAAACTTTAATGAAAAAATGTGCTTAACAATGTTGGAGCTAGACCTATTGCATAGAGGGTATGAATGGGAGGTGGATGGCCATGGCTTGAATGCTCGGCGATAGACTGGCAGCGCCGTGCTAGGCACCTAGGACTAGGGCTAGAACACGAGAGCGATGAATTGAGCGATAGAACGCCAAAGAGCAAGAGCGATTAACTCAATCTCTGGCTAACTTTCATTAAACAACAATGTCCCATACTTATACCTCAATCCTAACAAACTCATAGCTAATCTTGAGGGATAATCAAATAAAGATAAATATCTTCCTAATCAAATGGATTGGCTAACAAACTTCTGGCGGCGAAGTTGGCGTGCCCTGGTGGTGACCGCGCTTTGGCGTCGAATGTCATGGCCCACTCCCTAGCCACGTCTCGCCTTACACTGCTGATACACATTGCCCACCATAACATCTCACCCCCTTGAGAAATAGCTCATCCTCGAGCTGGAAGTTAGGAAAGAGTGTGTGGAAAGCTTCAATGGGTTCCCACGTCGCCTCGGCTTCATCCATGCCTGCCCAGCGGATGAGGACATGTCAGGCACCATGATGAAGCTGAGCGCGTAGAGCATGAGCTGGGCGAAGTAGTGGCTGACCTTGATGGAGTGGAGGCAACGCGGGTGGTGTAGTCGGCTGTGAGCCCCAAAATGGCTTGAGAACTTCAACGTGGAAGGCATCATGAATGCGAGCGCCATTGGGCAACCAAAGACGGTAGGCGATGGCATTGACGTGTTCCACCACCTGAAAGGGGCTAGCAAAGCATGGGCTGAGCTTGCCGTAGGGACCGAGCACCAATGACTGAGCGGGGAGGTGTAGGATCCGCAGCCAGACCTAGTCATTGACGGCAAACTCCAGGGGCCTGTGGTGACTGTCGTAGTACTTCTTTGCGTATTCCTGAGCCTACAACAAACGATCACAAACATCAGTAAGGAAAGCATCACGGTCCTTCAAGTGTGTGTCCATTATCTTCGTGCGGGTCATCCCTATCGTATATGGAAGCAGTATTCCTCCCAGGGGAGCCAATCCAGCCATGCACGTGGCCGGTAACTCGTGATGCACCTCAAATACATGGCGATTGTCTTATTTACCACCTCGAACTGGCCATCTATTTGAGGATGGAAGGCCATGCTCATTTGGAGCTTGACACCAGTAGTTTGAAGATATCGCGCCACACATGTCCAGTGAACACCGAATCCCTATCTCTCACAATGGAATTTGGGAACCCATGCAGCCTGACAATGGCTTCAAAGAACATTTTCATCATGGTAGATGTTGTGTAGGGGTGGCTCAAGGCAATGAAGTGAGCATGCTTGGAGAATCGATCCACCACTATCAAGATCACACTCTTGCCATTGACATGCGGCAAGCCCTCAATGAAGTCCATGGCGATGTCCACCCAAACCTACGATGGGATCTCAAGGGGTTGGAGAAGGCTAGCTGGGTGCAGCACCTCCGTCTTGTTGCGCTGGCACGTCGAACATGAGTGCATGAACTCATGAACAAGGCGACGGTCATGGTCAAGGATAAAGTCATGGCGGAGGTGTTGCAGTGTCTTTTGAATGCCTTCATGGCCGACATCGTGTGATAACTAGAGGACGGTAGGCAGGGACACTGAGGCGGTGAGGATGAAGACATGGTTGCTGCGCAGCACAAGGCCATCGACCATGCACCATGGAGCGTCATGTTTGGCCACCATGGTGTCATGAAAGGTAGAAGGGCGACCTCCTCCTTGAACTCCCGTTGAAGATCATCGAAGAAGTGGAAGGTTAGGCTAGAGAGCGTGGTGAGGTCTGCATCATCATTGCCACACCACGAGAGCGCGTCTGTGACAATGTTGAGGTGCCTAGGGTGGTATTCGACTATGAAATCATACCCAAAGAGCTTACCAACCCACTGGTGTTGAGGAACAGTGGACAAGCGTTGATCCAACATAAACTTGAGCTTGTAGTGATCTGTTCAGATGGTGAAGTGTATGCCCCAGAGATATAGGCATTAGTGGCGGACTGCCTAGATGAGGACAATGAGTTTGCGTTCATACGCGGTGAGCTTGAGATGTCGCACCATGAACGGACGACTAAAGAAGGTGAGGGCGCCATTGCCCTAATGCAGTACCACATCGAAGCCCAAGCCAGATGTGTCGCACTCCATCATGAAGGAGTTGGAGATGTTCAGCAACTGGAGCATGGGGGCGGTGTGAAAGCATCTAGGCCCCTAGTTGGGTTTTGGTGATTAATAATGACACAAGATTATAGTGACTAACGTGTGCTTCGTAGAGACAATTATAAGTTAGGTCAGGGTAATGGTGATTGATTGGGCACTTATGGTATTCATGCCCCTAACGATGGAATTCATTTCGGTTTTCAAAGGATGGACGACAAGGTTAAGGATGGACTAGTTCTAAGTGTCGTTTGGTGTTGTGAGACACTTAGATTAGTTGTAGGACTTTGTTTTTTCCTTTGGCCATACTATAAAGGGGGGCATGGATGGGTAGCTTGACCTAGGCATGTCTAGTGAGAAGAATGTGGTGCACATTTGTAAAATCTGGCGCTAGGTAGCTCAGAGGAAGCCCAAGATCATCGGAAATCAGAAACTATTTTGAATCGGGACTTGAAATGGAGGGCAGCACTGGGGTGGCACTAGACATGGCGGTGTACACCACCCTTGGTGCGGCAGTGCACCACCTAGGGGGTGGCGGTGCCACCGCTCTTTTTCTCTTAAGGCTCTAGCGGTCACCAGATAGGGCACCGCCCTTGGGGTGGCAGTGCCACCACCATTTATTTCCCAAGCCTAGGTCTTTTTGGTGTTTTGCCTAGAGGGGCACTGGACAGGGCACTGCCCTAGGGGTGGTGGTGCCACCACCGCTTTATTCTAGAGAGGAGGAAAACTAGGGCTTGGTCACCGCCCCTGGGGTGGTGGTGCCACTGCCCCTAGGGTGGCGCTGTCAGCCTAGTAAATGGCTAGTTCAAAACTAGCCATTAGGGTGGCACTAGATAGGGGGTGGTGGTGCACCACCTTACTGTCTAGTGACCCCGACTTTGCTGAGTTGTAGGGTAACGGCTAGTTCCTTGGCTTGGGGGTATTTATACCCCTCCATCTCGTGCATTGAGGCTCTCTTGCCCATTTGTTCAGCTAAGGAAACACTTTGGAGTGTTAGGGAGAGAAAGAGCCTAGTGGGGTGATTGAGATTTGCTAATCCAAGATTAAGGACCTCATTAGTTCATAGAGAGTAGCAAGTGTGCATCCACTCTTCTCATTAGGCTTGGTTGGGTCAAGTGAGAGTTCATGCTTGTTACTCTTGGTGATCGCCATCACCTAGACGGCTCGGTGGTGATTGAAAGCTTGGTGATCATCCGACAGAGCTTGTGGATGACCCAAGTCATGGTGTGAGCGGTTGTGGGTGATTCACAGAGACGGAGTGTCAAAGAATTAGCCTGTAGAGAGCACTTGATCCTTGCATGGAACAAGGACTAGTGGGGAGTAACGACTCTCCGATACCTCAGAAAAACATCGTCGCGTTCCTCTCTCTCTTTACTTTGAGCATTTACATTTGAGCAATTCAATTAATGTTTTTACATTCTTAGAATTGCCATGCTAGAGTAGGATTGGAACCTAGGGTGCAAAACTTTTGTGCGATAGAACAATAGAAACACTTGTAGGCACAAGGGGGTCAAATGGGCTAAGTGTAGGGCTTAATTATTGAAAGAAATTTAGAATTAGCCCAATTCACCCCTCTCTTGGGCATCTTGATCCTTTCAATTGGTATCAGAACCTCATGCTCCTTAAATTAGGCTTAAACGCCTAGAGCAAGATGTCCCATAGAGATGGACCCCCTCCTGTGTTTGAGGGAGATAATTTTCCTTATTGGAAAATTCACATGGAGGCGTACCTAGAAGTTTTAGATGTTGGAGTGCTTAGAGCAGCCTACAAGGCTTCCCAAAACCTAAGGATCCCACCAACCTTTAAGGTGATGAGGAGAAGTGGAATGCAAAGGCTAGAAACACCCTTTTTAGAGGCCTTTGCAAGGATGTTTTAACCATGTATGAAACCACAAAGATGCCCATTCACTATGGTTAAACATTTGTGCGCTCCATGAGGGAACCAAGAGTGAGCATGAGGAACCCTATCACCTTGTGATGAAGAAGCTTAATTCATTTGAAATGCTTCCTAGTGAAAGTGCTAATGAAATGTATTCTCGCTTGAATGTTCTTGTAGAGGAGGTCAATGGGCTTGGACTCACTCAAATACAACCATCTGATGTTGTGAGAAAGATCTTGAGTGTCCTCTCCATCGACAAGTATAAGCATATTGTGACGGTGCTTCATCAAGATGATCTTTCCACCGGTACACCAACTCAAATATTGGAGAAGATCAATGCACATGAAATGTACATGCACATCACTCTACAAGATGGCTCTTCTTCCACCAAGAAGAAAGATTTGGCATTCAAGGCTAGCCAAGAGAAGAGAGGCAAAGCGAAAGTTGATCATGATAGCTCAAGTGATGATGAGATTGATGATGCAAACCTTGCTCTTATGGTGAGAAGAACCACCAAGATGCTCAAAAAGCTCAACAAGAATGGTGTCAAGTTTGATAGAAAGAAGAAGAAATTCTTCATTGGTACCAAGAGGAAGCCCATCTCCAAAATAGATTGCTACAATTGTGGACAACTTGGTCATCTAGCTCATCAATGCCCCAAGCGCAAGAAAGACAAGTACAAGAGGAAGTATAAGGGCAAGAAAGATTGATGAGGACATCGCCACGCTGGACACATCGACGCCATGGTCTTCCCCAAGTTGCAATTCGTTTCCAACTCAGCTGCCACGTCGTCCTCGGATTCAGCAGACACGTCGTCACTGTTTCGGTCATAACTTCCTCATACGACATCGAAACGGGCCGTTCTTGGATGCGTTGGAAAGGGGACGACGACGCCGTCGTTTTGGATCTGGTCCCAGCTCCAGAAGGTCCGTGGATCATTCTGTGTGACCACGGCAAGGTGCTGCGTCACCTATTTGGGCCAACTTGGCCATGTATCGTGTCGGGCCTTAAGCCCAAGTTGTGGGCGCCCAACCCCTGGCCGTCCCCAACCCTAGGTCGAGTCTTAGACTATAAACACAGCCGCCGCCGCTGCTACACAATTGGGTTTTGTTTAGAGTTTAGTTTTCCATCGAGAAACTGAATCGTTCATTGTAACTGTGGTGACAAATCCTTTTGCAGTGATCCAGGGCCCCCGTTCTTGATCTCCTCCACTGTGTCGATTAGTCCTTTGGAACCGAGTTCTTGAACCCTCTATTGATATTCGCGTCATTCATATTTGCAATTTCAGATTGCGTGTTTTACCTTCTTGCTTGTGCTCTTCGATTCGCTTGCAGGAAAAGCCTTCTTGGCGAGGTCAATCAAGTTGTGCTTGGTTGATAACCAACGGAGCAGTGGTGTAACGGTTGCAGGGTTCGAATCGTGTCTGATTTGAAGCCGGATCGCCAACGTCGAGATCTCCACAAATCGAACTTACCGGCTACCTCTCGGAAGATCGGGCCTGTACACATCAATTGGTATCAGAGATTTCAGGTTTACCGCGAGGTATAATCTCGTTTGCCTTAGATTCATATTTGTTCATTACCTAGAGTCCACAAAAAGCCCAAAAATATTTCAATTTCCGCTGTCCTATCGCCCTTTGTGCCTTTGCAATTTTGTTTCAGATTCGTGTTGTTGAGTTTGTGTCCGTGGTCGAGTCTTGTTGCTGGTTTAGGATTGTGTTCGTGGTCGTAGTTCAATCGCCCGTTGCTGTGATTTTGTTTTCCGCCGCTATCCCATCCACCGTTCCCAAACAACAAGTCGAAGCCACCACATTACTCGACTTGCCCCGCTAGCCGCCTTGTGTAACTTCTCGCCGCCGCGCAAACCCTAGATAGGTTGCCAGCCGCTCTTATTTTGCCTGCATCGCAGCCCTCCTTACATCATCAGGCGAATACCTACTACTGTGATCGGTGTTAGAGTTTAGGGACGTTTTGCCCTAACTGCCGCCGCCGTGTTGTGCCTCACGGAAAACATACCTTGAGATACCTTCGGTAAAACAGGCATAACTTTTCGCTCGTTTATCAGAAAAATCTGAAATTTTTTGTGCAGCTTCTTGACACCATTTGGACCCGACCCAAACTTGGCTTCGCCCTGTTTGGTTTCGTCAAAATTGCCAAAAAAATTCGGGAAAATAAAGAAAAAAAATTGTCAAGGTTTTTGCACGCTTTTCAGAGAACGTGCTGAATTTCTGTAGACCACATCCCACCTCAGTTGTAGGTGCCAATTTTTGTGGTTGCATCTTTTGTGATCCTTGTTCAGAGAAAAGTATAAAAAAAATAGTAAAAAAAAAAAATTTTTGATTCCTACTAGTGCCTTTTGGAAAAATCCGGGGAAAAATTCAGGAAAAAGGCGAAATCCGGGCTATTTGCTTGTTCCGTGAGTTCTTTCGATCGTCCTTTGTTTTCACCTTGTTGCGCTACGTCTCGACACGTCTTAGCCAGCACCTGTGATTTGTACTTTGGATCCAGATTGAACAATCGCTACTCTGCACTCGTTAATTGCTAATCCTTGTTGTCATATTGTGTGCCTACCCATAGCTCCACATATTCTTCTGTCAGCACAGGTTCATCTTGCAACTGTTACCCACGCTCAACAACAGATTGCTTCGCCACTTTGGTTTTGCTCCTGTTTGGCGTTGGTAAGAATACAGGCAAGACGGTGGTAAGCCGCTTGTGATTTTGCATTCCACTTTCACCACCATCACCACCACTTGTTTCCTTTTAGTTGATAGGGATAATACTTTGGTGTTGTCTTTTTCTATCTTCTAACCATGGCAGGAACTCCGACGGACTTCAATGAGTGCGTGTCCAAGGGCGAGCTTGCAACGTTCATGACTGAACAACGCAATCTTCTGACCGAGCTGACGCGCAACGTGAACAATCTGGTCACCCGCATTCAACAGCTTGAGCAACGCCCTCCACCTTATCGTGCTGATGATGAAGATGCTGGTGATGAAGATGCGTATGATGACGGTGGTGCCCGTCGCCGCCTCAACTTCAATCGTCGCGGTATGGGAGGTAATAATCATGGTAATAATGATCCTTTTGCTAAAATTAAATTTAGTCTACCTCCTTTTGCTGGTAATGTTGATCCAGAGGCATATTTAGATTGGGAGCTTGCTGTTCAACAAAAATTTGATTCTCATAATGTTCCTCCTGAGCATAGAGTTAGACTTGCTACTAGTGAGTTTACTAATTTTGCTTTGTTCTGGTGGAGTGATCTTTGCAATGCTAATAATGCTGCTGCTGTGCCTCAAACTTGGAATGTTTTAAAGCAACGTATGAAATCTCGTTTTGTTCCTCCTTATTACCAACGTGATTTACGTTTGAAACTACAAACTTTAAAACAAGGTGATAAAGGAGTAGAAGCATACTATCAACAATTGCTTATTGGTTTAGCACGTTGTGGTATAAATGAAGATGATGATGATGCTAGTGCTAGATTTTTTGGTGGTTTAAACCATGATATACAGAACATACTTGATTACAAAGAATGGCGCAATTTTTCCCAATTGTATCATCTTGCTATTAAGGCCGAACGAGAAGTACAGGGACGCAAACAACACCAGCCTTTCAGGTCTAACAATGGGAGGAATTTTCAGCAGCGTTCCGAGCCGGAGACGCCCAAGCTTCCTGTTGCACCACAGCCATCTACACCTCCATTTTCTTCCGGGGTAAGTAAATTGTCTAATGTGCAGTTTCCACAGCTGAAGAAAGGTGGCACTCCGGGTGCTTCTACTAGCTCCTCCTCGTCCAGCTCTAAAATCATTTGCCACCGATGCAAAGGCATGGGACATGTCATGAAGGAATGCCCCAGTCGTCGCGCTTTCATTGCTACCGAGGATGGATATGTAAGTGCTAGTGATGTTGAAGATGATTTAGCCCTTGCTGCTAACATTGATGCAGATCCCATCGAGGGCGATCAAGACAAGGAGGCCATCACCATTGACTCCGTGGCTGCTGCCGCGGACTACCCTAGCCTTCTTGTGCAGCGTGTGTTGAGTACACATGTGGTACATGAAGAAGAGATGAAGATCCAACGCCACAATTTGTTCCACATGTATCTCATTGTGCAGGGTTGTCATGTTCTCACTATCATTGATAGCGGGAGTTGCAACAACTTGGTGAGTTCAGATTTGGTTGACAAGCTTGGCTTGACCACACGACAACATTCGTATCCATATAAACTTCAATGGTTCAATAATAGTGCTAAGACTAAGGTATCTAAATCAGCACGCATTAGCTTTTTCACAGGCTCTTATCATGATACTGCTGATTTTGATGTTGTCCCTATGCAAGCTTGTTCTATTTTGTTAGGTCGCCCATGGGAATTTGATAATGATGCTTTACACCATGGTAGAACTAATACATACACTATCATACATAAGGACAAGAAAATTACATTGCTACCTTTGTCTCCTACGGATATTATTAAACATGCTAATGAAATAAAAAATAAACCTCCAACAGACATTGCTAAAAATAATGGGATTAAGTTAAAAGGAGGTGCTTTTCTTGCTACAACTCCTGCTACTGCTGAGTTATATGATAATCCTGATGCACCATGTTATACTATGTTTTGTCAACCTTTTATGTCTGGTGCATTGCCTGCTGTCACTAACCTTTTGCAGGAGTTCGCTGATGATGGGATGGAGTCGAGGATGACTCCAATTTTACAAGGAGGGGATGATGAGGACATCGCCAAGATGGAGTCGAGGACGACTCCAATTCAAGAAGGGGAGGATGATGAGGACATCGCCACGCTGGACACATCGACGCCATGGTCTTCCCCAAGTTGCAATTCGTTTCCAACTCAGCTGCCACGTCGTCCTCGGATTCAGCAGACACGTCGTCACTGTTTCGGTCATAACTTCCTCATACGACATCGAAACGGGCCGTTCTTGGATGCGTTGGAAAGGGGACGACGACGCCGTCGTTTTGGATCTGGTCCCAGCTCCAGAAGGTCCGTGGATCATTCTGTGTGACCACGGCAAGGTGCTGCGTCACCTATTTGGGCCAACTTGGCCATGTATCGTGTCGGGCCTTAAGCCCAAGTTGTGGGCGCCCAACCCCTGGCCGTCCCCAACCCTAGGTCGAGTCTTAGACTATAAACACAGCCGCCGCCGCTGCTACACAATTGGGTTTTGTTTAGAGTTTAGTTTTCCATCGAGAAACTGAATCGTTCATTGTAACTGTGGTGACAAATCCTTTTGCAGTGATCCAGGGCCCCCGTTCTTGATCTCCTCCACTGTGTCGATTAGTCCTTTGGAACCGAGTTCTTGAACCCTCTATTGATATTCGCGTCATTCATATTTGCAATTTCAGATTGCGTGTTTTACCTTCTTGCTTGTGCTCTTCGATTCGCTTGCAGGAAAAGCCTTCTTGGCGAGGTCAATCAAGTTGTGCTTGGTTGATAACCAACGGAGCAGTGGTGTAACGGTTGCAGGGTTCGAATCGTGTCTGATTTGAAGCCGGATCGCCAACGTCGAGATCTCCACAAATCGAACTTACCGGCTACCTCTCGGAAGATCGGGCCTGTACACATCAAAGATGACTCATGTGATGATGATGATGATGATGATGAGAAGAAGAAGAACAAGCCATACAAGAAGAAGGATGGCAAGAAGAAGGAATATCACAAGAACAAGAATGGCAAGGCTTACATCATTGGTGATTGGCTCACGGACATTTTTTTCTCGAACACGATTGGCTCACGGACATTGAATCATCAAGTTGCTCATCTGGTGATGAAAGTGACAATGAGAAGGAAAAGATAGTCGCTCTTGTGATTGGGACTTCACTACCTCCACCGCCACTGCCACCATCATCCTCTACACACCTATGCCTTATGGCCAAAGGTGAACAAAAGTACAAAGAGATGATGATAGTGGTGGTGATGATAATGCTAGTGATGATGATAATGGTAGTGATAGTGATGAAGAATTTGAATCACTTTCTTATGATGATCTTGTCAAATTGCTAAACCAATACACTAAAATCATTAGAAAGACAAGAGCTAAAAATGAGAAGCTAGGACTTGAGAATGATTCACTCTTAGCAAAGTATGACATAGCCAAAAAAGCTAGTGATGAGTTTAGAGAAGAAAATGAAATTGTGTCATCTAAACTCAAGGAGCTCAAAACCTCTAAAAAGGAGCTTAGAGAAAAACGTGATAAACTTGAGGAGACACACAATGAGCTCATCACTAGTTATAATTTGCTAAAAGACGAATACACTAATCTCAAGATTAATCATGACAATCTTGTTCTTTCTCATGAGTTTTTATCTAGTGAGCCGCATGACGCTACTAACAATATTGTTAAGATTGATATAGCCACATCATGTGATGACTTAATTGTTGAGAGAATTGAGCAACGTTCTAGTAGCAAAGGCAAGAAATTGGTTGAGTTCGACAACTTTGATGACTATGTCAAGCTCAAGAATGAGAATGAAAAGCTCAAGAAGAATCTTGAAAAGCTATCAACCACCAACACAATTGTGATAGAGAACCTTGACAATGATCATGATATGGCGCTTGAGAATGAGATGCTTAGAGAAGAAAACAAGAGGCTCAAGTTGGAGAAAGATCTTGAGAAGCAATCAACTCATGATGAACTTAGAGAAGAGAACAAGAAACTCAAGATAGAGAAGGAACATCTCAAGACCAGTTTGAGCAAGTTCACAAGAGGCCAATATCTTCAAAGTGAGATACTAATGAACACCATGATGAAGATGGATAGAAGTGGTATTGGATACTTGGCAAATCAAAAGAAGAAGGCTCAAGCTCAATACCAACAACATAAGTCAAAGCCTAAGCCAAAGAGATGCTTTGAGTGTGGACAAGGTCACTTTGCTTATGAGTGTGAAACTTCACCACCACAACCCTTGCCCAAGCATGCTAGACCCTTTGCTTTCAATGCTCACTACATGCTTAGAAAGGATTCTAGTGGAAAGATGAAAATCATTTTCTTAGTTCCACCAAACAAGAATAGGCCTAAGCAAATTTGGGGTGCTAAGTCACTAGTTGAGAAAGTCAAGGGCCCTCATCAAGTTTGGGTCCCTAAACAACAAGCTTGATCTCTTATGTGTGTAGGTGAACTACAAGACTGGTGGAAGTCATTGGGTTATTGATAGTGGTTGCACTCAACATATGACTGGTGATCCTCGTATGTTCACCTCACTAGATGAAGAAGTGGATGGTCAAGAAAGAATTACATTTGGTGATAATTCAAAGGGAAAAGTACAAGGGTTGGGCAAAGTTGTAATATCAAATGACCATTCAATTTCAAATGTCCTATATGTTGCTTCATAGAGCTTCAACTTACTATCCATTGATCAATTGTGTGATCTTAGATTTCAATACTTGTTCACCGAGAAGAAAGTAGTTGTGTCAAAGAAAGATGATGATCAAGTTATATTCAAGGGCTTTAGATACAACCTATATCTAGTAGATTTCACCTCCAAAGATGCTAACTTGAAGACATGCTTATTCATCAAAACTTCACTTGGATGGCTTTGGCATAGAAGACTTGCACATGTTGGGATGAGTTCACTCAAAAAGCTAATGAAGAATGAGTTGGTGAGAGGTTTGAAGGATGTGAAGTTTGAGAAGGCCAAGCTTTGTAGTGCATGTCAAGCAGGCAAGCAAGTTGCTAACACTCATCCAATCAAAGCTTACATGTCAACAACAAGAGTGCTAGAGCTTCTCCACATGGATCTATTTGGACCAACAACTTATAAGAGTTTGGGAGGCAACCTCTATTATCTTGTGATAGTTGATGACTACTCTAGATACACTTGGGTGTTCTTCCTTCATGATAAGACCAAAGTTGCGGCATGTTTCAAGAAGTTTGCCAAGAAAGCACAAAATGAATTTGAAGTGAAGCTCAAGAAGATAAGAAGTGACAATGGAAAAGAATTTGACAATACAAACATTGAAGCATATTGTGATGAATTTGGGATCAACTATAAGGTCTCCACAACCTACACTCCTCAACAAAATGGTGTAGTAGAGAGAAAGAACCGGACACTAATCACCCTTACAAGAACAATACTTGATGAGTACAACACACCACAAGATTTATGGGCGGAAGCTATTAACACCGCATGCTATGCATCCAACCGCCTATTTCTTCAAAAGTTTCTTGGCAAGACCCCTTATGAGTTGCTCAATGAGAAGAAGCCGAACGTCTCATTCTTCTGGGTGTTTGGTTGCAAATGCTACATCTACAAGAAGCGGCAACACCTAAGGAAGTTCCAAAGATGTTGTGATATTGGTTTTCTTGTTGGTTACTCATCAAAGTCCAAAGCATATCGAGTATTTAATTATGCCACCGGCTTGGTTGAATAAACATATGATGTGGAATTTGATGAATCTAATGACTCCTAAGGAGCACATGAGAATCTTGATGATGTAGGTGATGAACCATTGAGGGAGGCCATGAACATTTCGGTTGGAGACATCAAGCCTAAAGATGATGTACAAGTGATTGATCCACCCTCTTCATCAAATGTGCCATAAGATGATGATAAAGGGAGGGTAGAAAATGAAGACACTCATGTCTCCCATGACCAAATGGTGGCACAAGCTCAAGATGTTGATGCTCCACAACTTCCTCCTCAAGTGGTTGAAAGAATAAATTCACCTCTACTTCAAGCACATCCACACGATCTCATCATAGGGAGTCCTTTAAAGGGTGTAATGACTGGCTCTCAAAAACTTGCTTCATTTATTGAACATCACTCGTTTGTTTCTTGCATTGAGCCTAAGAATGTAGAAGCTCTTCAAGATCTGGATTGGATAAATGCCATGCATGAAGAACTAAACAACTTCACTCGCAATGAAGTTTGGACACTTGAAGAGCAACCATAAGATGCAAGAGTTATTGGAACCAAGTGGGTGTTCTGCAACAAGCAAGATGATTGAGGCATCATTATGAGGAACAAGGCAAGGCTAGTTGCAAAGGGGTTCTCTCAAGTTGAAGGTTTGGATTTTAGAGAGACCTTTGCACCGGTTGTAAGACTTGAAGCCATTCGTATCCTCCTTACATATGCATCACATCATGAAATGAAACTATATCAAATGGATGTTAAAAGTGCATTTTTAAATGGCTTCATAGATGAACTAGTCTATGTTGATCAACCTCCTGAGTTTGAAGACCCTAGATATCCTAATATGTTTATAGGTTGTCCAAGGCACTATATGGGCTAAAGCAAGCCCCAAGAGCTTGGTATGAGCGTCTTTGGGATTTCCTCATTGACAAGGGCTTCACCACTGAGAAGGTCGACACCACACCATTCACCAAGAGGCTTGATGGAGAGATCTTCATTTGTCAAGTATATGTTGATAATATCATATTTGACTCATCAAATGAAGACTATTGCAAAGAGTTTGGTGAATTGCCGCCGAAGGAGTTCGAGATGTCTATGATTGAAGAACTTACATTCTTTCTTGGTTTTCAAGTCACGCAAATGAGAGAACGGATTTTCATCTTTCAAGAAAAGTATACCAAGGATCTTATCAAGAGGTTTAAAATGGATGAATGTAAGCCAATCAAGACACCAATGCCATCTAATGGATATCTTGACCTAGATGAGGGAGGTAAATCGGTTGATCAAACTCTCTACCATTCTATGATTGGTAGCTTGTTATATTTGACTGCATCTAGGCCCGACATCATGTTTACTGTGTGTACATGTGCTAGATTTCAAGCTAGTCCTAAGGAGGCTCACTTAGTTGCCATTAAAAGAATAATTAGGTACCTTAAGCACACACCAAGCATTGGCTTTTGGTATCCCAAAGGAGCTAGATTCCAACTAGTTGGCTATTCCGATTCGGATTATGCCGGTTGCAAAATTTATAGAAAAGCACATCCGAAGGGTGCCATTTGCTTGGTAGATCACTAGTGTCTCGGATCTCTAAGAAGCAAAATAGTGTGGCCTTGTCCACCGCCAATGCAGAGTACATTGCCGTGGGTGCTTGTTGTGCACAAATCCTTTACATGAAGCAAACTCTTCTAGACTATGGTGTATTTCTAGAAAAAGTACCTCTTTTGTGTGACAATGAGAGCGCGGTAAAACTTGCTAATAACCCAGTTCAACACTCTTGCACTAAGCACATAGATATCCATCATCACTTTCTTAGAGATCATGTTGCTAAAAATGATATATCACTAGAAGGTGTGAGGACTGAGGATCAATTGGTGGATATCTTCACAAAACCGTTAGATGAGGCTACGTTTTGTCGGTTGAGAAATGAGCTCAATGTGCTTGACCTAAGTAACTTCACTAAAAAATGAGCTTGTGTTGTCCCTTGCATTGCATTATAATATAAAACATGTTTAATTTTTAATAATGCACTTAGGGCTTGTCTAACATGGTTAAGATAACCACCAGAAAGCATGTGAAAAAGCTTCACCTTGGATCAAACTTGACAAGCAGCTAGATTTACTTTTATTGTATTGCATTGCATATGCATGTGTGTTGCTTTTGTCGTTTCCTTTTGGTTAAGTTTGAGCATCCACTGTGTTCGTCCACTGATAGGGGGAGTATTTGACGCTCCTAATGGTTATGACCTCTATGTGGTGGCCACATGATGCCTCCTTGCTCTTTTGTTGCCTATTTTCTTAAAAATTAATTAAGCCTACGGTAAAATTATTTTGGAAATGAGAGATTGAGTGAGGATGACTTATACTAGTCCCAACTGGTGTTTAGTTGTTTCTCTTTGTGGTTGGGACTTGGTTGTGTGCAGGTTTGGTGAAGACAAATTTCAAATTTGAAGACTAGAGGGCACCGGATCGGTCAACTAATAGGTACTATTCATGTGGCGGTGCCAGCTCAAATAGGGTAAAATTCACCGCGGTCACTGCCACTACCGGTGTACACTGGACAAGCCCTAGCGGTGCACCGCCCCTATCACTGCCCCATGCACAGTGTCTGTCCGGTGCCAATTTGAAAAGCATAGTAACTTATTCTGTCACGTGGGGCTTGGTCGCCAGTCGCCTCCTTCCTTCTTCTTTTCACTCCGCGCCCTTGCCCGACTCCAAATCTACCCGCCTCCATACACCGGCACCCTGCTCTCCAACCCTAACCGCCGTGCACCCCAACTCTAGCTGCTGGGAGCCCACATTCTCTTCGACGCAGCGGCTCGTGCCTCCATCCGCTCGCTCGCATGCGTGCGCGCTCATTTCCTCGCCACCGCTGCCCCTGCAACCCTAACCGCCACCGTGTGCTCGCCATCTTTGGCTATTGTGCTTCTTCCTCATCTATGTGGCCTTGTCTCACCCAAGCAGTGATATGCGCCCGCACCCTCGCCTACTCGCCTTCATGCGTTGCTCCTGAGGAGCACTGCCTATCCGTGCGCCCTAGGAGGCCGTGCTCATCGCCTTTGGTTGAACCTCGCTAGAGCTCTCTACTTAATCTTCTTCGGTGACTGTGTGCAGTGCCTCTATGCATGTGCTTGCCATCAGGCATTTTCTATGACCAGCAGCAGTCCATCCTTGTTGAGCACCGTCCTTGCCTTGCAGGTGTCCGATAAAATGTTTCAATAAAATCTTCTAGTTGTTTTGCTCATTCTCCTCTGTCTTTCTCTCAGCAGTTGATGTGTGCAGCCCTCGTGACTCCTTCCCTTTGCTGATTGGTCACCGGATCGATGTTTGTCAGGTAGCAAAGCCCCTCGGTTCATTTTCTTATCCTCTATGCTTTGCTTCTGATAGGACACTCTTTCCTCTAGATTTATATATGCTTATATATTTCTCTCTATCCTACATGCAACAGTGTTAGTTGCTTGAGGTAGTGTGGTTAGTGGTCAGTGGCAGTGAACTTAGGGCCAAGCCCACAAGTACGGAACAGAGGCCAAGCCTCTTGAGTGATAGCTGGGCAGGATGACTTGAGTCAGGGGGAGTTCTATTGATTGGCAGTGATTCTCTAGAAGTTGATCTTGTAGCTCAGTGGTTCTCTTGTCAATGGTTGCGATGGCACGCTCTAAGTGCACCAGTTCTATGCCCTCTGCTGGTGGGGGTAGTGACAGTCAAGACCCTTGTCGTCCACCGAGGGACAAGGGCAAGGCAAAGGTGATCGAGCAGACCAAGAAGAGGAAGAGGAGACACCAAGAGGTCGAGCAGGCACTAGCAGCAGCAACCTACAATAGAGGTGTGAGAGGTGGTAGCAGTGGAGCCTTATGTATTGGATCTTCAGCCACAGAGACTCAGCAGTCAGAGCCACAGCAGACAGAGATGCCTTAGCTTCGTCGGTCATCTCGTGCATGCACCACTATGCACCCAACACTGCATCAACGTTAGTAGGAGCCAGAGGACCCTAAGGAGGACTTGCCTCTAGTGCCACCTAGATGTCACTTTAGAGAGCATAATGAGTAGGGTCTTGAGCAGGTTTAGGATGACCCTCGCTTGATTGAGCTTCATATAGCCACAGCCGGACGTGTCCATCATTTTCGGAATGTCCCACTTGAGGAGTGGCTACCTGCATAGAGAGAGGAGCTTGCTTTAGCACCATTTAGCAATACTATTTAGGAGTCATTCTACAGAGCATAGAGGCTTGAGCGAGTTGGTTTGAGGCCCCACAGAGTTCTAAACTTGGCCTATTTGAGGAGAGCAACAGGCACTCATGAGATTTCACAGTACATCACCTACTTACCAGGACTAGAGAAGCTGATGTGTAGATTAGGGCTATACATGGATGAGTGGGTCAGAGTGTTCTACGCCGTAGTGTGGGTTGACCCAAGCCACGAGTTTATTCAGTTCTGTTTCGAGGGTGAGACCTACATGATCTTAGCCTTTGAGATTAGACAGTTGTACAGGTTCCTAGAGACACCAGTGAGACTACATAGTTTGTGCTATGGTACAACTGACCCTCCTCAACATCCTCATGGTAGGACTCAGCCACCGACAGCCCATGTGGTCGCTATCTTTCGTCCACTGTTTGACGAGAGTTCTAGATAGAGTCCAAGGGATATGACCCGTCTAGCTCAGGTGCTTGATACAGCGATGAGGAAGACCTTGCTACCACGAGTTGGTTTTAGAGAGGCCTTAACACACCTACAGTAGTGGCTTCTTGGGCTAGTAGTCTCTCACACTGTGTTCGACGTTGTAGACTTCCTGCTTTGTGAGATTGAGGACATAGTGATGGATGGATGCAGAGCTCGTCGTTAGCTTCCCTATGCTCACTACCTATCACACACCTTTGAGAGGCTGATCCACCATCCTTAGTATGTCATGACTCGCGACACTCACGCCAGAGCTTTTGGGACTTACAGGCTAGTTGCCCTTGGGACAGATGAGGGACACAACGAGATTGCGCCTATTGAGGAGCCTGAGTTAGTGGACCCTTAGGATGAGTTAGTCCATGACACTAAGCAGGAGTTTGGTGGAGCTTATGATGAGGACTTTGATGATGATGATGAGGACAAGCCACCAGAGCCGACACGAGCACCTCCACCTTCGCGACCCCATGACCACGAGGCTAGTGGTTCCCACTCTGCTTCACCATTTCCTCCAGTGATAGACCCCACTCTAGTAGCTTTACTTCAGTAGATGATCTCTGAGCAGCAGAGATAGGACGCCGAGATTTAGAGAATAGTAGCCAAGTCCGCACAACATGAGGCAGAGGCACGTACCGAGTAGGCGAGGCTAGGCCAGTAGATGCTTACTTTATTTGAGAACATCTAGGCCTGGCAGGATTCCTTCCATGACCAGATGCTTGCTAGTGAAGCATGACACTTTCACTACTTCGAACACATTTTGCAGTAGACAGGCATCTCACCTCCACCGCCTCTAGTCTAGATAGCAACTCCTGCACCGGTTCAATAGGTTTTTCTGGCCCTAGCTATATAGTATAGCATACTTCAAGGCCTGAGCTTCCCCTAGGTGTCTCCGATCCACCCCACTACACTTGACTTCTCTCCAGTAGCTCAGGGTGTGGATCTAAGGATTACTAGCGTGTCTTAGCCTCTCTTGCTAATAGCCACTCAAACACCATCGGTGATCATGGCGACTACAATAGATCAGACTTCTCAGACATTCTCTGCCACACATAGCCAGGTCATAGGAGTCTTCATAGGCAGTGTCGTCTACTTTAGCTCCTATGTTCCCTATAGCTCCACCTCAGATAGGCACCGATGACACATTCCCTTCCTTAGTGGCCTCATCTGACCCACAGTAGCAGTAGGCAGTCCTAGTGAGTCAGCCTCCTCCACCTCCGCTCACAAAGGCTCCAGAGATAGTGCCAATGACAGTCACAACTATAGTGATAGTGTCATTTGCATCGACCATAGTGGTAGCTCTAGTTTAGTCACTCCCAGCTATAGAGTCTACTAGTCAGCCAGAGGGAGAGACAGCTCAAAGCACTGACAGTTCAGACATTGACTACACTCAGTTCAAGATCTCTCCATGTACCTCAACACCTAGCACTACTGCTCCTACCCTACCTCAGGACCCTTAGGTTTTGTTGCTTGATGCCAAAGGGGGAGAGGGTGAGAGTATGTGAGATAGGGGAGAGCGTGTGAGAGGGATTTGATATCTTTGTTTGCTACTCCCATATTTTGTTGCATGCATGTTTACATTTCCGCTATGCATTGTATTATATGTGTGCTTGCATATGTGATGACTTGTGAGACATGTTGACTTATCATTTTATTTATATATCATGTCTCAGTTGTATTGCTCATTTACTATACTTCTGCCAACCTTCGATGTTAAACGAGCTTTTACTTTCCTGTACTCACGCTTATTTCATATACTTTGAGTACATGTTGTGGACTTGGTATGCATGAACTTGTTCTAACCCCTTTGCTCTTATTTCCACAAGTTCATGCAAACCAAGCGGTTAAAAACCTCAAATCTCTCTTATACACGTACTCGAGCTTGTGTTGTCATCAATCACCAAAAAGGGAGAGATTGAAAGCATCTAGGCCCTTAGTTGGGTTTCGGTGATTAATGACGACACAAGATTACAGTGTCTAATGTGTGCTTTGCAGAGGCAACTATAAGTTAGGTCATGGTAATGGTGATTGATTGGGCACTTATGGTATTCATGCCCCTGACGATGAAATTTGTTTTGGTTTTTAAAGGATGGACGACAAGGTTAAGGATAGACTTGTTCTAAGTGTCATTTGGTGTTGAGAGACACTTAGATTAGTTGTAGGACTTTGTTTTTTCCTTTGGCTGTATTAAAGGGCAGCATGGATGGGTAGCTTGACCTAGGCGTGTCTAGTGAGAAGAATGTGGTGCACATTTGTTAAATCTAGCACTAGGTAGCTCAGAGGAAGCCCATGATCATCGGTAGTTGGAAACCGTTTCGAATTGGGACTTGAAATAGAGGGCAACGCTGGGGGTGGCATCAGACATGGTGGTGTACACTGCCCCTGGTGCGGTGGTGCAGCACCTAGGGGGTGGCAGTGCCACCACCCTTTTTCTCTCGAGGCTGCTGGTTTGGGAATTAGCTCTAGCGGTCACCGGACAGGGCACCGCCCTTGGGGTGGTGGTGCCACCGCCATTTATTTCTAGAGCCTAAGTCTTTTTGGTGTTTTGCCTAGAGGGGCACTGGACAGGGCACCACCCTAGGGGTGGTGGTGCCACCACCGCTTTATTCTAGAGAGGAGGGAAACTGGGGCTTGGTCACCACCCCTAGGGTGGCGGTGCCACCGCCCCTAGGGTGGCGCTGCCAGCCCAGTAATGGCTAGTTCAAAACTAGTCATTGGGGTGGCACCGGATAGGGGGTGGCGGTGCGCCACCTATCTGTCTGGTGACCCCAACTTTGCTGAGTTGGAGGGTAACGACTAGTTCCTTGGCTTGGGGGTATTTATACCCCTCCATCTCATGCATTGAGGCTCTCTTGCCCATTTGTTCAGCTGAGGAAACACTTTAGAGTGCAAGAGAGAGCAAGAGCCTAGTGGGGTGATTGAGATTTGCTAATCTAAGATTAAGGACCTCGTTAGTGCATAGAGAGTAGCAAGTGTGCATCCACTCTTCTCATTAGGCTTGGTTGGGTCAAGTGAGAATTTGTGCTTATTACTCTTTGTGATCGCCATCACCTAGACGGCTCGGTGGTGATTGAAAGCTTGGTGATCATCCGACGGAGCTTGTGGATGACCCAAGTCATGGTGTGAATGGTTGTGGGCGATTCACCATGACGGAGTGTCAAAGAATTAGCCCATAGAGAGCACTTGATCCTTGCACGGATCAAGGGGGAGCTACACCCTTGTGCGGGTGCTCCAATGAGGACTAGTGGGGATTGGCGACTCTCTGATACCTCAAAAAAACATTGCTGTGTTCCTCTCCCTCTCTTTACTTTGAGCATTTACATTTGAGAAATTCAATTCATGTCTTTACATTCTTAGAATTGCCATGCTAGAGTAGGATTGGAACCTAGGGTGCAAAACTTTTGTGCGGTAGAACAATAGAAACACTTGTAGGCATAAGAGGGTGAAATGGGCTAAGTGTAGGGCTTAAATTATTGAAAGAAATTTAGAATTAGCCCAATTCACCCCCTCTTGGGCATCTTGATCCTTTCATAGTGGAAAGCGCCCACTTGAGGACCTCAAAAGCAGTGGTCGCCTCGGGGGGTCCAGAGGAACCCTTCCTTCTTAAGTAGTTGTGTGAGGGGCGTGGCGATGGCCCTATAATCTTGAATGAACCCACGGTAGCACCCCGCTAGCCCAAGGAAGCCATGGAGCCCTCGCATTGAGCGCGGCTAGGGCCAGGTGACGATGGCCTTGACCTTGTCACGGTCCATGGCGATTCCCTCGGTCGAAATCACATGGCCAAGGTACGCGATGGATGGCCACGCGAAGGAACACTTGGAGCGCTTGAGCCTCAACTGGTGCTTGTGGAGGGCAATGAGGACCGTGTCAATGTGTTGGAGATGCGACGATCATGATGGGTTGTAGATGAGAATATCATCAAGAAACATGAGGACAAACTTACGGAGGAACGGCCGGAGCACAGAATTCATCAAGCTTTGAAAGGTGGTCGGCGCATTCATGAGCCCAAAGGGCATAACTAGGAACTCAAAGTGACCTTCATGGGTGTGAAATGTCGTCTTTTCCACATTGTCGGTGTGCATCCACACTTGGTGATAGCCTGAGCGCAAATCAAGCTTCGTGAAGATGTGCACACCATGGAGCTTGTTGAGCAGTTCTTCGACGATGAGTATGGTGAACTTGTCCTTGACCGTCTGCTGGTTTAGGGCGTGGTAATACATGTAGAATCACCATGAGCCATTGTGCTTCTTAACAAGGAGCACCAGCACTGAGAACACCAACATACTAGGGCAGATAATGCCTTGATCAAGCATCGCAGCACATTGGGTCTCCAATTCATTCTTCTAAAGCTGGGGATAACAATAGGGTCGCACCACCACCGGGCTATGTTGGGTAGGAGATTAATCTGGTGGTCGCACAATCGCATGGGTAGGAGCCCCTATAATGCTGAGAAGACAATGTTGAAGGAGTGCAGGAGCCGCTCGAGCATGGCTGGCTCATTGTTGCAAATGACGTTGAGGCGACACGTGGACTACACATCATGGCATGTGGAGCCGATGCCATGCCAGAAGACATGGCGACCCTCACGCCAGAAGGCCATACATAGATCATCAAAGTCCCATAGGATCGGTCCAAGGGTGTGGAGGAATGTGACTCCTAGGACCATGTCATAGGTGTCGATGGGGATGGAGTAGTAATCGATGGAGAAGACTTCATTGGAGACTTGGATGCCAACGTCACCGGCGATGCCATGGCACACGATGTGGTCACCATTGGCCATGATGACGCTCGCCCTTGGGCATGGCACGAACTGTAGGCCAATGCGGCGAGCGACGTCCCATCGCACAAAGTTGTGGGTTGACCCTAAATCTAGGAGCACCATGAACTACTCATTGTTGATGGTGACATAGAGTTGTATGGTGTCCTCCATGTAGATCCTCATAATGGCATGGAGAGAAATCATCGGCATCTCGAGATCAAAGGCCGTAGGCTCGATGGTGTCGGCAGCTACGGCATCGTTGGGTGCGTCATCCTCGGGTTCCTCGATGACATAGTCCGAGACCTTGAGATAGAAGAGGTATGGACATTTGTGGACATGGATGTACGGCTTGTCGCAGTTGTAGCAGAGGCCAAGCTTGCAATGATCGGCCATCTCGGCCGGGGTGAGGCACTTGAACGGACACGATGAAGGGGTCAAAGACGATTGCAGCTATGCTCCCGAGGTTGCCACGGCTGGGGAAGACACGATGACCACGCTCGGGTTATGGAGAGGTTGTCTGGCCTGGGCGACCGAAAGAGTGAGCAGCGGCATCGGGTTGTAGTGATCATAGGCACACGCCAAGGCCATGGCGCGCTAAAGATCCTACGGGTCGTGGAGCTCGACGTCAATCCGAATGTGTTCTGGCACGCCACTAGTGAATAACTGAGCCTATTGATATTGGGTCAGGTGGTCAGCGTGCACCATACACACCTGGAACACCTGCTTATACGCCTCGATAGTGGCTAGGAACGACAGCCGGGCCAGATCTGCCAAGTGATTCATGCAAAGCGGTGGCCCGATGCACTGGTGGCACAGGCACTTGAACTCGTCCCACTCAGGCGTGCCGGCATCCCATTCCAGGACATAGTACCACTGCTAAGTGATGCTAGTGAGGTGGAAGGAGGCGAGCTAGACTTTCTCTGTCTTCGGGGTGCGCTGGCTCCAAAAGAACTAATCGCATCGGTTGAGCAAGCCGAGTGGGTCATCTTTGCCGTTGTAGGTGGGAAATGAGAGCTTGTGGTAGCGTGGAACATCGGCGGCCGCCGCAAGGTCAGGTGGTAGATGAGGAAGCGGCGGCGGCATATGCATAGGAGCAGATGGCGGTGGGTGGGGGCTGAACGATGGAGGAGAAGGAGGGCACAGGTGACGGCGAGTGTGGAAAATTGATGTGCATGATCGGCAAGGGCTAGGTGCTGACTGTCATGGCAGGTGGCGCCGAGTGGGTGCTCGCTGGCTAGGAGGGCAACACCGGTTGTGAGGAGAGCTGTTCCGAGATGATCGGGGCCAAGGCCGAGAGCGGAGGAATGGCACCATAGCCTGGCGGACCGAGTGATGTGAGTGGCGGCGTAGAGGCGACCGGTCGGCTCCCGACGGTGGCCACGTGTGTGGTGAGGTCACCCACCTGGCGCTGTAGGCCGTAGATGGCCACGATGAGCACGTTAAGGGCATCGGTGGGAACCATGGCGAATGGTGGCTACAAAATGGCGATCAGTACAGTGGTGCCAATGGCGGCGGTGGTGTGCGCGGTGAAAGCATCTAGGCCTCTAATTGGGTTTCGATGATTAATGACAATACAAGATTACTATGCCTAATGTGTGTTTTGCAGAGGCAATTAAGTTAGGTCATGGTAATGGAGATCAATTGGGCAATCAAGGTGGTCATGCCCCTACGATGGAAATCGTTTTAGTTTTCAAAGGATGTACGACAAGGTTAAGGATGACTTGTTCTAAGTGTCAATTGGAGTTGGAGTTGGAGAGACACTTAGAGTAGTTTAGGACTTTATTTTTCCTTTAGCCATACTATTAAGGGGGGTATGGATGGGTAGCTTGACCTAGGTGAGTCTAGTGAGTTAGGTGTGGTGCACACTTGTCAAAACTAGTGCTAGGTAGCTCCTACATATGCCTGAGATCCTTTGGAGCGAACTTCATTCACATATGATCGAGCGTTGGAAGTGAATGGAGGGTCAAATGCTGACCGGACGCTGGCTGCAGGGTCCGGTCAGTTCATTTGATCAAGGAGATTGCGTCTGGTGGGACCAGACGTTGAGTGATCGAGTGACCGAACACTGAGGGCCAGTATCCGGTCAACTCTAGTAAGGTTCCAGAAGAGAAAATCTGTGACCGGATGTGTCCGGTCAGTACTGACCGAACCCTAGGGGCTTAGCGTTCGGTCGAGTACAGTAAGGTTCCAGTGAGGGTTAAATGCGACCGGACACGTCTGGTCAGTGATGATCGGACGCTTACAGCGTTCGGTCAACACTTAAACACTGGTGTGCGGGTTGAACTGACTAGAGCATCCGGTCAACATGACCGGAGCATCCGGTCACCCCGTAGAGACACATAACAGTTTGTTTTTTAGCCCATGTTATAAATAGAAGCTCCACTCGTGAGTGGAGTCACTTTTGCTCATTCCAATAGCTGAGAAACACATTTGTGAGTGCCAAGAAGAGCAAGGTCCTAGTGAGGTGATTGAGATTTGAGAATCCAAGAGAGTAGCCTCATTAGTGAATCAAGAGTAGCAAAGTGTGCATCCACCGTTCTCATTAGGCTTCGTGTGGTCAAGTGAGAGTTCGTGCTTGTTACTCTTGGTGATCGCCATCACATAGACAGCTTGGTGGTGATTGGGAGCTTGGTGATCACCTGGCGGAGCTTGTGGGTGACCCAACTCAAGTTGTGAGCGGTTGTGGGTGATTCACCATGACAGAGTGTCGAAGAATCAACCTGTAGAAAGCACTTGATCCTTGCGCGGATCAAGGGGGAGCTACACCCTTGCGTGGGTGCTCCAACGAGGACTAGTGGGGAGTGGCGACTCTCTGATACCTCGGCAAAACATCACCGCGTTCCTCTCTCTCTATTTACTTTGAGCATTTACTTTGAGCAATTCAATACTTGTTTTTACATTCATAGAATTGCCATGCTAGAGTAAGTTTGGAACATAGGTTGTAAGTCCGTTGTGCGTTAGAATAATAGAAACACTTTTCTAGGCACAAGGGGTTAATTGGGCTAACCGTAGGATTTAATTATTGCAAGAAAATTTAGAATTAGCCCAATTCACCCCCCTCTTGGGCATCTTGATCCTTTCAATTGGTATCGGAGCCTCGTGCTCTAGTTTTAAGCTTAATCGCTTAAGAGCAAGATGTGTCACGGGGATGGACCTCCTCCTATCTTTGAGGGAGATGACTTTCCATATTGGAAAATCCACATGGAGGCGTACTTAGAAGCTCTAGACGTTGGTATACTTAGAGCCGCCTCACAAGGCTTCCCAAAACCTTGGGATGCTACACACTTACAAGGCGATGAGGTTAATTATGAAAAGTGGAATGCAAAGGCTCGAAACACCATCTTTAGAGGCCTTTGCAAAGATGTGTTCAACCGCGTAAGGAACCACAAAGATGCCCATGCACTATGGTCGAATGTTTGTGCGCTCCATGAGGGAACCAAGAGTGAGCGTGAGAAACGCTATCATCTTGTGATTAAAAAGCTAAATTCATTTGAGATGCTTCTCAAAGAATGTGCTAATGAGATGTATTCACGTTTGAATGTTCTTGTAGAGGAAGTCAATGGGCTTGGACTTACTCAAATGTCACCATCCGACATTGTGAGAAAGATCTTGAGTGTCCTCCCCATTGATAAATATGGGCATATTGTGACCATGCTACACCAAGGTGATCTTTCCACCGCTACACCGACACAAATCTTGGAAAAGATCAATGCTCATGAGATGTACATGCACATCACACCACAAGATGGCTCATCCTCTACCAAGAAGAAAGAGAAGGACTTAGCATTCAAAGCTAGCCAAGATAAGGGCAAAGCAAGACTTAGTATGAGAGCTCAAGTGATGAAGAAGATGAAGATGAAGATCTTGCTCTCATGGTGAAGAAAGCCACCAAAATGCTAAAGAAGCTAAACAAGAGTGGCATCAAGTTCGACGGCAAGAAGAAGTTCTTCACAAGCTCTAGAAGAAAGCCAATCTCCAAAATGGATTGCTTCAATTGTGGTGAACTTGGTCACCTAGCACATCAATGCACCAAGCCCAAGAAAGACAAGTTCAAGAACAAGAACAAGGGCAACAAAAATGACTCAAGTAACGAAGATGAAGATGAGAAGAAGAAGAACAAGCCATACAAGAAGAGAGATGGCAAAAAGAGGGACTTCCACAAGAAGAAGAAGAGTGGAAAGGCCTACATCATCAGTGATTGGCTCACGGACATTGATTCATCTAGTGGATCATCCGATGATGATAGTGAAAATGAGAAGGTGGCCACCATTGCTATTGATCTTTCATCTTCACCACCACCATCGCCATCATCCTCTACACACCTATGCCTTATGGCCAAGGGTGAACGCAAGGTAACTAATAATGATGATAGTAGTGATGATGAGCAAGCTAGTGATGATGATAGCAATAGCGATGATGATGATTCACCTTCATATGATGATCTTGTCAAAATACTAAGACAATACACTAAGATCATTAGAAAGAGTAGAGCTAAAAATGAAAAGCTTGATGCTAAAAATGATTCACTCTTAGCAAAATGCGATACATTGGAAAAGGCTAATGTTGAGCTTAAAGAGACAAATGATGCTATATCATCCAAACTCAAGGAGCTCAAATCTTCTAAGAAAGAGCTTAAAGATAAACATGATAAACTTGAGTGGGTGCACAATGAGCTCATCACTAGCCACAACAAGCTAAAAGATGAACATACAACTCTAAAGATCAATTATGATACTCTTGTTATTGCTTAAGAATTTTTACCAAATGAGCCACATGATGCTACTAACCATGTTGTCAAGATTGATATAGCTACATCATGTGATGATTTGATTGATGAGAGCATTGAGCAAGGATCTAGTGGCAAAGGCAAGAAAGTGGTTGAGTGCAATGACTATGATGAATATGTCAAGCTCAAGAATACAAATGAAAAGCTCATGAAAGATCTTGAAGAGATGAAAAGCCACAACACCATTGTGCTAGAAACTCTTGAGCATGATGAAGAGTTGATCCTTGAGAATGAGAAGCTCAAAGAAGAGAACAAGAAGCTCAAGAAGAGAAGAACAATGATATTCTCAAGGAACAGAACAAGAAGCTCAAGATAGAGAAAGAGCATCTCAAGATGGGATTGAGCAAGTTTGCAAGAGGCAAGCATCTCCAAAGTGAGCTACTCATGAACACCATCATAAAGATGGATAGAAGTGGCATTGGATATGTGGCAAGTGTAGAGAAGAAGAAGGCTCAAGTTCAACAACAACAATCAAAGCCAAAGCCAAAGCCAAAGAGATGTTTTGAGTGTGGACAAGATGGCCACTTTGCTCATGAGTGCCAAACTCCACTGCCACAACCCTTGCCCAAGCATGCTAGACCCTTTGCCTTCAATGCTCACTACATGCTTAGAAAGGATTCTAGTGGAAAGATGAAAGTCATGTTCTTAGGACCCCCTAACAAGAATAGGCCTAAGAAGATTTGGGTGGCTAAGTCACTTGTTGAGAAGGTGAAGGGCCCTCAACAAGTTTGGGTTCCTAAAGCTTGAATCTCTTGTGTGTAGGTGAACTACAAGACTGGTGGAAGTCATTGGGTTATTGATAGTGGTTGCACTCAATATATGACCGGTGATCCTCGTATGTTTACCTCACTAGATGAAGAGGTAGATGGACAAGAGAGAATAACATTTGGAGATAACTCAAAGGGCAAGGTTAAAGGATTGGGCAAAGTGGCAATATCAAATGATCATTCCATCTCCAATGTGCTTTATGTTGCTTCTTTGAGCTTGAACTTGCTATCCGTTGGACAATTGTGTGATCTTGGCTTCCAATGCTTGTTCACCGAGAAGGAGGTTGTTGTATCCAAGGTAGATGATAATCAAGTGATATTCAATGGATTTAGATACAACAACTTATATCTAGTGGACTTCACCTTCGAAGATGCAAATTTGAAGACTTGTCTATTCACCAAAACAACACTTGGGTGGCTATGGCATAGAAGACTTGCTCATGTTGGGATAAGCTCACTCAAGAAGCTAATGAAGAATGAGTTGGTGAGAGGGTTGAAGGATGTGAAGTTTGAGAAGGACAAGCTTTGTAGTGCATGTCAAGCCGGCAAGCAAGCTTGCAAATACTCATCCAACCAAAGCTTTCATGTCAACCACAAGAGTGCTAGAACTCCTTTACATGGATTTATTTGGACCAACAACCTACAAGAGTTTGGGAGGAAATCTTTATTGTCTTGTGATTGTTGATGACTATTCAAGGTATACATGGGTATTCTTTCTTCATGACAAATCCGAAGTTGCATCTTGCTTCAAGAAGTTTGCCAAGAGAGCACAAAATGAATTTGAAGTGAAGCTCAAGAAGATTAGAAGTGATAATGGCAAAGAGTTTGACAACACAAACATTGAAGCCTATTGTGATGAAGTTGGAATCAAACATGAAGTCTCCGCAACTTATACTCCTCAACAAAATGGTGTAGTTGAGAGGAAGAACCGGACATTGATCATTCTTGCAAGAACAATGCTTGATGAGTACAACACCCCCGAAGCTCTATGGGCGGAAGCAATCAACACCGCATGATATGCATCCAATCGCCTATTCCTTCAAAAGTTTCTTGGCAAGACACCTTATGAGTTGCTCAATGGGAAAAAGCCGGGCGTCTCCTTCTTTAGGGTGTTTGGTTGCAAATGCTACATCTACAAGAAGCGGCAACACCTAGGGAAGTTCCAAAGACATTGTGATATTGGTTTTCTTGTTGGTTACTCATCAAAGTCCAAAGCATATAGAGTATTTAATCATGCCACCGGCTTGGTTGAAGAAACATATGATGTGGAATTTGATGAATCTAATGGCTCCCAAGGAGCACATGAGAATCTTGATGATGTAGGTGATGAACCATTGAGGGAGGCTATGAAGAATATTCCGGTGGGAGACATCAAGCCAAAAGATGATGTACAAGTCATTGATCAACCTTCTTCATCAAGTGTACCACAAGATGGTGAAAAAGATGGGAGAGTAGAAAATGAAGACACTCATGTCTCCCATGAGCAAATGGTGGTACAAGCACAAGATGTTGATGCTCCACAACCTCCTCCTCAAGTGGTCAATAGAAGAAATACACCTCTCCTACAAGATCATCCACAAGATCTCATCATAGGGAGTCCATCAAAGGGTGTAATGACTCGATCTCAAAAGCTTGCTTTATTTATTGTTCATCACTCTTTTGTCTCTTGCTATGAGCCTACCAAGATAGAAGAAGCTCTTAAAGATCTAGATTGGATAAATGCCATGCATGAAGAGTTGAACAACTTCACTCGCAATGAAGTTTGGACTCTTGAAGAGCGACCAAAAGGTGCAAGAGTCATTGGAACAAAGTGGGTGTTCCGCAACAAGCAAGATGATCAAGGTGTTGTTGTGAGGAACAAGGCAAGACTACTTGCAAAGGGGTTCTCCCAAGTTGAAGGTTTGGATTTTGGAGAAACCTTTGCACCAGTTGCAAGATTAGAATCCATCCGTATCCTACTTGCATATGCATCACATCATGAAATGAAACTATATCAAATGGATGTGAAAGTGCATTTTTAAATGGCTTTATTAATGAACTAATCTATGTTGATCAACCTCCTGGGTTTGAAGACCCTAGATATCCTAATCAAATTTATAGGTTGTCCAAGGCACTATATGGGCTTGAGCAAGCTCCAAGAGCTTGGTATGAGCGCCTTCGGAACTTCCTCATTGAGAAGGGCTTCACCATTGGGAAGGTCAACACCACACTATTCACCAAGAAGCTTGATGTGCATATCTCCATTTGTCAAGTATATGTTGATGATATCATCTTTGGATCATCAAATGAAGACTTATGCAAAGAATTTGGTGAAT